>NC_136065.1:1930006171-1930606171 GCF_964261635.1 Lissotriton helveticus
ACAACCTACACCAGAAAGTCCTGGAGGACCGAACGGCCAAAGAAGCCATCCCTCCGGACTTGACTGTCCAGGCAGTAGTGCCTCGCAAAGGTGTGCAGCGAGGCCCACGTAGCCGCCTGGCAAATGTCCTGCAAAGGGACTCCCCGGCCCAGGGCAGTAGTAGCCGCCGTAGCCCGAGTGGAATGGGCCCTCACCCCAACAGGAGGCTCCTTCCGAGCCAAAGAGTAGCATGCTTTGATGCACAGGACGACCCACCGAGAGATGGTCGTTTCTGTACCGCCCTTCCCTTCTTCTCACCCACGTAGCCAACAAACAGTTGGTCATCCACCCGGAACTGGCGTGTGCGATCCATATAAAATGAAAGCGCATGTTTTGGGTCCAGACGATGGAGCCGCTCTTCATCTTTTGAAGGATGCGGAGGCGGGAAGAAGGAGGGTAAGGTGATGGACTGCCCGATGTGAAAAGCAGAAACTACTTTGGGCAGGAAAGAAGGCCTAGTCCTAAGAACCACCTTGTCAGGATGGACGGACATGAAAGGAGGTTTGACAGAAAGAGCCTGGAGGTCACTCACTCTCCTGGCAGAGGTGATGGCAACCAGGAAGGCCGTCTTAAGAGTGAGAAGACGGAGAGGACAGGAATGAAGCGGCTCAAAGGGAGCACACATCAAGAATGTCAGAACCAGATTCAAGTCCCACTGAGGCATCACGAACGGAACTGGTGGATACATGTGCGTGATGCCTTTCAAGAACCTCAGTACAATAGGGGACTTGAATAAAGATGGCTGATCAGGTAGCCTTAAGAAGGCGGAAAGGGCAGAAAGGTAGCCCTTGATAGTGCCCAGAGCAGAGCCCTGCTGGGCAAGAGAAAGAAGGAAGAGGAGAACCTCGGAAAGAGGGGCAGAAAGGGGATCCACAGCCTTTGCTGTGCACCATGCCACAAATCTGTTCCACCGGCAGGCGTATACCGACTTCGTGGAGGGACGCCTGGCTGCCAGAATCACATCACAGACTTCAGGAGGCAAGTCGAATGGCCTCAACTGCCGCCGCTCAATCTCCACGCATGGAGGTGGAGGCTGGACAGGTTCGGGTGGAGGACCGTCCCCTGCTGCTGCGACAGAAGGTCCTCCTGAAGGGGCAGGCGGAACGAGGGACCGACTGACATGCTGAGTAGCTCGGGATACCAGTATCTTCGAGCCCAGTCCGGAGCCACAAGGATAACTTGGGCCCGGTCGCGCCTGATCTTCTTCAGCACTCTGGGCAGAAGTGGTATAGGCGGAAAGGCGTACAACAGACCGCAGCTCCACTCGCGCCGAAAGGCGTCGCCGAGCGAGTGCCGTCTTGGAAACTCCAACGCGCAGAACTGATGACAGTGCGCGTTCTCTTCTGTGGCGAATAGATCTAACCACGGCTCTCCCCATTGCTGAAAGAGGCCGCTCGCCACGTCCGAGTTCAGACGCCATTCGTGATCCACCGAGCACCGACGGCTGAGTTCGTCCGCCCTGGCGTTCAGAGAACCTGCCAGGTGTTGAACCGTCAGAGTCACACCCTGACGTTCCAGCCATTGCCAGAGGCGCAGAGCCTCCTGGCAAAGGGTCCACGACCCCACCCCGCCTTGTTTGTTGCAATACCACATGGCGGTGGTGTTGTCCGTGAACACCTGCACTACACTCCCGTTGACAAAGGGGAGGAATGCCTTCAGTGCTAGGCGAATCGCCCGCAGCTCCAACAGGTTGATATGGAGCCGGGACTCCGCCGGAGACCAGATGCCTCTGATCTCCGCCTCTCCCAAGTGGCCACCCCAGCCCTGGAGGGACGCGTCCGTCACAACCACGTGCTCCGGTTGGGGAAGGGAGAGGGATCTGCCTCTGACCCAATCGCGGTCCGTAAGCCACCACTGCAACTGTCTCGCAGTGCCCTCCGAGATCAGGACATGGTCGGATAGGTTGCCCTGATGCTGGGCCCACTGAAACTTCAGGTCCCACTGCAGAGCCCGCATCCGCCACCTGGCGTGATGCACCAGTAGGATGCAGGAGGCCATCAGCCCCAGAAGCCGTAGCGTCAACCTGACCGAAACCCGGGATAACGGCTGAAAGATGGGAATCAGAGCCTGAATATCCCGAACCCGCAGTTCCGGAGGATAAACCCGAAACTGCGCCGAGTCGAGAACCGCTCCGATGAAAAGGAGCTTTTGAGAGGGACACAGGTGTGATTTCGGCACATTGATGGAAAACCCCAGCTCGTGCAGGAGGTCTGCCGTCATCTGAAGGTGGTGGACGACTGCTTGGGGCGAGCCCGCCTTCAACAACCAGTCGTCGAGGTAGGGGAAGACTGAAACCCCTAACTGGCGCAGATGAGCTGCGACCACCGCCATCACTTTCGTGAACACCCGTGGGGCGCTGGTACGGCCGAATGGGAGCACGATAAACTGAAAGTGCTCCTGGCCTACCGTGAACCGCAGGTAACGCCGGTGGGCCGGCAGGACGGGGATGTGAAAATACGCATCCTGCAAGTCCAACGCTACCATCCAGTCTTGTGGGTCTAGAGCAGCCAAGACCTGAGCCAAAGTCAACATCTTGAACTTCTCCTTCCGGAGGAAGCCGTTGACGTCCCTTAGGTCCAAGATAGGACGGAGGCCTCCTTTGTCCTTCTTGGGCACCAGAAAGTAGTGGGAGTAGCAACCACACCCTACTTCTGGCCCAGGAACGCGCTCGATGGCCCCCTTGGCCAAGAGGGCCGTAACTTCCTCCTGCAGAAGTGTCAAGTGGTCCCCCGACACACGGTGGTTCTGCGGTGGCATGGCTGGAGGAGTGGACTCGAAGGGGAGGGAGTAGCCCCTTCGGACGAGCTGCAGCACCCACCTGTCCGATGTAATCGCGCGCCAGCGGGAGTGGTGATGGCGAACCCTGCCACCCACTGGCGTCACGTGAGCTCGAAAGCTCGGACTAGGAAGATTTGGAGGCTGCAGCGGGGGGAGGTGTGGACTGACCTCGCCGCTGCCCTCTACCGCCACCACGGCGGAATCCACGGCCGCCACCGCGCTGGGGAGCGTTCTGCGGCACGTGGCTGGCAGCTCGCGTGGGACCGCCCCTTCCTTGGCCACGAAAGGGGCGAAACGAACCCGTCTGCTGGCGCTGGGTCGAAAGACCCAAGGTCTTGGCCGTGACCCTGGAGTCCTTGAAGCGCTCAAGCGCGTTGTCCGCCTTGTCACCGAACAGGCGACTGCCATCAAATGTTGGCAGATCTCAGCCAAGCATGGCGACGAATCGCCACCGTCGTGGACATAGCCCGTCCCAGCGAGTCGGTCGTGTCAAGACCACACCTGATCGAGTACCTCGCCGCGTCCCGGCCTTCAACCAAGGCCTGGTTGAGCTTGTCCCGCACTTCCTGCGGGCACTGCGGCAGACACTCCGCGACCGTATCCCACAGGGAGTGGG
This sequence comes from Lissotriton helveticus, assembly GCF_964261635.1. Classification (NCBI taxonomy): domain Eukaryota; kingdom Metazoa; phylum Chordata; class Amphibia; order Caudata; family Salamandridae; genus Lissotriton; species Lissotriton helveticus. The sequence goes on from NC_136065.1 coordinate 1,930,009,605, forward strand.
TGTAGCGGCCCAAGAGGCACGCGGTATTACAAGACCGCAGTCCAGCGCTCAAAGAGGAAAAGACCTTTTTGCCAAATTGGTCATACCGCTTCGATTCCCGATCGGGCGGGGCCGACGGAAATGCGGACTGTGAAGTGGAGGCCTGGATCACCAGACTCTCCGGGGAGGGATGGGTGGAGAGGAAGGCAGGGTCGTCCGAGCACGGACGGTGACGCCTGGCAACGTTCCGGTCAACCGGCGCACCGGAAGCGGGCCTGGACCAGGTGCCCAAAAGGACATCCGTCAGGGCCTCATTAAACGGCAGCAGAGGCTCCTGAGGGCATGACTGCGGTTTAAACACTTCGGTCAGAATGTTAGGTCTGACCTTAGCGACGGGGAGCTCAAGGCGCAAGGCCTTGGCAGCCCTCATCAGGACCACCGAATAGGCAGCCCCCGCCTCAGACGCCACAGGGGAAGGCGAGACAAACCCAGGGTTGGGCGACTCGTCCAGACCACTGGCATCACCCAAGTCACCTACCCAGTCCACGTCATACTGGCAGGCACGGGATAAAGGGTCCTCAGACCCCTCCCAACCCTCTCCATACTCGTCTTCATCGCCGTAGTCTGGGTCGACGATATAGACTGGCTCCTCGGGGTCAATGGGACCCATCGGCGCCGGATCCGGCGTCGGACGACGCCGGTCCGACTCCCCGTCCGGAGTCAGAGAGGGAATGGGGGTGGCGCCGCGCCGGGGACCCGACGCCGGCCGGAACCGACGGCGGAGTCCCGGCGTCGCGCGGGGGCGGCACCACGGGACGGCCCAATGGAATCGACGCCGGAGAGGCCGGTAGACCAGCCGGCGACGAACCTGAGGGGCCCAGCGGCGCCGGGGCCGGAGCCACCGGCGGCGTCGGGGCAGGAGCACCCGAACCGCTCGGGCCCCCAGATGGGACCGACGGGCCCGCAGGCGCCGAAGGCCCCGCCGGAGGAGACCTCGCCCTCATAGCCATGAGGAATGCCTCAATCTCCTCGCGCGACGCGCCTTCCCCAGGGACCGACGGGTATGGGGCAGACGGCGTCGGCGACCCACGCGGGGCCGCGGGGGTGGGGCCACCCGAACCCCCGGCCGCATCACGCGGGCGTCGGGGGAGTCGGAGGTGCGATGACGACGCCCTGACTTCTTACGCTTACCTGACGAACCGGAGGAATGGTGGCGACTCCCGGAGCGCTCATGGCGGCTCCGCGATCGTTCCCTCGACCGCTCCCTCGACCTCCGACCGGACCGGGACCGCTCTCGACGCGGGGCCGACACTCGGAGCTCGAGAAGCTTGCGGGACCGCTCCCGCCTAGCTTTACCAGTCAAGGCCCGACAGTCGACGCAGGACTCCACGTCGTGGTCCGCGCCCAGACACCGGAGGCAGAGTCGATGGTGGTCGGTGACCGACATCATGCGGTCGCAATTGTCGCAACTCTTGAAACCGGGCATCCTACCGGCACCGTAGAAGAGTTATTCAACAAAAAACTTGGTCAAAAGACCGGAGTACTGCTCTTCGGATCTGCGCTAACTGGCGCGGAAAAAAGAAGAACTGACGTCAGCGCGCGGAGGCGGCGTCTATATACTCCAGCGACGTCATCACGGCGCACGACGCCGACGACGGACGCGGAGCCGCAGGGGACGCCTGCAGACGACGCCTACCGACGCGCAGGGGTACTGCTACGCAAAAGTTTCCGGATCCAGACTGACGCCTGGGGATATTCTAAGGTAAGGAATCTAATACTAACCTGTTTCTTTCAGATACCATGAGCAAATGGTCTGACTGAATGTACCGGTTCCAAAATTGGTCTGAGAGAACCGTTTTTTGGGGTAATTAGGAAAAAAAGGAGTATACGCCGACCTGTCATGTTGGGGGGGCACAGGCTCTATAGCCCCTTTTAGAAGTAGAGACTGTACCTCTTGTTTGAGGAGGTGTAGATGGTCTGGTGATAGTTTGTGGGGCTTTGGTGGAATATTTGGAGGCGTGTTGATAAATTCCAGGCAGTAACCAGAACAGATAATTTGGAGTACCCAATTGTCTGTTATTGATTGCCAGATTGGTAGAAAATCTGAATGTCTTCCCCCGACAGGTGTTGAGTGGTCAGGGGGAAGTGGAGGCAAGTCACTGCTTTGTGTTGGCGGGAGTGGTGCGTGTGTGAACCCCGGCCCAGGCCCTTACCGTTGTTACCCCTGTAACCTTCCCTGGAAAAAAACCCTAGATGAAGAGGGTTAGTCATTGCCCTTATAGTTAGAGGTAGCCTCTGATGAGGATTGGCTACCTCAGTGACTTTCTTCATTTTCTTAAGTGAAGAATCTATCACTGGGCCAAATAGATGTTCCTTATCAAATGGAGGTTTGAACCTCAGGTTTAAAACCAGATATATGGAGCCAGTCACACCTTCTTAGAAGGACACTAGTGTGTATAGCTCTAGCAGTGGTGTCTGCAACATCTAAAGAGAATCTTATTTGATTGTTAGCAATAAGTTGCCCTTCATGAACCAGATCTTGTGCTTTTGATTTGTGTTCCGGGGTAAATATTGTATTATTGTTCCATTTCATCCCGTGTGCATGGTGGTATCGCGCTAACAGTGTCTGAGTGTTGGATACGCGCCAGAAATTGGCTGCTTGAGAAGCTACCCTTTTCCCAATAAGTTTTGATTCCTTATCAGGAGGTGGAGCCTCTCCTGTTGTCTGGGAGTTGGCTCTTATTCTTGAATTGGACACAACCAGTGAGTCTAGTGGCAATTGTCCCCTTTTATATGCTGGGTCTGATGGTGCTAGCTTGTACTTTTTGTCCACTCTAGGGGTAAGAATACGAGTTCTAACTGGGTCATTAAAAATGTCATCTACATGCCTGCCAATCCCTTTAACCATGGGTAGTGTATGTGATGACTTCTGTTTGGCACTGAGGGTTTTAAAGAGGAAATTCTCTTCTAATGACTCCTTATGTAGCTGCACCCCATGGAAGTTAGCGGCTCTACCCAGTAACTCAATGTAGCCTACACTATCATCTGATGGAGAGGGATTGGTAGGGTACAGGTCCGGATCATTGCCCGTGGGCGAATTGGTGCTATAATCCTCCTATGGGTCTTGTAATGGATGATCATCATCCCTAACCTGATCATCATCCGCATCATCCTAGTTGTAAGGTGTATGTGGTGGTAAATGTTCAGGTGAAATTAGTTGAAGCTGAGGAGAAGGTGGTGATGAAAGAAGAATAGGCGGAGGAAGAGGAGGAGGGAACCGGTTAGTTCCAACAGATCTTTTTAAAGGGATGTGATATTCTACTACTGCATCAGCCCTTCTTTTGAGAGTCACTTTAATGGTGATATGGCCAGTCTGTGGATGGATAAACAAAATCTTTTGTTTCAGTTCCGTTTTTTCAACTGGGGCAACGAAACTGGGATTTGTAGCTGTTTTCTAAATTTCTGTCTGTTTCGGCGCCAAAGTTTTTGGTGCCGGAGTAAAAACCGCTGATGTCTTCGGTTCCGACTATTTTTTCGGGGCCGAATGGCCGGAGTCGGTGCCGGACTTGCGTTTCGACCCCGAAGGTCTGGGCTCCGAACTCGGTTTGGAGGGAGTCCTTTCGGAGCCGGAAGGTTTATTGGCAGGCTTTGGTGCAGAGGGCGGGTGTCAGAAGCATGATCTCTGTGCCGACCGAGGGCGCAGGTTGGACCGAAGCCTTCGTTTTAATTAGAGTTGTCTCTTGGGACGAGGAGGGAGCTGTACTCACAGTACGTTGACCATGTGGGATGTCCGGAGTCGAATTCTGAGATGGTGACTGAGGTGCCGGGTTTTTAAGAACCCGGTGGTGCCAGGGGATAACACCCGAAGACCTCTGAGTTCCCCCTTGTTTCGGTCCACAGAAACCCGGAGTCTTCTAGTCGCAGTCAGAGATCAAGTTTTATTGATAGCTACCAAGTAACAGAAGTCCTGGAAGCACGACAAGCACGGGTCATGTGTTCTCAGGAGACTGTTCGTTTTTACAGAACCAGCCTTCTCCTTATATACGAAAATAATAGCTGCAAGCAAGAATTCTTGAGTTTATGATATGGCTATATACATATTTCTACAATAATACAAAAGAGCGAAGTCATGTAGTCAAGCCCGTATTTTAGATGTCCAATTCGTGATAGATTACCTAGCCAGGCCCGAAACTCCCATCAGATATCGGTGAAACCCCAATAAAAGAAGGCACCTCCTGGTCATAAAACTGGCCATAAACAGGGAGCGTGGACAGGTGTGTATGTGTGTAGAAAACATGATCTGTAAGAGGTGAATGGTTTGTGGTATGTTGTGCATTGATGCTATCGTGTTTGGCCACTGGGCGAGGAGCTGCCCAAACAGGTTTGGCTGGAGGCAAGGGAGTCAGTTGGGACAGGTCAGGGGGAAGTCAGGGAAGGTGGACGTGTCCTTTTAGATCAAGCTCGACCTTTAATTGACTTATCATGAGGGCAAGACACAAGATGGATACCGTTTACAAAATGGAGTCTGAGGGGTCAGGACGGAAACTACGATTCGGGGGTGTTAGCATGTCTCGATCATGATGCAAATGCATAGGAATGATGTCCTAATCATTATCGGTTCGTCGATACCAAATTCGTCATGGTACGTTGATGTTTCAGGATACGGGTATCGGACCTCGATACCGGGACAACAGTAGGGTCCAGAATTTCAGAACCACACGACCGGCTCCTGCTCCTCCTCAGTTCCCATGGCCTCGCCGGCCTCTTCGTCGGATTAATGACCGAAGATGTCCGGAATGGAGCTAATGTGCTGGGTCTGAATGTCGTGACGTCGAGCGTGACAGTCGTGGAGTGTCTTCTTGGAGCGGAAAGCCTGGCACGCATCTCAGTCTTGTTCTCTGTGTTCTGGGGACAAACACAGATTACACACTTCATGTGAGTCTGTGCGTGGGTATTTTGGGGGACACTGAGGGCAGAATTTAAATGGAGTTCGTTCCATCGACTGTAGGTCGACCAGACGCGGGTAGGCCCCACGGTCTTCCACAAACTTTCCGTTCTAAAGACTATTTTAAGTAATTACGATGCGTGATAGAAAGGGAGACACGATCGAAAACAATACCGTGAGTATCTTGCGTGCCGAGGGGAACCGAAGGAACAGTGTCGTACAGGAGAGCAACAATAGACGTGTGAACCTGATGGTAGAAAAAATCAATCTAACTATCTGAGAGCTCTTTCTGCTACTGACTGTGGTTGCGAGAAGAAAACAGGCAGCTCCACAGATTGATTGAGATGGAATGGAGAAATTACTTTGGGCAGGAATTTTGGATTAGTACGTAGAACTACCTTATTTTGATGCATTTGCAAGAAGGGTTCTTGGCTGGTTAGTGCCTGTAGTTCACTAACTCTTCTGAGAGAAGTAATATCTACTAGGAAAGCAACTTTCCATGTTAAAAAGTGGAAAATGGAAATTGTAATTCACATCTGTGTAAAGGTTCAAGGGAGGTCCCATTAACCGTGTGAGAACAACGTTTAAATTCCACACAGGCGAAGGTGGTACTCTGGGAGGGATTATTCTTTTAAGGCCTTCCATAAAGGATTTAATGGCAGGCACTCTGAACAGAGATAGATGTTGTCTGTTTTGCAGATATGCTGCTATTGCAGCAAGATGTAGTCTAATAGACGTATAGGCTAAGTTACATCTTTGGAGATGCAGTAAGTATCCTATGATGTGCTGAATAGACACATTTCGGGGATCAATATTGTTGTTGTGATAATATATCACGAATCGTTTCCACTTGGCCGTGTAACATGCCCTAGTGGTTGGACGTCTAGCTTCTTTAATGACATTCATGCAGTCTGGAGGAAGGTTCAGATATCCAAATTCTAGGACTTCAGGAGCCAAATCGCAAGGTTGAGCTGAGCTGGGTCCGGGTGTCTGATCTCTCCACGGTTTTGTGTTAAGAGGTGTGGAGACAGGTGCAGTTTTTGGTGCGGTAGCACAGACAGTTGCAGCAGTGAGTTGTACCACGGTTGTCTGGCCCACGTTGGAACAACTAGGATGAGGGTCAGAGAATGCTGCTGTAATTTGCGTACTACTAGTGGCATGAGTGGTAGAGGTGGAAAAGCGTACGCAAATCTGTTTGACCAATTCATCCATATCGCATTGCCTTTTGACAGTGGGTGTGGATATCTGGCGGCGCAGCTTGGGTATTTTGCGTGTTCGTGGGTGGCAAATAAGTCTATTTGAGGTTGTTCCCACATCTGAAAGAATGGTTGAAGAACTTGCATATGAAGTTCCCACTCGTGGGTCTGTTGACTTAACAGATCCGCTATAGTATTTTGTACTCCCGGAACATGCTGGGCTAGGAGGAATATGTTTTGAGGTATAGCCCACCTCCATATGTCCTGTGCTAGTTGAGAGAGTAGCAGGGAGTGTGTGCCTCCCTGCTTCTGTATGTAGTAAATTGCTGTCATGTTGTCTGTGCGGACTAACACAGCTTTGTTTGCTACTTGCTTCTGGAAAGGTTTTAGTGCTAGGAATATGGCTAGTAACTCCAGATGATTGATGTGAAGTAATTTTTGTTGCAGTGTCCACCTGCCTTGCATGGTGTGTTGCAGTAGGTGGGCTCCCCAGCTGGAGAGCGATGCGTCCGCAGTCAAGATTAGCTGAGGAACTGGCTCTAGGAACGGTCGTCCCTTGGAAAGGTTTTTGGTGTTCCACCACTGCAGAGAGCGATGAGTCCGACCGTCTACCAACACTAGGTCTGTTAAGTGACTTGGAGCCTGGTTCCATTGACGTGATAAGCTATCTTGGAGAGGACGCATTTGAATGCTTGCATGGGGTACTATGAAGATGCAAGAGGCCTCATCCCTATTGGTTGCATGAACACTCTTGCTGGGAGGGAGTGTTGTGGCTGAAACTTTGTTAGAATTGTTTGCATGCTGGCTATCCTTGCTGGAGTGGGATAAGCTAGCGCTGTTGAGGTGTTTATTGTGGCACCGAGGTACTGTTGTACTTTGGATGGCTGTAGATGAGACTTGGTGAGGTTTATTGTGAACCCCAAGTTGTGGAGCAGTTGTATGGTGGTATGAGTGTGTTCCACGCATTGATTGTATGATCTGGCTTTTATGAGCCAGTCGTCGAGGTACGGGAAGAAATGGATGTGCTGTCTTCGTAAATGCGCTGCCACTACTGCTAAGCACTTGGTGAATACTCTTGGTGCTGTTGTAACTCCGAATGGGAGTACTTTGTATTGATAGTGCTGCCCGTCTATTACAAATCTGAGATACTTCCTGTGAGCCTTGTTAACGGGAATGTGGAAGTATGCGTCCTTGAGATCCAGAGTAGCCAGGAAGTCGTTTTGCAGCAGGAGCGGAAGGACTTGTTGGAGTGTGACCATGTGAAAATGGTCTGACTGTATGTATATATTTAGCGGTCTGAGGTCTAAAATAGGCCTTAGAGCCGTCCTTCTTTGGAATCAGAAAATATAGAGAGTAAACCCCCTTGTTTTGTTAGTGCAGAGGAACTGGTTCTATTGCACTTTTTTCTAGCAGGGATACTACTTCTTGCTTTAACAGTATGTTCTTGTGACAGTGGACGCTGTTTGGGTGGTATGTTTGGGGGGGTAGATGTTAGTTCTAGACAGTAACCTGACTGAATAATTTTTCGCACCCACCTGTCTGATGTGATGTTGATCCAGGCAGGCAGGAATTGTTGAAGTCTTCCCCCCACAGGAGTGGAATGATGGGGGGAAGGGGAGGAAAGTCATTGGGTAGGGGTAGAGGCAGAGCGTGAGTTGTTGTTTTTGCCTCTGCCTTTGTTGTTGTTACCCCTGTAACCCCCTCTCTGGTAGCCCTTCGTGAACGTGGATTGACCAGGGGTTTTGTAGGAAGTGGAGGGACTTTCTGAGGAGTAGCCTCTTGTGTTGCCTCTGTATGATGAACGACGAAAGGAACGTCTGGGAGCTTGCTGCTGCAAGGCTCCCATAGATTTTGCTGTATCTGTGTCTTTTTTCATTTTCTCTAAAGACACGTGAACATTTGGGACAAATAAATGTGTCTCATTAAATGGCTGATTAAGGATGGAGTTTTGTACCTCAGGTTTAAAACCTGAAATACGTAACCAGGCATGTCTACGTGGTAGGGTGCTGGTATTGATTGCCCTTGAGGCGGTATCTGCAACGTCTAGGGCACAACGGATGGAAGTATTAGTGATATTTTTACCTTCCTGTATAAGTTCATTAGCCCTGTTTTTGTATTTGTCTGGTAGGTGCTGCATTATGGACTCTAGTTCGTCGTAATGTGCCCTGTCGTATCTTGCCAGCCACGCTTGGGTGTTGGCAATGCGCCAGATGTTAGCTGCTTGTGCCGCTGTTCCCTTGCCGTAGGCGTCAAGGAGCTTAGATTCTTTGTCTGGTGGTGAGGCCTCACCTGATGTCTGGGAATTAGCACGTTTACGTGTATTAGACACTACTAGAGAATCTAATTGTGCTGGACCTTTAATATAAACTGGATCTGTAGGGGCAGCTTTATATTTTTTCTCAATGCGAGGATTGAGGACCCTAGCCCTGACAGGATTCTTAAAAACCTCTGTTGAGTGTTTGATGACACTCTTAAGCATTGGTAAAATGGCAGTAGATCTTTGTGTGTTGCAAAAGTGTCTAATAGGAAATCTTCCTCCACTGCATCAGTGTGTAAGTCCACGCCATAATATTGTGCAGCTCTTTGGACTAGTAGGTTAAACCCTATAGTGTCCTTTGGTGGGGATGGTCTGGAAGGGTATACATCATCTTGTGAGATGTAAGGCACATCAGGGATGTTGTAATCATCCCATGGATTAGGTGACTGAGGGGGACTATTGGCTGCTGGGTCATGTGCACCCCCACCTATATCGTCAGAATCTGTGTCTGCATCATCATCTGGATTAGTAGATGGTGTAGGTGAATGATGTAGTGGACGAGGTGTAGGAGGAGGAACAATATGGGGAGGTGGTGGAGAAGGGACCCTTAATGGAGAGGTTGCAATGTCCTTCTTTGGAGGGGAGGAGGTGCTGGCGCCTCAAGTGGTCTCTTCTTGGAGCTAAGAGTCAATTGTCCGGTTTTAGGATCCTTTACAAGAGTGTTCTGATTGGGATCCGGTTTAAAAAGTGCTTCTGCGTGGGGCAAATCCTTTGGCGTCGAAGTTTTCGGTTCCGTAGGTTTTTTCGGCACCGAGTCGGTAGCTGGTGTCGAGTCTTTGGGTTAAGGAGTGTGCCCTTTTGCAATGTCTTTCACCGGAACCAGTTTTTTCGGTTCGGGGTGTTTTTTCGGCTCCGACGCGTGTGAGTCTGGCACTTTGGGCATTTTTTTACTCGGCTCAGAGTGCAGTTTCGACATCGATGAGCCGCTGCCAGTCTTCGGCGAGCAACGGTCGGCGTAGTAGAGGAAGATGGCTTCTTTTTCGTGTCGGTATGTTGCTGGCACCGGGAATAGGCTGGCTCGAGCCCAAGCCGCCCGAAGGCTTAGTGGGCTTCTTTGCCGGGCTTGAAGGCGGGGCGTGGGAAGGGTGTCGGGAAAGGGTTGGGGTTGACGGTCTTACTTACGACCCGTTGAGCTAGAGTGATGTCCTCGACATGGGAGTCTTCGGCATCTGAGGATTCGATACTCTCTTCTGCGTGCTGGTGTTCTGCCACGTCTACGCCCTCTTCGCAGTTGTTTCGGAGGTTGAGAGCAATGTGGTCCTGAGGAGGAGTCACCTATCTCGTGACTTCCAAAGAACTTTTCAGGACAACAACAAACTGCAAACATCCGGGCCCAACACCAGGTGGCGATCTATGCAATCTGCAGCTCATATGTCTCGAAAAAAAAAAAAAAAAATATATATATATATATATATATATATATATATATATATATATAAATAATGCTACTTACCAGTATGCATCTGTTGTTTGCAGTTTGTTTTTCTTGTAGAAAATCTCAGGAAGTCACCGGATAGGTGACTCTTCCCTTGGGTGATACTGCGCATGGGCATCGGCTCCATCCCCAGATTGTTTTTCGCCATTAGGGAAGTGATGGAGCTAAGAGATAGTGATGACCATGTGTGTTTGTATCTAATGTTAATAACACTGGAACAGATAGAAGTAGACGGGGAGGCGGGAAGGCGTGTGCAATTCTGCAGCTCTACATGCCAAGAACAGATGCATACTGGTAAGTAGCATTTTCCGTTCGAGGCATATGAGCTGCAGATTGCACACTGTGCATAGATTATATAGCAGTACCCACACTAGCGGCGACCACCTGTATCTGTTGCAGTTGTTTGAAATAGTGTTTTAATTACAGCTTGGCCTACAGTAGCTTGTTGTTTTGTTGGCACATCTACACAATAGTGTTTTGTGAATGTGTGCGGTGTAAGCCATGTAGCTGCTTTGCAGATGTCTTCTAAGGGAATGTTCCCTAGGAATGCCATGGAAGCCCCTATTTTTCTTGTTGAATGGGTTCTTGGAGGAATTGTTAGTGTACGCTTAGCTTTCTGATAACATATTTGGATACACTTAACGATCCACCTGGCAATACCCGTTTTTGATATTGGGTTGCCTTTATGTGGTGGTGAAAAGGATACAAAAAGCGGTTTTATTTTCCTGAAGCTTTGTGTTCTCTCTATGTAGTAGAGTAGTGCTCTTTTGACATCTAAGGTGTGCAGAGATCTTTCTGCGACTGTTTGTGGCTGCGAGAAGAAAACTGGCAGTTTCACAGATTGGTTTAGATGGAACGGTGAAATTACCTTTGGTAGGAATTTAGGGTTTGTGCTAAGAACCACCTTATTGTGATGCATTTGCAGAAAAGGTTCTTGGATGGTAAATGCTTGCATTTCACTAACTCTTCTTAAGGAAGTAATGGCTACTAGGAAAGCCATTTTCCATGTGAGAAATTGCAATTCGCATTTGTGTAAGGGTTCAAATGGAGGTCCCATGAGACGTGTGAGCACTATGTTTAAGTTCCACACTGGTGAAGGTGGCATTCTTGGAGGTATTATTCTTTTGAGACCCTCCATAAAAGCTTTAATGGCAGGCACTCTGAAGAGAGACAGGTGCTGTATGTTTTGTAAGTAAGCTGCAGCTAGGTGCAACCTGATAGATGTGTAGGCTAAATTACACTTTTGAAGATGTAGTAAGTAGCCTATAATGTGTTGAATGGATGGATCCAATGGATTCAATTTGTTCGTTTGGCAGTATATCGCAAAGCGTTTCCACTTAGCAGCATAACATGCTATGGTGGTGGAACGCCTAGCCTCCTTGATAATATTCATACATTCTTGAGGGAGTTTAAGATAGTCAAACTCTATGACTTCAGGAGCCAGATCGCAAGGTTGAGCTGAGCTGGGTCCGGGTGCCTGATCTCTCCATGGTTATGGGTTAAAAGATGTGGAGATAGGTTTAGTTTTTGGTGTGGTACCACAGATAGCTGTAGCAGTGTGGTGAACCACGGTTGTCTGGCCCACGTTGGAGCTACTAGTATAAGCGTTAGCGAGTGTTGCTGCATCTTGCGTACTAGTAAAGGAATCATTGGTAGAGGAGGAAAAGCGTAAGCAAATAGTCCTAACCAGTTCATCCATATCGCATTGCCTTTGACTAATGGGTGTGGGTATCTGGCAGCGCAGTGTGGGCATTTTGCGTTGTCGTGGGTGGCGAAGAGGTCTATCTGAGGTTGCCCCCACATCTGAAAGAATGGATGAAGAACTTGTGGATGAAGTTCCCATCCGTGCATCTGCTGGGTCTGCCGACTTAACAGATCTGCCATGGTGTTCTGGACCCCCGGCACGTGTTGGGCTATTAGAAAGATGTTCTGAGGTATAGCCCACCTCCATATCTGCTAGTTGTGAGAGCTGCAGAGAGTGTGTCCCTCCTTGTTTGTTTACGTAATACATAGCTGTCATATTGTCTGTGCGGACTAAAACAGTCTTGTTTACCACATGTCTTTGGAATGCTTTTAGAGCTAGAAACACAGCTAATAGCTCTAGATGGTTGATGTGGAGTAGTTTTTGCATTGGTGTCCACTTTCCCTACGTGGTGTGATGCAGTAAGTGGGCCCCCCAGCCGGAGAGCGATGCGTCTGCTGTTAGTGTAATTTGTGGAACTGGCTGTAGGAACAGTCGGCCTTTTGATAGGTTTTTTGTGTTCCACCATTGCAGAGAGCGATGAGTCCGACTGTCTACCAACACTAGGTCTTTTAGCTGACCCTGAGCCTGGTTCCATTGACGTGGTAGACATTCTTGAAGCGGACGCATTTGCAGTCTTGCGTGAGGTACTATGAATATGCAAGATGCCATCATCCCTATGAGTTGCATAAACACTCGAGCTGGAAGCGAATGTTGTGATTTGAAATTTGTTAGGAGCGTTTGCACACTTGTTATCCTTGCTGGAGAGGGATAAGCTCGTGCTAGTCGAGTATTGCTTGTAGCTCCTAGGTACTGTTTTGTGTGAGACGGCAGCAGATGTGACTTGGTGTAATTTACTGTGAATTCTAAGTTGTGAAGTAACAGCATTGTATTATGAGCGTGTTGTACACATTGGTTGTATGACTGTGCCTTTATGAGCCAGTCGTCTAGATATGGGAAGACGTGTATGTGCTGTCTTCTTAGGTGTGCTGCCACCACTGCTATACATTTGGTGAACACTTTTGGCGCTGTGGTTACTCCGAATGGGAGTACCTTGAACTGGTAGTGCTGTCCTTCCAGGACAAATCTTAGATACTTTTTTTGCGCCTGATGAATTGGGATGTGAAAGTAGGCGTCTTTGAGATCTAGTGTGACCAGAAAGACGTCCTGTAACAGGGGTGGGAGGACTTGCTGAAGTGTGACCATATGGAAGTGATCTGATTGTATGTAAGCGTTGAGAAGTCTGAGGTCTACAATAGGTCTCAGAGATCCGTCCTTTTTTGGAATCAAAAAGTACAGGGAAGACGCTAGCAACCAAGATGGCCGCATAAGCTCCCAGCTCCGTCGACCTCCGTCGCTGGCGGATCTATCCTGAAATTAATCCTGACTTCCCGCCCGACTCCCGGGTGTCTGAATCGTTGCTGAGCCCAGGGGGGCAATCCCGGAGTTTTTTCCCGCTCTGATTGACGAAGTTACACCGTCTTTCATTTTTGGGCCTCCTCCAGTGTGAGCCTCGAGTACTGACCCAGCCGGATTTCAGTTGAACAACATCGGCCGCAGGTACCTGGCGGGGTCCGGTCTCATCGGAGTGAAACTTATTCTTCGATCCTGGTGGTGGTTTCTGGTCCCGGCGAATAACAGGCAGACGGCGACAAGACGTGTTGCTGCGGTGGGTGGGGGGCCAGGTCCCGGGGACCCTGTTGCGTCCCTCTGGGTCCGCGGGTGGGGCCCCCGCTCGCGGCAGCAGTGTAAAGAGCGCCAAGCCTACAAGTCGCCTGTCGCTTCCGTCCATCCTGTCCCTGTTTATTCCCCCGGAGTGGCCGGCCTACGTTAAGGTCCTGCTCTGTTATCATGCAAGCGGAGATGGATCGGACCATGTGTGGACCATCACTGGGGGCCGTAATGGCCGCCATCAGGGCTCTTCACTTGCAAATGGAGGCTATCTTCTACAAATTGGCAGTAAGCATCGAGAGTGTGTGTTTGGGACCGGACTCCAGCCCTGTGCCAGACCTGCAACATGCGGTGACCCCCGCGAAGCTTGATCTAACTCGAGAGGAGAACCCCGAACATAATCAAGACCTGGTGCCATTTGTCTATGTACGAGTGCAGCGGTACGTTGCCGGAGCCCTTGAACAACTAGCACGATCGACAGAGTCATCGCCCGCGCAGGACTCATTATTTCCTTCGCTTCTGGAGACTTCCTTTTATACTTTTTTGACTAACTTTCGTGTATTTGGTAGACTTCGAGACTTAACATTTTTTACCCTTTCAGGCAGTATTGGTCTTCTTTTTTTACAACGTTTTGACTCTTTTGCTACTATGTCGGTCCTACCGGATGGGGTTTGTGCGATGGTTCGTAAGGGCCAGGGCTGAATTTGACTGTCTGAGTTCGGTACAGTGACTATCTTTTGGCTCTGCTGGGTGGTGTCTGTGAGCGTAGGGGCCAGATGGAAGTCTGATTGTCTGGGTTTGGTACAATGACTATGTTTGTTAAGGGATTTGCTGCCTCCGTTGTGCCGGGGGTTGGGCGGGAAGATCTTCTCTTCTTCTGTGACTCCCCTATCTGTTTGCTTGTTAGTCTGCTTTAATTCGCTTTGTACGAAGGTAGGGGCTGTCTGCTTTTGGCGGGGAGGGGAGCCCGGGAGCTCGTATTGTATTGTATGATATTTCCTCCTCCATCTTTTCCCTTCCTTGGGTTTAGTTTAGTGGGCGACAGGCACGCTGCTAGTGGGGTTAGGTCGTAGCCATCTGCAGGGGTGCAGGGTGGGGGGCTGAGTTTTTTTTTTTTTCCTTTATTATGTTCTATGGCCTTTCTTTTTCCCTTTTCCCTTCTTCGCAAGAGATGTGGCGTATTATCCTGAGCCGCTTTGTTCCTCATATCTGGGTGTCGAGTGTTAGATTTTCATATCCTGTCTTCTGGGTGGGCGGGTTCCGATGATATTTGCTTAAAGTTATCTGTACCGTATTGTTTTGCCCCAGCTCTAGCTGGCATTGTTGACTTTCAGATGCTTATAATTCTTATGTATTTCCTCAAATCATTTGCCCGTTCGCCATTACACTATGTTCCTCCAAATGACGCCCGATATGTACATTTCTTCTCTTGTGTTATAATTAATAAAAATATATATTAAAAAAAAGTACAGGGAATATACTCCCTTGTTCCGTTGATGTTTTGGAACTATCTCTATTGCATTTTTCTGCAGTAGAGAAAGTTTGAGTAGCGTTAAATGATCTTGTGACATTGGACACTGTTTGGGTGGTATGTTTGGAGGAGTAGATGTTAGTTCTAGACAGTAACCTGACTGAATTATTTGAAGCACCCACCTGTCTGATGTGATGTCTTGCCAGGCTGACAGGTGTTGCTGTATCCTTCCCCCGACAGGAATAGAATGGGGCGGGGGAAGGGGAGGGGAGTCATTGGGTGGGGAGGGGAGTCATTGGGTAGGGCGGGAAGAGCGGGAGTTGTTATTCTTGCCTCTGCCTTTGTTGTTGTTACCGCGGTAACCAACTGGTCCCTTTATGTATGTTGGGTCAGATGGTGCAGCTTTGTACTTCTTTTCCACTCTTGGTTTATGACTCTAGTCCTGACAGGGTCTTTAAAAACCTCAGGGGCATGTTTAACCACCCCTTTAAGCATTGGCAAAATTGTGAAAGACAGTTGTGCAGTGTCAAATGTGTCCAGGAGGAAGTCTTCCTCTACTGCATCTGAGTGCATGTCTACCCCATGGTATTGTGCTGCTCTGATTAGTAACTGGTTGAACCCCATGGTGTCTTCTGGTGGTGAAGGCCTAGACGGGTATATATCGTCTTGTGGGACGTCTGGGACGTCCGGTGTATTGTAATCTACCCATGGGTCTGGCGAGTCTGGGGGATCAACTGGCTCTTGAGGATCAGCCCCTGTGTCTGATTCATCATCCCCAATTATCCCCATGTGTGCTGCATGGTACAGGGGAGAGAGGTGGTGAAATATGGGGTGGAGGAGTGGGTGCAGGAGCTGGGTGAGGTACATGCATAGGTGAGGTAGCCATGTCCTTTTTCCTCTTTGGGGCTGGAGCTGATGCAGGCGCCTCTGGTGGTCGTTTCTTTGATAGTGTCAATCGACCAGTCTTTCAGTCTTTAACAAGAGTCTTTTGCTTTGGATCTGGAGCCAACAAGTCTTTTTCATGAGTATGGCCTGTCGGCATGGAAGGACGTTTCGCCACCGGTACGGCCTCTTTTGACCTTTTATCCTTTACGGGGGAAGCCTGTGTCTTTTTCGGATCCGAAGGCTTTTTCGGTTCCGGGTGTTTTTTCGAGTCCGACACTTTTTTCGGCTCCAACGTATGTTTCGGCTCCGGTGTTTTTTTGGTGCCGGAAGCTTTCGGTTGCTCCGAAGTTGGCTTGGGTGCCGAGGGCACTAGGTGTTGGCTTTGGTGCAGTAGTAGATGGTTTTTTTGGTGCCGGTAATTGTGTGCCGGCACCGAGCGGGGGTCGACTCAAGTCCGAGTCTCCCGAAGGCCTTATCGACTTCTTGGCCGAGCCCGAAGGTGGGGCCGTGGAAGTATGGTCTCGTTATGTACCCGAGCGCGAGGGCGGGGGTGTGACCGTAGCCTTTTTTGTGGGTGTCGAGGAAGTGTGGGGGTTGACGATCTTACTTACGACCCGCTGCGCTGGAGTCAGGTCCTCGACATCTAAATCTTCTGCCTCCGATTCGCTGTCGATGTCGTGTTCTTCTGGGACGTCGATGCCTTCTTGGAAAATGTCGTCCGGAGCCGAATATCTTTGAGCCATGGTTCGCCTGGCTCTCCGGTCCCCGATAGTCTTTTTGGAGCGGAAAGAGGCACAGGCTGAACAGTCCTTGGCCTCGTGCTCTGGAGAGAGGCCGAGGTTACAGACCTCGTGGAGGTCGGTGTGTAGAAACTTCGACCCACATTGAGGGCACCTTTTAAATGGCGTCCTTTCCATTAGCTGGAGTCGAGGCCTAGTTTGGCCCGAAGACCGTATTCGACGACTGGAATGGACGTCCCTGGAGTCGAAGAGTTATGTCGACTGAAAAACGCCTTGTAGAGTATTTTCTTGATGCCGATTAAGATTGCGCGTCGACGGTTAATCGGTTACAACACGGAGCGCTGGAACCACATCCGAGCCCGGTGGCGGAAAAAAACAATCTGGGCATGGAGCCGATGCCCATGCGCAGTATCACCCAAGGGAGGAGTCACCTATCGCGTGACTTCCAAAGACTCTCTACAAGAAAAACAAACTGCAAACATCCGGGCCCAACACTAGGTGGCCATCTATGCACAGTGTGCAATCTGCAGCTCATATGCCTCGAACATATATATATGAAAAGACAGTAGCTTTGAATCGCTTCAGGCAGTAGGGACAGATATTTATCTGCAAAATACATATATTGAGTCAACATCATTAGTTTGTTCAAAGAGATTAGTCGTCAGGTGGCTCCAGTATCTTCTGAAGACAATCTCAAGGCAAAGATCCAATAGCAGTTGTTTCGGAGGTTGAGAGGGTTATAACATCCATCACTGGCGTCGTGAGCATGAAGATGACGTCACGGAGACTACCTAGGCGCACCCATGCGCGCGGATGTCAGTTCTGTACACAACTTTCTGCGCTGAAACGCAGAGCCATGCAAGATACCTGACCATTGGTGCATAAAACTATGGCCCTAAAAGGGGATGACCTCAACCCTAGTAATCAGTTTGCAGAACGGGGAGGATGGGCAGGGCGGTAAGGAATCTATCACTAACTAATGTCTCTTACAGATATATCGTTACACAAGAAGTAACTTGTACATCTGAAAGAGACACGTTAGTGATAGATTCCATACTTTAGAATAGATACCCCTGCAATACCAACCCCGGTGGAGGGTCTGCGAACAAAATTACACCAGGAAGTCACGGAGAATAGAACGGCCAAAGAAGCCGTCTCTCCGGACTTCACTGTCAAGGCAGTAGTGCTTGGTAAACGTGTGCAGCGAGGCCCACGAAGCTGCCTGACAAATGTCCTGCAAGGGAACGCCGCGTGGCAAGGCTCGAGTTGCCCTGGTCGAATGGGCATGCAGTCCCACAGGAGACTCCTTCTTGGCCAAGGAGTAACATGCTTTGGTGCACAGTACGACCCATCGGAAAATGGTCCGTTTGTGCACAGCCCAACCTTTTTTGGCGCCCACGTAGCCAACAAAGAGCTGATCATCCACCCGGAACTGTTGTGTACGCTGCAGATAAAATGCGAGCGCACGTTTTGCATCCAGACGGTGGAGCCTCTCCTCTTCCCTGGACGGATGCGGAGGCGGAAAGAAGGTGGGCAAAGTGATGGTCTGCCCGATGTGAAAGGGCGTGACAACCTTCGCCAAGAAAGAAGGACGGGTCCTTATAACCGCTTTAGCTGCGCACCATGCCACAAATTCGTTCCACCTGCAGGCGTACACAGTCTTGGTGGAGGGACGCCTGGCTGCCAGAATGACATCACAGACTTCGGGAGGAAAATCGAAAGGTGTCAACTGTCACCGCTCAAACTCCACGCATGGAGGATGAGGCTGGACAGGTTCGGGTGGAGGACCATCCCCTGCTGCTGAGACAGAAGATCCTCCTGAAGAAACAGACGTACCAGGGGATCGATGCTCATACGGAGTAGTTCAGGATACCATACCCTTCGAGCCCAGTCCGGAGCCACAAGAATGACTTGGGCCCGGTCGCGCCTTATCTTCTTCAGCACTCTGGGCAGAAGTGGAATAGGCGGAAAGGCGTACAACAGACCACAGCGCAACATGAGATGAAAAGCGTCGCAGAGCGAGTGCCGACTTGGAAATTGCAATGCACAGAACTGATGACATTGTGCGTTTTCTTTGGTGGCGAATAGATCTAACCAAGGCTCTCCCCACTGCAGAAAGAGACCTTGCGCCACGTCAGAGTGCAGACGCCATTTGTGATCCACCATGCACCGGTGGCTGAGTTTGTCCGCCCTGGTGTTCAGAAAACCTGCAAGGTGTTGAACCACCAAGGTAATGCCTTGATGTTCCAGCCATGTCCATGTTTGTTGCAATACCACATGGCGGTGGTGCTGTCGTGAACACCTGCACTACACTTCCCTGGACAGAGGGAAGAAATTCCTGGAGTGCAAATCGGATCGCCCGCAGCTCCAGAAGGTTGATATGGAGCCGGGACTCCGCCGGAGACCAGAGGCCTCTAATCTCCGCCTCTCCCATGTGGCCTCCCCATCCCAGGAGAGACGCATCCGTCACCACTGTGTGCTTCGGTGGGAAGGGAGAGGGATCTGCCATTGACCCAATCGGGATTCGTGAGCCACCCCTGCAACTGTCGTGCAGCGTCGTCCGAGATCCGAATGCGATAGGACAGGTCGCCCTGATGCTGTGCCCACTGGAACTTCCGGTCCCACTGCAGAGCCCGCAAATGCCATCTGGCATGTGTCACCAGCAGGATACAGGAGGCCATCAGGCCCAGAAGCCGGAGGGTCAGCCTGACAGAAACCCAGGATAGAGGCTGAAAGAGCGGAATCATAGCCGGAATATCCCGGATTCGCTGCTCGGGAGGATAACCCCGAAACAGCGTTGAATCCAGAACCGCTCCGATGAAGGGGAGCTTCTGAGAGGGACTCAGGTACGACTTCGACGCACTGATGGAGAACCCCAGCATACGCAAGAGGTTGGCCGTAGTCTGGCGGTGGGTGACGACTGCCTGGGGCGAACCCGCCTTCAATAGCCAGTCGTCGAGGTAGGGGAAGACTGCCACCCCTGACCTGCGCAGATGAGCTGCGACCACCGCCATCACCTTCGTGAACACCCGAGGGGCACTGATAGGGTCGAAGGGGATCATGGCAAACGGAAAATGCTCCTGGCCTACCGTGAACCGCAGGTAGCGCCGGTGGGCCGGCAGGACGGGGATGTGAAAATATGCGTCCTGCAAGTCCAACGTCACCAGTCTCCAGGGTCCAGGGCAGCCAGGACCTGAGCCAGAGTCAGCATCTTGAACTTCTCCTTCTGGAGGAAGCGATTGACGTCCCGGAGGTCCAAGATGGGGCGCAGGCCCTCTTTGTCCTTCTTGGGGACCAGAAAGTAGTGGGAAGAACAACCGCTCCCCACTTCCTGACCGGGAACGCGCTCTATGGCCCCCCTTGGCCAGGAGGGCCGAGACTTCCTGACGGAGAAGAGTCAAATGATCCACCGACATGTATTTATCTGTATAAAATCCAATGCTGGAGAACAGAGCAGTGACTAATATTTATTTAGGGGCCTTTGACGAGTAATGTATTCATTTATTGAGTGATGAAGGTGGTGAGGTTAGGCAGCCCAATTGTGCCACTCTGGCACTGCAAAGTTGTGTGAGAGGAGAGGCTAAGCAGTTGTCTACCTTGGGAATCTGTGACTGGCAGTTCACTTTACTCTATATGTGTAAGGAGTGTGAGATAGCCCATTCTGTCTGTGAGAATTCTTCATTTTGTTATTGCACTGCAGGTCATTCTTGATGAGTTGTGTCAGCCATTACATTAAGATCCCTATTTTTCTGTGCAAGGCTGGTAACTTGATGAAGGAAATAAAAGTTCCTTTAAAACACTCAGCCGGTGACAGAACAATTCTAGCTTAGAACACATCAGTATATGATGGGAAACAGTGAGTGTAATCTTTCAAATACCCCTCTCAGAGAAGTCCTTTCTGTTTGGGGTTAATAGGCTCCACGGAAGAGAGGAATGAGAGGCAGTGTCAACTTAATTTACTCCAACTTGACAAATCTGGTCTCACCACAGGGTAAAGACAAGTTAGGGTGTAAGAGTGTAAGGATAAATAAGAGTGTTGTCCTCAGTGCCTCTGACAGGAAACAGCATTGCCTTAGTGTAAAAAGTTCCATGGAGCAATCTGTAAAGAAAATTACCATTCTGGCTTAGATCATAGGAACACCATGATAACTTAAAATGGACTACGTCAAGTTCTTAACGTTTTGGCTACCAACACCCAAAATGGATTTAGCTCCATTCTGAGTACTTCCACAAAGCATAGCAACTTGAGAATATACATACGTTTAGAAATAATTCATTTTCAAAATTGTAAAACAAAGGAAAAAGGCACAAAATATTGCAGAAAAGCAAGGAAAAAATAGCTGCGAGCAGGATGCTCTACAAGCACGGGAAAACACATGCATTCTTAACATACCTCTGTTCAATCTCACACACATGGATAGCATCTGAATTCCTACAATCCAAGAAAAGATTGGAGGCCCTTTGAGACCTTTGGCTAGTCATATCAGATGCAGCTTGGCCCGTCCTGGACAAGGCCTTTTTAAAGTATTCCATACCTGTGTAGTCTTAAGGAGAGCCTGGACCTCTGTTTTTTCCTTGGATAGCAACGCAGCGGTTTCCCCCAGCTGCTTATTTTCTGCTAACAGTCTCTCATTCTGCTCTTGGAGATCTTCCAGGACCTCCTGGAAAAAACACACAAATACAATTAGAGACTAAGTACAGACTTTGTACTAGAAAACACACCAATTCACGCACAATGAGAGCCGATGATTAGACATTAGCAGACTCACTGCTCAGAGAATACACACATCCAGTGTGACAGGAGAACTATTCAGATGTCCTGGGAAGCAGAGATGTGCTGCATGCATGAGTGTGAGAGGAGCATAGTAGTACAGCTACAGTATTAGGGGGAGTACAGATGTGTGAGACGAACACAGGATTATTGCTTGAATCTGGAAGAAGCACAGGCGTGCCGCAGGATTGTGAGTGGAGTACAAGTAGTGCTGGAGGACCACAAGGGATGGCACAGGAGAGCCACATGATCTCTTAAGAAACGTGTAAGAAAGGTGCAGAGAGCACAAGAGTACTTCAGTATTGTTGTGGGAGCCCAGAAGCACTGTGTGTGAAAGTAGCACAGATTGGATAAAGATCTAATGAGTATCTATGGCTGAACACACCATGTGAGGTATGGGGTGAAACGCAAACATACCGGGGATGGGACAATGACCATATCATTTTCTGCCTCAACATAGAACCGGAAAGGGCTGCTGGCCCCACGGACTGCTCCATCCTGGTCCACATAAACAAACTGATAATATTCTTCCTCATCCTTCGGTAGGTAGTACGCTTGAAGAAAACCAGAAAAAAATCACTTTATTTACCCACACTACAATAATATGACATTAGACTGTGTCTACACAGATCTGGCAAAGCACCATGGCTCATGCCCAGGAAGGAGTGCAACAATTAAACAAATGCTAAACCACATGAGAAGTAACTGAAAATGACAACAAATGTAGATCAAGGTGCAGTAATTAAATATTTAGCATTTACCAGGGGGTGTCATGGGAGTCAGGAAGGTGTCACTTACACATCAGACAATCCAAAAATTGCAATTCTATCCAGATACTCTGAGAAAATCAAATCATGCTAGACATGAACAAGCCATTTTTATATAGTACTTAACATTTGGGGATAGTCAAGTTGAAGAAGCGCTCCCACTTTTATCTGCAATAGAATTTGAGGAACACATATGTTTAAGTGTGGAAGCTGGCATTAGAACGTAGGTTTCCACAGCTGACAACTTTTCCTCAAAATTACATTCATAAGAGTATTTTAAGTACATTCTGGAAGCAGAAATATTTATTGCCAGGGCAGATTCATATGAGATCATAAATCAACCTCCCAGACAGACACTTGACACCAATACAAGGCCTGAGGGAAGGAAGAAATTGTAGGTTTGTTCCACGTTTCCAGGAAATATGTAAACAATTATTGCCAGATTATGAAGCAGAGACAACTACAGAGTGAGGAAAAAAATTACACTGAAAATTATTGTTTTTCAACTACAGAAATGATCGGAAATCTACTTGTTAACACTTTACGGAGCAGCCTACAACAATTGACACATTTGATTAACATCTGAGTTTCGAATCTGAAAAGTATTTTCTTCAATAGCAAAGACTCTTCACTTTCAGTCAGTGCACAAAAGCAGGTGACAAAGATGCCAGGCATGATCAAATCTGAAATGCTTACTAGTTAAAATAAAAGGCTTGCGCCTTAAAAGTTAAATAAATAAAAAATAATAATAATAATAATAATAATGTTATCAAGTCAAGTTATGAGAGAGTGCGTGTGTCTCTCTGTCTCAGATTAGCATCAGGGGGATATCTTCCAAACAAAAACTAATATGCAGTGGCATGAAATACACACATCAAAGTATAACAGAAAGTTCATGCATACAGATGCAAATATTTCGGAATTCAAAAAGCGAACATTAAGCAACATTCTTATGAAACCTTTAACTGGTCTGACTCATGAGCCTCTGAGATAATCTTCAGATACTTCTCCTAATGTGTTTAACTACTGAGAAAGTATCACAGTGCCTCAGGATTTCCTGTACGTCGTAAGTCTAAACAAAAATTATCTGAATAGTTGCTCACATTGAATAGTACTTTATAAATACAGCTTTTGAAAAGAACCAGAACAACTTCAGACGGTGTTCCTTTATTCTTTTTCTTCATGAAGACTACTATATTTAAATACACATCGGCAGGGTCAATAGGCCGGGCTTGGAGGGAAAATGGTATGGTAAATGTAAGGACATAGGATGTATCACATGGTGTGGATGTACAACCTCACTGTGCCAACCACTTTAGGACCCTTTGGTTTCGCTTGTCAGACTTTCAACTCAACCCTGGTAGCCGTGGCTCTGAGCAGAAAGGAACAAGTGTAAAATGCTTTGCCAGTTTAAACAGCAAACCAATTGAAGAAGAAATCAACAAGATACCAAGGAAATCCAATTAGACCCACAACCTGAGCTCTCCATTGACAGTTGGGACCTACTGCGAGTTCTTGAGGCCTAGCCACATTTCAGTGTCGGGGCTACCACTTCAAGGGGCAGACATCCTCCTCCCACTTCCTTCTCTGCCAGGTTAGGGTGGGCACCCTAAAACAGAGACGTTGCCTGACCCTCCAGAACTTCTTGGGGGTTAGGAGGGGCCTCACCAAGGCTTGTATTGGGTCCCTCCCTACTTGGGTAGGTTGCCCACGGATCCCTGGGTCTATGCCGAAAAGTGTTCTTATTTTGCAACCTTTACCTTTTTCTCTGGGTCTATGTCTCCTAACTTTAGGGTCACGACTTCGAGGATCCTTGGAAATGGCAGCACTCTGGGTGACTGCCCCTCTGGGAGGTCACTGCCTAGGAGACAATCTAGAGGGAGGTCAGGACTGACTACCACCCTATGCCAGCTAAGGGTAGCCTCTACTTCTAGGGACACTAAGGGCACAGGGCGGTCTGTGACCTCCCCTATTGTTACCCTAACTCTCCAAGCAAATACGGGTCTGTGGACACTAACCTGCCCACAACTATGGTGTGACATGCACCTATATCTCTCAGGTTAGTGGTTGGGATTCCATTCACCTTGAGGTGGTAGAAGTGCCTACTCCCACCCTCAGGAATCACCAGCTTACCATCTGAACCCTTCTCCCAGTTGAAAGCTAGTAGGACCACCTCATCAGAGGTGTCCTTCTCAAAGGCTACACTAGCCACCTCAGTGATAACCTACTTCTTGGGACATGCTGCATTCCCCTCAGTGGTGTCCTGGCTGCTGGCAGTCAAAACACAACCTCTTCTCCATGAGTTTCTTTAACCCTGGATCCCCACTTCTTTACGTGCTAGAGGTGGGCTAGGTGCTGGTGGAACCTCTTTGGTAGGTTTACTACTTCCATCTTTTACCTTCTGTGGTACCTCCTTTTTGGAACACCCTCCTGGGACTTGTGGGTACTCTTGTCCAATCCCACTCATCAGCTATCTCAGGTCAGTTAGCTTAGAGTGTTCATTTAACTTTCCTGTAGGGCAATTTGTAAGGGTGTGCTCCTTGACCAACAAATTATAGAACCCTTCATAGGAATTTACCTGGTTACCTTTTATCCAACCATCCGGTGCCATCCGGGTGGTTGGATAAACGATCCAGGTCTGTAGTGCCCCCTTATGTGATGGTCTAAGCTTGTGTCTGTACTCCTCATGAGTGAGAACAAACAACTCAACAAGTGGTGCCTTCATGTGTGGATGGGATTCTGCTACCTCATTCTTAGGTGTAAGCAGTCTATCCCCACCAATTACTAGAACCAGCTCTCATAGTAGTGTTCCTCAATGTTGTGTATCCATCTTCCTCACTTTGAGAGCACTCTCATATGAGGCCACCCACTTGTCTGTTTCATCCCCGGATATATAGCTTGGGACAATCTAACTTAGGGTCCCCTGTTGGATACTTCTGTGTCCTTGCTGCTGCCACCATTACCATTCTGCGTTAGTCTCATGCCCAGCTTCTTTCTTCAAGGACCAGCTTGTTTTTTGTCAGGGCCCTCTCCAGTTTAAGGGCTGCCACTTCCTCTTGAAGGGACCTCCTGATGCTGTGTGAGCTCCCCACACTGCTAGCTGTAGAGTACACTCTTGGCCTGGAGTTGGAGTGGAGGGTATCCTCCCCCGCTTCCTCTCTTTATTCTTCTCCACAATCTTGGTGTATCTCCTGTTCCAGTGCTGTTGGGGCTCTTTGGGCTTCCTCTCAGGTCTTGAGGGCCTCCATCAGATCATCTTTCTTTGACTCTTTCCCCACTGTGATCCTTCTGTTCTTACACAACTCCATCAGATCCTTCAAGGATGGTTAGATTTGAAATGGTAAGCTTCACATTCCCCTTGATCACATGGACTACCAGGAACATTGCAAAACAGTTTTGAACTCTTTCTAACTTTTGGAAACTTTGTCAAATCCTTTAAAAGTTCAACAACTCATTGTAAACAGTGTCCCTGTAGACTGTGGAGCTTCCACAGTGGAACTCGACATTACATGGAATACACAAGGACTTCTTTTTCGGTATCACCGTAGATGGATTTGCAGTGTCTCAAATTAAACAACTGTATGGTATTGCTAAACACAAGTTCTGGATTCCACCGCTGCCACCAATGTGAAGACATAGGGTGTATTACATGGTGAGGTTGTAAGCCCTTACCTGGTAATACACTTACCAAATCTTTTAGCAAGGCTTAGACAAAGGAACACGTGTAAAGCATTTAAACAGCACCAACACAATTGAAAAAGAAATTGACAAGACAACAAGGAAATCCAGCACCAATTTATAAAAAAACAATGGACTATATGTTTGTGTATTTTTAAACAACACAACGAAAAAGATCAACCAGAGGGTTCAGGAGATATAGAATTTACAAGGCATAGTAAATCACAGCATTTCACCCAACCACGAACAAGCATTGGCAAATTCAACAAATATGATACTTAGAAACTTTTTGAGCAGAAAGTCTGGCAAAATGTAATGTGCTCGGTTAGAGTAACTTGGGGCGATGAACTCCAGCGGGGAGAGCAGCAATGCCCTTAGAAACAGTTACCGCCACAGGAAAAGCAGTCCTCAAGCAGTTCCATGTGCTTTATCCTGAGTCCAATTGATTCCTATAGAGTCTTACTGATGCTCAAGGATGCTGTGAATGTGACGTAGTGGACAGGGGTCTTCTTGCAGGAACTCCTCAGTTCACAAAAGTGATGAGGGGATCCTGGGCACAGGTTTCTACGTCCCACTAGGTCATCTCCAGTCTGGCTAAAGTACAGTTGCCACTGGAGTACCAGTCGCCTGGTGCTGCTGTCACAGTCAAATCCTCCAGGCTGTAGATTGCTTTCTGGGCAACCAAGCTGCACTCTGACAGCTCTCCTGGGTCCAGGAGACTCAGGTGCAACTTCTGAGCAACGGGTCCTGATCACTGGTTCTGCATGATGGCGGGGATTGACGATCTGGGCTACCGCTCGACCTTAGCAGGCTTCTTTAGCAGTTCTGTCCCTGTGCCACGAACAGGAGGTCAGTTGGCTGACCCTTGGAGTCTCGCTGCTTTGACTGGGCTTTGGAGAAAACTTCTACTTGAGCAGGACACAGCAGGCACAGTCCCTCTTCTTTGCTAGCCTTCAGGTGCATTCATCATCGGTGCAGCCTCTCTTTGCCAGGAACTAGGTGCAGCAACGCAGTCCTTCTCTAGACCTTTTTCCAGTCCAGTTGAGATCTGAGTTCTGGGTGCCAGTGGTGCCCTATTTATCGCCAGAAAATGCCCTCAGGGTAGGATGAAGTTGGTAGCCAATGGGCTACTAGGTTCCCTCCCTCCTAATGGCCACTTCCTTGTGGCATCTGGCAAACCCAGCATGCACCATTCTACCCACTCTCAAGGTGGCAGAACTTGTCTCTGCGTCCATGGCTTCCTAGCAAAACCCAGAGGTGTAGCTACCAAGGGGCCTACATGCCCCTGGAAAACCGGTTTGATAACTGGCTTCTCCTTCTCGGTCCCTAGTGCCAGGCAGTCTGCCTAAACAATAGAACAGCCCCTCCCGCCAAGTGTTCTTCATTTGCTCTTCAAAGGCAGCTTCACCTTTGAAATTCACCTTTTGAGCTAACCCTCATGTGGTTTTCTGCCTGGGGGAGGTAACATCTCCTCCAGTGGCAGCCCTCTATTGTTATCCTTCCTGAGAGTCATTAGCATGTCTCTTCAAAAGGGCAGAAAGTAGTCTAGAGGAAAAACCTTGAGTACAACAGTAAACAGGCACTAGAAACCTTGGGCAACTAAAGTGGCAACTTCTAAAGTTGCACTATCTCCACCAGTGATAAGGAGGAGTCGCCTATCTCATGACTACAAAGACTTCTTCCACAAAAAAAAAGTGCAAACATCGAGCCCAACACCAGATGGCGATCTATGCTTACAATCATCAGCTCATATGCCTCGAACATTCAATTTAACAATTAAGTTGCATTTAATGCACTGATTAGTTTGATACCTTGCAGTAGCAACTTGTTAGTCCCATTCAGAAGTTAGTGCGGCTGAGGTGTCAGCCTATAACTCTGTACTTGCCAATGCGGCTACCAGCCTTTCCACAGTAAAAAAAGACAATTTAGGTTATTTATTGCTGGAACATGTGAAGGTACATGTGCCACTTTCTAACATACGGCTCTGAGGAAAATGAAATTTTGCCTGACCAAGATGCCCCCTACGTGTACCCTATGTTACATGTATGTGCATGTCACCCATGCATATTTCTCTTAGTGGCTTGAATCACAAGGCCTCTGCAATCACGTCCTGCATTAAGGTGCCTGTCATCAAGTTTCCCAAACGTTAAGCTAACATGAAGGCCCATGTATTTGCATTGTGCACTTTTAAATAAATATCGTAATGAACCCTTTTTGTGGTTCAGTCTGAGCCACTTTCTGAATTAGGGTTTTCATGACTCCTGACACACTGAAAGCTGCAGTTACGTATCTCTGACCTCGCATACTTCTAGCTCAGCCGAAAGAGACCCAGCAAGGGTTGGCAAGATAGTATTATGAATAACAGTTATCTGCCTGCTGTACAGTCTCACATTCCTGCCCAGTGAGGAAGGTAAACAGAACCCGTCCGCGGAAGATAGGGCCTAGCCTCTCTGTCTCCATTGAAGTAAATCACAGTGCTTGCATCCATAGAAAGCTCACAGCCCCCACGCAATGAACGAAGAAATATATGCTTTTTCTGATTCTTAGCGATGAGCAACCTTTGCTTCAGATAATACATCCCCTGACTTAAGATATCAGTTAGTACCAGACGTGCTGGTCGCCTTGACACTAAAGATCTCTCTACTAGACTGAAAGTCAGCTCTCCTCCCAGTTACACGTCAATTGCACGTCATGCTCAAATTGCGTGCACAAGTAGGGCAAAGTTCCAGCCTGCCATGTAACTCCTCCTCTATGTAGCCACCCACCTATCACCCACCTGTGACTCATCAAGTGTACACCCTCATGCACGCCCACATGCTCTTATCTCTTTCTTTCATGCTCTGCCTGGAGCGCTCCTCCCTATATACAAGGAAAAATGTATATATGTGTTGTTCTCTGTAAATAATGTTAGAAGACCCTTCCTGAACCTCAGTGGTGATGGAACAGATTCTCCCTTAACTCGAGTTATTGGAATAAAGCCCTTTTAACTTGGACACCACGGACTCTCTGCCTTTCATTTGATACATGCTAATTGTTAATGCCTAGAAATTATGCCAGGGTAATATTTTATTTACCACATTAATTTGGCGCCCTTACAGGGACATATCCTTTTCCCCACGCGCCGGAGTTGTAGGTCCAGCTTTGCCCCCTTCTACAGCCGTGACGGACTTTAAAGTGTACACGCCATCGGGATTTCCCGTTACTCCCTCAGGCCCAGGAGGAGGACGGACTGTGACCAGGCATCCATACGAGGCGGTGAGGATTGCGGATCGTCTCAACCAGAGCCCGACCTGTGAGAGAGCAAGGTCCGAGGTTTCCAGAGGTCCACCCGTTCCGAGGCGCATGCGTAGACGTAGACGTAGACGTAGATGCGTAGAAGTCCGAGGCCTTCAAGTTTCAAGTTTTGCTTCTCGGTGAGTACCACTATGGGGAATGCATAAAGTTTCAAGACGGGTTCATTTTATATGAACACGGTCAAGACGGGTCCACGTTATTCGTGGAAACGGTAAAGACGGGTTCACGTTATTCGTGGAAACGGTAAAGACGGGTTCGTTCACACGAGCACGGTCAAGACGTGTCTCATTTTTGAGACCGGTATGGTTGTACTGTATTCCAGTGCATATAGTTTTTCAAGTACATGTTTAGTTCTCTGTATTGGTTTAGATCATGTTTGTTTTAATGTTATGATGTTTTAGTATGAATGATTGTTGATTGTTTCAGTCTATTTTTGTGTATTGTATTTCTATTGTGTTGGTTACAACATGCCACTGTTTTCAAAATTGCGTCAGATAGGGACCAGAAAAGGTATACTAGAAGAGTCAGTTAACATCCCGCCTAGAGACACACCTGGTCATTATATGTATAATAAGCATGGATTAGACGCCATCTTGTTTTTAGATTTATGGGTAGACTATACAAAGGACCTGGAGGAAAAGTATAGATGGCCTATCTCAGGAACATGGGATTCAGAATGCATTATGAGAGTAGAGGAAGCGCTATGGAAAAGGAAGTCAAGACCCTCTCAGAAAGATGCCATCGAGTTATGGCGCAAAGAGTCACACAGGAGAACAGAGAAAGAATTCAATAAAGCAGAGAGAACTAAACAAGCAGAGGAAAAAGCCAAAGAAAAAGAACTACGGGAGGAGGGGGAACGGGTCAAAACAGAACAGACTGATAGAGAAAGAAACGCCGTCGTTACTGGTATTTATCCCGTCCTGGCTGAAGAACTAGCTAGAGTGACCACCTCAGAGAGACCCAGTAGGTCGCGAACGCCACCACCTGTACCATATAGAGAACGTAGAGTAAAGCCGACAGCATCGGAGGCGTTCATTTCCTCGTATCTAGACGATTCCCTTCCGGACTACGTTAATGCAGGTTTCCCTCCACCCCCACCAGCAGATCAGCTCCAGCAACTTCAGCAGCAGCTAGTAAAAGATGACGTAGGTTCCGGGGCAGTGGGAGGGGTGCCTACTGTAGATGTAGCCATTCCATTTTGTGTATATGATCCAGAACCAGGAAAAGGTTCAATGGTCGTGATTTCACTTAGGCTAAGACAAGCCGTTGCATATCTAGAGACATTACCAGACATGAAAGAACACCTAGATAAAATGTACCGTTTTATTAGAACGGGGGAGGGACCAGATAGTATAGCACAAGCCATGGCACAAAGAAAGGTAGGGGTTAAGAACCATATCCTACGTTTTATTATTAACTGCCTGATCAGGGAACAAGACGAAGGAGACGGAGATGTAAAACAAGGTTTGATAGAATGGAGCGAGCACATAGATGCCGGTAGACATGATAGACAGGGACAGATAGATGCCATGTACAAGAAAATACGAAAGGAAATAATAGAAAGACACAGAAAAGAGTCTGACGAGAAGGGCGAGTCATCAGCGGAAGAGGTAGAGGATCATCAGGATCCGAAAGGCAAGATTAATTATGTAGGAAAAGCGCGACAGTTTGACAGACCCAAATTTCTTGACTACCGTAAACAAGGGCCAGCTATAAAAGAAAGATATTCCCTCGAAAATCTGTTCCAAGCTACTGAACAAGCCCTGAAAAAACGGATAGGGAGTGAGAGACCTCCCACCTCACACGAAATTGAATTGGCCTGGTCAGCCACCCAGTGGGTGTCTAATTCTAATATATACAGCAGTGATATAGTGGCTCAGACTTTCTTAAGCCTTCCACCTAACGAACAGCGTTTGGCTGGTATTTACATGGTCCAACACTTGATAACGTTGTATGAGAGTCAATATTCTGATCCTGGTCACTTGCATAAATTACTAGACGACATTTTACTAGACAGATGGACAGGTTTAGGTACCGAATTAATTAATGTTATTCTGGATCAACGACATAAGTACATAAATTCTCTGACCACATGTATGCCTCCAACCTCGCACCACAGCAGAAATAACTTACACGTAGACAGACAGAACCCCCTACGAGAGGTACATCCCGTCAAAGATGCGGACAATGTGTTGCAACGGGTGTATGTTTACACCCCCTTAACAAAAATAGAAATACTAGAAATGAAAAAGATGCTGCCCTGCCATGATAAAGACCCGGGGGGGTTTCACCGAGAATTAAAAGACATCCTCCGCATAGGAGATTATACGTACGATGACATTCTGAAGTTACTGAAAGTACTGTTGCCTGCTGGTATTTATGAAAAGCTTAAGGAAAAAGACTGGGAGGTAGGCGAGAAAAAGTTAAGCTGGGATGCACTGGAAACGGAAAAAAAGGTAGGCTCCCAGGGGTTGGTCTTGGGGAAAAAGCTAGAGAACTGCCTGAACTCCTGATACAAGTTTTACCGAGATTATTGATTACTAAAAAGGAAGACTGGGATGCTATTTCAGCATGTAAACAAAAGCAAGAAGAGGACACAAGTGATTTCTATTCTAGATTTGAGAAATGCTTTACTATTAATAGTGGCCTTAAGCCAGGTAGTGAATCATATCCACACCTTTTTGTGAGCAAATTAGTAGAGAATTCCTTACCCCAGATCAAGAATAGAGTACTGAAGGTTGAGAGTACTTGGCAAGCAAACAGCCCTTCACAAATGTTACAGATGTTACAGTATCACCAGAACAGGATTAGAGAAGAGCAGGATCAGGAAAAGAAACGCATGAAAGAGACAAAAATGAAAGTGCTGGTTGCCCAGACGGTACCGGCAAATTCAAACAAACATAGCACGACACCTGTCAAGGGGAACTGTAATTATTGCAAACAACCAGGTCACTTTGTAAAGGACTGCACTATTCTGAAACACAATATAGCTACAGGCAAGACAAAAGAACGACAGTACACTCCTAGACAGAATAGCACGCAACAGAACACACAACAAACAGTAGAGAATTTTCCTCCACCACCGCCTGTACAGGGCACACCACAAATGTATCAGTACACACAGTCTGACTATCCTGAGTATCAACAGTTCTCATGAAACAGCCTCGAGAGGGAAGTAGGCTTGCCCCTTATTGAGGTTCCTGTAGATCAAGAGGGTCCGTATGTACATAGTCGTGTATTAGGTCAGGATCGAAAGTTTCTGATTGACACAGGGGCGAGCAGGACTACCATCAGTCATGACGAGGTTCCAGGGGCACCTCTCTCAGGCTCACAGAATGTTTCCCTGGGATTTTCAGGAAAGCCTATTGTTAATGAAGTATCGAAACCAGTTTCCCTAGGGGTTGGTCCACTGTCACGGACTACAGACTTGCTACTTACTAAATCATGTCAAGAAAACTTACTTGGTATGAAGACATTAAAAGAACTAGGAGCAGTTATCTGTTGCTCTCCAGAAGGAGTACGCCTGTTCTTACGTGATTTTAAGGGACATTATGTGCTGACTGATTTGACCACAGACTCCAGAACGTGCCACAGCACCTATGGGCACAAGGACCAACTGACGTAGGGTACATGAATATAACACCACACCATGTCACACTCAAAGCAGGGGTAGTACTTCCACGTATTAGACAATACAAGTTACCACCTGACGCCGAAACAGCCTTATTGAAATTAGTTGACGAACTTTTTCCACGAGGAGTAGTGGTAGAGACTGACTCGAATGTATGTAACTCGCCTGTCATCCCTATCCTTAAACGATCTGACCCTAGTGTACTGCCAGTGTACCGACTAATTATTGACCTACGAGAATTGAACAAATGTTTAGTACCACAATATCCAGTGGTGCCAGACATTTCTTCATTACTGACTGCCATTGATTCTGAGGCCACGTTCTTCACTGTCATAGACTTGAAGAATGCTTTCTTTAGTGTACCCATTCATCCAGATAGCCAATACCTTTTTGGATTTAGTTTAAAAGGGCGTAGCTTTGTCTTTACAAGAGCTCCTCAAGGTTTTACAGAAAGCCCTAGCATTTACAGTCAAGCATTAAAAAGACAGCTAGACAGTGTTCACATGCCTCCCAACACTGCTCTACTACAGTACGTAGATGACATCCTAATTACAGCACGTTCAGAACCAGAATGCGCAAATGCATCACTGACAGTTTTACATTTTCTGGCTGACAAAGGGCACAAGGTGTCCCCTTCCAAGTTGCAATTCTGTGAAAAGCAAGTGGTGTACCTTGGACACTTACTTTCCAAGGAGGGTAGACAACTAACACGAGAACGCATACAGCTCATTTCTAACCTTTCACAGCCCAAGACACAGAAAGAAGTACGTGCATTCATTGGCCTCACTTCATACTGTAGGCAATGGATTCCCCAGTATGCCTATCTAGCCAAACCACTCATACAGTTAACTACACAGGAGGCAGCCACTCCGACTGTCCTCCCTTGGACACAAGAACACACCTTGGCATTTGAGGAATTAAAAAGAGCATTATGTCAAGCGCCAGTTTTAGCGACTCCAAGTTACAGTAAACCTTTTATGCTTTTCGTAACTGAACGAGATGGAACAGCGTTATCTGTCCTCACACAAGATCAAGCAGGAAAACACAAGCCTTGCGCTTATTTTTCTAGTACACTAGATCCAGTGGCCCAGGCTCTGCCTGCGTGCCTGAAATCAGTTGCAGCAACAGCCCTAGCCATAAGACAAAGTGACTCGATAGTGTTGGGTCACCCTCTGACAGTACAGGTTCCACATGCAGTGGAGGTTCTCTTAAACAGGACACAGACACAACATTTGACTGTAGCAAGACTGACAGGATATGAACTGACATTATTACAACCACACATAGAGATCAGACGTTGTAATATTCTGAATCCTGCAACACTTTTGCCCTCAAGTACAGTAAATGCACCGCCACACGACTGTGTGGAAGTAATGAATATAGTGACGAAACCAAGACAAGACCTGACAGATATTGCACTTCCAGACCCAGACTTAACGCTCTATGTAGATGGATCCTGCATGAGAACGAGTGCAGGAGAATTAGTAGCAGCATATGCTGTGACCACTGCTACTAATGTCATAGAGACACAGAAAATAGACACACTATCAGCACAAGCAGCAGAGCTCATCGCTCTGACACAAGCCTGCATAAGAGCTAAGCACTTGAAAGTAAACATTTATACTGACTCACAATATGCTTTTGGCGTTGTTCATGATTTCGGGGTCTTATGGAGGGAGAGAGGTTTCTTGACCTCCCATGGGACCAAGATCCAGCACGGCCAGCTCATTCAAGCCCTGTTGGAAGCAATACATTTACCTACAGCCATTTCTATCCTGAAGTGCAAAGCTCACACCAAAGTTACAGACACCATTTCCCAGGGTAATGACCTGGCAGACCGAACAGCTAAACTTACAGCCCAGACAGCCCAGACACCAACAGACACGACAAGGACAGAGGTACCATTACTGATAACATGTATGACAGTCAGGGATCCCACTCAAGATGTACTCGACATACAGACACATGCCACTGCAGATGAGATAAAGAAATGGACTGAACAAGGAGGGGTCCAGACTGAACAAGGTTGGATGACTAAGGGAAAAGGTACATGGTTTCTTCCAGATTCTATGGTACAAGTAATCATAAACACAGCACATAGTCCAGCACACTTG
This sequence comes from Lissotriton helveticus, assembly GCF_964261635.1. Classification (NCBI taxonomy): domain Eukaryota; kingdom Metazoa; phylum Chordata; class Amphibia; order Caudata; family Salamandridae; genus Lissotriton; species Lissotriton helveticus. The sequence goes on from NC_136065.1 coordinate 1,930,044,240, forward strand.
GGAGAAAAGGCAATGATAGACAGCTTACAGAATATCTGGTTTAACAAGCACATGCGTGCAGCAGCGAAACAGAAAGTACGAACATGTATGATCTGTTGCCAGTTCAATCCAGGTAAAGGCATTCCGGTGGAACAAGGCGGATTTCATCCTCCGGACCACCCTTTTGAGGTCCTCCAGATGGATTATATCCAAATGAACAGATGTAGAGGTTACAAGTATGTCTTGGTAGTTGTGTGTGCACTATCTAGATGGACAGAAGCATATCCAGTTCCAGATTATACTGCTGTGACAACAGCCAGGCAATTAGTGCGCGAGTACTTCCCCAGGTATGGATTGCCTCGGGTCGTATATTCCGATAACGGTCAGCCATTCTCCTCTGAATTAATGAAACAAGTGTCTCTTCTGTTAGGATATACTTGGAAATTCCATTGTGTAAGACACCCTGAAGCAGCAGGCCTTGTAGAAAGACATAATCAGACAATCAAAACAAAACTTGCTAAGATATGTGCAGAAAAAGGCGTGGATTGGATGGTAGCTTTACCGGTTGCCCTCTTTTACATGCGTATGGTAGCTCATTCCAGAACAGGCATATCCCCGTATGAAGTAGTCTTCGGTAGACCGCCAAATATGTGGGGTACACCTATGCCTAAAAGAATAACTGATGTTGACAGTAACATGCTGACAGATTACCTGGCTTCCTTGATGTCTGCACTACTTTCTTGTCGTTCACAGGTTGCTGCCGCCTTCCCTGACAACACCCAGGTCAAGGAACACGCCATTGTCCCTGGGGATTACATTTGTGTCCGGAATTTTGATCGTTCAAGCCCCCTCGAGCCTCGCTGGAAGACCCCGAAATTAGTGCTTCTTACAACAAGGACCGCGCTGAAGGTGGAGGGACGCAAAGGATGGATCCACGCTCAGCACTGTAAAAGACACTTTGGACAATCTGGTACTTCAGTAAAAGATACAGACACTAAAAACATTAACTTGCGCCGCCTGCGCCGTCTTTACTAGAAAAGACTCCACAGCAGGAGTATAAATGTAAGTTAAGATCTAGTAAGTCAGACGTAGTTTAATTGTCTAAGTCCACTCGGTGGTGAATTGGTTAGACTAGATTTCTGACATGTATAAGGTCACATACGAGAATAGTAAGAAAAAAAACATGAAAGCAAAATACTGCAAGCTATTACGCAGTAGATGTATAGTTACTTTGATCATTCTTTTTATTATGTGCATTGTTATAATCTGTGTCAGTTTATTACTACATGTTTTCTTTCCTATTTCCTCACATATACACTCTTCCAGTAACAGCACCATAGAGCATACATTTAGTGAACTGCCACCTCATGAATTGTCATATCGACTTGCATTGCGTAACAATACTTTTATTCGAATGTTACACCATTCTCATCAGACCAGCAATGCGACTGATTGCTGGGTATGTGGCCAACTGCCACCTTATCAAAAGGCGAAGGGAGTTCTGCCCTTCTATCCTCTGCCGTTCTCACACAATGGTTCATGTGGAGCATGGTTTGCCTTAATGACCTCAATAGATAGAAAGTACATAGCTTATCCAGGTGGCTGGATATATGGAAACCTGAATAAAGTAATGAATGAAGCATGTTTTCCAGACAAAGACGGATTTCCTCAAAGGAAGGGAACCGATCTAGAGAATGAAGAGTACGAGCAGGGAAATGCATCCGTTAATTTTATAATGTTAAATGTTCAGCCCAAGCAAAATACAGGTCCACCGTTTATTTCAGTTCTACCAGCAAAAGGTGATTTATGTGTTAATAAGAAAGGCTCAGTACATATGGGACACAGCGAGTGTAAAGTTGTAGTAGAGTTTAATGATAAAGGAATTTCTTCTTTCAAAACATCACGCCATACCTATTTCATTTGCGGTCAGACAGCCTATGTACATCTGCCCTTAGACTGGGGTGGGACTTGTTATATAGCATTCTTATTGCCACCTGTATTCTTGGCCCCATCCCATTATCATAGAGATTCACGACTAGAACATGTTAGAGTAAGGAGAGAGACAGATGCCTCAGGGATTGATCAGACTGAAACAGCTTGGGAGCAATATACAGATTTCAACAAAGGATTCTTCTTCTTCATAGGTCCCGTCCAAAACAGTAAACTGATACGCAAGTTAACAAGGACTCTTGAGGCAGTAGTGAATGTGACTGCATCTGCCCTGGCGAACTTGACCCAGGAACAGTCTGCTATGAGACTTGTTGTTCTTCAAAATCGCCTCGTTCTAGACGTCATCTTGGCGGATAGGGGCGGAGCTTGTAGCGTGATCCGATCTAGTTGTTGCGTTTTCATCCCGAATAACGCGCCATCTGTGTATGCAGAGATAACAAGGCTCCACAAGATTGCTCATGTCATACATCAAGACCCAGGCACATGGACTTGGTCCAGTTGGCTCTGGGGTGTGATATCTGCTTGGGGATGGAAAGTGTTGTCCTTCCTAGGAATGATCCTACTTATGATATTTGGTTGCTGTCTCTGTCTGCAGTGTGGCCCGGCCATTTGCGGCCTGTGTGCAACTGCATGTGTTCCACATCCAAGTATACAAAGGGTTAAGGACGAACAAATGATGCTGTATGATCAACTATACGGTCTCATAAATATAGATGTATCCTGAAGGGTTACGTAGGGGACAAGGAGGGAATGAGGAAAATGAAATTTTGCCTGACCAAGATGCCCCCTACGTGTACCCTATGTTACATGTATGTGCATGTCACCCATGCATATTTCTCTTAGTGGCTTGAATCACAAGGCCTCTGCAATCACGTCCTGCATTAAGGTGCCTGTCATCAAGTTTCCCAAACGTTAAGCTAACATGAAGGCCCATGTATTTGCATTGTGCACTTTTAAATAAATATCGTAATGGACCCTTTTTGTGGTTCAGTCTGAGCCACTTTCTGAATTAGGGTTTTCATGACTCAACCCCAGGAGAAGTGTGGCTCACTGGTTAGAGGAGGCAGACCCGGACGCTGAGATCAGACCCGGGACCAGGGTTCAATTCCCGACGCGGCAGGGTCTTGAGCCCAAAATGTCCACGGACTCGGTAATTCTCGCTTCGGTGCCTACTCGAATCACAGGTTCACACTCTGCAACTCTGGGCAATAGCTTGCTTAATCTCCACTACGGCCCCCCGCGGCGGGATGCCTGGCTTTCACCTTGGGGATACCCAGTAAGGGGCTATCTCACAGGGAAAAACCAGGACGGGTTCCCAATGCAAAGCGCTTTGAGACCTGGCGGTGATATTGCGCTATATAAAAACCCATCCATCCATCCATCCATGACTCCTGACACACTGAAAGCTGCAGTTATGTATCTCTGACCTCGCATACTTCTAGCTCAGCCGAAAGAGACCCAGCAAGGGTTGCCAAGATAGTATTATGAATAACAGTTATCTGCCTGCTGTACAGAGTCACATTCCTGCCCAGTGAGGAAGGTAAACAGAACCCGTCCGCGGAAGATAGGGCCTAGCCTCTCTGTCTCCATTGAAGTAAATCACAGTGCTTGCATCCATAGAAAGCTCACAGCCCCCACGCAATGAACGAAGAAATATATGCTTTTTCTGATTCTTAGCGATGAGCAACCTTTGCTTCAGATAATACATCCCCTGACTTAAGATATCAGTTAGTACCAGACGTGCTGGTCGCCTTGACACTAAAGATCTCTCTACTAGACAAAGTCAGCTCTCCTCCCAGTTACACGTCAATTGCACGTCATGCTCAAATTGCGTGCACAAGTAGGGCAAAGTTCCAGCCTGCCATGTAACTCCTCCTCTATGTAGCCACCCACCTATCACCCACCTGTGACTCATCAAGTGTACACCCTCATGCACGCCCACATGCTCTTATCTCTTTCTTTCATGCTCTGCCTTGAGCGCTCCTCCCTATATACAAGGAAAAATGTATATATGTGTTGTTCTCTGTAAATAATGTTAGAAGACCCTTCCTGAACCTCAGTGGTGATGGAACAGATTCTCCCTTAACTGGAGTTATTGGAATAAAGCCCTTTTAACTTGGACACCACGGACTCTCTGCCTCTCATTTGATACATGCTAATTGTTAATGCCTAGAAATTATGCCAGGGTAATATTTTATTTACCACAGCTCCCTGCCATAGAGCTGGTTAGGCGTACCTCAGGGGGACTTGCATATATTAAAAGGGGAGGTCTGATCTTTGCAATTACCTTCCATGGAAAAATCGAGTTAGCAATTGAAAACTGTCCTTCCAGTTTGCAATTGCAGACTGGAAGCCACGTTTTACCTTGTTCCACGCAGTGTGTCACAACAAGTGCTGCAGTCCCCGGGGTACACTCTAACATACAGGCCTTGGGTATTCCTGGTACCATGTACAAGCGACTTGCAAGTAAGCGCTGTTTAACATCTTCCGCGGTGTTTGCGTACCTCTTCTGCATTGCCCCCTGCGAATGAAAGCAGCGCACTGCAAGCAGGTGCGATTCCCACTATAGCGGGCACTGCCGCGCGCAGTGCGCTACCGGTCTGCCATCGCGCTTCGAAGCCTTGTCGGGAGGCTGAACCGTTATTAAAATACAAACACAAACCTACCACAATGCGTTGTTCAGAAAAGGCCAGCTCTAAGCTGTCAGGTACTAGAACGAATATTGGCTGTGTGTTTATATGCCATTATACAGGGTACAGTATATCTAGTGAGAAGACACCTTGGTACACAGTGTGCTCCGGTGACGACGTTTGAACCTGAGGAGACGGAGGGACTTGCAGAGTGTCTTGCAGCGGCACCTCATTCCCACCTTGAAGTGCCAGAGCTTTCTCATTGAAAGTAAACGGCTGCAAAAAGAGACTCCCCCCAGCACGTGCAGTCAGCGCAGGGACCCAGGACCTGACAGCTTGAAGCATTGACTCTTCTGTCTGTAGTGCGGCGCCCTTTCTCGTTTTCCGCAGGAGGTTTATATAGTTCCTGAAGGAGGTGTTTTTTAGGTTTTGGTTTGAACTTAAAATATTGTGTTGGAAGGTCGTAAATGGCGAACACATAAACAAGCATTTGCAATGCAACAGGTCTCGCATTTACGCGAGTTTGAGCTGTTGGCATTGTAAATGATGATGCATTTTATTTATGTTTTGGTTTCTGAAACATAAATAAAACGCATTGCCATTTACAATGCCAATAGCTTAAATTGAGTAAATGCGAGACCTATTGCATTGCAATTGCTTGTTTTACCTTTACTTTCTGTGCCCTTGCCTGCCCCAAAAGACATGCCCGATATAGTGGTTGAAGATAAGCCTCCAGTGTAAATCCACTACTTGAAAAAGTACTGTTATTCCCACGTATTCAAGCATGTGAAGATCTCCTACACTAAGAGTGTTGACCAGATTTACTAATAGACTCTTAATAAGTAAGCATCCTCTCTAAACAACAGTCAAAAATACAACCAAGATCGTCCAATCAGATAGCATGGATAAGGGGAAACAGCTTTGATTTACTCCAATTGAACGTTAGTCCAGAAACTCAGCCAAATGAGACCATGCCTGGGAAAATGAGAGGAGCATTACCATTAGGGTGCCTGTGCACATGATAGGCCACCTTCATAAAGAAAGATGAACGCTCTATGTCAACCTGGTAGTAAGCCCCGTGTCTCTGTCTTAGCTTACCATCAACCACTTCAATCCAAAGGACCCCAACCCGGTTAGGCTCCCTGTCCAATAGAATACAGTGCCCCATCTGTAAGGGTCCTGGCACTAGTCCGACCATACAGAAGTAGATTCATAATAACCAACTTGTCAGCGAGAGACACCATCCTAAAGTCAGCCCTTTAAGGGTCAATGTACTGAAGGCCTTGTTTTAAAGGATTGTGGCCAAAATAAAGGTTGGGACCTGTATACGTCACGAGATCTGTACAAATTCAGGTGCATGGGTCTGTCAGGTACAAAACGAGACCCGTCCCATGTACCAGTATCAGAATATGGGGAAGCTGTCTGGTGGCAACAATGATAGCAAATATTTTGTTGTCTGGGATGAACAATAAAAATGGCACAAAAGAGCTACACTGACCAGAATTTTTGTCACCTTGAGCAGTAAAATTAAGTTCCCTCACAATCGAATGCTGGAAATCACCCATGCTTGAGACTTTCCCACTAGACCTCCAGGACCCGTAAATATTGATCAGAAGTGCATCCGGTCGAGAAGACTTGCCAGTAATCAAAATAGCAATGGTGATATGAACTTCAAAAAGAGTAATATGCCTATCTAACAGAAGCCAAATGCCTTAGAAGCAGGGCATGTTTATCCCATCTAGATACTCAACTATTTTGGAGTCCCCCTCATATTAAGCACATAGATCAGCATACAATGTGTAGAGTGCTAAGTTTATATCTCCCTTGTGATTAAAAACGCAATCCAGTAAATGGCCAAGAGCGTTACTGCCGCATTCCCTACTAACCACCTGTAAAATAACTGGCTCTATATATACTGCACCAAAGTGAGGTACAGTGTGTATAGAGTCCAAGGGTCTCCAGAGGTTTGGCAGAGGTTAAAGTTAGATAGAACCTTACTCTCTAAAGTAGTAGCTTGGTCGAGCAGTAAGGCATTATCAGAGGACAGTGTTAAGCATTAGATGTACACACTCAGTCAGCAAATGAATTCACACACTCAAGAACTGAACAATAGGCCAATTGTTTTTGTATAAAAAAGTATACTGTTTTATTTCTAGAACCAAGCAAGCCCGGCATAGGTAAGCATAAAAATACTTTTCAGTAGCAAATTACTTGCATGAACACAGTTCAAAGTTGCAGTGTAACTTGTACTGGTTTTGGTTACAGTTTTAAGTTAGCAGTTTGCAAAACATTGCATGTATAGTACATTCAAATGAATGGGCTTTTTAAGTAAAATGCAGTTAATTACTTTTCAAATAACTTTTGCTAACACAGGACTGGATCCTAGATTCAGCCCTGGGGCATTTCCTGAAAACAGGTGAGTAAATGCGTTTTGGTTAAAGGTACGATGTTTAAAGAATATTATTGCATTTCAAATGTTGACATTTGAAACTTTTTCACTTAGAATCACCAATGTAATCCTATGGCAGGAAATTCACTTAGCAGGTAAGTTATGTTATTGATACTTTTTCTTACTCAGTGCTGGATCCTAGATGCAGCACTGGGACATTTCCTGAAAACAGTTGAGAAAATGCATTTTGGTTATTCGGCTGATTTTTAAGGAATATTTGTAGTTTTCAAAAGTAGACACTTAGAAACTTTCTGGGAGAAAAAGTGTCAATGTTATCCTATGAGGAAAAATGAGTTATCGGTTTCGAGGTAAGTAATCGGTCTTTTGAGTTAGGGTTCTGGGGTTAGACTCAGGTCAGTAATGCACTGTTGTTGCACGCTCAGCGGCACTAGAGCCCCTGGGTGCAGTGTGTTGAGGCCCAATGTTATCCTATGGAGGATAGGGGGACTCCGGCTAGTGGCTGCTGGCAAGCAGGCCACAGGGTAGCGGGAGCAAAGCTCCTACGGTTAAGCTCAGGGCAAGTTGGGGACCAGCTTAGTACAAAAGGGGCATCCTCAGCAGCACTAGGGCGGCCAGGTGCAGGGTGCTGTTTTGAGGTTGGGTGCCCTGTTGATTTCAATGGAGATTCTCCGGGACAAAGAAACACTGCAGGCTCGGGGACAAGGATCTTCCAGGAGTGGCCACCACTTCGAGGGGTAAGTTGGGATGTAGAGGGATGGTTAGGCACCGCTGGGCTGGGCACACAAGGCCGTGGGGTGTCGGTTGCAGGGGTGCCATTGGATGTCGAATTTTCTTACCCACTCTGGTTGCGGTAGGGGGGTCCCCTAGATTGAGACTGCAGGCGTCTGGAGGCTTGAGGCAGGTCAGGGGTCGCCGGATCTCAGGTCAGGATCACCGGGGGGACCTCCTCGTGGTGTTCGTTCACCTAAACACGGGCCGGGCTCGGCGGGTGCAGAGTGGGCTGTATTCGCGGTATGTGACTGGCACCAGAAGCTGGAGTTTAAACACGGGAGAAACAGGTAGGAAAGTGAATGCAGGCAGGTCCTCCAGGGTTTTTGAGGTTGCCGGCCGCTGGACACACCGGGGTTTTGAAGGAGCAGGTTCGAGGGGAGACAGGCCTGTAGGGCTGGGGCCAAGTCAGTGGCATCGTCCTCTTGTTAGCTTCTGCACGGCTTTTTGTCCTTCTTCTTTTCTTGTGGTTGCTGGATCTGAGGAAGGAAGGTTCAGGGTGCCGCTAAATACTAAATTTAGGGGCGTTACAGGTAGGTAAGGGCAGGGACCAATGGGTCCCTTCCCTGGGGTGGGTAAACCCCCTATTCTGCCACTCTCCAGTGAGAGGGGGGCAGGAGCAAGTCCCTGGTTGGCTCGGTCCCCCCCATCCTCAAGATGGCGGGGAGTCGAGGTTGTGCTTCACCTCGCCTCCCCCACCTTAGGGGTGGAGTTGGCACAGGTGGGCACACCTCTCTTCCTTACTTTGTTTTTTTTTGCCGGGTCTTCTGCCCAAAGTGAGGGGGTAGAATCAGTGGGGACCAGTTGCTGAAAGCAGCAAATAGTCTGGAGAGGCTCACAAAGGCGGCTTGCCTTTGAAGCTTCTCCTTCGTGAACCCTACCCCAACCTGGGGGAGGAGGCTTGCCACCTCGTCCCAGGATGTGCATTGTTTCAGGCCCCCGAGAGCAGCAAGCTCTCGACCCAGGGGTCCAGAAACATGTCTGGTGGTGGTAGCCTAGGCAGCCACTCAGTCAGGTCACTGGGAGTTGGTCGAGTTTCAGGCGGCATCTCTAAGATGCCCTCTGTCATGCATTTTACATTAAATCCCACACTGGCAACAGTGTGGGTTTAATGTGCTGAGAAGTTTGATACCAAACTTCTCAGTCTTCAGTATAGCCATTATGGTGCTGTGGAGTTTGTAATGACAAACTCCCAGCACCATATACTCTTAATGGCAACACTGAACTTACAGGGCCCAGGAATAGACTTGGGCACTGTAGAGGTACAGGGCTCATGCACCTGTACCCTCACCACTGGCATAGAGCACCCAGCTAGAGGGGTGACTAATGTATGCCAGGGCAGTGGTTTGTGGGCATGGCACACATGGATGCGTGCCATGTCGACTCTCTGTTTAGTTCTGTACTTAGACACTCAGCCTGAAAAGGGAGTGTGTGGGTGTCAGGGTACAGGGCCTCTAAGGGTGGCACAATAAGTGCTGCAGCCTTTAGGGGCCTTCTCTGGTCACAGTGCCCTGGGTACCTATGGTACCATTTACCAGGGGCTGACATGTGGCCAGAGATGCCAATTGGGTTTAGGCTTCAATGCAGTTTTAGGAAAGGAACACAGGCCCTGGGTACCTGATTGGCAGGAGCCCAGGGCACACTCAGTCAAAGTACATCAGCAATTCAGCTAAAAGTGGGGGCATACCATGCAAGAAAGAGGGCACTTTCTCACACCACCCATGTAAGCAAACTTCCAGAGTGCTCTATATTTTCTTGCTGCATCAATCCTATCCAAAAATGTAACCTCCCTGCTCGCAGCACTGGAAAAGTCTGCCCTTAGTGATGTCTTCAAGCTATTTAGATCAGATTTCAGTGCAATTCCCATCTATATACATACACCTGAAATGCTTCTTGCAGAACACCATGCTTGCCAGGAAACCCATCCTCGGTCTCCAGTCACCTCTGCTGCCTTCGGCTGGGCAAGCATTTGGCATTATTAACACTGTTGCAGAAGAGATGCAACAGGGACTTTGGATTACAATGCCAGCACACAGTGTGACTGCAATGACAATGGAAAAAGCCAAAACAGCTAAGGTGGTGTATGATAAGGTGATTCACTGACCTTTAAATAGCACCTCTTGTTGGGATGTGCTACTGGATGCAGGAGCCCACACAAAGGTGAAATAATCCCGTGGTGTGGTCCATCCGACCTACAGAGACAGAAGAGGTAGAAAAGTGGGACTGGGCATTTGGTAATATAAAACTGTGGGTGCCATCCCTTGTAAGACTTCTAAAAGCAGCCAAAGCACAGACAGTTCTAGTTCCATTAAACTGATTTACAACCTTAAAAGCAGAGCTCCTGAGCGCATGCCCATCACGCTAGCCACAATTGCACACGAGTTTGTCTTGATTTACTTTATGAAATTGCATCGGTATTAATTAAAAAACGGTTTTATGTTGTCAAGTTTCCAATGGGTGTTGAAAAAACTGTTAAAGTCCTAAAAGTACTGAAATGTAAATATTGGGGTACTTTTTATAAAAAAAATGTATAAGTGACAGTTTCAAATGCTATGAAACGTTGCTCTAAAGGAGCCACAAGGCAACATCGTAGCACTTTACAAAAATTATAATTATATTATATATATATATAATTATTTATAATTATATTTATTATATCATTATTATATATATATATATATATATATATATATATATATATATATATATATATATATATATATATATAATATACACAGAAATTGATCTTTTACCTTCACCTTAAATACCGTATTGGTGTCATGTTATGTGTTGTACTTTGATGTTTTTACTGCTAAATGCAAGTTAAGCTTTAATTTCAGTTGTTAACTATTTTGAAACTTTATAAAGTACTAGACAGCTCTCGCATGTATCTTCATGCATCAAACACAAAAGGTGATGGGAGAAATGCTTGCAATTTGCCTAACCACTGGCAATTGCTCGGGGTATCATCACAACCTATCGTTCTTTTGCCAACCATGCCACACCTCTGTTTGGACCCAGCCATATACAAATAAGCCTCGACTCAGCTCCTCAATGGAAGCATTCCTCCCATCATCGTTTTTGTGTTTTTATCAAGCTTCAATATTGTTAACTTCTCTAATGCTCCAATTGTTTCTACCCTCGTTTCATTAACACCTGCCCTTCTTTCCATGAACACACCTCCACTGCACTTCCGCGAAAGTCATCCCCTTCCACAAAGCCTGTCCCATACAACAATGAAGCTTCAACCTCTCTTCTCTCATTACTCTAGGATGTTCCTCCTTTCCTTTTTATATACACACTTTTTTTTACAGAAAGTTCATTCATCTACTTGTATAGAGTACCCCACTTCTTCCCATAAAGCTTTTTCTCCACAGACTAGAGTGCTTCTCCCATTCCCTATTAAGGCTCCTTCTTTGATGCTCAGCCTCCCCGTTGAGGGCAGGTGATCGTCATCTTTCATTTCTTGAACTCTGCTTCCTCCACTTGTTAAACAGACCTGCCCCCATTGTGTAAAACTGTCTGGCCTACCTTGAAGATCCCGATCCAGTCCTTAGGCCGCCCGACGATGTGAGGGCTCAGGCTGAATTGGCAAATCTGGTCAACGCCTGGGATGTAGGACTTCTGCACCTCATTGAAAAGGACGTGCGAATAACTGTGATTTTCCACAAAGACGACCGACATTGGAGGCTCCTCTTCTTCTGCTATGTTGGCCATTTCTTTGGGGAGGGACAGGAAGCAGAGAATAAAGGGAATATAAATAGTAAATGTATAATAAATACCAAATATAGAGCTGTGAAAACACACATTCAACTGCATTACCCCCTGGTACTGCAAATAATGTCCCTTTGCTGCCCAATGCGTAACTTCTTCCGGTCAGCAAGAGTCGAACTGAAGCTATTAGACCATCATATCAAAGAGAGGTCATCTATCCTCCATACATTTAAAAACCTCAGTCCCAGAATGTTTAGAGTATTCCTACACCCTCAGATACCTTCAGGACTACCTTAACTCTTTGCTGCACTGTAAGGATTGAAATTGTGGTATACATTACTACACCAGCCCTGCTCTCTTGCAGAAGTCAAGAAAAATACCTTTTGGTGTCTGTTGCAAGCCCTTGTGATATGTTCACAACTAAGAGAAACTTAAAAGCATCTTGTAACTTATCAACTTATAAATGAGTTTGACAGATGAGCCTTGAGCAACTGAAATCCCTTTTTTTTAATAGTTTGTGTCGATTGGGATCAGATGGTCCTGTTACTCTCTATAGTTTTGGCACTTCTTTGTGTCCACTCACTCCTTCCTGGACACTTGGGCTCATGTCTCAGAAACGCAGCTCTTCAGTTGAATAAATGAATAATACGTTTTTGTAACGCGCAACCACTGCTCCAACCCCTAACGATCTCTTGCCAAGAGTCGCATTTACCCTTTCACAAGTCTTTTTTTTTTAATGGTGCTTCGCACTTTAACATCTGTAGCATCTTCCCTATCACTCATGCCCGTTCGTTCTATCCCTAGCGCCTTGAAGCCTTTGGGCAAAGTTTACGCTCTATAAGATCATCATTCATTCATAAGAAGTACCAGCTGACATAGGGGGTTGTAAGGAGAACGACTAGCACCGCACCTGCATTGCACCCTGCCGAAACTCCTCCTTTGGAATACAACCTTAAGGGAAATCCAATATCCAACACATCATGGGCATGTTATGTCCACGGAGAGCCCAGAGCTAGCACGCTCGGTGGTAAATGCACAACTGCAGACACATACACCTTCAACGAAAAGTGCTAGGAGGCCACGCAAATACCCTGCCCGCGCTATATGAAACATGTGTAACATAACATTTCACAGTATAGAACAGCCTTCATGGCCAGCATACATTATGGCCAAATGAATGACAAAACCTGCAGTGAGACTGGTATGGCACAAACATATACCCTAGTATGTGCCCTGAAGAACGCCTCCACATGAACAATGGCCCAACGCTGGGCACATATTACAGAATGTAAAAAAGGGGAAAATAATAGTACAGACATAAAAAGTTGATCAAAATGAATGACAAAAGATGGTGTGTGCCTGTGTGCGAGATGAGTGTAAAGGGTGAATATAGAGCGCCGAGAAAGGTTAGCACAATGGCTGGATTATTGCTTGCAGTTTGGTGCAAACCACATTTTGATTGCCAGATTTCTTCTGCACCAACATAGTTAAAGTTGTGTTCCAGTAAAGGCATACCCTCTGTGCATGAATGACAGAGATATCGGATCAAAGTCTTTTTAACTGAGCTGCTGCTGTATGAGTATGCTGGGGTACCCCATCAACCAAAAGAGTTGGTGAAAAACAGCACTTGTCAGGGACACACCTACTTTCAGCTGTGTAACCACTGATTGACAGACTTGGACCGCAGGTAAAGGATGAAGAGGAGCAGGCTTCTCACAATGACGTCATCACCAAAGACCCAGCATCGGCAGCAGGCAATGATGTCACCCTCTGGCTACAGCAGCGCCAAACACCGTGACCGACAAGCACACAGAATTGTGTGAAAAAGCAACTGCAAGCAAAGGAAAGATTCACAGAAACACGTTTCTAGGAAACAATAACACGCTAGGCCGGTTCGGGTTGAAAAAGAATGTTGTTGCCAGGCTAGGGAAATAAAACATCTGAACGGTGCAGCCGCCTGAGCCACAAGCAGCACCGAGCCTCGCACAGTATTTAAATACTGCTGCCTCTCATGCACTGGATACCAGGCCCTTCAGGATTAAAAACATAGAAGGGGCTCAAACACAGTGTTCCTAGGAATAGTCAAATTTGTACGATTATTACTCAATGTTGTCACGTTTCATAGCCAGTAGTGCCTGGACAAAGACTGAAACCCGGAAGAGTGTGTAGTCAAAGGGTGCGTGGAGAGAAGGCATTTAAACAGCACAATACCATAAATAAAAAATATATAATAAATACATTATATATATATATATATATACACATCACGCTCTTGAGGTCACCACACAAGCGGGAAAGCACACAAACAGCAGGAAGGTTCACCTCTTAACCTTTAATCTTCGGTACAGGCGAATGTGGCATGCAGGTAAGTTAAACAGTTCCAACGCATTACCTGACGCGTTTCGAGTGTCTCTTCCTGAGAGGCGTGGCGTGGAAAACGTGCAGCGGTGGACGCACCCCCATAGATATGCTCGCATGAATATTGGTGCTTTGTGGGAGATATAGTCCGTTATTCCTTTATGTATCTAAGCACTTTTATATCTGTTGTATTCAAGGCTCTGCATGAGCCTCCCCGCTTGCCTATTCGTCTTTATCCTATGCCTGCTGTTCCTTCATGGGATGGGTGTATCCGAATCCTCAGCGGCCCCCAGTGTTCACGGGGTGGTGCTCTCCCAACGGCTGGGCTGCCGCTTATACATCACGCTCTTGAGGTCACCACACAAGCGGGAAAGCACACAAACAGCAGGAAGGTTCACCTCTTAACCATTAATCTTCGGTACAGGCGAATGTGGCATGCAGGTAAGTTAAACAGTTCCAACGCATTACCTGACGCGTTTCGAGTGTCTCTTCATCAGAGGCGTGGCGTGGAAAACGTGCAGCGGTGGACGCACCCCCATAGATATGCTCGCATCAATATTGGTGCTTTGTGGGAGATATAGTCCGTTATTCCTTTATGATGTTTTCCACGACATGCCTCTGATGAAGAGACACTCGAAACACGTCGGGTAATGCGTTGGAACTGTTTAACTTACCTGCATGCCACATTCGCCTGTACCGAAGATTAAAGGTTAAGAGGTGAACCTTCCTGCTGTTTATGTGCTTTCCCGCTTGTGTGGTGACCTCAAGAGCGTGATGTATAAGCGGCAGCCCAGCCGTTGGGAGAGCACCACCCCGTGAACACTGGGGGCCGCTGAGGATTCGGATACACCCATCCCACGAAGGAACAGCAGGCATAGGATAAAGACGAGGCAAGCGGGGGGGCTCATGCAGAGCCTTGAATACAACAGATATAAAAGTGCTTAGATACATAAAGGAATAACGGACTATATCTCCCACAAAGCACCAATATTGATGCAAGCATATCTATGGGGGTGCGTCCACCGCTGCACGTTTTCCACGCCACGCCTTTGATGAAGAGACACTCGAAACGCGTCAGGTAATGCGTTGGAACTGTTTAACTTACCTGCATGCCACATTCGCCTGTACCGAAGATTAAAGGTTAAGAGGTGAACCTTCCTGCTGTTTGTGTGCTTTCCCGCTTGTGTGGTGACCTCAAGAGCGTGATGTATAAGCGGCAGCCCAGCCGTTGGGAGAGCACCACCCCGTGAATACTGGGGGCCGCTGAGGATTCGGAAACACCAATCCCATGAAGGAACAGCAGGCATAGGATAAAGACGAATAGGCAAGCGGGGGGGCTCATGCAGAGCCTTGAATACAACAGATATAAAAGTGCTTAGATACATAAAGGAATAACGGACTATATCTCCCACAAAGCACCAATATTGATGCAAGCATATCTATGGGGGTGCGTCCAACGCTGCACGTTTTCCACGCCACGCCTCTGATCAAACCTTGGGTAATTCATTTTCGCTAGTTTATTGAACTCAACTATGTATGCACATAGTACAGCTCGCGAGCTTGCACTTACTCCATCTTATTAAGTAGTCGAGAAGTTACCCCCTCCAGTTGAGTTCAATAAACTAGCGAAAATTAATTACCCAAGGTTTGAATTACCAAACCTCAACTGTTGTAGGTAAAGCATTTTTGAGAAACAGACTCTGTTACGTACATTGCCCACTGGGGCCACACACAAGGCACGCTGAACAATTGGCACAAAGCGAGACTAATATGCGCACACATCGTCCTAATAAAGTTAGGTGTTGACGAGCACGAATATTTGCCCGTTGCTTTATTTGGCAACAAACACAAGCGCGATGTACCATACGCTGCAAAATAAATGTGTGAAATAGTATGGTTTTTAAAATAAAATATGATGTGCTATTTATACAAAAGCTATTAATAATGAAATGGTTTTCGTCGAAATATCGTGTTGAAAAACTAAGTTGCATGGAAAAACTACGAGTCTGTTTTCTTATACACTATGTTTGTAGTCCTATCACATGATGGTGTTGTAATTCTCACAATGGTGAAAATGGCCGCCTAATGAACTTGAAAACGCGTCCGGTTGAAACTGACACAATAAAATTATCTGTGGCCAGACGCTGTGTCATCTATTGACAAGGAAACAAAGAAAATTTTGGAAGGACCTTGCTTCCGTTGTCCTAATTTTGCGACACACCTGCTGTTCAGGCAGGCGGCAGCTTTACCGAGGCATCGAGGAGCTGAAGTGTTGTGCCTGCCGCCCCCCGCAACCTTATTGAGGAGAAGCAGTCTCTCAAAGCAACGCATAGGAAAAGCGGAACACATACCGGGACACGGACAACACGCGCTTCGTATCCGGGTGACCGGCGGTGAAGTGCAGCAAAGTCCCAGGTAGGAGACGACGAGTGGTTGCGGAAAGCGGGGAAGCCAGTACCGAGTCTAACGGTTACTCCTGGGAGCATTAAAGCAATGGGGGACTGGCGGTTTCTGGCTGGGCATTTTTTGCCAGAAGTGGAAATAAATAATCACAATGTCAGTTGCGGAAATGAAAGCAAGAGAGGAAGCTGCGCTTTCTGCATTTAATGACACTGCTACAATACCAACAAAAACTGGTTCAAATGTAACTATTGAGAAGATATCAGACACTATGGCACGTTTGAAACGCCTGGAGAAACTTAAGCGGGGCGAGTTGTCGAAGTGGTGGGAGTCAAGATCTCTACAACGCTACCTTGAGGTAAAGCATGTCCCACGTGGCCTACGAATTTTAGTGGCCCCAACATACGAACAACCAGATCCAAACATGCTACATGAGTGGGCCTATAATAATCACAAGGCATCAAGAAGAATGCTAGCGATACTTATCAAGTATGCTGATTTGGATAGGCAGAAAATGCTGGAGGAAATAGGGCAGATTCTGGAGATGCTGGACAAAGAAGACGATCAAGAACCTATAACAAAGTACAAAAAGGAAATGATGGAAAGGCTTAAAAAACTGGAAACAACAATTAAAGAAAGAAAAGCGCAGAAATTTAGCAGAGACAAGAATGACTACGAACGTGGACAGATTTATACCTTTGCAAAAAAAATTGACACTCTTAGAAAACAAAGGTTGAGTCCCAAATTTAACAAAGCTAAACCACAATCGGAGTTGAGTAGTCTACAAAATTCCGAAATTGATAAAGACCTGGAAGAGGGTCACAGCAGACAAGGAGCCATGCCAATCTCCTCTGTAATAGATGAATTTGCTTTTTTAGAGGAAGAGAGGAGGTTCAACCTCCGCCCCAGACAACCGGTGACATACGGAGGAAAAAAAAGGGGCAGAGGCAAAGGCGGCAGAGGCGCAAACGCAGGAAACAGCAAGAACGCACCAGCCGGGAGAGGCAATCAACAACTATGACACAGGCATGCCAGGATACAACAATTATCAATTTGATGGATGTCACTTTGTCTGAAAAGGAACAACAAATTCTAAAACTGGGACTATCGTTTTGTCCACCTGCAGACTTCAACTATGCAAACACGCGGGTAGATACATTGAAATTTGTAAGATCTCTGAAGCTAAAGAAACATTTTGCACATAATCAACTGAAATCAAGGACGGGAGGTCTTGATAGAACATGTGACCCAGAGCAAGGAGATGGTCTCTCAGTAGCAGATATGGATTTAATGCTTGATCTGAGAGAAATTGAGCAACCACACCCTGATAATCAAGACGAAGTCCTGAATATTGATAGGAACAATCAATGGGGCCAAGACACAACAACTAATACCTTGCCATTAGAAGTGGCAAGAGAGCAAGAAGTTAATATTGGTGGCAGTGTTTCAACCAACTTTAGGCCAACTTCAAGATTCATTCCTATGAGTTCTAGAGACTCTGTAGACATCTTTAATGAACTTGTAACTAATGATTTAAAAGAATTTGGCAAAGTGCACGAGTGTTAACACCTTAGGAGCTCGTAAACATACCTCCCCAGTGCTGCGCTGTCCATTATCCAGTGCTGAACTGGACGTCCAGCGGTCGCACGCAGCACTGGGGAGGTAGTGCCCGTGACGACCGTTGGCCGACGGCAGCACTTAAAGGGTTAAGCATAAGAAATTTACACAGCAAGAAAAAGAGTTCTCTGCCTTAATCTCTAAACTAAAATCTCAACATAACTGTATTGTTAGAGATGCGGATAAGGGGGGGGAACATTGTTCTATGGGATAGGACCAAGTACCTCAACGAGGCCTATAAACAATTGAATAACCAAGCTAACTACTCTAAGGTTGCTGAGGCTGATATGCAGAGCAGTTTTGACTGCTACAATAACTTACTGCAGGAATGGCATGTTCAATGTTTAATTTCTCGTGAAGAGTTGCAATTTCTAAAAGTGTTTAAACCTGTGACCCCAGTACTTTATTTAATACCTAAAGTACACAAAAATATAGAAAATCCACCAGGACGGCCAATAATTTCAGCCATTGGGGGAGCATTCGAGAATACCTCTAAATTTATAGACTCATTTTTGTGCACGATAGTGAAAAAACTCCCATCATATATTGAGGATTATATATATATATATATTGGTCGAAGTGGGGGGTGGGGGGAGAGTAGGGGAACCGTGGGCGGAGAATCAGTGGGCGGGAATAACCCAAGTATTGGGTCAGTGGGTGGAGTCAGAGGTATGGCCAGAAAGAGCAAATCATTCATTTTTTTCTTGGCATTTCACTACTCAGTTACAGCTTATTACGTTATTTAATTCAACCAATGGATACATGTTTATTTACGGTTTAATATAAGTTGTTGACATTAAAATACTTTCACAAAGTGGGATGCATTTCCAATCACAGAATGTCCCAAGTACACTTAAGAGTGGAATCACAAGCCATTTGTCTCCGAGCCATGCAGTTTCTGTCATCAGCACTTCTCCCTTTTTCCACAAGAGCAGTTCAAACATGAATGGCAAAATATCCTAGTTTGCAAATGTTTCCTATATAATTATGGCTCTGCATTATTTGCCACATAATGTGTCATCTGAAGCATAATTTGACAATTTTAACTAATAAATTGTTTTGCAGCTCAAACGGATCAAAAGTTACTAAAAACATGACTTGTGTTAAAGCGAAGTAGACGGCCCTGTGCAAAGGTTGACTGATCACCTTTCTCACTGTTGTGTTTGTATGTTACACTGGTCCTAATAAAGCAAAATCTTCCCAGACTGTTAGCATGTGTAAAAATGTCAAAATAATAAACTATCAGAAAATATCCCGAATTACGCCGCAGACTTTTTTTTGCTGCATAATTTAGTCAACACCATGGCATATTTTTGTCCTCCATTGCTGCATTATTCCAGTGGCCCCAATGAAGACAGCACATGTTAAAAGTGTGTGTGCATGAAGAAGAGAGACCGTGAAGGTTGCGAACTTAGTTTGGTGTGCGTGCAAATCCTGCATTGCGTTAGTGCTGGTGGAGCCCTGTGCGACAACGTTTGTTGATACCCCCCCAATGACTCCGTCTGAGATAGATTCTCTCACTACCACCCTTTAACAGTGCCCCTCATGTCTCCATAACCACAATCTTGCTCAGATTCATTTAATTTGATTTACAGCACTATTGATACCAGAGTAGGGTGTCAGAACACTTTACATCACACACATTACACAGAGACAATCAATCATAGGTCTGTAATCACTGTATAGGAAATGATACATAAGATAAAGCACTATACGGTGTAGGAGTCGCATGACAATCATACTAGTAAGCAGTATAGTTTAATAGTGATTGGTCTGCATAAAAGCAAACTTTGAATTAAATGACCAGAATCGATTTCTATCCAAATGAACCTTTTTTGCAATATTAGGATAATCAAAGACTGGGGGAAAACCATAATGCTCTTATTTATATCTTGCAGTTTGCATTCAGCTCTTAGATGACAGTTAATAGCTCACTGTTCTTAGTTAGGATTTTGACATATAAACTGCAAGTAAAACAAGCATTTGCAATGCAATAGGTCTCGCATTTCGGAAATTTGAGCTATTGACATTGTAAATGATAATTACTTTTATTTGTGTTTTGGTTTTTAAAACATAAATAAAAGGCATTGTTATTTACAATGCCAATGGCTTAAACTCGCGTAAATGTGAGACCTACTGCATTGCAAATACTTATTTTCAAAGCGCCGCAAAGCTACCAAATGGGCCAAATGCGCTGGCGGCTTCTCGCAGCAAGGAGCCCAGAGTGCTGCGAGAATTGCAACTACACGGGAGGTTGTCACGATCAGAGATAAGGTGTGTGTAATGGGGGGCATAGCAAATGGGTGTTCATATGAGCTACTGAGGTCCCCTGCACAGTTTATAGTTTTGTACTCATCGGGAAGTTTCTACAGTATGCCCAGATGAGAAGTGTACATAAACAAAATTGCCCCCTTTCCTCAATGAGTTAATGTTGGAAGACTAAATAAACAATAGCATTAAATCTAGTCCAGTATATTTATTTATACCTTTTTTTTGGAAACTATTTAAAAAGTTTTTGAATGACAAAGAAAGAATACACAATCAAAAGATTACAAAGAATTACTAAACAATTAACAAGACACACTTCAAAATTATGAAAAAGAGTAACATCAAGTGTTACATCCAACAAACAATACACATTGCAGTATCACAGTTTTGCAATATATTAAATCATTTCATGATAAAAAACCATATTTTCATGAAGAGAGCCAATTCAGTTGCAAGAGCATGGAAGCATGTGGCAATTTTGTTTTGAAGCACGCTAAATGTTGTAATTAGCTCTTGCTGGATTTACCGACGCGTTTCAAGTTCGGGCCAAAAATGTTCAAACTATCATCAGGGCTCTGTTATTTCTCTGCATGTTTCTAAGAAGTTGACCTGTAGTGGTTTCTATTCATGGACTCAGTCCTTATTCCAGGTATCAACAGGGGACACTTTCACACAAAACTAGTCTTAATATAGACGATCTTGCAATATAAGGAGGGGCGGAGGGATATCTTTTATTGCCTTCAATCCTGTAGTGTGCACCAATGTGGGAAAACGTTGTCTTTCCGTCAAAGGTTTCACGTGTACCTGTGACTTAACCGGACAGGGTGCCGCCTCACGCCCCCAAACCACGGCCCCAGCTGGGGATGCGGAACGTCGGAAACGCCTTTCTTTTTACTCCTCGCGTGTTCCGATTAATAATCCGTAGTTTCTCTTTACGAGCGGTCTGCCTCTGCTGCATACGGACAGTACTCCTCAATCAGTTGCTGTTCGATTGTAAGTGAGCGCATTTCAAGACGGAAGGGGTCACTGTCCACACCAAGCTCGAGAAACACAAGGACCAACCCGAGTATGTCTCCTCATAGCGCATAGAGGCGAGTTGTTCAGCCCCAAGCCCTAGAGAAGTAAAGTCACTCTTTTGCCATGCTTTCTTTATTGTTTGATTTTTTTCCTCTGGAAGCCCAAAACTGCATAGTTTGTATTCTTCAATAAAACCAAACGAAAAGGACTGGGAATCGATGCGTTTACTTCGATTGCCGCCGTATTATTTGTTGCGATGCAATAACTCTTCATGTGAGCAAAGTAAGACGGGAAAAGGAACGAAGAGCTGATGATCCCGACACGAATATATGCTGTTGAGTTATTTTGTTGTGTTGTTTGGAGGGGATTCTCAGTGACTAGGAGGTATGTAAACGTTTTCACATCAAAGCAATATGTGCTACACTCCCTAGTGAACATTTCACAGGATCTGGGGGGCGCTAGAGGGCGCACAAGCAGAATGGCCGCCATCTGGTGAGGCTCCTACTGCCTGGATTATTGATCCTATAATTATCCTGTTTAACTGGTTCTGAATTCGGCTGTGAAGATGCCTACGCGTAGATAAACTCAAGTCCCAGCCTCGGTGAAACTTTGAGTCAGCTGCGATCCCGCCTGACAAAGTTATGATGTGAAGAAGTTTCCCCCGGGACCTGCAGTGGCACAGTGAGGCGACATGCGGTGACTGGCAGCAGGAAACTACGGGGCTTGCCACGAGGAGAGCAGGCCCTGCCTGACGGGGGCACCGCGCGGAGTAGAAACTGCTGACAGCTCCGGACTGCATGGGGCACCGATTAGTGCACTTACAGAGATGAGCAGCTAGATGTACATAAAGGGAGCACGGAGCACGACGGCGCTGCTTCTCTTTAACCTGGCAGACAGCTCCGGATCACGGAGAACTCTGACGGGCAGGAACAACTGAAGCCCGCGCAATTGCCGCTCCGTATGTAAGGCTGCGGCGCTCCGGGAGTACAAGGGCCAGATCGCTCCCCCCTGGAGACAGCGCACTGCAACCCCTGAAATAAGTGCTGCGAGGCCCGATGTGGGACTGGGCTGATTGTATTGTACTGCTGGCGGCCGCCGAAATTTGCACCTAAGTGAAAGGGCGCATTATCATTCCTACGGTGTATGCTGACCCCCAGGCACCAGCATACACACTAAGTAGAGCCTTTTTATCACTGACTGATTCAGAAAAGGGGGTGGTGATGAACAGAGTGCCTGAATTAAGCAGACCACTCTTACCCAGTCCAAAGATCAGGGCTTGATCCATCACCGTTTTTTAGCTCACTGCACCATCCCAGCTCAGAACTTGGCTATATGCAAATTAGTCTGTTCCTGTCCCAGTGCATGATGGGAACAGGGCAAACCAAACTACCAAGCCAATTCTTGTACTGGGAAGGAAACAAGCTTCCGGGGACCGGTTTCTGCCATTTCAGGCGTCGTCGGCCCGGCTTGCTTGAATCCTGATGGTGCAATGAGCAAGGGACTCACATCTGAGTATACGATTCCACGCTTATGGTGGACAAAATGATTCAGAAAAGGGGGTGGTGATGAACAGAGTGCCTGAATTAAGCAGACCACTCTTACCCAGTCCAAAGATCAGGGCTTGACAGAAAAGGGGGTGGTGATGAACAGAGTGCCTGAATTAAGCAGACCACTCTTACCCAGTCCAAAGATCAGGGCTTGTCAGAAAAGGGGGTGGTGATGAACAGAGTGCCTGAATTAAGCAGACCACTCTTACCCAGTGCAAAGATCAGGGCTTGACAGAAAAGGGGGTGGTGATGAACAGAGTGCCTGAATTAAGCAGACCACTCTTACCCAGTCCAAAGATCAGGGCTTGCCTTGCCCTGCCCTGTTCCCATGATGCACTGGGCCAGGGACAGACTAATTTGCATATAGCCAGGTTCTGAGCTGGGATGGGGCAGTGAGCTAAATAACGGTGATGGATCAAGCCCTGATCTTTGGACTGGGTAAGAGTGGTCTGCTTAATTCAGACACTCTGTTCATCACCACCCCCTTTTCTGAATCGTTTTTATCACGGACAGCATTGCTCGAACTGGCACTCTACACCACCCCTAACTATCAATTGGCAAGTGAATCGGAGGTGGTGAGGGACGGTAGTGGAATCTCACTGCAGCCCTGTATTACTGCTGGTCCACTGCTCGGCTGTGAGGGGATTTGGAGACCCTGCTGCACATAGCCGCATAATCCTGCGGCGCAAAGGACGGAGAGTGGTGGAACGCCAGGCCACATTAGCTGCGGAAAGGTAGTGCAGGGGGCCTAATAGAGATGCTTGGGTAACTGATGCTGCATTAACGCGCAACGCTATACTGAGCTATTCACACAAGGTGTGCCTTCTGTGGCAACTATTGGACTGCAGAACCCAACTATCAGTGGCAACATGGGTAAACCGGACACCTGCCAACCTAAACTCAATTTTGACGCAGCAAAAAAGGGGCCCAAGCCTAACTCGGCGGTGTGCGAAGCTGGCAATGTGGATATGGAAGGGGCGGGAGCGACATCTACAAACTCAGATATGCGACAGTTACTGCAGGAGATGAGACAGGGGTTCGCAACCTTGGTGGATAAAGTGGATCGGATGTCCTCTAGAATGGACGCAATAGTGGACAAGGTGGATCAACATGAGGAGCGAATAAAGGAAACGGAGAGGAGCATATCAGACAATGATGATACTACAGCAAGTCACACTACGCAACTAGCAAGAATGGACACACTAGAGGAGGAGCTTCGCGGGCATCCAAGATGGTCGCGTGAGCACAGAGCTCCCGAGACCCGCGCCGCCCTTCGCAAATATCCTTACTACATCCTGATTTTGAAGATGGGCTTTTGAAGACAGACTCTGGCTGATCCCAACATTCTTTGAAGAATCGAAATCGGACGTTGGGATCCACTTTTACATCGTCTTAAACTTTTGCGGCCCGCCCCGAGACAAGACCGGGGGCTCGGTTGCTCTGCAGGCCGAGGAGTAGTTGAACAACAACGGCCGGAGGGGTTTCTCCCCCAGACGGCCTCTGCCTAACTTTCAGTTTCGCTTTCCTACTCTCGTCTCGGATCGACTGAAACGCTGCTAGGATCTACCCTTGATCCTGCTTGGTGTTACCACACTGCTGTGTGCCATCCCAGCGGATCGACTTGTTCTCAGCATTATTGGCATTTGCGCTAATTTGGTCCAGTTTCGTTGTTCTTTGATCACATCACGGCCGGCCATTTTCACCAGGTCGCGCGGGCCCCCTCCGGGGTCCTTTTTCCAATATGGCCACCAAACCCGATGCGGAGAGACGCAAGACTAAGACTCCTCTCCGTGGGGGACAAACCCAGATGAATATTATGGATCCCTACTCCCACTTCAAGGGATTCCCCCAGTGGTGCTGGCCGTACGCCTGACTATCCTAAGGCTGTTCCTGCGGTGACCTCGGAAGTATCGTTGCAAGATGTCATGAGTGCCATCACCAGTATGCAGGCCTCCATGGGACAGCAATATGAGGCACTTGCCTCAAAGATCGACACGGTGGCCGTTGATGTTACACTGATTAGAGCGGACCTGGCAAAGACCAACGAGAGGGTCAAGGCGTTAGATCGGAAGACTTCCAGCCTGACTACAGATGTTACAGACGTTCAGACCGAGATCGGGAACTTGCGTTCTTCTCATGACATGATGGCCTGTCGTCTGGAGGATTATGAAAATAGGGCCCGTCGCAACAACACGCGCATTATCGGGGTCCCTGAAAATCCAGAAACCTCTGCAACCGACCTCCTTGTGGAAGATCTGGTCTCGAACTATCTTGCTCCTGCCGGACTTACTAAATTCTTCGCGGTTGAGCGGGCACATCGAGTTCCAGGCGGGAAGGTTAAGCCGGGTGCCCCCCCCGAGACCCATTATTGCTAGACTATTCCACTTTAGGGATAGGGACGCTATCCTGCAAGCCTCTCGGGACAAGGGCCCTGTGAAGTTTGAAAATACCACCGTGAACTTTTACCCTGACTTTACCCCACTTGTTCAAAGGCAGATAATGGGGATTCAGGGAGTCAAGAGACGGCTGCGGGACCTGGGCCTCAAGTACGCCATGTTGTTTCCGACCAGACTTCCTATCGAGTATGAGGAACGAACGTTTTTCTTAGATCGCCCGGACAGTGTCAGTGACTGGCTGGACTCTTTGCCAAAAAGGGATGATCGAACTGAGCACCCCGGCGGCGCCGACGGCGTCTTGCTGGAGCAGAAGTGACATTGTGGATCCTGACGTCTGAACTTTCCGACTGTTTCAGCTGAGTCTGGACAATGGTTCTTTTGTTCTTATTTTAGATTGGCCTGAGGGTGGCGGGGGTGAATGGGGACTCTTCCTCCTCCTGGGTTCTTTGTGTAGAGTAGTTTTATGACGGGGCGACAGGCACACTGTAAGTTGGGGTGGCTTTTGAGTCGTACGCAGGGGTGCAGGGTGGGGGGCGTTGTAACAGGTTTAACTTGGGGGGTGGTGGGGGGTGTGTGTGTGACTGTTTCTTTTCACAAGGCATTGTATTGTTTTTTTTAACTGCTCAGGTCACTGGGTTTCGTGTGTGTGGTGCTCTGTTTCCTTCTCGGGGATGGGGGGTGGTGAGTTGAGACTGCTATCCTGGAATGTTAATGGGTTGGGAGACGGGATAAAGCGAGGGGTAGTGTTGCAGTTCCTCAGACGCCATTCCCCCGATATTGTTCTTCTGCAGGAGACGCATCTGATAGGTAACACATGTCAAGCCATGAACAGGCGTGGATACCGCCTAGTCGCTCATTCTGGTTTCACTTCTGGTTCCAGGGGGGGTAGACATTCTCATCCGGTCTTCTCTCCCCTTTGAAATTGATGAAGTAATACTTGACGACAGAGGGCGCTATGCTGCGCTCACAGGTAGATGGGAGGGGAAAACACTGTTCATACTCATGATATAATTCCCTCCGGGCCTACAGGCCTCCACCTATGCTGATCTGTGTAGGGTTATATTAGGGCTGCCTGAGGGTCTCCTTATCCTTGGTGGGGACTTTAACTCCATTGTTTCTGGCACTGCTGACCGTTTTCCCCCCAGGGATCTGGCTAGATCTCATATGTGGCTGAGCGACCTACTGGAAACTTTTGGGCTGATCGACAGCTGGAGGTTGATGCACCCTACACAGCTTCAATACACCTTCCATTCTGGGGCACATGGTAGTCTCTCCAGGCTAGACTATTTTTTAATGCCATCAGCCCAATCCCCCTCCATCAGTGAGGTTCGTTATCTTCCCTGGGGTATTTCTGATCATTCCCCCTTGTGGCTTCGGTTTGAGGTTGGGGTAGGCATTGCGGGTAGAGTGGCTCCTATTAACCCCTGGTATTTCCGTAATCCTAAAACCCGTTCTGAACTTGTGAAAGCTATGGACCATTACTTCAATGACAATGTGGGGTCTGTCTCTTCTTCTGTTTCACTGTGGGAAGCTTTCAAGACGATTATTCGTGGGCATTCTCTGTCACTGATTGCTGCTGCCAAGAAGGCTAAAGATGAGGAACTTGTGTGCCTTGAAACCGACATAACTGCACTTGAGAATGATTTTGATTCTGGAGTAACACGTTTAAAACTGCATTCCCGCAGTCTGAAACAGGCGAATTACAGAGCCCTCGTCACTGACGCGGCGATGGTTATGAACAGAGAGCAACAGGGCAGGCTGTATGACGTGGGGGACAAGGCCGGTAAACTGATTGCATGGCTGGATAAGAAAGAAAGAGTGAATCGTGTTGTCCATGTGATTGAGAGGCCTGATGGTGAGTGTGTTACTGACCCAGTCGGGATTGTTGAGTGCTTTGTTGACCACTTTAAAACCGTGTATGCCTTGGTCTGTGATAGAGACGAGGATAACTCCCGGTTGTTGCTTCGGGACATTGCATTACCCTGCCTCTCCGACGATGACAGAGACCTCATGGACGCACCCCTTACGGTAGACGAAGTCGCGGTGCCATACGTTCCCTCCGCTCTGGCAAAGCAATGGGCCCCAATGGCTTACCCATTGAACTGTATAAATTGCGACCCGACAAAATGGTGCCCTACTTGAGGGGGATGTTCCTTGAGGCTTTAGACTCTGGCTCCCTTCCCGCTGACCAGCGACTCGCCACCATCGTGGTCATCCATAAGGAGGGTAAGCCGCGTGACTGCTGTGCCTCGTACAGACCTATTTCACTGCTTAACGCCGAACACAAAATTCTTGCTAAATTGTTAGCTAATCGCTTGATTAAGGTGATCGGGGACTTGGTCCATCCGGATCAGTCGGGTTTCATCCCACATCGAAACACCGCCCTTAATCTTCGGAGACTCCACGGAGTTCTCGCGAGGGCTAGGACTCTCACTGAGTCGGCCATTTTAGCTTCCCTTGACGCTACCATGGCTTTCGACACCATTGAATGGCCCTACCTTTGGGCGGCCCTCTCAAAGTTCGGATTCGGCCCGGTGTTCATCGCTTGGGTGAAACTTCTTTATGAGAAGCCCCTGGCTCAGGTGGTGGTTAACGGGAAGGTGTCCGGTGTTTTTACACTCGGGCGAGGCACTCGACAGGGCTGCCCGCTGTCTCCGCTGCTCTTCGCCCTTGCTTTGGAACCGTTGGCTGAATGGCTCCGTTGGGAGCCTTCTATAAAGGGCATTCGGTGGGCTCCCGATTTCGAGGATCGTATCTCGCTATACGCAGATGACATTCTCCTATATCTTACCTCATCTCAGAAATCCCTTAATGTGCTCTTCGATGTTCTGACCTCCTTCGGAAAGAACTCGGGTCTCATTATTAATTGGACTAAATCCTGTGTCTACGTCTTGGCTGGAGGTCTCCCCCCATTGCCTCGTAGATTTCCAATTCAAGTAACTGAGACTGGTTTTAAATACCTGGGGATCTATGTCTCCTTGGATTCCACCGTTCGCTATGAGCGTAATTTGCTACCCCCTCTCCAAAGGCTGAAGCTTGATGTTACAAGCTGGCGTCAGCTTCCGCTGTCGCCGCTCGGTCGTGCGGCTCTTTTTAAAATGATGTCGCTGCCTAGATTTTTGTACGCCCTCCAGAACTCATTTGACCCCGTTCCTTCGGGTTACTTTCGAGAGGTGGAGAGTTTACAAAGGTGACTGGTCTGGGATGGACGTGCACGCATCGCCCTGTCTAAACTCACGCTTCCGTGGTATGACGGAGGCATTGCCCTCCCCGACATCAGGCGCTACTACTGGGCTTCTCAATTAAGTGCGGTTAATCACGCAACATATGCTCCCGGTCCTGCCCCGGCCTTTGCAATGGATAAACACCTTCTGCCGGGGGGAAACTTCAACAGGGCGCTGTATTTCAAGAGGCTCTGTAAAACACTGGATGGACCCACTAAAATTGCTGTACGTGTGTGGCACGACGCGAATGCGGCTCTTGGATGGAGTGATAGACTTACCCGCGCGACCCCTTTGTATGAATCTGAAGGTTTGGGTAATTTGTGGCAAACTAAAGGTTTTGATAAATGGGATATGATTGGCATTAGCAAGGTGGGGGATCTCTGGTCTAAAGGCGACGTTAAGACCTTTGAGGTGCTAAAGGCGGAATACGAACTCGGGGACAGGGAATTCTTCAGGTACGCCCAGCTCCGCAATGCCCTATTGTCGGTTTTTGCTGTGGGTACGGATATTCCTGAGTCCTCACCTCTTGAGGATCGTATCCTGGATGGATATGTGCCCGATAGCACAATTTCATTGATTTACAAGAAGCTGATAAACAATAGGGCTGATCTGCTTGTACGCCTAAGGGCTTCGTGGACCGCCGACGGTCTAGAATTGGATGATGAGGACTGGCAATCCACCCTGTCCTCGCCCAAGGAGGTTGCCATACCCGCTAGCCTTAGATTTGTTCAACTTACGGTCCTCCATCGTGTGTACGTCACTGGTCCGAGTCTGGTTCGCATGGGTTACTCTTTGGATGATTTGTGTAAGCGTGGCTGCGGCATGACTGGCACTTTCCTCCACATTCTATGGGAATGCCCGGAGGTGGTTGAGTTTTGGTCCCGTGTGCATGCCATAATGGAAAGGGTCACTGGTGTGGCGCTACTGCCCGAAGCCAGGCGCTGTCTCCTGAATGTCTGGGAACCCAATGATTACAATACGGCACAGATCAACTGGGCGACCCTTGGTAATATGATCGCAAAAAGGGATATTGCACAGTCTGGGGTTCCCATAGGCCGGCCACTGTATCATTATGGGAGGAGAACATGGACTGGTGCATGTTAAGAGAGAAAACTGTGTATCTGTCACGGGGTAGGCCCAGGAAATGGAGTAGAATTTGGTCACAATGGAACGCATACCGTGGAAATATATGCACCGCCCCACATGATTTGCTTCCCGATGTTACCCTGTCCCCCTAATTGACATTCCAAGTATTAACTTTTACTGTATTGCTGATGATTTCCTCGCTACCCCCCCCCACTACGGATATCGAATGTATTGTATATGTTGCAGTGCTGGAGCGCCGACTGCATGAACCCATGACCGTGTATTTACCGTATTTATGCCTTGTGTAGTTTGTTATTTTTTCTGTTTAATATTTCAATAAAAAAAAATTCAAAAAAAGAATGGACAAACTACTGCGGGTTATAGCAGCAAAAAAATGAAGATTTGGAAGCCCGCAGTAGACGCAATAACATTCACGTCATGGGCGTGCTGGAGTCCACAAATACTGGGCGTATGGAAGATTACATAGAAAAGCTACTCCTGGCCGCTATAGGCCCTAATGCTTTTTCCACCCAATTCATTGTCGAGGGAGCCCACAGATCTCTTGGGCCAAAGCAGACACCCGGAAATCCACCAAGACCGATTATTGCGCGGTTATTGAACTACCGAGACCGTGACGTGGCCATTACATGTGGCGCGCACAAAACAGAATCTGTCATATGAAGGAGTGTCCTCCTCGATCTTTCCGGACTTCACTCCCATGGTGCAGGAGGAAAGACGCAAATTTATTGAGGTGAAAAAGAAATTACGTGCAGCGCAAATCGATTACGCCTTACTGTATCCTGCGTGACTCCGAGTGACACACCAAGGGAAACAGCGCTTCTTCACGAATCCGCAACAGGTGGAAGATTACCTGCGGGCTTTGAAACGGGCGCAACGAGGAGGGACCGGCCGTGAACAAGCACAATGAGGCAAAGCACAGGACACAGACGAGGAAGCTTGAACTGTAAATCCCGCCGAACAACCTCTACGTTACTGGCCGGCTCCTGCGGGGCTGGTGGGCCCCGGCACAGTGACTGGGACTCACTTTTCAGATGGAGGCCGAAGTCGTTCAGTTATCCCTGTGGTAATGTATTCCAGGCCCCGCTACACCTCCTCGAACACAGCTCAGAAGCCGCACAGGTTTCGGAGCTGGAGGAAGGGTAAAGTGGCTGTGTGACCATCTATTAATGTCCCCCTTTGGGTATTCCCCTATGTTTGAATGTTTCATCTGGGTTACGATGGTACTAATGTTGAAAGGGGGGGATGGAGGGTGGAGAACGCATTCTGGCAAGTTGCGGTTGCTTCAGTGGGAGGAGGGTAGAGGAGAAAGGAAAAGAGAGATATAATATGGTGGATACCGCCTAGTCGCTCATTCTGGTTTCACTTCTGGTTCCAGGGGGGGTAGACATTCTCATCCGGTCTTCTCTCCCCTTTGAAATTGATGAAGTAATACTTGACGACAGAGGGCGCTATGCTGCGCTCACAGGTAGATGGGAGGGGAAAACACTGTTCATACTCATGATATAATTCCCTCCGGGCCTACAGGCCTCCACCTATGCTGATCTGTGTAGGGTTATATTAGGGCTGCCTGAGGGTCTCCTTATCCTTGGTGGGGACTTTAACTCCATTGTTTCTGGCACTGCTGACCGTTTTCCCCCCAGGGATCTGGCTAGATCTCATATGTGGCTGAGCGACCTACTGGAAACTTTTGGGCTGATCGACAGCTGGAGGTTGATGCACCCTACACAGCTTCAATACACCTTCCATTCTGGGGCACATGGTAGTCTCTCCAGGCTAGACTATTTTTTAATGCCATCAGCCCAATCCCCCTCCATCAGTGAGGTTCGTTATCTTCCCTGGGGTATTTCTGATCATTCCCCCTTGTGGCTTCGGTTTGAGGTTGGGGTAGGCATTGCGGGTAGAGTGGCTCCTATTAACCCCGGGTATTTCCGTAAACCTAAAACCCGTTCTGAACTTGTGAAAGCTATGGACCATTACTTCAATGACAATGTGGGGTCTGTCTCTTCTTCTGTTTCACTGTGGGAAGCTTTCAAGACGATTATTCGTGGGCATTCTCTGTCACTGATTGCTGCTGCCAAGAAGGCTAAAGATGAGGAACTTGTGTGCCTTGAAACCGACATAACTGCACTTGAGAATGATTTTGATTCTGGAGTAACACGTTTAAAACTGCATTCCCGCAGTCTGAAACAGGCGAATTACAGAGCCCTCGTCACTGACGCGGCGATGGTTATGAACAGAGAGCAACAGGGCAGGCTGTATGACGTGGGGGACAAGGCCGGTAAACTGATTGCATGGCTGGATAAGAAAGAAAGAGTGAATCGTGTTGTCCATGTGATTGAGAGGCCTGATGGTGAGTGTGTTACTGACCCAGTCGGGATTGTTGAGTGCTTTGTTGACCACTTTAAAACCGTGTATGCCTTGGTCTGTGATAGAGACGAGGATAACTCCCGGTTGTTGCTTCGGGACATTGCATTACCCTGCCTCTCCGACGATGACAGAGACCTCATGGACGCACCCCTTACGGTAGACGAAGTCGCGGTGCCATACGTTCCCTCCGCTCTGGCAAAGCAATGGGCCCCAATGGCTTACCCATTGAACTGTATAAATTGCGACCCGACAAAATGGTGCCCTACTTGAGGGGGATGTTCCTTGAGGCTTTAGACTCTGGCTCCCTTCCCGCTGACCAGCGACTCGCCACCATCGTGGTCATCCATAAGGAGGGTAAGCCGCGTGACTGCTGTGCCTCGTACAGACCTATTTCACTGCTTAACGCCGAACACAAAATTCTTGCTAAATTGTTAGCTAATCGCTTGATTAAGGTGATCGGGGACTTGGTCCATCCGGATCAGTCGGGTTTCATCCCACATCGAAACACCGCCCTTAATCTTCGGAGACTCCACGGAGTTCTCGCGAGGGCTAGGACTCTCACTGAGTCGGCCATTTTAGCTTCCCTTGACGCTACCATGGCTTTCGACACCATTGAATGGCCCTACCTTTGGGCGGCCCTCTCAAAGTTCGGATTCGGCCCGGTGTTCATCGCTTGGGTGAAACTTCTTTATGAGAAGCCCCTGGCTCAGGTGGTGGTTAACGGGAAGGTGTCCGGTGTTTTTACACTCGGGCGAGGCACTCGACAGGGCTGCCCGCTGTCTCCGCTGCTCTTCGCCCTTGCTTTGGAACCGTTGGCTGAATGGCTCCGTTGGGAGCCTTCTATAAAGGGCATTCGGTGGGCTCCCGATTTCGAGGATCGTATCTCGCTATACGCAGATGACATTCTCCTATATCTTACCTCATCTCAGAAATCCCTTAATGTGCTCTTCGATGTTCTGACCTCCTTCGGAAAGAACTCGGGTCTCATTATTAATTGGACTAAATCCTGTGTCTACGTCTTGGCTGGAGGTCTCCCCCCATTGCCTCGTAGATTTCCAATTCAAGTAACTGAGACTGGTTTTAAATACCTGGGGATCTATGTCTCCTTGGATTCCACCGTTCGCTATGAGCGTAATTTGCTACCCCCTCTCCAAAGGCTGAAGCTTGATGTTACAAGCTGGCGTCAGCTTCCGCTGTCGCCGCTCGGTCGTGCGGCTCTTTTTAAAATGATGTCGCTGCCTAGATTTTTGTACGCCCTCCAGAACTCATTTGACCCCGTTCCTTCGGGTTACTTTCGAGAGGTGGAGAGTTTACAAAGGTGACTGGTCTGGGATGGACGTGCACGCATCGCCCTGTCTAAACTCACGCTTCCGTGGTATGACGGAGGCATTGCCCTCCCCGACATCAGGCGCTACTACTGGGCTTCTCAATTAAGTGCGGTTAATCACGCAACATATGCTCCCGGTCCTGCCCCGGCCTTTGCAATGGATAAACACCTTCTGCCGGGGGGAAACTTCAACAGGGCGCTGTATTTCAAGAGGCTCTGTAAAACACTGGATGGACCCACTAAAATTGCTGTACGTGTGTGGCACGACGCGAATGCGGCTCTTGGATGGAGTGATAGACTTACCCGCGCGACCCCTTTGTATGAATCTGAAGGTTTGGGTAATTTGTGGCAAACTAAAGGTTTTGATAAATGGGATATGATTGGCATTAGCAAGGTGGGGGATCTCTGGTCTAAAGGCGACGTTAAGACCTTTGAGGTGCTAAAGGCGGAATACGAACTCGGGGACAGGGAATTCTTCAGGTACGCCCAGCTCCGCAATGCCCTATTGTCGGTTTTTGCTGTGGGTACGGATATTCCTGAGTCCTCACCTCTTGAGGATCGTATCCTGGATGGATATGTGCCCGATAGCACAATTTCATTGATTTACAAGAAGCTGATAAACAATAGGGCTGATCTGCTTGTACGCCTAAGGGCTTCGTGGACCGCCGACGGTCTAGAATTGGATGATGAGGACTGGCAATCCACCCTGTCCTCGCCCAAGGAGGTTGCCATACCCGCTAGCCTTAGATTTGTTCAACTTACGGTCCTCCATCGTGTGTACGTCACTGGTCCGAGTCTGGTTCGCATGGGTTACTCTTTGGATGATTTGTGTAAGCGTGGCTGCGGCATGACTGGCACTTTCCTCCACATTCTATGGGAATGCCCGGAGGTGGTTGAGTTTTGGTCCCGTGTGCATGCCATAATGGAAAGGGTCACTGGTGTGGCGCTACTGCCCGAAGCCAGGCGCTGTCTCCTGAATGTCTGGGAACCCAATGATTACAATACGGCACAGATCAACTGGGCGACCCTTGGTAATATGATCGCAAAAAGGGATATTGCACAGTCTGGGGTTCCCATAGGCCGGCCACTGTATCATTATGGGAGGAGAACATGGACTGGTGCATGTTAAGAGAGAAAACTGTGTATCTGTCACGGGGTAGGCCCAGGAAATGGAGTAGAATTTGGTCACAATGGAACGCATACCGTGGAAATATATGCACCGCCCCACATGATTTGCTTCCCGATGTTACCCTGTCCCCCTAATTGACATTCCAAGTATTAACTTTTACTGTATTGCTGATGATTTCCTCGCTACCCCCCCCCACTACGGATATCGAATGTATTGTATATGTTGCAGTGCTGGAGCGCCGACTGCATGAACCCATGACCGTGTATTTACCGTATTTATGCCTTGTGTAGTTTGTTATTTTTTCTGTTTAATATTTCAATAAAAAAAAATTCAAAAAAAGAATGGACAAACTACTGCGGGTTATAGCAGCAAAAAATGAAGATTTGGAAGCCCGCAGTAGACGCAATAACATTCACGTCATGGGCGTGCTGGAGTCCACAAATACTGGGCGTATGGAAGATTACATAGAAAAGCTACTCCTGGCCGCTATAGGCCCTAATGCTTTTTCCACCCAATTCATTGTCGAGGGAGCCCACAGATCTCTTGGGCCAAAGCAGACACCCGGAAATCCACCAAGACCGATTATTGCGCGGTTATTGAACTACCGAGACCGTGACGTGGCCATTACATGTGGCGCGCACAAAACAGAATCTGTCATATGAAGGAGTGTCCTCCTCGATCTTTCCGGACTTCACTCCCATGGTGCAGGAGGAAAGACGCAAATTTATTGAGGTGAAAAAGAAATTACGTGCAGCGCAAATCGATTACGCCTTACTGTATCCTGCGTGACTCCGAGTGACACACCAAGGGAAACAGCGCTTCTTCACGAATCCGCAACAGGTGGAAGATTACCTGCGGGCTTTGAAACGGGCGCAACGAGGAGGGACCGGCCGTGAACAAGCACAATGAGGCAAAGCACATGACACAGACGAGGAAGCTTGAACTGTAAATCCCGCCGAACAACCTCTACGTTACTGGCCGGCTCCTGCGGGGCTGGTGGGCCCCGGCACAGTGACTGGGACTCACTTTTCAGATGGAGGCCGAAGTCGTTCAGTTATCCCTGTGGTAATGTATTCCAGGCCCCGCTACACCTCCTCGAACACAGCTCAGAAGCCGCACAGGTTTCGGAGCTGGAGGAAGGGTAAAGTGGCTGTGTGACCATCTATTAATGTCCCCCTTTGGGTATTCCCCTATGTTTGAATGTTTCATCTGGGTTACGATGGTACTAATGTTGAAAGGTGTTATTTATTGAGCAGTCTTCTTTCTCATACAAGAGAAATGAATTGCCACAATTGCAATACTTAACATGAAGTAAAGTGCATACAGTAAAAGGAGTATTATGAAATAATACTGTAAAAGCATTGATATGGTTTCTTAGCCATATGAAACTTTAAAATGGATAAAATATATACATACATAAATACATTGATTAACGTACTCAACTGGTACTTCTAATCTACGCCTACCCCGGTGTACCTGACCTAAGCCTAATACGTGGGAAGGAGTAAGTAAGTAGCAGTTTAAGTTAAGTTGTTTTTTTGCCAAGGAATCTGAATCAAGAATTCTCTCAAGAGTTTAGTCAGCTCCGTACCTGGGTAATAGAAAGCAGGAGGTCTGGTCTCTCTCTCAGGACTCGATATCCCAGCAACCCACAAGGGCGGCTGAAAACACCGGAGCTGGAATTTTCTCGGCTGGAGAAAAAGACAGCGTCTTTCTCAGTGCGTCAAAAGGGAGGGGCGGCGTCCGTGGGCTCTCGCATCAGCTGGGCTCTCGGGCAAGTAGATAGCCGCTCTGCTCCAAACCACTGTGTGTTTGCTTAAGGCAACTGTTGGTATATTTATACCTGAAAGGTGCCGGGTTTGACGTAAGGTTGGGCATAAGACGTCAATAAAAGATGTCACTAAGAACTGGCCGTTCTTTCAGTGCTCGCAGGAGTTCTAGGACAAATCAAACCAAAAGCATGGGGAATTCCCAGGTTGCTGGAGGTTTGGTTTGTTTAAAGAACGCGTTGTACTTTCTAGGAGTCTAGGGGAGTAGCCTTGCCGTATTTGGACTGCATGGGCTATTACTAAATATGGATATGATTCTTATGCCTTTATAAGGATATTATTTATGATAGCCATATAATGGCATAAATCTGGAATATCGAATTAGGGTCCTAGATAGAAACACAACACCCACTCCACGAATTAATGTCCATCATTACTAAAAACTAAGCAATATTAAACATATCGATGCATGTGTCTTTTCCAACCCACCCCAAAATACATAAATCGCATTTAAAATGGTATATGGTAAATACACGAAAATGAGTATTGGTGCTGTATGCTTTTCAAGCAGTGTTATCATTCAGTTAAATGCATATATATATCAGCTGAATGAATTGCGAAAATTACACATGAAATTGCTCCGAATACAGACAAGGTCGAGATCATTCCATCACATATTTATACAAATGCTGTACATGTGCTAGAGGCTGAGGTAAAATATTGTGTCTAGAGTTCCTAAAATAGAAGCTCTGTTCTCTAAGAATAGTTCTACTTTAAGCAGAGTACTTTGTGCCAGAAAAAGGGTAAATATTTTGGAAGTGAAAAAAAATAACTTCGCTCTCAAGGGAAAAAATAATTCCAATTGTTTTCAGTAGCTGTGTTTATCAAAACTGAAGGCCGAATTCAGAGTTCAGGGAACGCTGTGTGCTCGTTGTTTTAAAAGTTATTCTTTTTGTTCAGAGGAGAACATCATTTCAGACAGGCTTGCAAAAAATTGGTCTACGACATCAGGTGAAAGTTCGACCAAGTTTGAAAA
Organism: Lissotriton helveticus; assembly: GCF_964261635.1. Lineage (NCBI taxonomy): Eukaryota > Metazoa > Chordata > Amphibia > Caudata > Salamandridae > Lissotriton > Lissotriton helveticus. The sequence goes on from NC_136065.1 coordinate 1,930,081,253, forward strand.
TGCTGAGATTGTGCATATGTGCGAATGATTGCTATCATCGATGTCAGGATCAGCAATGCTCACAGAAGGTTGTACCTGTTTGGTGCTGCTTTCCTCTCGTACTTCGCCGCCACCTACTCGTAGTGGTGAAGTCTCAACGAATGCCGTCATCAGAATAGGTAGCCGCTGGGGACAACACGATGCATGAGTCGTTACCGGACCTAGCAAGGTATCTGTATCCATTGGTACTGCTGATGATAGTGTAAGACAGATGTCCAACACGCATTCTTCTCCGCATAGCAGACATCGAAACACAGGTAAGATGCAATCTTGCCAGATAGGTCTGAATGAAAGAAACCATGTTGCACTTAGATCTCTTAGCCGGGCTAATCCGAGGACTTTAGTGATGCGGTCCCGATAGCGTATAGCTAGGATCGTTTTCCAATTGTTGCTGGAGTTTTGTCTGTGGCTTGGCTTGCCATATCGGAGCAGAAGGATCAAAAATAAAATTCCTGCTACGAGTCCCAAAAGTAAAGGCAGACCGCCGAAGACAGAATGGACAAAATTCGGAATTATGCCCAGAACTGTTTCAAAGGGTGTTAACAGTCCCAAAAAAATTGTCTTAAATACATGTGCGTTGCAGTGATATCAGACATGTTTAAAATTTGGCTTAAAATTTCTACGAAATGTACGGGGCAATTTGTTGATAATAGGGAATGTATCTCTGCTGCTGTCCTTGCAACTTGCAGATCATACGTTTCTTTTGACGAGGTTAAAGGCACAGTAGTCTGTAAAAGAATAGACTTCATTCTGCTTAAAGTATCAATTCGAATAGAAGAGATATTCAAACAAGGCCATATTGCCGCCTCCATGTCTGGATTGCTGTTTGGATACAATACTTGCATACAGCAAGTGACCATGGAACAAACGCTCACGAGATAGGCTTTTCCTGGCACCATGCCACAACAGCTGTGGTCACTTATTAGAACGTAGCTGCTGTTGGAAAGCTGTCTGAAAAATGGCTCTATCTGTTTTGCAGGAGTGCCGTGCAGGTGACATGAAAGGTTATTTGAAGACCCTTCGCAGGCTCCATGCAGGTTAATACCTTGACACAGGAGTGTACCACTTCGTGATTTTTTACAATTGTTACCACTAAGGAATACCTCTTTTCCCCCTTCACTATAACATTTGTGTGTATAAGGTAATTTCCATGTTGACTTGATGTATCCTTTACCCAACCTTTCATACTGGCCCGCTGGTATATACTCTTGGCAATATTTAAACTGGAAAGTTGTTATCGGAATTGTGATTATTCCATGTATTATCCATTCAATGACAGGTCTTTCTGACATTGTCAATGGTAATCTCTCAAGTTTTTCAATGCTTAGAATCGTATAGTCTGCTCCTTTTTGTGCCAAACTGATTTGTTTATCAGTAAGGTTAAAGATAGAGAATAATGACGTTACGTTCATTAAACGCCATGGCACGTAGCCTGAACGCAGATTTTGCAACGTCCAGCTAAGCTGTACAATAGAACGTAATTGGGACTGACCATGTTGTAACATTAGTAAATCTTGCTCTATTATATCAATAGCAGATGATACAATGCTGTCCAGTGAATATATTCTGGAGGACAGAGTCGTTAACCCATTGTCCACAACAGAAAGTGATTTTTCCAAATTAATACGATCAATTTCTCGTATTTTTTCTGCTGTTTCAATTTGTGTTTCTTTCCAAGCCTCGTTGTATGCAGCGTATATACTGGCCGCTATGAAACGTTTTTGACGCTGTTTGCGTGGTCCCAGTATGAAATCACGCAAGTCAGCACCGTCTTTAAGTAAAGTCAAGTGTTGCTTAATTTCAGCCAGTGTGGATTTCTGTAGCCATTCGAGGCATAGTGTCCCTACACTGTATGTTGTAACTATCCCTGGATGTTGTCACTGGGAGTATCTTGGGTCTGGCCTGTTCAGTTTTAACCCCTGTATTTTGTTCAGGAATCTATCTTGACAGTTATTTGTGTCTGTGGGCCAGATCAACCATTTTTTCCAATCAGGATGTGTTCTGTTTTGGTGTGAAATATGGGATACGTCTATCTCCACATCTGTAGTGCTATTACTATCAGGCATGGGCTTCGGAATAGACGGTTTGTTTAAGTCTTTTATCTTGGCTAAACCAAGACAGGTTGTTTGCTGAATGGTGTCATTCAGGAATATTAATTGTTCTGGGATCATGCAGGCTCTAAATAATGCTTCTAAACCTTGGACCTGCCAGTCTTTTGTACCCCAGATGGTTTTCGTTTCAATTTTGTTTTTCCAGAAATCAAAACCAAATGTAGTCATTTTTTCATAAAATGTTTCAGAATAAATCAATTTAATATTTGTCAACATTGTTTTCATTCCTGTCTTATTTAACATTCTAAAATAAAACGTTTCTACATCACTTGTGTTAAAACCTGAGAAGTATGGGAATTTCTCAAAAAATGTTTTCGAGCTGCCTTTAGGCGGTGTTCCACAATGTTCCCATTGGTTATAATTAAAAATATTTCTAGGCTGTGCAGATTTATGCAAATAGTGATGACCAAAATGATTATAGCAGTACATTTCTTCATAATTTGATGAACCCTGTAAATAATCATGTGCTGTAAATTTCGCTGACATTACTAAATCTGACATCATATTATTAATATTTTCAAAGTCCCAATCATCAGAGAAAGTACTTGGTTTTACAAAGTCACTTAATGAAACTTTAAACTGGTGTGGATATTTCAAGAGCTCAATCGGGCCATAAATTTCATAATCCGTTTTGTCCCATGCTACCCCACCGGGTATTGGATTTGCTGTGATGTTCACGGATGATAGTTCTCTTTTCTCGATTTGTGAGAGGACTTGTGAGGCTTTAGGACCAAGTTGATGTTCTGATTTGCTGTGTTCATTGTACTGTATTTTCCCTCAATGAATTTTCCCAAACAAAGAACCATGATGAGCCAAAGCAGGAGGAAAAGTACACCTAACACAATCCAAAATTCAATCCATAGAGGAATCAGATAGGTTTCTTTGAGTTGATAAAAGAGTTCAGTTACTTTGTCTTTGAAAGTTTTCGTTGCTGGCGTTTCTTCATGTTCACTTGGATCATCAGAAAAGTCATCGAAATTGATGAAGTAGCCAGATGCAGTTCTGTCAATTGTTGGAACTGCTTCCGGATTTTCTTTAGTCTTTGGGTCTTTCTTGGAGACATTAGTATAGTCCGATGCTACATCATTGTAGACAGGTGTTTCTTGATGAACTGTTGCAATTTGGGTTTCAAGAGGCACAAGTTCCATGGCTTTGTTGCATAGTCCTTTTTTATTCACTGCAGGTTTATGAAATGTGATTAGTCTCTCAGTTTGAACCTCTTGGATTGTAGCAAATTTTGGTATTCTGCTATTTCTTGGGAGTCCACTGGGCCTACTACTTATTATTGGCCACATGATTGTGGTTTTACCAGGTCGATGGATACAACTCGGTTCTCCTTTTTACCAGCAAGGGGCGGTAGTACAACTGATCTTGTTCCGCTGACAGCTAAGACAGGTACTGCTTTTCTGTAAGAAGGCCCAAATTCCTTATTCACCGCGATCTTCTCTCTGACCAGATCCCCAATCTTCGGAATCCAGACAGGTCTTGCTGGGACAGGTGGTTTTTCTTCAGTGGCTGTTGGCTGTTGTTTTAACTTTATGTTACTCAGGTTTCTTCTTGTTTCATTTAAGTCCTGTAAAACAGCCAAATGGTCTTTGATGTCAAAGCATTTTTCTTCTACCACTGAAGTGTGACTATCAAGATCCTGATTATACATTATAGTACCAAACAATAGTTCGTACGGAGTGAGACCTTTTAGAGAATTTCTTGGCAGATTATTAAGACTACGTTGGACACTTGTTAAATGTTTGACCCACCCATCTCCCGAACCTAATACCCTCGCCGTTATAGATTGCTTTATGTCACGGTTTTTTCTTCCACTACCGCATTTCCCTCAGGATGGAAGGGAGAAGAGTACCGCAATGATTGATAGCGCACTGACCTGCCTTGTGTGCACTTCTCCTTTGAACCTCTGTGCTGGGCTGTTTGTCCTCTGTTGCAGTGCCACTACCCTACTCCTTGCCGGACCCGCTTCGCGGGTCCCGCATCGCTGAGGAAGCCAGCGGGGGACTTGTTCTTTGTGTGGCGGCTGGGGGGTCTTGGGGCTTCCTTACAGGGCTGGGAGCAGAACTGCAGGGACTCCATATCCCAGGAGTCCCTGCCAGGCCAATTGCTAACACCTGGCCCACTCTCCCTGCTTGCCCCGCCCCCAGCGCACCCCGGTCCTTTATCATCAGCACTAACCACCGCTGCGCGGGAGCGTCCCGGGAGAAGCCCGGGACAAGGGCGGGGCCGTCTGCGGCCGTCCGCGGTCGGACGAGGTTGAGTTGGGCCACCCCTCTTGGCTTTTTCCTCATATAAAGTGAGTAATTGTGGACTTATTAAGTATTTGCTCCCCTTTCCTTTGCAACCAGTCGCTGTCATCATGCCTTTGCGCTCCGGGAAGGTACGCTCAGTCCAACTACAGACTACCAAGGGGGTGGTTACTGGCCCCTTGGATGCCTTTATCATTAAGGCGACAGGAATCTTGGAGAAGGAGATAGCTTTTGCTGAAAAAAGGCTCTCACTTGATCTGATTAGTGGGAAACGATCTTCGTTAGGGCCCCTTGCCATGGTGCCTAGTCCTAAAAATTCGGCACCAGGCTCCATTCCATCTCTGGTTCCTGTATTGGTGGATATACACTGCGAGGCGGAGGGTTTGTCCTTGATTCCCTCCGACAGTGATATGAGTTCTAGCGAGTCATCTAGGAGTGTGGAGGGGGGGAGTGCACATTTGGTTAGCCAATCCCAATTAGATTCTTCGTCTATAGGGGATTCGCCCACGAATTTATCCGGCAAAAGAAAACGAAGGAAACAAAGTAAGGATTGCCAGAGGGGAGGTATCTCAGAAATACCCAAAATTATTGATTCTCCCCAGCCTCTAATTATCTCTGAAGCCTATACGTGTTCACAGTCTCCTCTGCTTGAGAGGGATCCCCTACCCTCCTCGCAAGTTCAATCTGGTTCTTTGGACTCCTATCCCGTGAGTTGTAGTGGTGATGATGGCCTACTTGGTAAAATGGAAGTACTATTTAAAACACTTATGCTGCCCCTATTGGAAAGAACTAGACTTATGCACTCAAAATTGGACATCCTTGAGAACCTTGTTAATATTAACACTGATTTGTTAAAAAGGCTAGTTAATGACCAAATGGTTTTGTCTAATTCCACTAGCACTATTAAGCCCAAAACTCAAGGAGCAGCTGTTACCAGCAAACAGTCCTTCATAGCTCCTGGTAGGCCAGCCACTACTCGGCTAGCTATAAATAACTCTGCTAGTACGGGTCTTGGGGACAGGAACCCTCATAATGTCATTACCCCTGCACTGGCACCATGTCCACAGGTTTTAAAACCTAAGAAGGCCAGTTTCAAATACAATCCTCCAGCCCCAAAAAGTAACTCCATACCAACACCTATAAATCGTTCCCAGGACCATGTGAGGGGTGGCTCTATTCCTTCTACGAATTCTAAAATAAGTTCCCGAGCAGTGGGGAGTGTAATCTCTAATTCAGTCCCTCCACCATTGAAGGTTAATAAACGGGGACCCCCTCGCACAGACCTACCCATTGAAGCTACCCCATATACGATTGTCCTAACAGGTGTCTCACCCTGCAGGGAGGGTCAAACTGAATCTTATGGGGACCTTAAAAACAAAGTTGTTTTTTGGTTAAACAAAAATCGTCCCCTTCCACCGTCCTCTTTTATAGACATACTGAATGTGAGAAGAGTTGATTGGGTGGGACATTGTGCAAAGGATCTAGAAGGGGATTGTATTATTATAAACTTTAGAGATCCTTGGGTGGTGGACTATATTTGCAGAGAAGCAAGGTTTGGGAGGGTGGGTGATGTGCAGTCTCTGGGTCTTGGCTACTTTTATCCCAAAAGATATAGTGTGCCAATTGCCAACTCTTTGATGCCGAACAGCTTTGTTGGGAGATCCCAATTGGCGGGGTTCCCACATTCCCCTTTTTACCCCCGCCTGTTTAATCGTTTTGAACCTCTATCTGGTTTGGAGGGTATCGACTGACTTTATTCTGTTTATGATAGAGGGAGTGAATGCGATAATCAGGTTAGTAGGGGTGATGGAGTAGGCATTGTGGCTGCGATTATGGAGGGAGCAAACATTGAGAATGGGTCAGCTATAGCCTCAGCAAATTATGTAGACGGTATCCGGCCGGCTGGTTGTCTCCCGAGTACTGATAGGAATATATGTCAAGATCAGTGTGTTCCGGATTATGTTGTACCCGTCAGTCAGGTTATGCCGCTTAAAATGGCCTCATGGAACATCGCAGGGCTAAAGGGGCGTGTGGGCTCTGAAGATTGGATAGATTTTATTGACACCTTCGATATTCTAATCTTTCAAGAGAGTTGGGCCCCTGATCCAATATATCGGGTAGGGTTTTTAAACTTTTATAAACCAGCGATTCAGGGTCCCAAAAGGTAGAGCTTCGGGGGGTCTAGTGATTTGGGTTAGACAGTCTATTGATTATAATCCAACAGAAATCGTAGTGGATAACCCAGATCTCCTGGGAATTAAATTACGAAAGAAAAATCATCAGGACATAGTAGTTATTAATATCTATGCCCGAGGTCGCCCCGGTGGGCGTTGTCCGGTTATTGTTAACGAACTGGACTCCTACCTTGATCTAATTGGGAGAGACAAATTAATTCTCGTAGCAGGAGACCTAAACTGTACCTTCGAACCCCTGTTCGATGAAGAGGAGGACTTGGGGTCCGAGGAAGATGCAGTGTGGAATATCCCGAAGTTGAGCCTGAATAAAATTAAGAAGGGGACAGAGGCCACTCTTCACTGGTCAGGGTTGTGTTTGGAGTGGGGTCTGAGAGCGGATAATGGGCGCTCACCCTCTGACAAGGCTGGCTATCCCACCTTTGATAATGGGGCTAGCAAAAGTAGACTAGATTATATCTTGATTAAAATGGAATATTGGTCACTCCTGGTCGATATGGAAGTTGTGGTTCGCCCAGAAAGCGACCACAACCCATTGGTCATAAGCTTTAAGCTCCCATGCAATTTGGATAGGCCCCTATTAGCTCCATGCATAACGGCCGAGGCAGTCCTGACCAATGATAGAAGAAGGGTAAAATGGTGCAGGGCCGTGAAGGATGCTACTTTGTTAGATGGCATATCAAAGGAAGTTTCGATGACATTGAGTGCCATGTCAAATGTATCATCCACTTTGGATGCTGCTCCTCAGATCAGTGATCTCCACGAACAGTGTTTCATTAAACTTAAGGCCTTGCTGACTATTCCGATTAAACAAGGGAAAGAGATAGCAATGGGTGGTCGGAAAAAATGGTATAATAAGAACTGTACGGCAGGACATAGCAATCTAATCAAAGCTATTAAATCAAGGGTCAGCAGTGACATTAAAATGGCACGCAAAATGTATTAAAAAAAACCAGTGGGAGGCGAAAAGAGAGTGGGAAAAGTGTCACTGGTCCAATCTCTTTGAGGCATGTTTATCCCAGAATCAGGCTAAATTTTGGGAAATTGTGAAATGGGGCAGGAACCCCGACTCCCAAACCCCAGCAAACCATGTGTCTGTGGAGGATTGGGTGGAATTTTATTCACGACAGTTTAAGGACCTTAATTTGCAACCTTTTAATGGGCAAGGGATACAGACACCAATTTACCTTAATCATAGTCACTCGTTGATTTTTACAACTTCTGACACAGAGTCTGCTCTCAGCTTGGTTCAATAGGGGAAAGCGCCAGGGATGGATTCTATTCCGGCGGACCTTTTCAAAACAAATCTCCAACTCTGGGTTCCCTACATAACCCTGATTGCTAATGCAATCGCCAAAGGGGCAAGGATCCCAGACTCCTGGAAAGGGGTGGAAATTCTCCCAATTTTTAAAAAAAGGGGACCGTTCGGCACCAGGAAATTACCGCCCCATCAGTTTAATTGACTCCATACAAAAAATCTTTGCCAGGATGGTACTTGCGAGAGTCCAGGGGTGGATGGAGATGGAAAACATTCTCTCCCCATTACAGGCGGGCTTCAGATCAGGCATCAGCACCATTGACCAGGTATTCAGATTTACTCTGATATACTGGAAGGTGGTGCTGATGGACGGTGGACACATCTACGCCGCCTTTATAGATCTGTGGTCGGCCTTTGATCTTGTGCCAAGAGCCAAATTATGGGCAGTCTTGAGAAATCTGGGATTACCGCTAGACCTACTAGATCTTGTGGTCAGATTACACGAGGGCAACTTTGCCAGGGTAAGGTGGGGAGGCCAAGGGCAGGTGACGGACAGCTTTCCTGTAACACGAGGTGTCCGTCAAGGGTGCGTTCTGGCACCCACCCTCTTCCTATTCTTTATAGATCAGGTGGTTACGTTTTTTGCCGACACTCCCACGGATGCACCATGCTTAGGTGGGACCAAATTTCCAATGCTCATCTTTGCAGATGATACTTTACTCCTCTCAAAGACACGCAGAGGGTTGCAAACCGCATTAAATAGGTTCGAGGAGTTATGCAAATTAAACGATCTGCAAATAAATGTGAGCAAGACCAAATTTATGGTCCTAACCAAAAATCGTCCCATTAAAAGTTCTGTTACGTTGAATGGTGCCTGTCTTGAGCAAGTGGAGGCTATGACATACCTCGGAGTGACCATAGACTATCGACTCCGCTGTAAACCCCAGATCGACGTGCTCTGTTTAAAATTTGCATGCCTCACGGGCTGTTTAATTCAGGAACAAAAAAGGTCATTAACTAAACGGGTTAAACCAGCACTCAGGATTTATGAAGCCAAGATTAGTTCTGCCATTTTGTATGGGGCTGACCTATGGGGTTACAAGGACCTTTCACCATTGGTAAAAGTACAAAACAAATTCTTGCGAAACTTGGTTGGTCTCTGTAGGAGAGTAGGGTCTGCAATCCTATGATCACCCAGATTTTTGCTTTTTGCTGCACTGGTTTACGACTTTCCCTGGCTGTGGGCCTGCTAATCAGACCCACAGCCTAGCTGTTCTCTCTATCCAAATTGTACTCAGGTACTGAATTGGCACTGGGCCCTCTCTAAGTCCCTGTACCCAGGGCTGAGGTGCACCCAGAAGTCTCCCAGGGGCTGAAGCATGTAGTGTGCCACCCCTGGGCTGACTAACTAAACTGACACAACTGGCTGCACGACAGCTGGGGCAAGGTGGTGTAATCACCCTTTGCTTTAGATATAGTATACCTATATCTAACCCTAAAATGGACACACAGATCTCCTATCAGTCACTCCTATGGCAGGCCTTAACAATCCTGAAGGCAGAGTGCTTGGACTCGTGTGAGATGGTGCTCTGGCATGAGCTGAGCCTGTCTGCGGCTTTCGGGATCCATCCCTTAGCCGTTTCCATGATATCGCATACCATATACTCTTAAGTGCATTATAATCCTCGTGGTTATATGCCAACTCTGGTATCGCTTTATCAAAACATGTCGAGTAAGGTGTCATACGAATTGGAATACTAACCCCTCGCCAATTCTGGCGACGGGGTTAGCATTCCACCCTTCTAGAGGGACACGACATGTATGTAACCTGTAACCCCGGTTAAAGTCAGACAGAGCCTTAGCATCCACAAAATGGATGCTGCCACCGAGACACAAGTCTGCCCTCCTGCTGCTGGGAGTCCTCCCAGAGCAGGAGGCAAGGACAAAGGGTTTCCTGCCAGGGGCGGTGCCAGCACCGTCCCAGACAGGGTTTTGTGTATTCCAGGTAGGCAGGGCTACAGAGGAAGGTGACTGCAAGTGGCACCCCGGTGCTCACTGTGCATAGGCCGGCTGAAACCAGTTCCAGGGGCACTCCAGGCCCTGGCCTGGGGAAAGCCCGCCAAAGGAGAGGGGTGTAACCACCCCCCTCCTGGTCCCACCCATAGGGCAGGACTTAGTCGCGTGCCAGCCCCCTTTTCCCAGATAAAGGTAGGAACTGGCCCCCTTCCAAATTAGATCATCTTTGGAATCAAGACACGACTTTCTACGAAAGGACATCAAGATTTCTTCTTCAAGATTCTCCCTTGTGACTAAGGAGTAGTCACCCTGCATCCGCAGGCACCACCTTAAGAACACTGCGGTCTGCTGCAAGTCCTTCCTCCGGAATCCGACTGTCCAGCTCGACAAGACCCGGCTTCCCTGGCACCTCCGACCTCTACTCACCTCTACAGCCAAGCTGAGAACCGTGAGTGCGACGAGACCTCAAGGGACCGACTATTGCCAAGACTGCACGACTTCTTCACAGCAAGCCCGCCGGGTAATCTACTGGCGAGTGCTTTGGGGTCCGAGAAGCCCCGACCCTGAGCAGCTCCAGCACCGAAGATCAGCCCCCCAGCATCTCCACGATCGGCGTGGGGCCCTTCTGCTTTTTGCTGCTCACCGCGTTGTTGGCTACTAGCCCGCTGGCTTGTGGCCTTCTGAACGACGCCCGACGACATCACTGCTGCTGGTGTGGTTGCTCCAGACTGGTTCTTGCTCCCTTCCAGAAGAGGAGCACCCCGGACCCTCCTGGTCCACTCAAGACACCATTTTGAGTCCACCGCGTGGGCTTGAATTAGCCAAGGCTTTGTTGCCCAACCCTGGGTCCTTCGACGCCGACAGCTTCATCCATCGTGGGACAGCTCGCCCCTCCATCCTGGTCGCCGACAACGCCTCCTGGTCCGTGAGATCTGCAGAGCACAGCGTCGCCCACTCACCTAGTCGAGGTGACTACCCTCCGGTGCCCTCCTGGTGCCCCTGACTACTGGCTAGTAGTCACGAACTTGGTCCCCTCTGCTTTCAGGTGTCATCCATCTTCGAGATCCAGGCTTGGATCACTTCGAACTCTCTTCACTGGTCGCCTGCCAGCATCTTTCTTCCAGGCTCCTGGTTCGTCTACGAGGATTCCCGACGTCTTTTGAGACATATGCAGCTGCAGCCCCTGGGCTAGGTAACTTCGGCATTTCGGTGCCCCAGCATAGCCTCACTATCCAAGGGTCAGGATCCACTGTCGTTTTCTTCCTACCAGGTCGGGTTCGCCCGTGAACACTAACTTTCCCTTTACTAGCTATCATAGACTTTGTCCCGCATCCCGCGTGAGAGTGCACACTCTGCACCCGAGTCCCCTGGGCCTCCTAGAAGTAATCTAACGATTCTATAGTCAAGTCCTAGCGATTCCAAAGCCTATTAGTACTGTACTTACCTGCTAGTAGTTTCGCATTCCACTTTTAGAGTATATGGTTTTCCGTGCCCCTCGGGCATTTGTATATACTGTGCTAACTTAAGTATTTTTATAAGAGTTTTGTATTGTGCTTAGCTCCCTGACTCATAAAGAGTTCAGGGTAGACTTGTTAGAAATAAATATACATTTATTTTCATAACAACTTGTGTGGTGTCCTTTCACTGGGTGTTCAAGGGGTAATGTGATGGTAAAACAGCTGGCTTAACACGCCCTCTAGAGTCTTAGCCTTAGACTGCTCGTATCCATGCTACTAGGATAGCTGGTCTATAAGGTTGACTTACAACCAATCATCAATAAGGGTTGTTTGGACTGATACAAGGTGCTCACTAGAATAGTGAACATTATATATCAGGTCAACTTCTCACATTGGTGAGCAGCGGTTGGGATTTGAGCTTGCTGTTGTTTTACCACACATATCCTAAGAATATCTTGTGAAAGATCACATAAGTACTAAAGGTACATATAACTTAGCTTAGAATACTCTGAGTTCTACTGAACCAGCTGTTGTAGCTCCTAGGGCCTAGCACACCCTAAACTACAACTCTAGCAAGGGATCAGTAGGTAAACATATAGTGTAGGTAAGTGCACCACTTACACCTCACTAGAAAAGCATGTCTACCCAGGGAGAGTCCTCAGGGACCCCTCTTGTGGTGATTGACCCTCCACAGGTCAGCTCAAGATATGCAGCTCTCAATTTCCAGGAGTTGAGACACTTGTGTACCTCCAGGAAATTGAAACAGGGGGCTAACCCCACCACTCCCTTCCTGTTGGATCTCTTAGAGACCTATGATGCTAGTAAAGCATCTCAGGGAGAGGGGAATATGCCAGCCTTAGAGGGACACCTTGGTGATCCAGACCTCCACAACACTGTAAATGCAGTTGAGGAGGAGGACCCTGAGGAGCTCTCTGGGGATGAGGTAGACAAAGGTCTTGAGGTAGTCAGAAGGCTAACTAGGGCCAACATAGACTTGCTTGGGCTAGGATCTGGGGGACCCCCAGTACTGACCCTAAGTAGGCCTAACCTTGGAGTTAGGAGAGATAGATCTCATTCTAGGGATTCCAATAGATCTCTGCACTCTAATGCCTCTTCTCAGAGGAGAAGGAACTCTCCCCAGAGGAGATTGACTTCCCCTCAGAGACTGGAGCATGAAGCTAGGATGAGACAGGCTACTCTGAGGATTGAAAGGGAAGAACTTGCCCTGGCCAAAGAAAAGCTTGCCTTTGCTAGAGAGCAGCAGATGAGTGGGTTAGCTCCCACTGGTGGCAGCAATCTCCCAAGAGAAAAAGAGAAGGGTTTAGATACTAAACACCTGACTAAGATAGTGCCCCCCTTTAAGCAAGGGGATGACATCCAGAAATGGATGGCTGCTTTGGAGAGGGCCTGCACTGTGCAGTGCATTCCCCGAAGTCAGTGGGCAGCTATACTGTAGCTCTCCTTTGATGGTAAAGGTAGAGATAAGCTCCTCACTACAAGAGTGGAGGATGCTAATGATTACTAGGTCCTGAAAAATGCACTGGTTGATGGGTTTGGTTTAACCACTGAGCAGTACAGGTTGCTGTTCAGAGACACCAAGAAAACTCAGTCTCAGGACTGGTCTGACTTTGTGGATTGTGCCACTAAGGCTTTGGAGGGCTGGTTGCTGGGTAGCAAGGTTACTGATTACACAGGATTGTACAATCTCATGATGAGAGAACAGATTTTAAATAATTCTCAGAACCAGTTGTTGCACCAGCACCTTGTTGATTCAGATCTGACCTCTCCCCAAGAATTGGGAAAGAAGGCAGACAAATGGGTCAGGACAAGGATCAAGCAGAACCAGAACCAGAACCAGGGTGGTCAGAAGAAAGCAGACCAGAAGGGTAATGTTAAGAGTGAACAAAATGACCAGAAGTCTTCACCAGGCCCCCAACAAACCAAAGAGGGTGGGGGTCAGGCTTCCCAGAAGAAGAAGACTCAAGAAGGCCAGTCAAAGAGGTGGTGCCAGTACTGTAAAAGTAAGTCTCACTGGTTTAGTGAGTGCACCAAAAGAGGAGGACAAACTCCTGCCACTACAGCCCCTAAGGCAACTGCACCCCCTAGTACAGTCAGTAGTGGTAGTGTACCTCCCAAGGCATTAGTTGGGTTAACCTTGGGAACTGAGGGGTCTGACAACTTAGTTGGCACACTCACTCAGGCTGTCCTTGTCTGTACAGGGGATATGGATATGTCCCCTGATATAAGTCCCAATACTTTGGGCAAATACAGACAGACACCTTTGATTAATGGCAAGATGGCTCAGGCCTATAGGGACACTTGTGCCAGTGAAGCCATGGTGACACCTAACTTTGTGGACCCTGGACAGATCATGCCAGGTACAGATTTCCTGGTGACCAATGCCAGCAACGTCACTACCAGTCATAGTATGGTGATTGTGGCTTTCTCCTGGGGTGGAGTGAAGGGTCAAAAGAAAGTTGTAGTCAGTTCAGACCTCCCAGTTGATTGTTTGTTGGGCAATGATTTGGAGTCATCACTATGGTCAGAAGTGGAGCAGAGGACTCACATGGAGATGTTAGGCTTGCCAGCACATGTGCTTGCTGTGACTAGGTCACAGGCCAGAAGATGCCCCACTGAACAGGTGCTGGATCCTGAAAGTATGGACCAGACACCTTCCAAGAAGAAGAGCAGTAGGGTTAAGGCTTTGCCTTCCCCCTTGCCCCAGGTTGAGGATCAAGTCTCTGAGGAGGCTGATCTGAGAGAACTGAGGGAAACTGAGCCTAAAGAGCTTGAACTTGATCAAGTTGAGTTTCTGGGCTCAGGGGGATCCTCCAGAGCAGACATGGGGAAGGCACAGTTAGACTGCCCTTCTCTTGAACCCCTCAGACAGCAGGCTGCTGCTGAGGCTGCAGGGAATGCCACAGGTACCCACAGGGTATACTGGGAAGATGGACTCCTGTACTCTGAGTCAAGAGACCCCAAGCCTGGTGCAACCAGGAGGCTGGTCATCCCCTTGTCTCTGAGAGGTTTCCTTCTCACCTTGGCCCATGAGATTCCCCTTGCAGGTCATTTAGGTCAGACAAAGACGTGGGACAGGCTTGTCTCACACTTTCACTGGCCCCACATGAATGAGAATACCAAGGAGTTTTGTCGCTCCTGTGCCACTTGCCAAGCCAGTGGTAAGTCAGGTGGCACAACAAAGGCCCCCCTCATACCACTACCTGTGGTGGGGGTCCCCTTTGAAAGGGTGGGGATTGACATTGTTGGTCCAATGGAACCCCAGACAGCATCAGGGCACAAGTTTATACTGGTGGTGGTGGATCATGCCACCAGGTATCCTGAAGCTATTCCACTTAGGACCACTACAGCACCTGTAGTGGCAAGGGCCCTAGTTGGAGTGTTCTCCAGAGTGGGCTTCCCTAAGGAGGTTGTTTCTGACAGAGGTACAAACTTCATGTCAGGATATCTGACTGCAATGTGGAAGGAGTGTGGTGTGAACTACAAGTTCACCACACCCTACCACCCACAATGCAATGGGCTTGTTGAGAGATTCAACAGGACCCTCAAAGGGATGATTCATGGGCTACCTGAACCTCTTAGGAAAAGATGGGATGTCCTGATCCCCTGCCTCTTGTTTGCTTACAGAGAGGTCCCACAGAAGGGGGTTGGCTACAGCCCCTTTGAGCTTCTGTATGGGCATCCTGTAAGAGGACCCCTGTGTTTGGTGAAGGAAGGATGGGAGAGACCTCTCAAAAGGCCTGCAACCAACATAGTGGACTATGTACTTGGTCTCCGCTCCAGGATGGCTGAGTATATGGAAAAGGCATCTAAAAACCTTGAGGCCAGCCAAGAACTCCAAAAAGCTTGGCATGACCAAAAGGCTGTTCTGACTGTGTACCAGCCAGGACAGAAGGTGTGGGTGCTGGAGCCAGTGGCCCCAGCAGCTCTGAAAGACAAATGGTCTGGGCCACACACCATCATTGAGCAAAAGGGAGAGGTTACCTACTTGGTGGACCTTGGAACTCCCAGGAGCCCTCTCAGAGTGCTCCATGTTAACAGGCTCAAAGCATATGTTGACAGGAAGGACATGAGCTTGCTCATGGCCACAGATGAGGGACAGGAGGAAGAGAGTGACCCTCTCCCAGACCTGCTCACTCAGAATCCTGATGATGGGTCAGTAGATGGTGTTGTCTTTTGTGGCAGCCTCACTGAGCATCAGCAACAGGATTGCAGGCAAGTTCTGCAATCCTTCAGACATATGTTCTCTCTAACACCCAGCCAAACTGATTGGTGTACCCATGATGTTGACACTGGGGACAGTCTGCCTGTCAAGAGTAAAATCTACAGACAGCCTGATCATGTTAGAGACTGCATCAAAACAGAAGTGCAGAAAATGCTGGAGCTGGGAGTCATTGAGCCCTCAGATAGCCCTTGGGCTAGCCCAGTAGTTCTAGTGCCAAAGCCTCACACCCAGGGTGGTAAGAAAGAGATGAGGTTTTGCGTAGACTACAGAGGCCTCAATGCAGTCACTAAGACTGATGCCCACCCAATACCAAGAGCAGATGAACTTATAGATAAATTGGCTTCTGCCAAATTCTTAAGTACATTTGATTTGACAGCTGGGTATTGGCAAATCAGGTTAGCTGAGGAGGCCAAACCCAAGACAGCATTTTCTACCCCTGGTGGGCATTATCAATTTGTGGTAATGCCCTTTGGTTTGAAAAATGCACCTGCCACCTTCCAAAGGTTGGTGAATCAAGTCCTCACTGGGCTGGATGACTTCTGTGCAGCATATCTTGACGATATTGCTGTCTTTAGCTCCACCTGGGAGGATCACCTGGTCCACCTGAGGAAAGTGTTAGAGGCCCTGCAAAAGGCAGGCCTCACTATCAAGGCCACTAAGTGCCAGATAGGGCAGACACAGGTTGTATACCTGGGCCACCTTGTGGGTGGAGGCCAGGTTCAGCCGTTGGAGAGTAAAATACAGGCCATCCAGGACTGGGCTCCTCCAATCACCCAGACTCAGGTTCGAGCTTTCTTGGGCCTGACTGGGTACTATAGGAAGTTTGTCAGAAATTATGGGTCCATAGTGACCCCTCTTAATGACCTGACAAGCAAAAAGATGCCAAAGTAAGTTCAGTGGACAGCAAGCTGTCAGAAAGCATTCAATGACCTAAAGCAGGCCATGTGCACAGCACCTATCCTAAAGAGTCCAGATTACTCCAAGCCATTCATTGTCCAAACAGATGCTTCTGAGTTGGGTGTGGGAGCTGTTCTGTCTCAGCTGAATTTTGATGGTAATGATCAGCCTATTGCTTTCATTAGTAGGAGGCTGACCCCCAGAGAGAAAAATTGGTCAGCTATTGAGAGGGAGGCCTTTGCTGTGGTTTGGGCCCTGAAGAAGCTGAGGGCCTACTTGTTTGGCACTCACTTCACCATTCAGACCGACCATAAGCCCCTCTTGTGGCTAAATCAGATGAAGGGTGAAAACCCCAAACTGCTTAGGTGGTCCATTTCCCTACAGGGGATGGATTTTATAGTGGAGCATAGACCTGGTACTGATCACAGCAATGCTGATGGGCTCTCCAGGTATTTCCACTTAGAGCAAGAAGACTCACCTGGTCAAGGTTAGTTTATTGTCCCAAAGTTTGGGGGGGGGGGTCATGTAGGAGAGTAGGGTCTGCAATCCTATGATCACCCAGATTTTTGCTTTTTGCTGCACTGGTTTACGACTTTCCCTGGCTGTGGGCCTGCTAATCAGACCCACAGCCTAGCTGTTCTCTCTATCCAAATTGTACTCAGGTACTGAATTGGCACTGGGCCCTCTCTAAGTCCCTGTACCCAGGGCTGAGGTGCACCCAGAAGTCTCCCAGGGGCTGAAGCATGTAGTGTGCCACCCCTGGGCTGACTAACTAAACTGACACAACTGGCTGCACGACAGCTGGGGCAAGGTGGTGTAATCACCCTTTGCTTTAGATATAGTATACCTATATCTAACCCTAAAATGGACACACAGATCTCCTATCAGTCACTCCTATGGCAGGCCTTAACAATCCTGAAGGCAGAGTGCTTGGACTCGTGTGAGATGGTGCTCTGGCATGAGCTGAGCCTGTCTGCGGCTTTCGGGATCCATCCCTTAGCCGTTTCCATGATATCGCATACCATATACTCTTAAGTGCATTATAATCCTCGCGGTTATATGCCAACTCTGGTATCGCTTTATCAAAACATGTCGAGTAAGGTGTCATACGAATTGGAATACTAACCCCTCGCCAATTCTGGCGACAGGGTTAGCATTCCACCCTTCTAGAGGGACACGACATGTATGTAACCTGTAACCCCGGTTAAAGTCAGACAGAGCCTTAGCATCCACAAAATGGATGCTGCCACCGAGACACAAGTCTGCCCTCCTGCTGCTGGGAGTCCTCCCAGAGCAGGAGGCAAGGACAAAGGGTTTCCTGCCAGGGGCGGTGCCAGCACCGTCCCAGACAGGGTTTTGTGTATTCCAGGTAGGCAGGGCTACAGTGGAAGGTGACTGCAAGTGGCACCCCGGTGCTCACTGTGCATAGGCCGGCTGAAACCAGTTCCAGGGGCACTCCAGCCCCTGGCCTGGGGAAAGCCCGCCAAAGGAGAGGGGTGTAACCACCCCCCTCCTGGTCCCACCCATAGGGCAGGACTTAGTCGCGTGCCAGCCCCCTTTTCCCAGATAAAGGTAGGAACTGGCCTCCTTCCAAATTAGATCATCTTTGGAATCAAGACACGACTTTCTACGAAAGGACATCAAGATTTCTTCTTCAAGATTCTCCCTTGTGACTAAGGAGTAGTCACCCTGCATCCGCAGGCACCACCTTAAGAACACTGCGGTCTGCTGCAAGTCCTTCCTCCGGAATCAGACTGTCCAGCTCGACAAGACCCGGCTTCCCTGGCACCTCCGACCTCTACTCACCTCTACAGCCAAGCTGAGAACCGTGAGTGCGACGAGACCTCAAGGGACCGACTATTGCCAAGACTGCACGACTTCTTCACAGCAAGCCCGCCGGGTAATCTACTGGCGAGTGCTTTGGGGTCCAAAAAGCCCCGACCCTGAGCAGCTCCAGCACCGAAGATCAGCCCCCCAGCATCTCCACGATCGGCGTGGGGCCCTTCTGCTTTTTGCTGCTCACCGCGTTGTTTGGCTACTAGCCCGCTGGCTTGTGGCCTTCTGAACGACGCCCGACGACATCACTGCTGCTGGTCTGGTTGCTCCAGACTGGTTCTTGCTCCCTTCCAGAAGAGGAGCACCCCGGACCCTCCTGGTCCACTCAAGACGCCATTTTGAGTCCACCGCGTGGGCTTGAATTAGCCAAGGCTTTGTTGCCCAACCCTGGGTCCTTCGACGCCGACAGCTTCATCCATCGTGGGACAGCTCGCCCCTCCATCCTGGTCGCCGACAACGCCTCCTGGTCCGTGAGATCTGCAGAGCACAGCGTCGCCCACTCACCTAGTCGAGGTGACTACCCTCCGGTGCCCTCCTGGTGCCCCTGACTACTGGCTAGTAGTCACGAACTTGGTCCCCTCTGCTTTCAGGTGTCATCCATCTTCGAGATCCAGGCTTGGATCACTTCGAACTCTCTTCACTGGTCGCCTGCCAGCATCTTTCTTCCAGGCTCCTGGTTCGTCTACGAGGATTCCCGACGTCTTTTGAGACATATGCAGCTGCAGCCCCTGGGCTAGGTAACTTCGGCATTTCGGTGCCCCAGCATAGCCTCACTATCCAAGGGTCAGGATCCACTATCGTTTTCTTCCTACCAGGTCGGGTTCGCCCGTGAACACTAACTTTACCTTTACTAGCTATCATAGACTTTGTCCCGCATCCCGCGTGAGAGTGCACACTCTGCACCCGAGTCCCCTGGGCCTCCTAGAAGTAATCTAACGATTCTATAGTCAAGTCCTAGCGATTCCAAAGCCTATTAGTACTGTACTTACCTGCTAGTAGTTTCGCATTCCACTTTTAGAGTATATGGTTTTCCGTGCCCCTCGGGCATTTGTATATACTGTGCTAACTTAAGTATTTTTATAAGAGTTTTGTATTGTGCTTAGCTCCCTGACTCATAAAGAGTTCAGGGTAGACTTGTTAGAAATAAATATACATTTATTTTCATAACAACTTGTGTGGTGTCCTTTCACTGGGTGTTCAAGGGGTAATGTGATGGTAAAACAGCTGGCTTAACACGCCCTCTAGAGTCTTAGCCTTAGACTGCTCGTATCCATGCTACTAGGATAGCTGGTCTATAAGGTTGACTTACAACCAATCATCAATAAGGGTTGTTTGGACTGATACAAGGTGCTCACTAGAATAGTGAACATTATATATCAGGCCAACTTCTCACAGTCTCCCGCAATCTACACCAACCAAACCACTCTTGCTGGACATGGGCTGCAAACCGATTAATGAGATGGCGCGTTATCGGCTTGTGGCGCTGTGGAGACGGATCTGGACATCACCGGATTTAAGTCTCTTTGCCAGCGAATTGATGGATGTGAGATCAGTACTGGGTTCTAGTAACATTCCTTGGCTACGTGAGGTGAAATTAATTCTGGTGGACATGGGTCTAAATGACCTGTGGGTCTCTCCGGGGTCTACTATATTTCCGTCGAAGCAAGCGTTCAAAGCACTTTACTGGGCATCTGTTAAACTTCCATCCATTGCGCAATCTGATGCTACCAGCTTGTCAGGCAGATTTTTGGCCCATCAATTAGACACCCTTCTGGAGAATTATTGGGACGTCATTACAAAAACTCTAGATAAAAAACTATACCACCAGTTTCGAGTTGGGTCCCTTCCAGTAAGATCTTTTACTAAAAACTGGTCTGGCCATTCTAATGAGCTTTGCCCCTGGTGTGTTGATCAAAGGGAGAGTGTGGGTCACTTTATTTTTGCATGTCCAGCTTATTATGCCCCTAGACCCACATGGATTAGGCCTATTTGTTGTAAAATGAAAATTAAAGGGAGCTCAGAAGCCTTGTGGGCGCTACGTACCAATACATCAGAGATGTTGGTAACAGGTGTGGCTAAGTTTCTGGGGTGGGCATGGATCATCCGAGCCGGACACCTGCAGCTTGTTGATTGATAAATTTTTGGCGGGGTTTTTCATACATTGGGTCTTTATATACTGTTTAATTCTTTTTTAATGATGAAATGTTTTAATGTAAATATGATGTTTTATTTTATGTACCCCATAAATTTTATTGTACAAATTGTCTTTTATGATGTAATAATCGAAATAAAGACGTATGAAACCTGAAACCTGAGTACCGCAATGCAATGCCCATGCTGGTCATGGCCTCTTTGTAAGCTCGAGAGCTAAACACAGGACCCTGGTCAGAATGTAGCATGCCAATTGCGTATATGCCGATAAAGACTCGCAAATCTTTTATAACAGTTCTGGCGTCAGCCGAGCGCTGGCGTCTGCATTTTAAGTGAATCTAGTCTTAATGTTTTATGGGATGGCGTATAGATAGCCTTATGCTTTCTAACAAAGGTGTCCTGGCACTAGTCTGGTCCGGTTCACGACTGCGATCTCGGTTACAGTCAGGACAATCTTTTGCAAATTTGTAATGTTGCAAGTTCATCCCCGGCCACCAGTATTCTGATTGTAATTCTTTTAGAGATTTCACGATCTCTTGGTGCCTTAGACCCAATCCCATATGTGCGTTTGCTATTAAAAAGACTCCCCGGTTCGTGTTTGGAATTACTCTATCCCCCACTCCAGGGATTTGAGCAAAAGGAACGGAGTTTTCATCAATTATGTATGTATAACTGAGTGGATAGTTCAGAGGTAATGCTGCATAGTCGCCTTTTAATGAGGCTTTTACCGCTAGCATAGTTTCTCCGTCTATGTATTTTTTAGAACGCTTTTTTGTGGCTACGGAAGCCGGTTGAACCGCTTCCGCTGTGGCTCCGGGAGCCAATGAATTCCCTGCAACGTGAACCCCATCACGTTGATGACTCAGTGTATGTATCACGTGAGTCTTTCGTAGTTCTTTCTGCAAAAGAACTACTTGTTCCCAAAGCTTTTTATGCTTTATTGTGGCACCTGTGTCATCTTTGTAACCGTTTTGAATCCAGGTCTGTATGTCATTATTGTAAGACTTGACGCAGTAATGCGAATCGCACACTATTAGTGTGGGGAATTCGCGATCGGCATTTTCAAGCGCCATCTTTAAAGATCTTATTTCAGCTCGCTGAGTTGAACAGTTTCTGAGTGATTCAGTTTTGGTAATTAATGGTCTGAATTTACCAAAGCATCAGCGACCTTTAACAATCGCGCACGCTGCGTTGTAGGATTTTTTCTCTACATCGTAGTGTTGTGCAAATCTGTCCATGTAGATTACACATGTGTACTGTTCGAGAGGCAGAATTTTGATTGGCAGAGGATATTCTTCTTCATACTCTAGATTTTCTAGTTTTTTCATTTTCGGGTCAAAATAGTATTTCACGTCTTCTGCAGCAAGAGAATCTTCCCATTGTATCCATTTTGGATCTAAGGCCACAGCAGTCAAATTGCGTGGGCTTGTTAATGCCTCAAGGGCTGATTCTGCTGTTAAAACAGTTATTCTTCTGCCTTGGGCTTGGGCTCTTTCTTTTGCTACAGCAGTTTGAACCGCTATTAGAACCTTTTCAGTAGAACTGAATTTCATTTCAGCTTGTGTGTACAAGTGTGATTTGTAAGCTATTGGTACCATTAATCCCTCATTAGAGGTTAGGTATGTGAATCCGCATCTTCCTGGGATGACTCGGATTACAAGGTTGCGTATGTTTTCGCGAGTTTGCAATTTAGTTTTAGCTAACATGTCTGTTTGCAATGATCTTAAAATTTCTGTGTGTTTCTGAGTCCAATTGATTGGTTTCAAATCAGGTTTTATTAATTCATAGAGAGGTTTAACCCTCTCTGCATAATTTAGAGTGTATGTTCTTCCGAAATTCAGGAAACCTAGTATTGATTGTAAGTTCTTCAGCGTTTTTGGTGCTTGGAGTACAGCACACTTCTCTAAGAAGTTGTCTGCTAGGCTTTTGCCTTCACTTGATAATTCATATCCGAAAAATAGGACAGTTAGATGGGCAATACGTGACTTTTTAAAGTTGAATTTGTAACCCTCAGCTGCGAAACCAAGTATTATGGTGTTCACTCTTTTCAAGTGTGTCTCCAGGTCATCATCTGTTAGATAGAGGTCATCGACATAAGATAATGCTTCATCATCATATATTTGTAGTAACTCTGTTACCTTTGCTGAGAATAATCCTGGGCTATTCTTGAATCCCTGTGGGAGTCGACAGAAGTGTTTTTGCAACCTCATTATTGAGAAAGCGGTCAAATACCTGCTTTCAGGTGCAATGTTTTGACAAAAGAATCCATTAGAGATGTCTGTCGTTTTATATTTTTTGCGCACGATGTTATTCATTAGTGCTGCACTGTGTGAGTTTTGTACTGCAAATGTTTTGCAGCAGGAGTTTAGGTGTCTGTAGTCCAAAACTAGACGATATGAATTGTCTGGCTTGGAGACAGGAAACAAAGGATTGTTCATTTGTGAGGTGCATGTTTCAATCACCCCCTCATATTCAAGTTGATCTAAGATCTCCCTGACTTGTTTTTTAGCTTCTTGCTTAACAGGATACTGCCTTTGTGCAGTAGGGTGACTTTTTATTTGGATTTTGTGAGGAGGAGAATCCTCATCCCATCCTACATGATTTTTGTATAATGCAGGAGCTTGGGCCACTGCCCATTTTCTAGCTAATGTGTATTTTTTATGAATTGGAATATGATTTGAGAAGGCAGGCATAATCATGTCTTCGCCATGAGGGCACTCCCTGACAAACTCTGGTGGCCAGTCTTTCTCAGCTAACAGGATGTCATAGCCTTTCGAAAGGTTATCCCAAAAGAGACCCCTTACTTTCCTAGTCTTGTCCCCCTCTATACGCAGTGTTATTTCGTATATTTTATGAGGTTTGCTAACTCTGGTATCTGCAGTTTCCACCTGAATGTATTCATTCGTGTCCACTGTCTCCAGAAGATTCATCAAGATCTTGCGAGCTATTGTCACTTCTGCTGCTCTGTCTAGCATTGTCTGGGCCCACTCTTCGTTTTTCAGTTCTGTCCTCAGTATCCTCGGCATGTTTAATTATTTTAATACTGGCTACCTTCTTTCTTGGAAATTGTAATTTTTTACTTTGATGAGCAGGTTCTTTGTCTTTGGACTTGACGTGCTCTTCCTTGTGTTCTGACCGTCCTCTTCTTTCCGATTTCTGTGAGGAAGTCTGAAAAGATCGAGAGGGACGTGTATCAATATCTTGATATCTATAAGGTTTTCTCAATTTATCCCTATCTCTAAGGTTGTATCTTTTCTCAGAGGGCTCCCTCTGAGGAGACTTGTGTCCTCGGTCCGGAGATCTGTCTCTCCGTTGAGGAGACCTTCCTCTGGACTGGAAACGTTTTTCTCTGGGAGTGGATTGTTTATTTCCATCCCAACTCTTTTTTGGAGTATTTAGATTATTTTTAATAAAAGTTTTTTCAGGATTTTCAGTTAGTTGGGGTTTTACTGGTTTCCCACCCAAACTATCTCTTCCTAGTTCCTCATAGGATTTTTCTATGATTCTGGCAAGTTCAAATGGTTGTTCTGCTATATCTGTTTCTTTCAATTTCTGGAGGTATGTTATGTCCTCCATTGCCAATTGAACTAATTCTCTATATGCCTTTGTTAATTCTTTTATTTTATGTAAAAGTTCTTCACTTGACATTTTTTCAATGTCGGTATGTGGTGTGTAGCTGGCTAGAACCGGCCACGTGGCTCCTGGTCTACCTAGTGGACCGAGCCTGGTGATGTGATTTTGACGTTTTAGGGCGCCTTTAAACCAGAGCAGGTGCTCTTGGTAATTTAGTGGGATTTCAACATCCTCGAAAGTAATGTATTCATCCGGAGGTTCCTCTATTTTGTAATAGTGGAATTCTTTTGTTACAGCGTTTGCTGCTGGAAAGTGTATCCATGAATAGAATACCTCTATCTGCCGATATTCATGGGCCTCTACCACGAATATGACTGTACCACCTCGTGATGTCAGTCCGTTTTCTATACGTTTAATAGTTATAGTTCTTCTTATATTGACTGGAATGAGTATAGCATTCGGGTCGTTTTCTTGGGGACTTGTGTCATCCGCTAGGAGTTGAGCTGCTATTATTGCTCTCTCCGCTTCATCATCACTTTCCACCATTTTACTGACAGAAAGTTTTGTTGCAGATCAAGTTTCAAGGGAACAAAGATTAGGTGCACAATATTTTGGAACACTGTATCCTTCAACGTTGACTAAACCAAAAACTAATACATAGGATTCTCATCCTACTAAGTTCCGGCGGATTTTAACCTTTTACCCACCCCAGACGTATTTTGGAGTTTTTACGGGAAAAAGCGTTCTGTGTGAAAAAGCACGACTGAGTTACTCTAGTGTCTTGCGTTAGATTATCGCCTTACCAAACGTTGGGTGCCATGTAGTGTAGTTCCTATATTCCCAATAGGCTCTGCGCATTGGAATAATATAAACAGCAGTGTAGACGTAGGACTGAGGTTGACTAGGTCTCTACTGACTATATTAGACTTCATACGTTTTGCCAGCTAGCTCAGAGGTCACTAGAAACTTTCTCGAATAAACAAGGAGGAGTTTAACTTCCCTGGATAGACAAGAAGGGATTAGCTTCTGACAACCATAAACATGACGACTTTGCTCCCTCAGAATAAGAGTATCTCTAGAGTCGTGTGAAAACAATAGACAGCTATTTTACTCAGTCAATCGTGCATACTTAGTTTCACCAGAGTGCAGAGAAACAGAGAGACGGGCGTTTTCAATAAAAAGGTGTTATTTATTGAGCAGTCTTCTTTCTCATGCAAGAGAAATGAATTGCCACAATTGCAATACTTAACAAAGTAAGGTGCGTACAGTAAAAGGAGTATTATGAAATAATACTGTAAAAGCATTGATATGATTTCTAAGCCATATGATATTTTAAAATGGATAAAATATATACATACATAAATACATTGACTAACTTACTCAACTGGTGCTTCTAATCTACGCCTACCCCGGTGTACCTGACCTAAGCCTAATACGTGGGAAGGAGTAAGTAAGTAGCAGTTTAAGTTAAGTTGGTTTTTTGCCAAGGAATCTGAATCAAGAATTCTCTCAAGGGTTTAGTCAGCTCCGTAACTGGGTAATAGAAAGCAGGAGGTCTGGTATCTCTCTCTCAGGACTCGATATCCCAGCAACCTGCAAGGGCGGCTGGAAACACCGGAGCTGGAATTTTCTCGGCTGGAGAAAAAGACAGCGTCTTTCTCAGTGCGTCAAAAGGGAGGGGCGGCGTCCGTGGGCTCTCGCATCAGCTGGGCTCTCGGGCAAGTAGATAGCCGCTCTGCTCCAAACCACCGTGTGTTTGCTTAAGGCAACTGTTGGTATATTTATACCTGAAAGGTGCCGGGTGTGACGTAAGGTTGGACATAAGACGTCAATAAAAGATGTCACTAATAACTGTCCGTTCTTTCAGTGCTAGCAGGAGTTCTAGGACAAATCAAAACAAAAGCATGGGGAATTCCCAGGTTGCTGGAGGTTTTGTTTGTTTAAAGAACACGTTGTACTTTCTAGGAGTCTAGGGGAGTAGCCTTGCCGTATTTGGACTGCATGGGCTATTACTAAATATGGATATGATTCTTATGCCTTTATAAGGATATTATTTATTATAGCCATATAAGGGCATGAATCGGGAATATCGAATTAGGGTCCTAGATAGAAACACAACAACGAACTAATGTAGTACTGGAGATTGAAGTACCAGACAAATTGGTATATAGAGACACAGCAAATATACTGAATCCCTTTGTTGCACATTACACTAACCTATACACTACCACAAGGACTGACAAGCTTGATCTAGACGACTTTCTAGAAGATGTGTCCTGGCCTGGTTGAGTGACACGCAGCGGCAGTTTTTAGGTACCCCGTTTGAGTTAGATGAAGTCCGTGAGGCAATAATGCACATGCAAAGGGTAAAGCCACCGGATTGGATGGAATCCCAATTGAATTTTACAAAACTTACATTGATTTCATGGCCCCGATACTGCGGGAGGTTTATGAAGATGCATTAGAGGTGGGACATCTACCTCCCTCCATGCGTGTGGCTCTAATCACGTCGCTACTAAAGCCAGGGAAACCACCACAGGGCTGCGATTCATATCGGCCCTTGTCACTACTTAATTGTGATGTTAAAATTCTAGCTAAACTCCTTGCTACACGCCTAAATCTCCTTATGAATAATTTGATCCTGCCTGATCAATCAGGCTTTGTCCCCGGCAGAGCAACATCCCATAACCTGAGAACCCTTTTCACAGTTATGAATAACATCTCTGAAGACTTACCTATGGCGGCCATATTTCTAGATGCCACCAAGGCATTTGATTCCCTGGAGTGGGACTATTTGTTTGAAGTGATGAAACGTATGGGGTTCCCTCCTATCTTCTTGTCCTGGATCAAACTGCTTTATGACGCACCCACAGCTTAAGTGGTCATAAACGGTAAAATGTCTCAGGAAATACCCATCACGAGAGGCACGAGGCAGGGTTGTCCGCTGTCACCCTTGCTCTTTGCCATTGCAGTAGAACCCTTAGCGGCGAAGCTGCGACAACATCATAGAGAAAAAGCGTTGCAGTGCAATCTGAGGCAAATTTTGATATCTCTGTATGCGGACGATATCACGCTATACATCCGCGACCCCCATCAGAATTTGAACCCCATTCTTAGAGAATTCATCAGATTTGGCAGACTGTCGGGGGTTCAAATAAACTGGAGCAAATCATGCCTGTTTCCCCTTACTGCTGCTACAACTAGGTTCCCCATGGACTACCCCATAACCTTGTGTGAGTACGAGTTTAAATACTTGGGAATTCGTATTTCTAAAGACAGAGATGAAATAATGCGGCTCAACTACGGAACGACCATGGTCCGTATTAAGGATACAATCACGCGGTGGATCACTCTGCCACTGTCCATGGCAGGCAGAGTGTCCTTAATCAAAATGGCGCTATTACCACAATTATTATACCTTTTCCTGAATATTCCCTTTTACCCCGGGAAATATTTCTTCCAGCAATTGCGATTGGAATTGACCCGATTGATGTGGGGTGGGAAAAATCTGCGACTCAAATGGGAGGTCCTCACCAGGTCTTATAGACAGGGGGGATTTGGAATTCCCGATTTTGAACTGTATTATAATAGTGCCCAAGCACACTACGCTTATTATTGGATATATCAGCCCCGATATATGCCTCAGATAGCGGCGGAGCATTGGCTTGCTCTACCAGTACCTATTGATGGCGCACTATATGCCCCTCCCGCTGGCAGGGACAAAACGCCGTCTACAGTAATGAGTACGGTCAATGCTTGGACTCAACTGCGCAAATTATTGGACACACCCCTGCTGTACTCACCGCTCTTACCACTAACATATCACCCGGACATGCCCCTATTGCAGGAGACTATATTTCACAAACTGACCGAACGCATACATGTCCACACCTGGGGAGACCTGTATCATGACGGGACTTTCTGCACCATGGATCACATGTTTCTGGGCGTGCAGCGAACACCTCTCGACATCTTTCTGTACATCCTCCTTCGTATGGGGCTTAGATCGGTTACTCCTGACTTCCCTAATGAACCCCAAAGCCTTGCGCCCTTACAGCGGATTCTTCAAGCCGCGATGGCCAAGAAGCTAGTCTCAACAATTTATAAAGCGACACATGAGCTAAGAGAGGTGCCAGTTCCGGCGGCCAGATCAAAGTGGGACCGGGAGTTGGGCGTGAATCTTACGGATAGGCAATGGGATTTCTGCTCGCAACAGACCGAGCAAATCTCATCAAGCAGCCGGCTCAGAATAATTCATTATAAATTCCTGCATAGGCTATACTACACGAGTCCGCATGCATAGATACCACTGCGAGATTCAGACGCCTGTGATAGATGCCACGTTCCAGGGGCTGACTTTTTACACCTAGCGTGGGAATGTGAGGGTATACATGCATATTGGCTACAGGTTTTTACTGCCTTATCCCACATGATTGACAATGTGATAGAACCCTCCCCAATACTGGCACTCTTGGGATATGTAGAACCACTGCAGGCAACACACCACCAATTTATCGCAATGGCCCTTCTTATGGCCAAAAGGAGAGTGGCATGCCTATGGGATAGGGGGAGAGCACCTAAATTCAAGGACTGGTTGAGAGATCTCATATACTGTCCAGAACAACTAGCGATATATGCTGAGCTGTTACCAGTGGCCTCCAACCTAACAACATATGGGCCCCACTGAAATGCTATTTACTGGCGCAGCCCCACGATGAACCTACAGACGCGACATGACCCCAAACCATAGGCCAACAATTGCTGATCCAAGCCTGCATTCATATGTAGGGATAGAAGGTAATATTGAGTGCGAGAAAAGAACACAGAGGTGGAACTGTGAAGAATTGTTGACGAAGCCGAGGCAGGTCTCCCTATGAACGTGCGAGATGAAACAGGAAAGGCCCTCTGAATGACTGTTGATTATACCATTGACCTGACTGTGTGGAATTTAAATGACCAGGAACGAAATGCGTAGATAACACAATTTTGTATGCATTTGAAGTAAAATAGAAGTGTAATAGGTGAGTCCTGATGGGCCTGAATGCAAACCCAATGATATGTACCAAGTATCCGTGTGCTCGCCAACTGCTGCTACATGCTGTAGAAGTATTGAAAATTATGTTATTGACGCAATGTATGATTACAAGCTTACCGTCTTAGTTTGTACCAATTGTAAAACCTTTACAAATAAAGTTTTTAAAAAAACATTTCACAGGATCTATCACCTAAAAAGTATAATGATAAAAGAGGTAAGAGTGAAAAAAACACGTTTGATCCACGTGGGTCCCTACGGACTTATTGTTTGTTCCTTGCAGACATTTCTGACACTGGCTCTGTTGAAGCTATCTGCTCTTTTTATGGCCAAAACATCCCAGCGCACATTCTTGGGTAATTTCTTTTCTTTGAGCCATATTCAGAAAGTTGCATCGGATTCATAAAATATATAAAAGAATGAAAAATATGACATCGATTTTAAGCACATCATGGGAGAAATTTAAGAGCCACGTTTCCAAACAAGAAACTGTTTATAACGACTGTAAATAAGTAGAGTATTCATCATTTCAAAACGAAGTATTAAGCCGAGTTTTAATAATTCAGCAAGGATTTGTTTTGGTTTTTTACTTTAGCTTCCTTCATTCTGTAGTTAGTAAGAGGAGAAATTGATATGAGCATCATCTTCAATGTATTCGGGCTCCTTATCATCTTGTGATTGCACCCCGCCCTCTTCCCCAGGCCAGCGCCACTGTTGCTGCACTTTAATACTGTGGAGAGTGTATGTGGCTGCGCTGCACTTCACTCCCTGCTATACTACAGAGCGGGATCCCGGCACAGCGATGCACGTCAAGCCGTGCTCACCAGAGTTGTGCACCACAGAGCGTGTTCACTGTGTGCAGCGCTGCACTTCAGCCTTGCTCACCACAGTTGGGCACTGCAGACCAGGATGCCGGCGGAGCCCTGCACTTCAGGCCGTGCTCACCAGGGTTGTGCACCACAGAGTGTGTTCACTGTGCCGCGCTACACTTCAGGCCTTTCTCACCACAGTTCTGCACTGCAAACCAGGATGCCGTCTTAGCGATGCACTTCAAACCTTGCTCACCAGGGTTGACCCAGGGATGTGGAATTTAATCAAATATCTACTTGTCTATGGGGCAACTTCATAAATCTACTTGTCCTGTAACAAAACCCACTTGTCCCTTTAGTGCCATGTAATGTGGCGACAGATTATGGCAGCAATCTCATTATAAAAGAGCACTAATATAACCTCACTGTATGCCAGGGCTCATATAGTAGGATTTGAATACCAGCAATTATCTTATGTTGCCGCGTTTCTGCGGATCTACAAACTGGGGCTGAAGGTAGTGGTTAGCAATAGTTCCAGGGTTGGAATGCCATTTTGAGTCCGTGCAACCCTACTAACTTGCTTGTTTAAGGGTTTTCACCAAATCTTCTCTAATCTTTTCCTACAAAGAGAAAGGTTGATAATTTACCCTGGACAATGACAGTCGTAAAACTTGTTCCAGGGTTGGGAAAAAAGTGGTTGGAGAGAAAGTGAACGTGCAAACACGCAGTTGACAAATAGTTTCGAGGAGTATGATTTCTTGGCCTACTCTTGTAAATTATTGTGAATTCATGAAAGCTGTATTATCTGCACTGAACGATGGACATATACCATGAGCGCACTTTTGTGACTTTATTTAATAATTGGGTCCCTAATTAGGTCTGTTTATAAAAATTCTGTCTCTCTCTTCTCGGTCGATTGGCTGGCTTCACTGTGAGTGACAGCATTCTGCTCTTTCATAAGGAGCATATTGGCACATAAAGTAGTTTTGTTCAGTGCCAGGAAATACTGTGGGATGTGTGCATTTCGAGACCAAAAACTATTTTTGCTTTTGCCAATGTTTGTTATAAAGGTGAGGGCCTAGCAGCCCCCACGCCAATAAGGCCTTACAAAAACCATGCCAAAACAAGTCACGCACTGACTTAACCAAAAGTCTGACTACCAATTTCAGACATATGGATTTGCCAATGTTTGTTTATTGTTATGTTTCCTATAATCTTATTGAAACTGGTTACACTTATTTTCCATTTTGAATATTTTTGGGAAATACTAGCATGCATCAACACAGGTTACTAAATGATGCTGCAAAGAAAAGGGTCATAAACGTTTACAGTACGTTAGCTAACTGTTTTTTTCCTACTTGCATTTTTTTGTGAACATTTTATTTTGAAAGTAAAGAATCATGAATCTTGCTTTCAAGCTTCTGCTAATATTTGCATCTTATCAAAGAGCATTCTGGGAGCATTATACATAGACTCAAATTGCTCAACTTTGAAAATGTGTGTACACATTTTTATATCGGAACCACTGTCAGTAGTGCTGTCGGAGCCAACAACATGTACTTACAGCGCTCACCCTAATAATAAAGGCTTTCCATTAATGAACCATAAAAGCAAGTCTGAACAGCATTAACACATGGATACAAATATTATCTTAACTGCAGATAAATCCCCTTCCCTGATCCATAATGTGGTATTGTAAACTGGCAGCCAAAGGATTTGTGCTGTAGGTTGGGCCTACTTGTACCAAGGACAAAATGCACATTAAAACTTGTTGCCCTTGACCCCAAACAATATGTCCTGGGCGTCAGGCTATAGGAATTCCACATCCCTGTTGACCACCACAGAAAGTGTTCACTGTGCTGCGCTGCACTTCAAGCCTTGCTCATAGGGTTATGCACTGCAGAACGGGATCCCGCCGCAGCCCTGCACTTCAAGCCGTGCTCATCAGGTTTGTGTACCTCAGAGCGGGATGCTGTTTTAGCGCTGCATTAACACATTAGCCAACACACTCAACAGAATGCAACATATTCACAAGGGACACACACACACACACATTGTCAGAAGCATTCACCACGACTTAAACCCACCAACACGTTCACGCATTGCAAGCGTGGACTCACATTTCTGTGCCCGCTCTGCAGCGGGCGCGCACACCCACCTGCACAGATGCAAGCTGCTTCATTCATTCAAGTGCCTGCCTCTCACTGCCCTCCGTTTCAAGCCGCGCTGTTTAATGAGTACGTGCGAGAGTAAAAACACAGCCGTTGAGCGAACATTGCGTTGCGAAACAATATATGTCACAATATATCGAGAAAGTCAGCTTCGCGGAACAACGGAAACAGCAGACCGCCTTTGTGATCCAGACTTCCCTGTGATGCCATTGTGTGATCCAGGACAGATAACATCTACCTGTGGCACAGATCGGCCTAACCCGGGGGCTAAACACAAATAGGCATTTACGTTTAGCTCACACGTTGCATTGCATTGGCACCCGGCTTAT
Organism: Lissotriton helveticus; assembly: GCF_964261635.1. Lineage (NCBI taxonomy): Eukaryota > Metazoa > Chordata > Amphibia > Caudata > Salamandridae > Lissotriton > Lissotriton helveticus. Next base: position 1,930,113,622 of record NC_136065.1, read on the forward strand.
AAGTCAGGGGAGACACTCGGAGTCAGGCAACAGTTTTAAAACGGATGGGTATGTTTTTCGTCTTTTTGTCCAATTATCACCCACCGGGACAGAGTGTGAACTGATCTCAACAAAAAAACAGGAAAAGAGTAGCTTGTCTGTGGCAGGAGGGGATTAAAACAAAAAAATATAGTGCTCGTGGTCCCGAAAATGAAAGCGGGTCGCACTCCCGTAGTGTGTGCGGGTGGTAGCAGACATTTGCATAGACAAAGTAGAAAAAAATATATATAGTGCTCGCAGTCCCGAAAATAAAAGCGGACCGCGCATGTAACTTACAAAAAAAAATAACAAATAAAGTGCTTAGCGAGTAATTGAAGAAGGCCGTGTCCCTCCAGAAGTAAACGATCCAATCCCGGTGGGAGGGGCCAAAAGTGGACAGGGTGGCAACCCTTAGTGTAATGATTGCCTCCGGTGCAATCATTACACTGTGTTTTGCATAATCCAGGAGGCAAATCGACGAGTACGAATCAAATTTGCAGGCAGAGCGGAGACACAACTTCTGGAACCGTATCGATTCCTAGAAGCCCTCGCATGGCGAGAGCAGCGCACAGGCGAGACCTAACAAAAACGAATGCCAGTGACTCACAATGAAGCTAGCCAGTGGCTGAAGTGGACTGACTGTTTTAGAAGAAAAGTGTGATTGCTGCAACAACAGACAAATGGCTGAAAGCCCTAGAAGTAATTATAACCTATGTATAATTTTAGTAAAACCAAAAGGTCGTTGATAAGGAGAGACCTAAACAAGCACTGGCATAGCCAATGTGTCTCTCCTTTGGGACCTTATAAGTGTTTAGCCATGACACACTTGTTGTTGCACCAAGGATATTGTGCTGGATAACTAAACACTTATAAGGTCCCAAAGGCGAGACCTATTGGCCATGCCAATGCCAACACATAAGAAATAGCTCAGAATGCATACATAAAGGTGTGTTTGAATGAAATAGGGAACGTATTATCAAAAGGAGGGACACTGGTCGTCTTCTTCTGAACTGTCCCTTCTCTTTAACAGGGGAAGCAGAGGGACCGCTCACTGAGATAAGAGGACTTACAGCAGATTCTTACACCAGTAGGTTTCTGCCCTGCACACACCAGAAGTCCAAGTAAATTCTTGTGTTGAGTTCTGGCTCTACTACTCTTCACCAAGTACGAGGTTCAACCTCGACTCCAAATGCGGGAGTTTCTTGCTCGTCACTACTGACCTAATGTCTCTGAGCTTAGCAAAAAATGATACAGTTGCAAGTTAAATGTATGGCACAACAGTACGCCCAGTCAAGGGTAAAGCAACCAATCTAATTGAAGGACACAGAAGTAAATCTCCCAACAAAACTGAGCCTTCTTATAGGCTGCGCGAGTTCCCCCCGCACCTGCTATGTAATTGTTCCCAAATGTGTCCCTACTTGCGACTCTCCAAGAAACGTATGAAACTTGCCGATGGTGGTGTCTGCCTCGAAGTTGGGGAACACTTCACTGAGTAAGATACCAGGCATCTTGGCAGGAGAGGCTGGAGATGGCAGGCCGTGGGATGGAACCTTCGGCTCCTGATTGCCCTAATGCAGTGATGATAGAAGGTTCGCTTTGTTGGCCGTTCTCATTTTATAATGAGGAAATGAGGGCGGCGAAAGGGGCGCACTATATTCGCTTACGTCACTGAAGGGACAGAAATCGCTAGAGCGCTTACTTGTTTCACCTCTGTACAAATAGTGTACGCCACTGAGGAAAGTAAACCTGAAAGTTGGTTGTCGCTGCCTCATCTTGAAAAGTTTCAGAATGCAGCTCTTCCAAGTTATTTCATGACATTTTTTTTTTTTTTAAATGAGTGGAATGAGGCTCAGGCAAGATCCGAGGAACGTACCTGGAAGCCCGCGAGTGGTGCGCGCGTGAGAGAGAGGGGGGGAGCAGGAGGTAAGCCCACGAGTGGTGAGCGCGCGCGCTGGGGAGAGCAGTCTGCTCATTTTCAAGCACTGCACTCGGGCTTGCCGTGCGCTTCTGCTCGCTCCCGCAAGGTGGATGCCGCCACAAGCACGAGTGTGTGCTTGAAAATGACCAGAGCAACGGCTAAAGGCCCTCCTATGCAACGCATGTGCGTTGCATAGGCGAGACCATGAAATGATCTCACTGACAAAAGCAGTAACTCACTGACCTATTTACATTATGTGCACTTTGTGATCTGCATGGTACATGTTCTTTGCAGCAGGCACATGCTCTCTGCACCACCTTTTTACCAGTCAAAACTTCCAGTTGACAAAAGTTCATCTCTCGCTAGGAAGAACATTATTTACTGGAGTTATCATTAAGCCTGGGCGGCCAGCTACGCTCCGTGCACGGAGTGCATGGAGTGCCGCCTCCTACGCATTTTGCGTAGCCGGCGTAGCCAGGCGGCACTACGCGCGCTCCGCAGACGGTGCGTAGCCGGCCGCCACCCGCCTCCCTCCCGCCCTCCCTAAATACATAAATAAATGTATAAAAAGCTTTTTAAAACACTTACCTTGTCTGCCGCGTCCCCGGGGCTCCCTCTCGCCGTCCCGCGATGCGCGCCGCCATTTCGGATCCTAATGCGCATGCGCGGGCGGCCGCGCATGCGCATTTCTCGTGAGGAATGCGCATGCGCGGCCGCCCGCGCATGCGCATTAGGATCCGATTCGGTGGCGGCACGAACGGCGGGACGGCGAGAGGGAGCCCCGGGGACGCGGCAGACAAGGTAAGTGTTTTTAAAAGCTTTTTATACATTTATTTATGTATTTAGGGAGGGAGGCGGGCGGCGCGGAGTGGGGCTACGCGGAGTGCGCGGGTGGGCGTAGTTGTGCGCCCACTTCGCGTAGCTCCGCGGAGCCCCACTCCGCACACTACGCCCAGGGTTAGTTATCATGACATGTTTATTGTTGCCAAAAAATGCTGGAGACCTGGAAGGAGGCAGCTAGTGCTTTTGGAAAATTAATATACTTGCATACATGATGCCCCCATCCGAAGTCAGCACCCAGTGCAATTGCACCATTGCACCGCTCTAGAGCTGCCCTGCTCAAGGGTCCTGTGACTTCAGTAACAGAGTCACAGTCGCTCCAGCGTGTGCTGCTTCATAGGCCTGGCCGCAAGACTAGAGGTGAACTTCAGCAAGAATTGTAGAGGACAGGCCTTCAAGGTTAACCCACATGTGCCACAGTGAGGCTCCACCTGCTGGTGCTAAGACCCCAGGGTTTCCAAGGTCTTGCAGGACCTTCTTAGGTCTAGCATGGGAATGTGCTCCCACATTAGCGCTACTTTACAGAGTTTGCCAGTAAAGCTCTACTTTTGTTTTCTCGTCTTTCTTGCAACAACATTGTTTTCCTTGGGTGGGGAAGTGCACCATTCTTGGAGGTACTGTGCAATTCATGCTTGATGAGTGGGTTGGAAAACAAATTGTGCACCGTGGTACTGGCTTCAGGGATGTGGTCTTGTTAAACCTTACGGCTTATTTTTGTAAAGATATAAGAACAAAAGTTACTTACCTGTAAACTGTGGTTCTCCAGTATTGGTGTCTTTCATAGATTCACATGCTTGAATATTCCCCGTCGTCAATTTACATCATCCTGGAAAGAGCAAACACTCAAGGGAATGCAAGATTAAGTAAAGCACATGAAATGTAAGCAGAACAACATGGTTACCTTAACGCTTTTACACATTCAGAAACAAGTGAGGGCTTTTGCATGAAAAGTTAAGGACATAACTACAGGGCCTGGAAGGGACCTGTTTCAAAGTCCATTGGTTCTCCAGTATTAGGGGTGTCTTTCATAGATTCACATGCTTGAATATTCCCCGTCGTCGAAGTGGGAGTCCCACAGTACATAAATAGCAGTAATATATGCATGTATACATGAGAAATATCATAAATAAAATATACATACATATAATGCAATAGAAATGTAAACTTGAAAAAAGTACCATAGAACAGAATAGGCCCATTGAAAAGCCCAAGGGAGAATTCACTTTAGTAACATATTAGAGTCATTATGTGTTGGTCCACATTCCAGCCAATCAGGCTGTAGCCTCCTCTAGAACCTTCTCCTCAGAAGCCCAAGTCCTCAGATTTTCGTAGCACAAGTAAGTATAAATGTCGGAGGAGAAGAGAGCCTCTGAGGGGAGGATGGGAGGGTCGCATGTGAATCTATGAAAGACACCAATACTGGAGAACCACAGTTTACAGGTAAGTAACTTTTGTTCTTCTCCAGTATTAGGGGTGTCTTTCATAGATTCACATGCTTGAATAAGAGTAGAAAGCAGTAAATCATACATTAGTCATCAAGGAAATATACGATTAAAATCTTGGCAAAACATATCACTTAATAAGCAATAAATACCAAAAATTATGAGAAAAACCTTTATGACTGGAGGCGGGTAGCAACAGAGGCTCACCTTTATCGGAAAAGATTCCGCAGCACCGCTTGACCTACTGCCGCATCCGCGGCATCTGTTGATTGCAGGCAGTAGTGCTTCGTAAAAGTATGGCTGCTAGACCAAGTAGCAGGTCTGCAGATGTGTCTCAGAGGTACCCCCGCAAAGAGGGCAGCAGAAGTCGACACAGCTCTCGTGGAATGAGCTCGAGCTGGAGCAGGAAGGGGCTTGCCGGCCCGTTGATGACAGTAGGATATGGCAGACAATATCCATCTGGTGATAGTCTGTTTGGTTACAGATTGACCTTTGCACACTGGGCCATATGCTACAAATAGTTGATTTGTCTTTCTAAATGTTGCTGTGCGTTGAATGTAAAACTTGAGGCAACGTTTCACATCCAGAGTGTGCAAAGAGCGTTCCGCTGAAGATTGTGGTGCAGGAAAGAAAGTTTTAAGAACAATTGGTTCATTGAGATGGAAGTCACTGGGAACCTTAGGAATAAAACTGGGATTTGTTCTCAAAGTAACAGCCTCGTTGGAGAACTGTAGAAACGGTGGTTGTATAGTAAATGCTTGGATGTCGCTGACGCGCCTGGATGAAGTCAGAGCAAGCAAAAGAGCCACTTTCCGAGTGAGGAATTTTAGACTGGAAGAATGGATGGGCTCGAATGGAGGCAAAAGTAGTTGAGACAAAACTAAATTCAGACGCCAAGTAGGTGGAGGCCGACGGATTGGTGGGAACATCCGAAAGAGGCCCTTGAAGAATTGTCTAATTATTCTGGAGGAGTACAAAGATGTTACGCCATCATGGCGAAAACGAGAAATTGCAGCTAGAAACACCTTTAGAGTGGAGTGTGATAGTCCTGATCTTGCTAATGACAGGAAGAAAGGCAAGATCTGCTCAGGCTGAGCACACATGGGATCCAGGGTTTTAGTGGAACACCAAGCACAGAAACGCTTCCACTTTAGCTGGTAAGTTTTGATGGTAGACGGAGCGCGAGCACTTGCTAGCACCATCCTACAATCCTTGTCGATATTTATGTGTGCAAATTCATTGTACTCCGGTTCCAAGCATGAAGTTGGAGATATGCTGGATCCGGATGGCATATCTGACCTTGCTGCATCGTGAGAAGATGTGGCAGAGGATGCAATTGTATCGGATTTGTCAGAGAGAACAGAAGAAGACCTGAAAACCAAGGACGTCTCGGCCATTTGGGTGCGATCAGGATTATTCGACACTGTTGGAACCTCATTCTGTGCAACAGGCGAGGAATGAGCGGAAGTGGAGGAAATGCATAGATGAAGTCGTTCGACCAGTCTATTGAAAAGGCATTCCCGCTCGACTCCTAGTGTGGATGCCGGCTCGCAAATCGTTGACACTTCCTGTTGAGAGCAGTTGCAAAGAGATCCAACTGTGGTCGGCCCCACTGTCGGAAGACGAAATCCAACGTTGGTCGATTGATTTCCCATTCGTGGTTGTCCGAGAGGGCTCTGCTGAGCGAGTCCACCAGAACATTGGCCACACCTGGCACATGGACAGCTGTGAGATGTATTTGCCGCTGGATAGCCCAATCCCATATTTCCTGTGCCAGTTGTGACAGCACGAGAGACCTTGTGCCGCCCTGTTTGTTGATGTAGTGCATGCTGGTGGTGTTGTCCGTCCTCACCAGCAATGTTTGTCCCTGCACTAACCTCTGAAAGGACTTCAAGGCCAAGAAAATCGCCAGTAGCTCCAAGCGATTTATGTGCCAAGTGCGCTGAGACGCCGCCCATTTCCCCTTTACGGACATCCCGTCGAGATGTGCCCCCCAACCTTCTAGGGAAGCGTCTGTTGTCAGCGTAAGTGTTGGTGGTTCGTCTCTGAATGAACGACCTGTCGCTATGTTTGGAGGATGAGCCCACCACTCCAAAGCGCTTTGAATGCGGGGCGTTAGGTGGATCTTGTCTTCGAACGACCCCGATATCTGCTTCCACTGCTTGTCTAGTTCCTCCTGTAGAACTCTCATGTGCAGTCTGCAGTTGGGAATTAGCTGAATGCACGAAGAAGCCATGCCAAGGAATGATTTGTACATCCGGACAGAAACGTACTGTCTTGACTGTAGGAACTGTACTTTCTTTATCATTCGATCTTGTCTCTCCTGAGAAACGAACACTTGCCCCAGCCGAGAATCGAGCGAGGCTCCTAGAAAGTCTCGCTGTTGAGATGGTTGAAAGTGTGACTTTTGGTAATTGATGGACAAACCCAACGTTTCGAAGAGGGATATGCAGACTTGAGTGTGCTGTTCCGTTAACTGAAACGTCTTGGCCTTTATTAGGCAATCGTCCAGATACGGATAGAACTGGATGCCCTGTAGACGCAGGTAGGCAGCAACCGGGGCGAGAAATTTGGTAAATACCCTCGGTGCTGATCGAAGGCCGAATGGTAGGACCTTGAATTGATAATGAAATTGGCCGACTGTAAAACGGAGATATTTCCTGTGCCTGGGGTGAATAGGTACATGGAAATATGCATCTTGAAGGTCTATTGTTGAAAAGAACTCTCCTGGAATGAGGAAATTCAAGATTTGAAGCAGGGTTAGCATCTGAAAAGTCTTTGATGCGATGAACTTGTTCAGAGCCCTCAAATCTAAGATGGGACGCCACTCTCCTGATTTTTTCTTTACTAGAAAGAAACGGGAATAAAATCCCCTGCCGCATTGACCTTGCGGTACCACTTCTATGGCTCCTTTCTTGATCATTAGCTTCACCTGAGCCAACAGTTCCTTGAAATGGGGAGAAGGTGGACCCGAAGGTGGACGAGTGGGGGGGAATTTCGTGAATTCCAGGGTATGTCCTTTTGAAACAACGTCCAAGACCCATCGGTCGGTGGTAATGTTGGACCAATTGTAGAAGAACTTTGAGATCTGACCTCCAAGATGTACAATCGCCAGAGGGTAAAATTTGGGATTGTCACTGTTTTTTGTTGTTGTTCGCACCACCTCTGTAATTGGACTTACGCTGGTATGGTCTGGAGGTGGATGAACGACCCTGGGACTGATAGGAGCCCCTCTGTCTGTTATCATTGTAGTTGTATGATCGATATTGGCCTTTTCCACGAAAAGTAGAGGTTCCTCCTCCTCTACCACGTGCCCCACGAAATGGCCGTTTCCGATATTGTAGTGTTGTCAAGGACTTTGCTGTGTCCGTGTCCTTCTTTATTAGTTCCAAAGCATCATCGACATGTTTACCGAATAAAGATTCACCGTCGTAGGGTAAATCCAAAACCCTGGATTGAACCTCCGGACGGAAGGTGGTTGATTTTAGCCAGCCTTGACGGTGCAAGACTGCAGCACCCGCTAGTTGCCGGAAACCAGTGGAGGATATATCGACGGCACAGTCGATTATTTCTGCCGACATTTTTTCTCCTTCGAGAATGATGGCCTGCGCTTCATCCCGGATGGAATCGGGCATCTGAGGGATCAGACCAGCAATCTCAGACCACATTTGACGGTCGTAGCGACCTAGAATAGCCAAGGCGTTGGGATGCTCTCACAGTTGTCGCTGCCATTGTGGTAAATTTTTTTACCAATTGAGTCTAATTTACGGCCATCCTGATCAGGCGGAGATGTCAGAGGTATGGCCGGATTTCGAGATCTTTTTTGTGCCGCCTGAGTGATTACAGAATCCGCTTTAGGTTGAGAAACCAAACAGGCCGGAGAAGTAGGTGGCGCTTTATATTTTTTGTCCAATCTGGGCAGAACAGCTGGTATGGAATTAGGACGTTCCATTAACCTTAGACCTTCTTCCCATATGTGGTCTATTATTATTAATTGAGTTTTGTAGAGCGCAAACAACCCGGAGGCCTCGTAGCGCTATAGGAATGGTATGCGTTTGCTTCTGAGGTAAGTCCTTAAAATCGTATAAAAAACAATCAGTTTGTTGCGCCTCGATTGTTAAGTGGAACCTTTTCGCAGCACGAACCATAAGGTTATGAAAACTCGCGATATCTACTGGCGGTGAAGCTCTTGGCGATGCCGGTGGAGTAGAAGGCGTCTGTGCCCTATAATTGTCCCAATCTTGCATGTCATCATCAGTGTCGTTATCCCCAGTGTTATGAGGAGTTTGGTTCCCATTATCGGTATCAGGACAAACACCTGATGGAGACGTAGGTGCAACAGGCGCCGGAGCTTGAGGTAGAGGCGCTGGAGACGGAGGTCGGGGTGCTGGAGACTGAGGTCGGGGTGCTGGAGACTGAGGTCGAGGCGTTGGAGACTGAGACCGGGGCGCTTGAGGTGCTGGAGAAGTAGGAAACGACGGTGGAAACCTACGATTGTAGTCGTCCAGCATATGTTGCAGGTTTTGCACCAAAGACAAAGGAATTTGTGTAACCTGTTCGTAAGTAGTTGGTTCTGCCACATCAATTGGAAAAAGTTCATTCCCATCTTCGACGTTATTATTTTCATCCTCATCCTCGTCAGTGTAATCCTGACACTTAATGTGTAATTTAGAAGGACTGGATGCTGGCTCATAAGTTTGATCCATTTCAGAGTCATTTCCGGATTCCTCTTCTCCAGACTGAAATAATTTCTCCGGAGGCTGAGATCCACTCCTTACCGGACTTAACTGAATGAGTGGAACAGTCTTGAGAGACGAGGCCGTAACCACTTTAAAGGTGGTAGTAGTCTGTAGGGGTTGGTGCGACGTCAACGAGCCCGTCGGCGAGATCTCCACAGTCTTAGCACCACCCTGTTGTTCTTGCGCCGTTGCCGCAGAAACAGGCGTATGAATTGGCAGCTTACTCTTGGTCGACGATGATTTTTTGGTCGTCGGTTGCAGTCTTCGCCGTCGACGAAGATGCTTTCGGTGGCGAGAAAGTAGCCGTTGACGGACCAGTCGTCGACGAAGTTGTTACCGTCGATGAGGCAGGCGTCGACGAAGCAATCGTCGACGAGGAAGATCCCGTCGTCGGAGTAGTCATCGACGATGATGGCTTGTTCTTCGTCAACGGAGGACCCGTCGACGGAAGGCGCGTCGACGATGACTTCTTCGTCGACGGTTTGATCGTCGACGAGATCTTAATAATAGACGAGATGGGTCTCACCTCTTGGCTGCTCGTCGACGAGATAGTCGTCGTCGTTGCGGAGCTGGTTGACAGGGAACAAGCCATGACTGACTTAGTAGTCGCTGAAGACGTCGACGGACGCGTCGACGAGCCCGTGCCCGTTTTTGAAGAGGAGGGCATAGTTTTGGGTTTAGACGCCAGAGAGCCAGGTCCCGTAGGCGCGCCCTGAAGCAAGTCCTGTGGGGAGACATCCTTGAAAGACCCCAACATTCTACTCTTCTTAAGAAAAGGAGAGGGTACTTCAGTCTCAGACCCACGCTTCTGAGAGGATTTTGAAAATCCAGATGACAGACTCTCAGCATCAGAAACCACATTTTCTGAAGTTTTCAACTTCTGTAGCCACAGAAGGAGACGGGCCTCTCTATCCCTCAATGTTTTAGGGGGAAAAGTGCGACAGAACGTGCAGGTAGAGGCATTATGATCCGGGTAAAGACAGTAAATACACTTACTGTGTGGGTCCTCATGAAAAAGGCGTAATTTACCACAGGATGGACAAGCCTTGAACAAGGTTTTCTTAGTAGAAGACATTTCTGAAGAGAAAAACAGCTAGAACTGGTGAAAACTGAGCAGAGCTCAGGGAGACTCCCTTCACACGACGTGCGGTAGAAAATCTGAGGACTTGGGCTTCTGAGGAGAAGGTTCTAGAGGAGGCTACAGCCTGATTGGCTGGAATGTGGACCAACACATAATGACTCTAATATGTTACTAAAGTGAATTCTCCCTTGGGCTTTTCAATGGGCCTATTCTGTTCTATGGTACTTTTTTCAAGTTTACATTTCTATTGCATTATATGTATGTATATTTTATTTATGATATTTCTCATGTATACATGCATATATTACTGCTATTTATGTACTGTGGGACTCCCACTTCGACGACGGGGAATATTCAAGCATGTGAATCTATGAAAGACACCCCTAATACTGGAGAACCAATGGACTTTGAAACAGGTCCCTTCCAGGCCCTGTAGTTATGTCCTTAACTTTTCATGCAAAAGCCCTCACTTGTTTCTGAATGTGTAAAAGCGTTAAGGTAACCATGTTGTTCTGCTTACATTTCATGTGCTTTACTTAATCTTGCATTCCCTTGAGTGTTTGCTCTTTCCAGGATGATGTAAATTGTGTGTGTCTTGTAAAGCGCACTGCTACCCGCACCGCAGGCCTCGTAGCGCTATAGACCGCTGGGGAACCCGTCCTGGCTTTCCCTGTGAGATAGTCCCTCCTGGGAGTCTCCAAGGTGAAACCAGGCATCCCCGGCGTTTGTGAGGGGCCGTCGTGGAGATGAGGCAAGCTTAATGCCCAGAGTTGCCGAGTGTGATCCCTGGTTAGAGTAGGCACCGAGGCGAGAATTATCGAGTCCGCTGATCCTGGTCGCAGACTCTGCCGCGTCGGGAATCGAACCCTGGTCCCAGGCCGTTCTCTGCTCTCGGGTCTGCCGCCTCTAACCAGTGAGCCACACCACTCCACTCCTGTACTTTTTATTTTTTTTAGGCTGCATATTACTCTTGTCTAGTGAGTAATTTGAATTGAGCGCATTCAGGCATTTATAGCGGGGTTGTAGCTGACTGCAATGCGAGTTCCTCTCAGTGGGGCAATGGTGGAGGGGATGTGGCACTATGGTCAGAGCTGCCGAATTTGGAACTGGGGAACCGGGTTCAGTCTTCATGACCAGACTACCAGACCACTCTACTGAGGGAGCATATTCCCAGGCTAGACCTTAGAAGGCCCCACTAGACCTTAGAAGCCCTGGTGTCTTAGCACCAGCAGGTGAACCCTAGCAGTGGCTGGTGTGATTTAACCTTGAAGGACTATACATCACAATCAATACTGAAGTTCGTCTCCAGTCTTGCGAGCAGGCCTACGAAGCAGCACACCCTAGAGCAACAGTGAAACAGTCACTGTGACTCCGTCACTGAGGTCACAGGAACCTTGAGCAGATTAGAGTGGTGTAAATGGTGTGACCCCACCGGGTACCTATTTCAGGTGGGGGCATAGTGTTTGCAAGTATACATCCATACTGGCACTGGAAAGCAGGCGAATGGCCAGCAAGGGGGTCAGCAGCAGGCATTCACGGCACCCACAGTCCAGGCAAGGCCCGATGCCCATCCACTCAGATATCTGTAGCAAGGGAAGCCTGGAGGCCATAAACGCTAAACACCTGAAACAAGCATTTACAATGCAATAGGTCTTGCATTTGCGAGAGTTTATGCTATTGGCATTGTAAATGACAATGCCTTTTATTTATTTGTTTGAAAAATCAACACATTAATAAAAGGCATTGTAATCTACAATGCCTATAGCTCAAACTCTAGTAAATACGAGCCCTATTGCATTGGAAATGCTTGTTCTTTTTTTAATCCATTTCACGAAGAAACAAATAAACGAAAAGAGATGAAAGAGGGAATAATAACCGTTTCTTGAAGTCATGGTTTTCAATAAGTGAGGCCGAGCGAGTCAGAAAGAGAGGGACAAAGAGTAAGGAGGAGGGGGCAGGCAACTGAAGCGGCAGAGCAGAAGTGGACACTGTCTTTTCCTTCTCTGCCCGCCTGCCCGTCCCCAAACGGCAAGCATTTACTCTAGCCCTTCGCTATTTCTGCAGTCCTGGGACGCATGTTTAAAATTAAAAAAAAATAGAGGAACGGAATCTATTAAATTAAAGGAGGGGGACATGCCGATCCTGTCCACTTTTACCACTGTATATATGTATTCATTTCTGCATCACTTTGTAACAGAACAAAACACATATGGTACACCCCCGAGATCTTCCTGCTGCGCAATCCTGGTTGGGTGACTTCCTGGAAACATTGGGACTCATAGACTGTTGGAGACTAATGCATCCAGAGCAAACACAGTTTACTTTCCATTCGGGAGCTCATGGTAGTCTTTCTAGATTGGATTATATCCTGATACCGGCGGCACTGTCCCCCTCGGTTGGAGAGATTAGACACTTGGCCCGGGGTATATCGGACCATTCCCCTATTTGGTTTCATTTTAATCTTAGCATCGGGGCCGAAGGGAGGGTGGCTCCGATTAACCCCTGGTATCTTCTTAACCCTAAGACTCGCACTGAATTGATTAAATCATTTGATCTGTATTTTACTGAGAATGCTGGTTCTGTATCCTCGCCTGTCTCGTTGTGGGAAGCTTTTAAGACTATGATCAGGGGACAGGCATTGTCTTTGGTGGGGTGTGCCAAGAAATGTAAGAATGAGGCAATTGTTCAGCTCGAAACTGAAATCACAGACCTGGAGACTGCATTGGAGCTGGAGGTGTCTCGAGAAGCATTACATGTCCTCCGCCTTAAACAATTAGAATATAAAACTTTGGTTACTGATGCGGCAAAGACGATGAGTCGGGAACAGCAGGGACGGCTCTATGATGTGGGTGATAAAGCAGGGAAATTGATTGCCTGGCAAAAAAAAAAAACACACATATGGTACAATCATTTTCAAGTATGTATACATTGTATAGTTCTTGGTAATATATGTAGGGAATATTAAACCAGAAGAGCCATGCATGCTGACAATGTCTGAGCCAAATACTGAAGGCTCAGACATCAGGAAACAAGCATTTGTGATGCAATAGGTCTAGCATGTTTCTAGAGTTATTGCTATTGGCGTTGTAAACAACAATGTCTTTTACCTATGTGTTTTAGTTTGGTGTGTAGTGGATGTATGAACAGAGGTGTATCTGCAGCACTGTCTAGAGGACTAAGCTTGGGGAATTACCCCTGGGATCCGACACACAGCTGTTGCACTGTCTGGAGGACTTAGAATGAGGACTTCCTACTAGGACCAGAGAAGCAGCTGCAGCACTGCCTAGAGGACTTAGAATGAGGAATTGTCGCCAGGACCAAAGTAGCAGCTAGCAGCACTGCTTAGAGGGCTTCGAATGAGGAATTACCACTGGGACCAGAGAAGCAGCTGCAGCACTGCCTAGAGGACTAAGAATTAGAAATTACCCTCAAAAAGAGAAGTCAGGGTTGCATCAAGCGGAACGCATGACATCATGCCCGAAAAGACTTGTTTGAAGTTTATATCCTTTTGCTCATTCGCTCATTATATCAGGTTACTAGGGAAAGGGGTGGGAACACAGACCTCTCAGCTATACCTACGCCAGGTTGTCGTATTGACAGTTCAGGGTATGGGTGTGGGAAGTGGGACAGTGTGGGGAAGGGGTGACAGGTTGAGGGAGCAGAGATTCACTGACATACCAGATGGTAAGTCCTTTCTTAATCAGCCATCCGTAGGAGTTCCCGAGTCACAGATAGGGGCAAGGGAGGGGAGATGAGGAAGCCTTCCCGAACAGATTGGGAAGAAGAAGGGAAACACGCGCAATGGGTGAGGAATGCTACACAGAGTTGACATGGGATGTCAACGGGCCAGGAAACAAGGTCAAGAGAGGACTAACAGCTCGATATTTCAGGCTCAAGCCCAACATTTTATTTCTGCAGGAAACCCACTTGATGGGTACACATTGCACTTTTCTGGGAACAGGAACATACACAACACTAGCACATGCATTATTTTCCTCTGGTGCTTGGGGAGTTGCCATACTAATTAAGAAAAATCCCCCCTTCCACACTACTAAGACCTGGACCGACCTCAGCAAGACTTTTGTTGCTGTCCAGGGAACCTAGGGGTGGCGGAAGTTTACATTGATCAGTGTCTATGCTCCACCAAGACTGCAAACTCAAACGTTAGACGCAGTAGCTAAAGTACTATTTGAATCTGGCCCCTCCACATACATTATCAGTGGCGATTTTAATGATGTAATCGACCCGAGCCTCGATCGCACAAACACTAGCACAGGAACCAGTATTCCCACCCCATTGGTCGAATTACTAACTCCTTAGGGCTGATCGACCTCTGGCGGCACCACCACCCAATAGACCGTACCTACTCATACTTCTTCGGGCCCACAGTCTTCTCCAGATTTGACTATCTCATCGCCCCGTCGGTAGAGATAAGGACGGTAGAGAAGGTGGAGTGCCTCGCAAGAGGAATATCTGACCACTCACCACTTTGCTTAATATTGGGCGGAAGAAGGAGTAGACCACGTTCGAAATGGAGACTGAATACTTGGAAGCTCCAGGACAAAGCTGTAACTGGAGTGATTAGGACGGAGACTGAGCTATATTTCCAAGAAAACGAGGACTCAGTGTCCTCAGCCACTACATTATGGGAGGCCTATAAGACAGTGATACGAGGTAGGGTGCAAGATGTAATAGCGCGAAAAAGAAGGGAAGAGACCCGCCAAGTCGAGGCGCTGGAACAAAAGCTCCTGAAACTCAAGAAAAACATAAGCCCAGACACAGATGTTTCTCTGATTCGCCATATTGCAGTTACATGCAGGGAACTCCGAGCCCTGACAGTACACGGGAGGTACAGTCCCAAATCCAGGCCTCATATCACCGACTCTGAGTCACAAGACAGACTACTGGCCTGGCTGGGCAGGAAAGAGAGAGTAGCAAAATGGGTGGCCAGGAAACACAAGAAGGAGGAAATACACGTAGCAGCACACACTGTAGCGGGGGCCTTCGCCCGCGTCTACACAGAGTTATACGATGCCAGACCACTAGCACAGGACTCACAGGTAGCAGACTGCCTCAGCGGAATAGACACCCCTGCCATGACATGGGGAACAGGGAAGCCCTTAAGAAGGATATCACGCTGACAGAAATATTAGACACAATCAATAGGCAAAAATCGGGGAAAACCCCAGGGCCAAACAGACTGCCAGGGGAATTTTTTAAAGAAAACGCTAGTTTATTAGGTCTACACCTTTTAAATATGTATCACGTGGCTCGAGAGGAGGGAACTCTTCCCGCAGGCCTTTGTCAAGCCACAGTAGTGGTCATTCCCAAGCAAAGGAAGACCGCAGAGAATTGTGGCTCTACCTCCCAATATCATTACTCAGCATTGAAACAAAAATCTTGCCTCTATTCTAGGGCCAGACTGGGAACCAAAACCGGCCCTGGCAAAGTGCTCGGCCGGCCCCCGATGCTACTCTGGGAGGGTAGGAGACTACCAGAAATCATGAAACTTCAGGGCTTCAGGCAATGGGACATAGTCTGGATTGCTACAGAGGGTGATATCCTCAAAGATGGGGACATGATCTCCTTTTCGGCACTTCAAACTGAATACCACTTAACACGCACACAAAAATACAAATACCTACAATTGAAACGCGCTTGGAGGACAGAAAAGATTAACACTTCAGACATTCCTGAGTATGCACCACTGGAGGGTAGACAACTGCAAGAGGAAATACTCTCCAAGGTGGTCTCCTGGACATATAAAACTTTAATCAATAATATCCCTGACAAATTGAAATGTCCTAGGTCTAAATGGGAAGAAACGACTGGTCCACTAGAAAATATTGATTGGGAGGGGGGCTTAATGCACCCAAGAGAAGTAGCGATTAAGGTCTGCTTAAGGCTGATGCAATTCAAAGTCCTTCACAACGTATACTATGATAGAGCCCGACTACATACCATGGGAAGAGCAGAGACGCCCAACTGCCTGTGTTGCAAAATAGACCAGGGCCCTCACATACACAGGCTTTGGGAATGTCAATACGTACAAAGCTACTGGTCACAGAAAGTTAAAGAACTGAACGATAGACTTGAGGCTCAGGTTCCCATGGACCCCAAATATGTTTTACTCAGCATCCCTACGGAAGTTGACCTTCCTAGGCACAAACTCTTACTAAGCAACTTAGGGCTGATAGTCGCAAAAAGAGACATCGCCAGACACGGGGGAGTCAAGGGCCAGCCCACACTAGCGGAATGGAGAGCCAGTATGGACCTATATATGGGGCAGAGAAGACATACGCTGTCAAAGGAGGCCCAAAAAAGTTCACTAAGATACGGACTCTGTGGCTGAGCTACTATAACTTAGTAATAGAGGGGGCTGGGATTGATAGCACACACCCAAGCACACAGGGTTAGAATGTAGTCCGCAGATTTCTTCAGCCCTTTCTGAACCAAGGAGGGGGAGGGGAGAATGGTATTTTATAAGGACCTCTGTTATTTCTGTTTCCCTGATAGTAATTACTGGATGTAATAATGTAAAACCTACTGTGTACAAGGTTCACCTACTGATGTGCTAGCTGACGTTTGAAAATAAAAATAGAACAAGCATTTACAATGCAATGGTCTCGGCAGCATCAAAGGTAGAGCTATTGGCATTGCTCATGATTTTTTTTTTAAATCATAAATAAATGGCATTGTCATTTACATTGCCAATAGGTTCATCACGTGCATATGCGAGACCTATTGCATTAGCACCCACACACACAGTAGGTAGTAGAGTGAGAAGTTGATAGTGAGTAGGAGAGAGTTATTAGTAAAGAGTATTAGAGAGCGCATCAGAGCTGTGTGAATTTTAACAGCTGTGAGCCCCTGCCTGAGGTGCATCATCAGAGCTATGTGAATAATAACAGCTGTGAGCCCGTACCTGAGGTGCATCATCAGAGCTGTGTGAATAATAACAGCTGTGAGCCCGTGCCTGAGGTGCATCATCAGAGCTGTGTGAATAATAACTGTCAGCCCTGTGCCTGAGGTGCATCATCAGAGTTGTGTGAATAATAACAGCTGTGAGCACCTGCCTGAGGTGCATCATCAGAGCTGTGTGAATAATAACTGTGTCAGCCCGTGCCTGAGGTGCATCATCAGAGCTGTGTGAATAATAACTGTGTCAGCCCCGTGCCTGAGGTGCATCATCAGAGCTGTGTGAATAATAACAGCTGTGAGCCCCTGCTTGAGGTGCATCATCAGAGCTGTGTGAATAATCATATTGTGCCCACTGTATATCATAGAAATATGACATTTCCACTCTGCCAATCAAACATTTCAGTTCAATAGTGTCCAAAAGTCTCAACCGCATAATTTCTCTTTTTTTTGCAAACATATGTTTTATTGTTGTATGGCAACAAAATCATATACTATGCAGGCATGTTAAATAACAAGACGTTCACAGTTATATTACATTACACTGTTTGCTCAACTTCCGCATCAGGTTCATATTTTGAGTATTCATAGGCCACGATAGTATATGCATATACAAATAGTGCTTGTGCCCCATTCCTGCACAGAACTTCAACAAACCCCCCCAAGCTATTCCCCCTTACCGTGCCTCCTGAATTTCCAGCATAACATAATACCAAGTATATCTACCTCCAGTGTGGGCAGGGCACAGGTTGAGTATGAATGAAGTCAGGCCTCATGCGGTATCTCTGCTGCTTGGTCATCCTTGGGATTTAGACCAGTGTGTATGGAACTGTCAGGGGAATCAGCATCAGATAATTTCAGGCATTCCAACAAGATATCCGAAGCTCTAGCTTTGTGCACTGTACACTGCGGTTGGGGCCCTCTGGGGCTGGCGCTGCAGGGAAATGGCGGGAGTGAGGAGGAACCGTAATGCCACTAAGGAAGGACAGACAGCGTTTTCTGGAGCGCAAGGAAGGGGGTGGGGATGGCTGGGACCCTGCATGGGAGGCGGTGTGCTGGCCAGACTGCTCTTTGCACAGGACTGAATCTGCAACCGACAGGGCGCAGGTCTGTGTCTCTGTTGTACAGAGCTGACACTGCAGGGAAGGGTACTGGTACTAAGCAGAGAACCTTCTGGAGTGAGTAATACAGGAAGGGTAGGCCCCTGTCCGCACAGCACATTGCAGAGGAGTACTGAACTGCAGGGTGGGGGATGCCTTCGCCAGCACCTCCTGGACCGGTACTAATTGGAGGCTGCAGGCTGCGTGGGCACCTCCTGTGGCCATTAAAATATAGGGGGGGAGGGAGGGTGCTTCGAGCACAGCGCATCCTGTGGCGTGTTTATTAGGGAGGGGCGGGCTACTTTGAGGCTCTAGTAGCCGGTTACTGAGGGGGTGTGAGCTCTCAGTACAGCACTCTCTGTGGCCGGATAAGTGTGCATGTCCCGCAGTGGGAGAACCGGCGCTGCTGCCCTCTGCGCTGTCTAGCTCTGCCCATGTAGTGCCTGTTAAGCACAGGTAGCGCTAGGGGCAGCCTGATGCATGTCTCGTTGCTGCTGCTGCTGCCGCCCTCTATTATGCCAGCCCAACACTTGCGGACCAAGTCTTAGAGAGGGACCGGCCAGCTCTGCCGAAATACATTTGGGGCTTCCGATGGGACTGAGAGCCGCTCGCACCAGCCAGTGACAGGGAGAGGAATGCCCTGTGCGCCGGGTGCCACGCGCAGCGCATCTGTCAGCAGGGCACAGGGGGCGCCTACGAGCTCCAAGCATGCTGCCTTCCGTGAAGCCGGCCAGGAAGAGAGCAGTTATCGGCGCGCGGCGGAGACGCCGGCGCCGTGAGCGTGCACATCGGCAGCTCCGAAACTAAAATGGAGACTGACTCACGCGCGCGACCAAATCCTATGCGTGCGTGGTCAGCTCGTCTCTCCCTCTCCCATTGACAATGCTGCACGCGTGCACAGCTCTTGTCTCCCTTTGCCGGCTGAACCGATCACTATAGTTCTCTGGCGAGAACGCGCTTCGCGCATTTCTAGCCGAGACCTAAAAAAGGACCAGAGAAGCAGCTGCAACACTGCCTAGAGGACTTAGAATGAGGAATTATCGACAGGACTAAAGTAGCAGCTAGCAGCACTGCACAAAAAGGTAATATAACGAAGAGAGCAGCCTTTGGAGCCAGGACTGGGAACAGCCAGCTATGGCAGGAGATGCAATCCATGTCCGCAAGAAGACATAGAGGAACTGGAAAAGCTAGGACCCGAGACAGCCAGCAAAAGAGGCCGACATTATACAGGCCCGGAACCCAAACCAAGAAGAAACTTTTAGGAGGCAGAAGAGGCGTGGACCAGCAGCTGGCCACTGACATCATCTGACTCCTGTGGGTAGAGACAATAGAGGCTTCCCCTGTACCAGCAGCTGTGACGTACGGGGCGCCCTGTTCAACATTAGGATAGGGGTGCTCTGCAACCAGAAAGGAACATCAGCTGCAAGCTGTGATATAAAACTCCCCTCAACCTTCAATGCATTAGCACCGCTTTTTGGTAATAAATAACTTGTCGGAGGCACAGATGCGCGTCACAGCAATGCTGCACAGAGTGTGCACTGCAGAGCAGGAAATTAAAGCAAGTAGTACGCAACACTAACCTATATGGCTAACTGGGGCAGTCTACAGGGCGAGAGCAAACAAGCAAAAGAAGGGGCAAATGTAAGCAATAAACCAATGAAAACAAAGATTTTTTGAAAAGCACATGAATAAGCCAATCAAAAGTGATGGACATGCTGAATGCCCATACAGTGGATACAGCCTGCCTCGCAGAGTAGCGCATGCACGCTGCCAAGCACGAACTAAAAACGACAACAGCTGTATTTAATGGAAATGCTTCTGTTTTCCAAGTTCAATGTTGAGACAGTTGTGTTTGAAATCATATGACAGAAGAGGGGGGTACAATTTTTCCTGTTGTTTATGATCCCTCGTAATTCACCAAGGACATTTTCAACATTTATGATCGTCTTCCGGTTCGTTATTAAATACTACGATTTTTTTATATGCAATAAATATATTCTTGAAAATGGTTGTACCCGATGAGGAGGCAGGAGACGCTACAGCAGAGGGGGTGGCGGGGCACTAGGCTGACACCACAGGAGAAAGGGAAGGGGGCGCAGCGACTGCCGCACCAGAAGCATGCCTTGGTGCATTAAGCGACGCAATGGCGGGGCAACGCCTGCTGCGGAACCGCGCGAGTCAAATGAGCGGGAGTGGGGGTGGGTGGAACTGGGCTGGAGGGGCCGGGAATTGGGGCAAATGATAATGTAATTTGGTGACAGTGTCGCAGTTAGCTGTTTTTGTTCTTGTTCTATTGCACATGGTTATCATCTGTGGTTGGGATGATTACACACGCTTGTCCCTTCCCTTGTAGAGGGGTGGAGCGAGTTAACTCCTGTTTATCGACGAGAAGGCACACTTAGGCGCTTGTATCCTGTCCACAAACTATTAGCATGTACTGGCATAGCGCTCTTGATGAATCGTACTGTTGATGTATTGCCACCCATGCAAAATGGAAGAAGTACTTGGACTGTACAGATGTGCCTAATGTGTTTTTGCATTTACAAATACCAATAAACAGATTTATCAACAAAAATGGTTGTACCCGATGTCTTTTTTTTCTCTGACCAAGTAATGCAGAAATGAATAGACATGGAATAATATATTGCCTTGCGCTATTTGACAATGATTATCAGCATACTATACATCCTTTGACTGGATAACAGATCCTCCCAGCTGTTAGTGGAGGTCTGACATTCAGTGGGCAGCTCACCTGCAAGATGCATGTTTTGTCATTCTACCTGCGTCATTGCTCAATGGCAAATTTCTAGTTCACAGACTGTTGTAGTGGGATAAAATAAACAGCTGGCAACATACATGTACATGAAAGCAACCAGCAAATGAAGCACCGTTGGAATAGGTCCCGATTACCCTATTCAGAGTTACTTTACATGTCACATGAGACAAGCTACCGTTGGAAGTCATCAGGCCCTGATGAAGTACCAAAAAACCATGACAGCAAAACATGTTGGCCAGTTCTCAAAATGAGGTCTAAAAATAACAGTGTTTTTAACAATGTGCTAGGTAAATAACACACATTTTTAACTTTCTACACAGCCCGACCATCATAGTAGAGAGGCAATATTGATGAAGAAAAAGATAGACAAACTGACTGGGACGTGATTTAGCTCTCTTTGCAGATTTTTCGTATCTTGAACAAAGAACAGTCCCCCTCTTACTTTCACTGACAGGAGCACACTAGTGATGATACATCTGGGACACTGAACAAACTCATCACTGTTACCCATTGTCGTTTCTGTAAGGCGTCTCCGTTCATCATCAACTCTGGTGATCTTCTTCACGTGGCTCAAAATCCTACAACAATAGTTGGGCTCTTACAGCTACAATTGGTCAGGACCACCCCACACCCAAGGAAAATGGAGGGTAGCAACCACTACAGAGTGATTAAATAGGTAAGGATAAATGGGGCTCTATGTGGTGTAACATAATTTGGATGGAGTGTGCCCATTTCTTTTCCCTATAGACTTTCATATGTCGATAATAATGATTAGAGGTGCTGCCAGGAGTTGATCTTACAAGTTAAACAGTATGGGAGAAAAGGAGGATCCCTGAGGAACCTGCATGTGAAGACTATCAGATGAGGGGAAATATGTGAAGAGTGACTTTTTGCAGGTGGTCAAGCAATACGAAAAAAACAACTTCTACCAGGCGTATTAGGAGCATACCAAGGTGGAAGTTGTCAATTAGTTAAATAAGATGCCCTTGGCTAGACTGTTTTCACTGGCTAGAAAAATGGCTGCACTCTAGGAGTCTACACAGTGGTTACTCTCAAAATATGCTCAGAATTATTCTGAAAGTGACTGGAATGTGGCTATTCTGGAGTCTCATAGGATGGGATTGACAAAGGCCTGCTGTTCTATCAGCCAGTCCACCCATCAGTCAGCTACAGGGTGCCGTGCCCACACTGTGATATAGTGGTGTTCATCCTATACCAAACCTGTGTGCTCCTCCTCAAATTTCTTGTGTTGTGCCCTCCTTCATTTTCCTGTTCAGGATCCAAGAAAGATAAGACTGTCCTTCTGGAACTGCCTTTTCACTGGCACGGGTCCAATAATATTTGTTCAGAGTGTTAGTGGTGATGGGCTGAATAGTCAATATCCTCTAATTTCCTCTACCTTGTGGGTATCACAGTTTGAGGACAACCTCTGAGCAGAAAATACTAGGTCTGCCTCTTTCTACTTAATGCAAAAGACACACAGAGGATCGCTGGAATGCAGAGCAAATCAAACATTCACCCCCAGTCAATAGATCTGTGTTAAATATATTGTTCTATTGCACACCATGCCACCCCAGTTTAGACCCAGCCATATGCAAATCACTCTTAACCCTATGCCTCATGGGATCAGTCCAG
Source organism: Lissotriton helveticus (assembly GCF_964261635.1). Lineage (NCBI taxonomy): Eukaryota > Metazoa > Chordata > Amphibia > Caudata > Salamandridae > Lissotriton > Lissotriton helveticus. Next base: position 1,930,136,089 of record NC_136065.1, read on the forward strand.
ACCGGACTCCCAAGCTAGGTCCTCCCTGGACCGAAATCAAGCATCTTGGGACCGGTTTCGGGGCATCACCCCTCATCAGCCAGGCTAGCTTGAATCCAGTGGCACAGTGAACCCAGGAACTACATCTGGGCATACCCGGCGCACTTAGGGCGTGAAAGCAAAAGACACACAGATGATGGATGGAATGCAGAGCAAATCAAACATTCCCACCCAGTCGATAGATCTGGGATAAATCCATTGTTCTTTTGCTCTCCATGCCACCCCAGTTTCCCTGAGAATAATTACGAGTATGCCCAGACATGGGTCCCGTGCTCCTTCCTTTGTTAGATGGGTCTATTGTATTGTTGGCCATCAATGAATTTCTACATGCTGACAAATGCTGTCTGCAGACATTGGTCTTTGTGGGCTGTCAATCCATCCTGGTCTGTTAATTAAGCCTTTTACTGCCGGCGGTTTGTGCATCTCTGTGTTTGGTCTCTTTATGCACCCACCCTAACTCTGTGTTTTTGTTTTGGCACATTCTGGGATATGTATTGGTGCAAAGCGCACCTCATTATCGCATTGCAGCCTGAAGACATAATGAACAATGGGGGAATTATTTTAAAACAAATATTTTGGTGCATTTCTCAAATAGACAACCTAAATCCTGAATCAATAACAAAGGACATGCAGCCTTGAACTTCTGGAGTCCAGTAATACTAAATAGTTGTGGATTTTCCATGGGAATGTAGTCTGCACACTCGATTATGTAATATTATTGCAGATCATTGAGCTAGGACAGAAAAACAAGGCACATACCTTCTGTAATGCCTTATCTGGTAGAGACTATCTAGCCACAGACTCCTTACCTTAGAATAATTCATAGGCATTAGACTGGATCTGGACATTTTTGACAAGTACCCCTGCGCATTGGTAGGCGGCGTCACTCGGCTCCGTGCCTACGCCGTCCGCGCTGGAAGTGACGTGCGTAGTAACTATATAGGTGCCACCCCAGCACGCTGACGTTAGTAACTTTTCGTAATTTCTCCGCCAGGAGCACAGACCCACAATTAATCAATTAAGCATTTGTAGAGCGCACTACTCACCCGCGAAGGTCTCAAGGCGCTAAAGGGTGGGGGGATGGGGTTTTTAGCTGCTGTTAGAACAGCCATGTTTTGAGAAGTCTCCTGAAGATCAACAGGTCCTGGGCCTGTCCCAGGTGGATGGGGAGGGTGTTCCAGGTCTTGGCGGCGAGGTGGGAGAAAGATCTGCCACCGGTGGATGCTTGGAACGGTGGCGAGGTCGGCGGAGCGAAGCTGGCGGTTGAGAGTGTAGAAAGTGAGTCGTTTGTTGAGGTATGTTGGTCGGCGTCGCAGAGTGCTTTGTGTGCGTGGGTGAGGAGCTTGAAGATGATCCTCTTGTTGACGGGGAGCCAGTGCAGGTCTCTCAGGTGGGCAGTGATGTGGCTGTGGATGTCGCGGACGAGACGTGCGGAGGCGTTCTGTATGCGTTGAAGTCTTATCTGGAGTTTGGCCGTGGTTCCTGCATAGAGGGCGTTGCCGTAGTCCAGTCTGCTGGTGACGAGGGCCTGGGTGACCGTCCTTCTGGTTCAGGTGAGGATACATCTGTAGATCTTGCAAAGCATGCGGAGGGTACTGAAGCAGGAGGAGGAGATGGCGTGGAATTGCTGGGTCATTGACAGTGATGAGTCCAGGATGAACTTCAGGTTATGTGCGTGGTCGGTGGGTGTGTACGCAGCTCCCAGCGAGGCCGGCCACCAGGAGTCGTCCCAGGCAGAGGGAGTGGAGCCAAGGATGAGGACCTTCGTCTTGTCCAAGTTCAGTTTCAGGCGACTGTTCTTCATCCATTCGGCGATGGCTTTCCTTCGTGGAAGTTGGTTTTGAGAACTGACCACTGGTGAGCTAAATGAAGGCCCTGGCAAGGGTGTCCCTTACACTGCAACCGGCTCGAAGAGAGGAAAGGATGGGAGAGTCAGAAAGAATCTGCTGCTAGATAGAGTCTCTACCAGATAAGGTGTTGCCAAAGGTAAGTCACTTGTTCATCTGATAGAGACATCTAGCAGCAGATATCTTACCTTAGAAACAATATCCAAGCAATGCCTCCCTGGAGGTGAATCTGAAAAGTCAATTTTAAACCAAAATGTCATGCAGGACCGAACGTGTGAAGTGCCCATCATGACAGGCCTGATTTTTAAGGCAGTAGTGTTTGGTAAATGTGTGCAAAGATGTCCACGTTGCTGCCTGATAGATATCCAGGACAGGTACTCCAAGTGCTAATGCAATGGTCACAGCCTTATCTCTAAGCACGCAAACACTCAGGGGGTGGCTTCTAGGCCAATGGCCTGGCAGATGAGATGGTTAGTTTCTGCATGGTCTTCCCTTTCTTAGCTCCTACGAACCACACATAGAGTTGACCATCTTCCTGTAACTGTTTTGTGAGATTAAGGTGGAGCGGCAATGCTCTTTTTGGGTCCAGACGGTGGAGTCTCTACTCCTCTTTGGAGCAGTGAAGTGGAGCAAAGAAGGTATTCAGGGTGATGTTCTGGCCTACATGGAATAGAGTCACAACATTCAGAAGGAAGGAGGCACGTGTCTGGAGGACAAACTTGTCCGGGTAGAAGATTTGTAGGGTGGGTGTACTGAAAGTACCTGCAATTAGCTGACCCTCCTGGCTGATGTTATGGCCGCTGGTGAGGCGATTTTTATGGGCAAATGGCCTAAGAGGGAAGGTGTGCTGAGGCTCAAAAGATCACATCAATAAAGCGGAGGACAAGATTTAGGTCCCACTGGGGAATGATGAATGGCCTGGGGGAAATATGTTCTGTAAGCCTTTAAAAAACAGAGCAACAACAGTTGACTTAAATATGGAAGGGTGATCCAGTAACGCAAAAATAACAAAGTGTCTGAAAGACAACCTTTAACTGTGCCCAGAACAGAGCCATGCTGGGCCAACGATAGAGCAAACAGAAGAAGCTTAGAAAAAGGTGTAGAAAATGGGTCGTTGCTGTGGGTAGCAAGCCATGCCACAAACGTATCAGAATAACATCACAGACTTCGGGAGGAAGGTCATAAGTTGTCAACCGTCGCCGCTCAATTTCCACGCTTGAAGGTGAAGGGTGTGCAAGTTCAGGTAAATAATCCTTCCCTGTTGATGCGACAGGAGATCCTCTCAAAGAGGCAGCCTGATCGGTGGACTGATGGCCAAGCTCAACAGCTCAGGATACCAGACTCTCCATACCCAATCCAGAGTCACAAGAATGACTTGGCTGGGTCGTTCCTGATCTTCTTGAGTACTCGGGGCATGAGTGTTATGGACGAAAAGGCACCCAGGAGGTCGGAGAGTCACTTTAGAAGAAAAGCCTCTCTAAGCAAGAGTGGCCTTGGAAACTTCCCGGCGGTGGCCAGGGCTGGACTGGGAACCAAAACTGGCCCTGGCAAAGAGCTTGGCTGCCCCCCCTGGGAGCGGCCGAGCTGTTTGCCAGGGCCAGTTTCGGCCGATTTTGTTACAGGGGCCGATTTTGTAGCTATGCTGCAAAAACAGCCCTGTAACAAAAACGGCCTCCAGAGGCCCAAAATCGGCCCCCACCCTAGCGGCCAACAAGGGAAACGCCTGGGGCCCGCTACGGCCAGTCCGGCCCTAGAAGTGGCACAGAGCTAACCCTGGCTCTCCCCATTGCTAAAAGAGCCCTTGCATCACCTCCGGGTGGAGACTGCATTTGTGATCCGCCAGACATCTTCAGCTGAGTGAGTCTGTTGGGTGTTAAACCAACAGGGAAATACCCTGTCGTGCCAGCCATGTCCGAGACGCAGAGCCTCTTAACTAAGGGTCTACAACTCCAGCCCGCCTGTTTATTGAAGTACCACATAATGGTGGTGTTGTCTGTGAACACATGCACCAGCCTTCCCCTGATCGAAGGAAGCAAGGCTTTCAAATCCAAGTGAATCAGCTGAAGCTCCAAAAGGTTGATGTGGAGTTCGGACTCAGTCGGAGCCCACAATCTTTTGATCGCCATCTCTCCCAGATGGCAGCCCCATCCCAAGAGGGAGGAGTCTGTCACAGCAGTCAGCCCTGGTTGGACGAGGGGTCTGCCACTGACCAATCGTGATTCGTCAGCCACCACTACAGATATTTTGCAGTTCTCTCTGCGATCTGGACCATGTCAAGAAGTTTCCTCTGACGCTGAGTTCATTGGAACTTCAAGTCCCACTGCAGAGCTCGCATATGCTAACGGGCATGAATAAAAGGAAGGGGGCCAAGAGGACCAACAACCTCATGGTCAGTCCCTCCAAAATCCAGGATAGAGGCTGAAACAACTGTATTATACCCTGAATATCCTGGGCTCACTGTTCGGAAAGATAAGCCCGAAACTACACTGTCATGAGTAGCTCCGATGAAAGGCAGCATCTGGGAGGGAGTCTTATGTGACCTCGGCAAATTGATTGTGAACCTCAGCGAGTGCACAAGGCTCGAGGTGGGAGAAGACTGCTTGCCAATCGTTGCGGTAGGGGAAAAACTAGTGTGAAGTTTGAAGTTTAAAAGTTCTTAGTAGAGCGCACTGTGACCAAGCGGCTTCCTGGCGCTGGGGTTGGGACTAAGGAACTCAGAGGGTAGCCATGGAGGAGTTAGCAGGAGTACGCTTGGGAGAAAAGAAAAGTTTTAAGTGTCTTACGAAATTGTGAATAAACAGAAATGGACCTAATAGACAGCGGAAGGCTATTCCAGAAGCGAGGAGCGAGTACTGAAAATCTGGTGCCACCAGTTTTGGTCTTTCGAAATCGGGGAATATTGAGAAGGGATTGGTTAGAGGAGCGAAGAGAGCGACTGGGGGTGTAGGGGCTAATGGGAGAATTAATGAACCACGGGGCAGTGCGGGCACGAGCCATAAAGGCAAGGCAGCCCATCTTAACAAGCATTTACAATGCAATGGTCTCGGCATCATTAAAGGTAGAGCTATTGGCATTGCTCATGACATTTTTTTTTCTTTAAATCATAAATAAATGGCATTGTCATTTACATTGTCAATACACACCACTCTGCACTGCACTGCACTCACCTGCACTGCACTCACCTGCACTCAACTGCACTCACCTGCACTGCACTGCACTCAACTGCACTCACCTGCACTGCACTGCACTCAACTGCACTCACCTGCACTGCACTCACCTGCACTGCACTGCACTCACCTGCACTGCACTCACCTGCACTGCACTGCACTCACCTGCACTGCACTGCACTCACCTGCACTCACCTGCACTGCACTCACCTGCACTGCACTGCACTCACCTGCACTGCACTGCACTCACCTGCACTCACCTGCACTGCACTCACCTGCACTGCACTCACCTGCACTGCACTCACCTGCACTCACCTGCACTGCACTGCACTCACCTGCACTGCACTCACCTGCACTGCACTCACCTGCGCTGCACTCACCTGCACTGCACTGCACTCACCTGCGCTGCACTCACCTGCGCTGCACTGCACTCACCTGCGCTGCACTCACCTGCACTGCACTGCACTCACCTGCGCTGCACTCACCTGCGCTGCACTCACCTGCGCTGCACTCACCTGCACTGCACTCACCTGCGCTGCACTCACCTGCGCTGCACTCACCTGCGCTGCACTCACCTGCACTGCACTCACCTGCACTGCACTCACCTGCACTGCACTCACCTGCACTGCACTGCACTGCACTCACCTGCACTGCACTGCACTCACCTGCACTGCACTGCACTGCACTCACCTGCACTGCACTGCACTGCACTCACCTGCACTGCACTGCACTCACCTGCACTGCACTGCACTGCACTCACCTGCACTGCACTGCACTCACCTGCACTGCACTCCACTGCACTGCACTCACCTGCACTGCACTCACCTGCACTGCACTCACCTGCGCTGCACTGCACTCACCTGCGCTGCACTCACCTGCGCTGCACTCACCTGCGCTGCACTCACCTGCGCTGCACTCACCTGCACTGCACTCACCTGCACTGCACTCACCTGCACTGCACTGCACTGCACTCACCTGCACTGCACTGCACTCACCTGCACTGCACTGCACTCACCTGCACTGCACTGCACTGCACTCACCTGCACTGCACTGCACTCACCTGCACTGCACTGCACTGACCTGCACTGCACTGCACTCACCTGCACTGCACTCACCTGCACTGCACTCACCTGCACTGCACTGCACTCACCTGCACTGCACTCACCTGCGCTGCACTCACCTGCACTGCACTCACCTGCACTGCACTCACCTGCACTGCACTCACCTGCACTGCACTGCACTGCACTCACCTGCACTGCACTGCACTCACCTGCACTGCACTGCACTGCACTCACCTGCACTGCACTGCACTGCACTCACCTGCACTGCACTGCACTCACCTGCACTGCACTGCACTGACCTGCACTGCACTGCACTCACCTGCACTGCACTCACCTGCACTGCACTCACCTGCACTGCACTGCACTCACCTGCACTGCACTCACCTGCACTGCACTCACCTGCGCTGCACTGCACTCACCTGCACTGCACTCACCTGCGCTGCACTCACCTGCGCTGCACTGCACTCACCTGCGCTGCACTCACCTGCACTGCACTCACCTGCACTGCACTCACCTGCACTGCACTCACCTGCACTGCACTGCACTGCACTCACCTGCACTGCACTGCACTCACCTGCACTGCACTGCACTGCACTCACCTGCACTGCACTGCACTGCACTCACCTGCACTGCACTGCACTCACCTGCACTGCACTGCACTGACCTGCACTGCACTGCACTCACCTGCACTGCACTCACCTGCACTGCACTCACCTGCACTGCACTCACCTGCGCTGCACTGCACTCACCTGCACTGCACTCACCTGCGCTGCACTCACCTGCGCTGCACTGCACTCACCTGCGCTGCACTCACCTGCACTGCACTGCACTCACCTGCGCTGCACTCACCTGCGCTGCACTCACCTGCGCTGCACTCACCTGCGCTGCACTCACCTGCGCTGCACTCACCTGCACTGCACTCACCTGCGCTGCACTCACCTGCACTGCACTGCACTCACCTGCACTGCACTGCACTCACCTGCGCTGCACTCACCTGCGCTGCACTGCACTCACCTGCACTGCACTCACCTGCGCTGCACTCACCTGCGCTGCACTCACCTGCGCTGCACTCACCTGCACTGCACTCACCTGCACTGCACTCACCTGCACTGCACTGCACTGCACTCACCTGCACTGCACTGCACTCACCTGCACTGCACTGCACTGCACTCACCTGCACTGCACTGCACTGCACTCACCTGCACTGCACTGCACTCACCTGCACTGCACTGCACTGACCTGCACTGCACTGCACTCACCTGCACTGCACTCACCTGCGCTGCACTCACCTGCACTGCACTCACCTGCACTGCACTGCACTCACCTGCGCTGCACTGCACTCACCTGCACTGCACTGCACTCACCTGCGCTGCACTCACCTGCGCTGCACTCACCTGCGCTGCACTGCACTCACCTGCGCTGCACTCACCTGCGCTGCACTCACCTGCGCTGCACTCACCTGCGCTGCACTGCACTCACCTGCACTGCACTCACCTGCGCTGCACTCACCTGCACTGCACTGCACTCACCTGCGCTGCACGCACTGCACTCGCCTGCACTGCACTGCACTGCACTGCACTCACCTGCACTGCACTGCACTCACCTGCACTGCACTCACCTGCACTGCACTCACCTGCACTGCACTCACCTGCACTGCACTGCACTGCACTCACCTGCACTGCACTCACCTGCACTGCACTCACCTGCACTGCACTGCACTCACCTGCACTCACCTGCACTGCACTCACCTGCACTGCACTGCACTGACCTGCACTGCACTGCACTCACCTGCACTGCACTCACCTGCACTGCACTCACCTGCGCTGCACTCACCTGCGCTGCACTGCACTCACCTGCACTGCACTCACCTGCGCTGCACTCACCTGCGCTGCACTGCACTCACCTGCGCTGCACTCACCTGCACTGCACTGCACTCACCTGCGCTGCACGCACTGCACTCGCCTGCACTGCACTGCACTGCACTGCACTCACCTGCACTGCACTGCACTCACCTGCACTGCACTCACCTGCACTGCACTCACCTGCACTGCACTCACCTGCACTGCACTGCACTGCACTCACCTGCACTGCACTCACCTGCACTGCACTCACCTGCACTGCACTGCACTCACCTGCACTCACCTGCACTGCACTCACCTGCACTGCACTCACCTGCACTGCACTCACCTGCACTGCACTGCACTCACCTGCACTGCACTCACCTGCACTGCACTCACCTGCACTGCACTGCACTCACCTGCACTGCACTCACCTGCACTGCACTCACCTGCACTGCACTGCACTCACCTGCACTGCACTCACCTGCACTGCACTCACCTGCACTGCACTCACCTGCACTGCACTGCACTCACCTGCACTGCACTGCACTCACCTGCACTGCACTGCACTTCACTCTGCACTCACTACTCTGCACTCACTACTCTGCACTCACTACTCTGCACTCACTACTCTGCACTCACTGCTCACTCCTCTGCACACTCTGCGCTCACTCCTCTGCACACTCTGCGCTCACTCCTCTGCACACTCTGCGCTCACTCCTCTGCACACTCTGCGCTCACTCCTCTGCACACTCTGCGCTCTCTGCGCTCACACTCTGCGCTCACACTCTGCGCTCACACTCTGCGCTCACACTCTGCGCTCACACTCTGCGCTCACACTCTGCGCTCACACTCTGCGCTCACACTCTGCGCTCACACTCTGCGCTCACACTCTGCGCTCACACTCTGCGCTCACACTCTGCGCTCACACTCTGCGCTCACACTCTGCGCTCACACTCTGCGCTCACACTCTGCGCTCACACTCTGCGCTCACACTCTGCGCTCACACTCTGCGCTCACACTCTGCGCTCACACTCTGCGCTCACACTCTGCGCTCACACTCTGCGCTCACACTCTGCGCTCACACTCTGCGCTCACACTCTGCGCTCACACTCTGCGCTCACACTCTGCGCTCACACTCTGCGCTCACACTCTGCGCTCACACTCTGCGCTCACACTCTGCGCTCACACTCTGCGCTCACACTCTGCGCTCACACTCTGCGCTCACACTCTGCGCTCACACTCTGCGCTCACACTCTGCGCTCACACTCTGCGCTCACACTCTGCGCTCACACTCTGCGCTCACACTCTGCGCTCACACTCTGCGCTCACACTCTGCGCTCACACTCTGCGCTCACACTCTGCGCTCACACTCTGCGCTCACTACTCTGCGCTCACACTCTGCGCTCACTACTCTGCGCTCACACTCTGCGCTCACTACTCTGCGCTCACTACTCTGCGCTCACTACTCTGCGCTCACTACTCTGCGCTCACTACTCTGCGCTCACTACTCTGCGCTCACTACTCTGCGCTCACTACTCTGCGCTCACTACTCTGCGCTCACTACTCTGCGCTCACTACTCTGCGCTCACTACTCTGCGCTCACTACTCTGCGCTCACTACTCTGCGCTCACTACTCTGCGCTCACTACTCTGCGCTCACTACTCTGCGCTCACTACTCTGCGCTCACTACTCTGCGCTCACTACTCTGCGCTCACTACTCTGCGCTCACTACTCTGCACTCACTACTCTGCACTCACTACTCTGCACTCACTACTCTGCACTCACTACTCTGCACTCACTACTCTGCACTCACTACTCTGCACTCACTACTCTGCACTCACTACTCTGCACTCACTACTCTGCACTCTGCACACTCACTCTGCACTGTGCACACCACTGATATCATGGAATCTTCCACCACACTTTCTAAAACTCTATAGTCCGAAGCATAATAGGCACAGAACCAAAAGAAGGGTAGACATTGCTTAAAATAATCTTATTGTATTTATGAGAAGCAAAAGCGAGACTGTGAAATGTGCTGAATATCAGTTTGTTACGAATCAACAGAGTGGAGTTAGAGAACCAAGAAATAGTAATTTAGAATCTGGGTTAGAAGGAGTAGTAATCACAAGCTGAGAATCAACGGGCGCGAAACAGCGTGGTGGGCGCGCAGGAGACGCAGCGTGAGCGTGCACATCAGCTGAAGATCGCCGGAGAAGACACCGAGCCTGCCTGCTGCCGTGACTGACCCGCTGCAGAGGGAAAGAGCCCGGTGAGTGGGGGTAGAGGGGGGGCGGCAGAGAGGGAGTGGGCAGAGAGGGAGGGTGTGTGTGTGTGTGTGCGTGCGTGTGTCTGTCTGTGTGTGTCTGGTGTGTGCCTGCCTGCCTGCCTGCCTGCCTGCCTTTGTGTGTGCGCGTCCACAGACCCTGGTCGGCTCGTGCACCGCTCTGTACTCCCTTGCGAGCTTACTCGGCGACAATAGTTCTCGGTGCCGAGACCTAAAAAGGGACCTCTGACAGATGGGGAGCCAATGAAGGGATTTCAAGAATGGGGTGATGTGCTGAAATTTAGGGAGGTGATGTATGAGGCGGGCTGCTTGATTCTGAATAGCCTGTAAGCGGCAAAGTTCAAAGGCCGGAATTCCCACATAGAGGCTGTTCCCATAATCTACTCGGGAGAGATTCATAGCTAGCACAATGATTTTAAGGGCATCAGGGGGAAAAAAACGGGAAACTTTCCGGATAATCCGGAGGGACAAAAAACAAGAGGAGACCACTGAGCTAACCTGGGCATGCATGGAGAGGTCCCGGCTGACTTTGATGCCCAAGGTCTTAGCTGAAGCCGCCGGCACTGGGGGGGGGGCAAAGATGGACGGCCAAAAGGCGGCTGACCAAGGGCTGGTGTTAGCGCCAGTCAGGACCAACTCCGTTTTGTCCAGGTTAAGCTTGAGATGGTTGTGGTTCATCCACTCAGAAATAAAGACCAGAGAAGAATGAAACTTAGGCAAAGAATCAGAGGAAGAAAGATCAAACACAAGCTGAAGGTCATCCGCATAATTGTACAAGGAGACCCCCATGTCGAGAAGAGAAAAAATCAAAGGATAAATATAAAGATTGAAAAGTAGGGGGGACAGGGAAGATCCCTGAGGAACCCCACAGGTGACCGGACGAGAAGGGGCAGAGAAACCAGAAAGGTGGACCGCCTGGGACCGCCCTTTAAGAAAAGAAGCGAGCCAAGAGAGGGCGGTGCCCCGAATGCCCGCTGCGCTGACACGGCCGAGAAGGATGGAAATGGTCGACCGTGTCAAACGCAGCAGACAAATCAAGGAGCACAAGAGCTTGAGGAAGATTAAAATCAGCCCTACTCTTGAGCTCGTCAAGGACTGCCAGGACCACTGATTCGGTCGAGTGGCCCGGGCGGAAGCCCGCTTGATGGGAGGCCAAGAGATGGTTATCCTCGATGTATATGGACAGGGAGGTGGTGATGTGGCTCTCCAAAATCTTTCCTAAGTAGGGAAGAAGGGAAATAGGCCTGAAGTTGGAAGGAAGGGAAGGATCTAAGCCAGGCTTTTTAAGAATTGGAAAAACTATGGCCGACTTAAAACATGTTGGAACTAGGACCTGAGAAATAGATGCATTGAGAAAAGAAAGGGGGGGTCAGGGCAGTTAATGAAGAGTTCTTTTAGGATGTGGGCTGGAGCACAGTCGGCCGGTGAGCCAGACTTAACTTTCTGGAGTGAGGCAAGGAAGGATTCAATCGAGATAGGGGGGAAGTGGTGAAGGGAAGAGGTAGGCGAGGGGGGACCAGGAAAGAGGAATGAGGAGAATGCAGGAGGAATATTAGCTTTGATCTTGACAATTTTATCTATAAAAAAATCATTAAGGGAGGAACAGAGTGCTTGGGAAGGGACAAGGTTAAGATTGACCCTATCGGATGTGACTAAGTTGCGAACTGTGGAGAATATCTCTTTGGACTTGTTAGCAGATGATATAATTTTCTCCGAAAAATATTTGTTTTTTGCCGAAAGAACGGCTCGTTTGTACTCAGTAAGCATAGACTTATATTTGGCTCGCAAGGTAGGACAGTAGTTGCACCTCCAATGGCGTTCAGCGCGCCGGAGGTCCAACTTTAAGGTTTTCAGTTCACCGGTGAACCACTTGTGAGCAGCATGCGGGCGACAGGACTTAACTTTTTTTTAAGTGGGGCGACCAGGTCACAAGATAAGGACAGCCAGGAGTTCATGGCATCTGCTTGGTGGTCGAGGGGGAGCTCAGAAAGATCAGGAGAGGAGGAAGAGAGGGAGGCACAGAGAGAATTCAAGTCAACCCGGTTCCAATTTCGAGCAAGAATGTTCCTGGGTAAAGGGGGTTTTTCAGATGCGCCAAGGTCGATGGAAAAAGAGATCAAAGAATGATCAGACCAGGTGCAGGGCAGAGCGCAAGGAGAGAGACTGGGACAAGAGGCTGACCATATTTGGTCTAGGGTGTGGCCGTGAACGTGGGTGGGGGCATGGACGTGCGAAAGAAAATTGAGACCAAGGAGTGTAGCAGAAAAATCTTTAGAGAGCTGATCTTCCTTAGGGGCGCCAGGCCAGAAATTAAAATCACCCAGTAGAAGAACGGACGAGTTATTGACCACGAGCGTGGCCAAAAGTTCTTGCAAAGTAGATACAAAAGAGGGCATATTTTGGGGAGAACGATACAGGAGTACTATGGTCAAAGGAACCAGAAGGTTAATTGAACGAGCGACTAAAAAGTCGACACAGGGTATGGGGAGGTGAGGAAGGAGTTGAAAGTGGAGATTGGAGCGAGTAATCAGAGCCACGCCTCCTCCGATTTTGCCAGCCGGGCGGTCGGCACGAAGAGCATAGTAAGTGTCGGGGAGAGTGGAAAGTACGTCAGGCAGAGAGTCAGCTGAAAACCAAGTCTCTGTGAGAAAGAGGAAATCGGGAGCAGTAGGGTAAAAACTAGAACCCTTGACTTCTGCAGATGAGTTGCAACTACCTCCATCACTTTCCTGACTGGTAAGGCCAAATAGGAGCAAGGCAAACTGAAAGCGCTCTTGGCCCACGTGAGCTGCAGGTAATGTCTGTGGGCAGGCAGGACAGGGATGTGGAAATATGGGTCCTAGAAGTCCAACGCTACTATCCAGTCTTCCGGGTCCAGGGCAGGCAGAACTTGCGTGAGCATCTTAAAACTCTCCTTTTTCAGGAAGAGATTGAGAAGGCTAAGGTCTAGGAAAGGACAAATGCCTCCGTCCTTCTTGGGCACCAGGAAGTAGCGGGAATAGCAACCACAACCTACTTCTGACGTCAGCACCATCTCTATAGCTCCCTTAGCCAAGAGTGGCAGCACTTCCTGACAGAGCAAGGGGAGGCGGTCCTCCATCATCCAGGCGTGAGTGGCATGGCTGGAGCAGTAGTCACACAGGGAAGGGAGTTGCCGATTTGGACGATTTGCAAAACCCAACCGTCTGATATTACTGACCGCCAGTGATGAAGGTGATGCCCTCTGGATGCCCATGATGATCAGACAGCAAACCAAATGGGTTTGGAGGCTTCCATTGTCAGGGGGGAGGTGGACTGACCCAACCTCTGGCTACCTGTACCACATCGTCTATGGGACCCGTGTCCTCGGCCACGAAACGGCTGGGAAGCCTGTTGGCCCCGAGGGAGGGAGGGGCTGGGAGGCTATGGATGCAGTTGGAGACCCCTTTCGAGACCATGAAAGGGGTGAAAGGTGAACTGGGGAGATGAGGAGCCATAGACGAGCCCAAGGACCTGGCTGTATCTCTTCTGTCCTTAAAGTGCTCCAGCGATGAGTCCGCCTTCTTACCAAAAAGACAGGAGCCATCAAAGGGCATGTCCATAAGTGAGGTTTGGACATCCCCAGAAAACCCAGTTGTTCTCAGCCAGGTGTAGCGTTGCAGGGCCACCAATGTTGAAATAATGCTAGTCAGCGAGCCTGTCGTGTCCAGTCCACATCGTATGGTGAACTTTGCTGATTCTCTCCGATCAGCAAGAGCTTGGGAGCGTATAGCTTGGGCCTATTTCAAGACCATAGGCAGCCCTTGCGCAATCAAATCCCAAATCGTATGGGAGTATTGGCCCAACAGGCATGCTTTGTTTAAGGACCCCAGTGCAAGACTGGCAGAAGAGAACATTCTCTTGCCAAACATATCCAGCCTCTTGGATTCCCTCTGGGGGAGTGGTAGGGAAAGCACAGCGATTGATCCTGGAGGTTGAGACTTGGACCACCAAGCTCTCCCGGTTGGGGTGCTGGGTAAAGAAACTGGGGTCCCCAGGAGTTGAGCGATGCAGTTGGGCAATTGTCCTATGCACAGGAGCCCCTTTGTAGGGCTTGGGCCAGACGTCAGTAATGGTTCTTTAAATGGAAGTAAAGGTTCAGGGGGGCAACTCCCGGCTGGAGCACCTCTATCAAGACGTTCACCTGGACCACCACTGTGGGTGGCTGAAGATCCAAGTCCATGGCCTCCCTTCGCACCACTGTAGCAAAAGAGGCACCCTCCTCCGTAGCCACAGTAGGAGAGACAAAGCCAGTGTCAGGCGAGGTGTCTTACCCACAGTCCTCTGCCAGTTTCTCATAACAGTTGTCCTCATTCTCATTTAAGTGATGCTGGTATCCATAAGAGTCCTCCGACCCCTCTCATTTGTCTCCCTCACCAGGCCTGTCAGAAGTAAAAGGCACCGACTGATACAGGGAGCATGGCCCGGTCATCTCCGGAACTGGCATCGAACAACGTCCATCTGGCTCTGTGTCAAGAGGCGGGAATGACAACAGAGATGGTGCCGCCGTGGGGCATCAGCACTGGAGCAGGCCCGGAGGATGGTCTGTCCCCAGTAGTGGCCCCTCACGTACCTGTGGGGCCCAAAAGTGCTCCAGAGGAGCCGGTGTATTGCCTTATAAAATGCTTTAGGCTGGGGGAGAGAGGGTGGAGGGGTAGCTACGGCTAGGTTAGGGAAGTGCAGAGTGAACCCTGACTCAGGCTTTGCCAAAGTGCAAGGTCTGGAATGCCAATACCCCAGCAACTCGTGGGAAGCCAGGACCTTCTATAAACTATAAAAACTATGCATATTCTAATTCTTTTAACTCTCAGGAATCTATCAGTACAAGCCAGACCTCCCATGTCCTAACTTGTAGGCCATGCTGACCCATTTTTTCCTGATTCTTCTGACAATAGGGATGCTAGACAAACATCATTTTCAGGGTGCTGATAGGCAGTAAGTTGAGCACAGTTCATTTTGGAAATCTGCAAAGCTACACATCCTAAGGTTTTTATTACTAGGTGGATAAACTCCTTCGCCATGAACGGTTCATTGGGGGAGCATGCTGTATATGACATTAGTCAGATGTTTAACACTTATCAAAACATTGTACTTCCCTAGGGTCTCCCTTATGGAGGAACAAGTCCAAGCCAAGGCTTCACCACAGATTTGTTCTTCTGGGTCTCCTGCGAGGGGAGCCCAGATAAGAATGAGTTTATATGGATTATGGGTGCCCAATGATAATAAATTTGGTGCAGTGCATTTTGGAAATTTGGAAAGTAACTACAAGTGGAAGGCTGGTTTAAGCCACCACTCTTTCGGTCGTCGCAGATATCACCCCTGGATTGTTATGGAAACTTACCACAACCATACATTGTTAACAAATAAGGTTTCTATCACTGGGTCCCAGGCTGCCCTCACCCAGATTGGTTGGCCAGGACAACACTCTGAACAAGACATTGGTCACATTTTCGGCATTTTTCCCCCAAAACACTCTAGTTTCCTTTAGTCTTCCTCACACTGTAACATGTCCCTGCCAAGGCTTGACACACATCTTTGCTTTACTGGGTTTTCAGAGTGTAGAGCTATCAGGTATGTGTGGGCTTTCAATTAGTTTTAACAGCAATCCAAACACTAGACACTAGGGAATATGCATAATGGGGAACATTCCATGGCAGATGTCATCAACATTTAGACAGGGGGGGCAGGTCGGCTGCCATCCATGGGAACCTATCAAATACAACAAGATGATGGACGGATGAATCGTTTCAACCTATCACCCGCAGTCACAGATCTGGCCAGCTTGAATCCCATGGCATAGTGAGCAAGGAGCCCACGTCTAGGCATACCCTTGGCCACTTAGGGTGAACATAGCAAACACAACAAGATGATGGACTGAGTGCTGAAACTTTTCAACCACTCAACTGAAGACATTTCTAAGAAGTATTGAGAAGCAAGGAGCCCCATGCTGTGTTGCTTTTTGTTTTTTTTTCACTTATTCTAGGCAGAAATCTAAACAGCATCTGGCTCCTTGCTGGGGCATAGACACATAGATTATTCCTCTTAGGCTGCTTGTCGTGGACAGAGAAACATTCTGCTGCTTCATCAGTCTTCTCTCAATTTCACCCCCTGCTCACCTACAGAAAAAGAAGTGGATCTAGCTGGTGGGCAAGGACAGGGAAGTAAAGTAATGGCTGCCCCTAACCTTATCAGGTCAAGCCTGTAAGAGGGTCGCAGTGTTACTAAATATCTTCTGGGCGATTTGTGCTCCTAGGTACCATCGTTGATACTATACAGTTGAGGTGATTGATATCATTCACTGTAAGACATGTGTTGAGTAAATATTAGTAATGCTATACATATGAAATTGTGTATAAATACGAAGTTAAATTTGAATTCTTCAATGCTTCCTGGTAAGTGTCCATCAGCCTTTGGTTTCGGAATCTTGGAAACAAACTGTAAATAAATAGGAGCACACTGTGGAATTTGTCCTCACCTGAACAAAATCCTTTTTGGTAAACTAATCTGGCGTTTCAAGCAATGGTCAGCATTTCAATTTACTCTGATGCCCTTTACTTTCTTGGCATAAAAATAATTCTTATTGGGGGAGGGAGAGAGGGCAGGTCTATGAGCATTCTCCTGTCCACAAAGTCTTGTGGCTGTTAAACCACAATAGTAGACACCCAAGGAAGACCGGCACCCATGCTGTGTCCTAGGACATAGTACTCTTAAGATGATGTGCTAAATACAACCTTGGATCTCAGCTACAGCTTTCTTTCTAACAGCGCTACTTCTGCATGTCCTTGTGCACCTGCGAGCAGCCACGAATATTGAGTAGAAGTCTTGAGATGGAACTATTGGAGTATACAGCATTTAGTCTCTGATTGATCAGGGTAAACCAGGGAGAGACTGCAACAAAGCCTTAAAATTGTAAACTGTAGAAACACTGAATTTAACGTTATCACAATCAGTGAATATACATGTTTTCACAAGGGCGCGATGTAGAATATAACAGGGTGAAAGTGTAGTGCTATAGCATATAAATGAGCACTGAAGGGATCAAGCATATACACATATGCAAAAAATATAAAAGCAATGGATATGTGTTTCTCAAAATTAGACAATTGCAGTTCAATGTCAACTACAACCAGCTAACGTTATTAAAGATGTCAGTCAAGAACATTTGACCCAAAGAAATGTGACACTATTGGGACAGAGAGTCTGGAAAGACTTATCACAGCTACCCTGTATATAATAAGGTAGGCTGTCAGATAGACGTCTGTTTTTGTTGTGGAAACAAATAAAATTAAACTATAGCAATCATTTCTCTCTCGCACAGGTTAGTCTGTTCTTTAAGCTAAGGGAGATCCAAAAAGCATTGCTGGTTGCTTAGCAAAGGCACAATTATAACTATCAACAGAGAAAACAGACCAATTATAATTCTTCCTTCTCAACCAAGGGTGGTAGGAAACCAGAAGTATATACATCGGTAATATACGAGGAGCTGTGTTGCATTACTTCATTTACTTTCATCAAAAAATGAATATCATAGGGGAATCTCATCAAGTGCCTTAAGTTGGAAGACATCTGCCATTGTGGAAGTATCTGACTATTCCCCCATATCTAAGGATGAAATATCCAGTTCTGCAATTGATTTAAGAAGACAGATCAAGACTACGACTTAGCCCCTTTCTATTTTCTGGATCAATCTGTTAAACTGCTCCATTGGCTGACTATTACTGCTTCTATTACTAATGCCTCCCTGCTGGAAGGTGTGGCACACCCACATTAAAACTGACAGTAGTCGAGCCATTTCCAAAAACCCTAATGTACACAAAAGCGAGCCTTCACACTGTACATCTACTTCCAATCTAGCAAGTAAAATACTCAAGAAGGTAATTAATAAGCAACTTCAGTCTCACATGGATATATGGTACTCCCTCGACAACAATTCTGATTTCAGTACCAATTATAAGTCTAAAACCGTATAGGAGGACATAGCGGACAACATAACGGAAATTGTAGATCAGGGGTATTGGCTTGCTGATTATCCTTAATCTGTCAATAGCCTTTGCAATGGTGGCTCACAGAATTTTCATCCAGTGGTTTAATCACACAACCATCCTAATAATCTTTGCTTTTATCCATCAAAGAGAACAACTGGTCTAGCATATGGTCAGTCACTGATACTGGTCTTTAGTTATGAAATATTGACTATAGGTGGGTGGGGGGGAATAATCGAGGATTGTCATTGCTGCTTCTCTAATACAACACAACATGCAGAGAATATTTTGATCATCCACCTATAGGTCCTCACCGTATTGCTAGAAATGCATTAGTTATCAGAGAGCATTAATGAACATAACTTGGAAAATTGGGTTATTTCAGTCAGACACAACCACCAAGATTTTGCTACAGATGAATCAGGCTGGGTTCCTCTTCCAAGCTCTCTCTGCTTCTTTGGAAGAAATCAGGGGCTGAATGGGGATAAAGTCACTCCGATTTAATGGAAACAAAAGATAGGTTATCGAATATGAAACAAAGATAAACTAAGGAACATTAATCCTCTGACTTTTAACCGCTTTTCAGTCAAGTGATCCTGCCCAAAACTAAGGAAAATACCTTTGGTGTTTATGTGGATAATATTTTGCCTATGTAGCCATAGGCAATAAAACCATTCTCCTTCATTTGTCCTGCCAAAGAAAAATCATCCTGTTGATCTCTCCCAGCCCCAGAGCCATATTAACTGGTGCCACCATCAACTCCAGGCTAGAATGTGGAAACGCCCACCATATGAGAGTCTTGATCTGTAGAGAGGCCCTCCTTCAAAAAATGCAGAATGACCAAGTTTGCTCAGCATTTAGCCTCGCAAGAAGGGAACATGTGTTGATGGTTAGGAAAATCCCTCACAAGTGAACTTAAGATGGCTGGATTACATTTGAATATGTTTGATGTTTAAATGTAAGAATGGGCTGGCTACTACATTGCCGCAAAGATATCATCCCTTACTCCTCAGTAAAAGCTTCACATTAGAACCTTTTTGTAAGTCTTAAACCAAACTGTAATCAGGGAGAGGGGAGTCAAAAAGTAAGCGATACAAAAGGGGATGATAGACGGAGCGTTTGAGCAAATCAAACACTCACCCCCAGTCAACTGATCTGGGTTTAATCCATCACCATTCTTTAGCTCACTCAGCCACCCCAGTTCAGACATGGCCATATGCAAATCAGTCTGACCCTGTGCCTCATGGGAACAGTCCAGCCCGAACTGCCAAGCCATGTCTTCCCTGGACCAGAAACAAGCATCCTGGGACCGGTTTCGGATTCATAATCCTCATCAGCCAGGCTATCTTGAATCCAGTGGCCAAGTGAGCAAGGGACTCACGTCTGAGCATACCCTGCCACACTTAGGGCGAACAAAGCGATACAAAAGGGGATGATGGACGGAGCGTTTGAGCAAATCAAACACTCACCCCCAGGCAACTGATCTGGGTTTAATCCATCACCATTCTTTAGCTCACTCGGCCACCCCAGTTCAGACATGGAAATATGCAAATCAGTCTGACCCTGTGCCTCATGGGAACAGTCCAGCCCGAACTGCCAAACCATGTCTGCCCTGGACCAGAAACAAGCATCCTGGGACCGGTTTCGGATTCATAATCCTCATCAGCCAGGCTATCTTGAATCCAGTGGCCAAGTGAGCAAGGGACTCACGTCTGAGCATACCCTGCCACACTTAGGGCGAACAAAGCGATACAAAAGGGGTCCCAGGATGCTTGTTTCTGGTCCAGGGAAGACATGGCTTGGCAGATCGGGCTGGACTGTTCCCATGAGGCACAGGGTCAGACTGATTTGCATATAGCCATGCCTGAACTGGGGTGGCTGACTGAACTAAAGAATGGTGATGGATTAAACCCAGATCAGTTGACTGGGGGTGAGTGTTTGATTTGTTCAAACGCTCCGTCCATCATCCCCTTTTGTATCGCAGTCAAAAAGTAAGCCATCTTGTAGGATATAGTGTAACTCTTTTCCCAAGTATGATATAAGAGATAAAGTATCCTCTGCCGTACAGTACAAGTACATTGCAAGTCACGAAGGAGTTCCATAACCATATAAACGAACGAGGCAGAAGGCCAAGTTCCTTTATAAAGTTATGGAACTCCGAGGAGACTTGCAATATGCTCATCATGTATGCCAGAGGATATCATATCCTATAGAATACATCACCTTTCCCACAAACCATTTAAAACCTTGGCTCATAGCTCTTCATATGAATGAGTGAGCATGTTTGCAAACATGAAGATTAAAAATGAAACCTGTAGTAGAACATTAAACACACCAAAAACCTGTTAGATATTTGTTGCAAACAGATATTAGAAACAGTTCAATACAAGTCAGCTGCAGTAGCTCAGTACGTGTAGAAACATTCAGAAATATTCTAGCTTTTCTCTAGCTAAGGAGTGCAAAAAATAAATGGTCTCTCTACTGGTTATATGTTATTCAATTAGAGCAAAAGAAAAACAATGTTCCATTTTTGTTGCTTTAAACAGCTGCTTCAATTATGCTACGTGACCTGCCCTGCCTTTCACGGCAGCTGCCGGCTTTAGCAGCAGGCATTGTGATGTCAAAACTCGACTGTGATAACTTATAATAGTTGTGTTTTGACGTCTTTTATTTATGATCAGCAACTGGGTACATCTCTAGGCGTGGATTATAAAGAAATCGGAGACTGGCGTTTCTACAGGGATTGCAGAATCCCATGTATTATAAAGGAATAAGCAGTTTCCACTACATTTAAAAAAATAAAAAGTATCTATTCTAATCACTCGCCTCTGGTAACACTATCAAAGGCCAGTACATACAGACAAATATCTGCAATAGGTGCTTATTGTTAATATCCCATAACATACCATACAGTAAAATACATCTTGTTGGGCTCTCAGCTGCAGACAATGCAAGGTTATAAGAATCTAATGTGACTCCTGCCGTCTTGCACATGTTAGTGTATGGCGATGTATAAACTCACCTGAAGTCTGACCAGCTGAATACTTCTGAACGCCACACCATTATATGAAACAGGACTGGGGCAATAACCTGGATCATGTGAGTCATGCAAAGAACAGGAAGTCAATCCTCCTCCTCAGAATGAGTTTATTAAGATGGCTCCCCTGACAAGGGGTGTGGAATTCTATAAAATGTACTTGTCCATGAGAGAGGATGCTTCAAAAATCTACTTGTCCTGGAAAAAAAACCAATTATCTATTTTGTGCCATGAAGAGAGGTGATCAACTATGGAAGCATTACCATGATATCAGAGCTTTGATAACAGCCCCTCTAATAATAAAAGGGCACACATTGTATCACGGTTTAGATTCTAGTCTCCGATTACACTACCTTTCTGAATATTCACATGTTCTATGTATAAACAGGCTCCATTTATAAGTGGGATCCGTTAGGCCAGCTTTGTAATCACGGTATAGATCTGTGTTCCCATTATAGCAGAGGTCAGGGTATATCATTGCTCTAATTGAAAAAATGTTCATGATGTTACTTACCCTGGTAAATGTACTTTTATGCATTAATTTGATTTAACTCAATGATGCTTTAAATAAACCCAGATTCGACTTGCAGTCCACTGCCTAAGTTGCAAAGTACGGATAAACAAGACCAATAAAAGTCAAACACTCTCCACCTGAGCATATTGTGTAACGCTTATACTCTGGGCCTGTCATAGGTAGTAAGATTTGGGGGGTGCAAGTCTGAGGTTTCCAAGCAATTGATGCTGTGGACTCAACTGAAACAGATGGCGCAAAGGGCGAGTATCAACAAGGTGTCGCAGCCAGGTTCCAGACTACAGTTCCAAGGAGGTGTTTGAGTGTCGGCTACAGTAACCTGTGTGCAACTGGGAGGCTGGTCACGGTTTCACAGCCAGAAGTATAGCTTGTTAGCGTAATGTACCTGCAGCCAAGTGTGAAGGTCTCGCTCTCTATTTCGACAAGGGATTTTGTAAGATATGCTTTTGATACAGCATGAACTCCAAACAACAACAAAGCAATGCTCAGAGAAACATTTTAATTCAGTTGGAGCATCTTAAATTTGAGGTTTACTACATAGAACAGTGAGTGGTGTGTGCTGTGCTTTAATCACATTTAAAAAAAACACAATGTGAAGAGGGGTAGAAAGAGGAATTGAATGAAACATTGCAGAAAAAAGGGAGATTTGCCCACAATCAGAGAATTTGTGGTCACAAGCCAAATCCAGGATTAGAAGGCAGGGCTTGGCGGTTCCAATGTCAAAATAAATATATATGAATATAGTAATAATAAAAGTAGTTTGCAAAAATGGTAGAGTGTGGTAGGTTGCAGGAGATCATGGGCAGCTAACATCTTAACTATTCACCCACTCGTCGACTGTTGAGTAATAAAAAGGTGTCTTCCAAAATTATACAATACTAGCTTACCCGTCGCGCGTTGCTGCGATTTCCGAAGAACGGAAACTCGTTATGATAACATTAAATTTACATTGTGTCATTTTTAGTGAAACTTATTCATTTTAATATGGAAAACATTTCAAAGTGTCGTTTTAATTCTATTTATTTATTTGAGTGCTTGTGGATACACAATTTTTTGTTTTTCCATCTGGTGCGTACATCAGTATTCAATAGATTATGAGGGCCCTGGGGGGCCGATATTTAAAAAAGAATTATGCCAGAAACCTTCGCGGGAGTGTACTCAACAACTTCTCAAAGTTTCATGGCGATTGGATGAATGCTGTTTTAATTCTATTTATTTATTCGAGTGCTTGTGGATACACAATTTTTAATTTTTCCGTCTTGTGCGTACATCAGTATTCGAAAGATTATGAGGGCCCTGGGGGGACGATATTTTAAATAATTTTATGCCAGAAACCTTCGCGGGAGTGTACTCAACAACTTCACAAAGTTTCATGGCAATCGGATGAATGGTGTAGTAATGCAGAAAGGACAAACAGACAGACATACATTCGTTTTTATATATATAGATGAAGGTTTAATAATTAAAAACAATCAAATATCCATATATATGTCACAGATGGGCCTGAAAGTTAATAGGAGGAGTTTCGCGCCAAACGCTCTCAGAGCCGTCCAGCCGTTAGAGCCTTCAGAGCCCTTGGAGCTGCGGCTGGAGTTACTGGGAAGCAGCCCCTGAAGCAGCCCCCGATTCCTGTGCACTGTGCGCTGTAGCCACGATGTCAGTCTTCCGAAGGAGCGGGGGTTGCTAAGCTGCTAAGCACCCCCGTATGCGAGCCGCGTGTCATCCCCGGAAGCAGGAGCCGCCAAACATCTTCCCATGCGGCAGAAACCGCGAGTCACTCTTCGAAGCGGAAGGAAGCCGCTAAACATTTTCCTACGCGGTAGAAACCGCAAGTCATCTCCCGAAGCGGCAGGAGCCACCAAAACATTTCTGCATGCAGCTGAAGCCGCGGGTCAGTCACCATCGTGATAGGAGCCGCAGAAAACTATCCCGTACGCGGACAGATGCTGCGAGCCTGCTTTCCACAGTGGCAGGAGCCACATAGCAATCCTCATACAGGGTCCTCACATAGCTGAAGCTGAAGCTGTGAAAACTTTTCTCTGCAATTGCAGAGGCAAATTCCTCGGCATCTGTGGCGGTTCCAACTGTTTCTTACTAGGAGGCGCACGTCAGGAGCCGGCAGCATCGCCTCCTACGCAAGGGCTGCGTTTGCTTGCTCTGTCTGTGGTTTTGTGTTCGGTTGGGTGCCGCAGTCGAGGGGAGCTGCCACCACTTTTTGCTTAGTGACACCCTTCCTGAGGCAGAAGCCTTTTCTTGGAGTCCCGGGCCCTGGGATCGCGGGACCGTGAGCACAGCTGACGTTAGAGGCAGCTGTTAAGTAAGAGCCGGGGGGCGGTCAGCCAGGCAGGGATGACCAGGTCCGACTCTGCCCGAGGCCCGCTCCCGTGCGCTCCGCTCGTCTTTTACCCCGCTTCTACTGTCTACCAGCGTCCCCTCCATTTGAAGGGCCCAGGCCCCCCACAAAAGCTTCTACTCAAAAGCGCACGAAGCACTAGTATATTAGACCAGAAATCCTCAAAACTGCGGGCAGCAATAACATTTTAACTTCCTAACATTTTTTAACTCCTCCAAGAACCAGAAGTGACACCTATCCCCAAGAAATTAATCTCATCCCAGAATAGCTATTTATACACATAGCCACAATTGCACAGACATAACGCACGGTGGTCAGACTTTAAAAAAATACTGTAAAAAGAAAAACCCACTGTGAGCGATTGCAAGCTCGGCTTAGCTTAGTCCCTGGCTCGGGAGTACCTAGAGGAGTCCAACCACACCCTATTTAAATCTTGAAATATGAGGTCTGGGAAAGTTAGGAAGTACACGGCGCCAACCAAGCGAAAGAAATCTAACCACTCCGAAGTCGCCGAGGCACTTAACGAGGCCAACCAAAGACCAAAACTTCAAAAACCTAAAAAACCCTTAAGTTTACGGGATTATTTTAGAAGATCGCCAGCAAAAACTGTTGCATTGTCACAGTCAGGCCCTCAAACCTTGAAGGGGGTTACATCCACACCCATAACCCCGGTTCAATCGGGGTCGATCCAATTGGCCTCCCTGCAACACTGGGCATTCGAAACCAAAAAGGCGACGGAACCATCTGAAGTTTACGTCTTTGGATCTACCCATAACAATTTTCCGAGGAAGCAGCAAAAAGAGGAAACCTCCATTGCAAACAGTAAAAATTCTCAACACACTTATTCCACCCCGGGCAAGTCTTCCTCGCCCCCAGCAGAGAACAAAGAATCATCTCATTTATTGCAAATCCACCCGGAGGGTACTCGGTGTTTAACAAAGGCCTGCTTAGCTCCTACACAGCCGCCTGACACCTGCCCGGCGAGCCCAATGGAGCCCTCATTGGTTTTACACCGGCAAACAACGACGGCGCAAATCCACGGGGAAGTCAACATTGTGCCTCTCAACAGTAGCCAGCTACCCTCAGCATCACCAACCACAACCATTCCAATCGTGCCACCTGTTTCAAGCCCCCTGTACATGATATTTTTGCCACCTGGATTAACAAAGGTCTCACCGCAAAATTTGCCAGAACTGCCTGAATCGAATGATCAGCTTATCTCAGACTTATCTCTCTTTTTCAAGACCAACCAAAATTCTAGCAGGCACACTTCAAATGAAAAGTCTAACCCCGAAGAACACACAGCAACCAGCGCCTGGCCGCAACTCCTCCAGACTCTTTAACAAACTGTTAACGCATTAAATTACCATTCGGTAAAACTGGAGGTGCAGGTTGATCTACTAAACACCTTGGCTTTATTTATGTCTGGGATCGACAGCAAACTGGACAAACTAAACAATTTAATCCTAAGGGCACAAGCATCTGCTAAGCTCTCCCAACCAGTCTGCTGCTGCTCCCCAATCATAGACTCTCTTTCTTTGCTTCCAGAATGTCTGACTACTGTCATAAGGGAAGTGAAGCTGATGAGGGGAGGAAACGTCAGTACTACACCCCCCTCCCCATCACAGCAAGAACAACAACATCTGACCCGAGACGGGCAGAGCCACCATGGCCAATTACAACCAAAGTTGACAGACGACAACGGTCCATCATCGACCTCAACTGGGCCTACAACTGGCTCAGACCAAGTTGTGACCGGGTTAAAAGATAGTCCAGTGCCTCAGACCGCCCCAACAGCGGAAGTTCCCCCACCGCTCCCCCTATTATGCAGTAAGAGAGAGCGCAAACGCCAGCGTAAAAAGAGAAATAAACACAGGGAAAGCACTAAGGTGGTCCACCAGAAACTCTTCCCTCTCTTTCTAAAAACAGAAAACAAAAAATCCCTCATCACAACTAGTGCATCATCGCCCACGACAAATTATAATGGAGATCTCCCGGCAACCGCTACTCAACAACTAGCGAGGAGTCACCAGGATCAAATTAAAGCAATCATGGACCCAGAAATGGACAACCTTGGCGTATCAACAGAAAACATAACGACGACCTCAGATAAGATAAGTAACTGGGCCCACAAAGGTAACAGGAAAACCTAAAGTTCCAATGGCTTCATTTTCATCCGCCTCAGACAATGCAATGTTAAGACCAAACTTCTCTAAAACTATTTGTAATAATCTAATAACCTTGACCAGTTACGGCCCCTTAAAGATTGATACAACAGACACGCAAAACCAAACCAGTTTTACAACCCGAAAAACTGGACAATCTGCCTCCAAGTGCACCGGACGGGTGCAAAAACGAGCCATCCGGCCATCAGATCTTACTGGTTCCTGAATACGAATCCAAGGGTCGGCATGATATTCTCAATAGATCGAACCTGATAAAACTTGTGGAAGGTATTCCAGGGCTCGCAGGGCTGTAATCGGACAGCATAGATACTATCGAATTCCTTCCTCCCAGAGGCAACCAACCGTCCGAGGTCACCGTGGCGACCTTTAAATCGGCCAGTTGGGCAAGAGCGTTTTTAGAACACAAGTCCATCTTGCGAAATTGGGGAATCAGAGTGTACCCATATTTCACGCCAGGGTATCCAACCTCCCTGCTTATCAGATCGACTCCACCTAGACAACCGACCGCTACCAAATCAATAGTACAAGCGAGGCCCTATTCCATTCTAAAAAACGCGTCGGGATCAGAAGTCCAAATCAGTTCATCTGAAAAAGAAGGCACCCAGGTCGACTCTAGCCAAGGCTGGGGGTGGCTGCCAGCGCTCCTGTCCTCAAAAAATGCAAACTGACCGTTCGTGGCCGAGATGCAGGTTGATAAATATAAACTCCCCGGGAAAACCACACTCGGTAGTAGAATCACAGTCAAAAATAGACAACAGACAGGGGCCGTCGCCTTTCTCATTGTGCTCATGGAACATCAGCGGGCTCCACCAAAAAACCTCAAACAACGACACTCTGGCTTTTCTATGCAAACACGAAGTAATAACATTACAGGAAACCTGGGCCACAGAAGGCCGCCCCATCGCAGGCTACATTGAATTTCGGAAGCCAGCACTAAGGGACAGCCATTACGGTCACCCCAAAGGTGGTTTGTCTACATATATCTCCAACAACCTAAAAGGTCTATTCAACCACCTTTCACTTAAAGAAGACTGGTTACTAGGTGTAAAAATTAACCCGTGAAGGAAGCAGCATCCACTCTATCTTATAAACGTTTACATTAACCCCAGCACTCGAACCAAAAAAGTCCACTTAGCCTGTCTTTGTGAAATCATGAATGACATTGCCACAGAACATCCCAATTCGGATTGTATTGTTACGGGGGACTTCAATACCAATCTATTTCAGGGGAAAGCTGCAGACATGGAAGGGCCCGCCCTGACTAACATCATTGAGGCCATGACCCATACTAAACCTTTGAATCAAGCTCTCAATAAATTGGGCGAGCTCTCCGTGATGAGATTCTACAACGCAGGCTACTTGGTTATGAATGGAAGGTCAATTGGTGACACCCCCCCAAATTGGACCTGGTCTAATGGAAGCAAAAACTCATACCTAGATTTCACCATCTGTAACTCAGAACTATTATTCAAACTGGACAGTTTTAGCATCCATCCACGGTCAGAAAGTGATCACAGGCCGCAGGTTATTAATCTTAATACAAAGATAGAATTCCACAAAACGGCGCCCGCAACCTACAAGGGAATACACTCTGAAAATCTAAAGCGGCTCAAATGGAGTGAGAATAACAGCACAAACATCTTAACTGTAAGTAAGGAGTTCATTAAAGGCAGCTCTGATCAAGAGGCCACCCCGACAGTGAAATGGTCGCTGCTTTGCTTTCATCCGATTAATAGCTTCCCATTGACAGTGCAGGGCTCAAGCCGCACTCCATTAGCTGAGCTCACAGTCTCCACCGACACAAAATCTCTAAAGAGAACGAGAAACAACGCCCTAAGATTATTTTTAAAATTTCCAGGGAATAGCGCCTATCACA
Organism: Lissotriton helveticus; assembly: GCF_964261635.1. NCBI lineage: Eukaryota > Metazoa > Chordata > Amphibia > Caudata > Salamandridae > Lissotriton > Lissotriton helveticus. The sequence continues at coordinate 1,930,164,315 of NC_136065.1, forward strand.
CAACCTACCAACAAGCTCAAAAAGCATTCAGGAGGGCAATTATCCAAGAGAAAAAGGCGCAGGAATCCCAATACTGGGTTGAATTGGTGTGGGAGAGCAAGAAAAAAAACTTGAGGAAATTTTGGGCCCTCGTGAACCACACCAATCCAAACCTGACAAATTCCGGCTCAGCAAATATTCAGGAAGTGAAATGGGTAACATACCTAACTGTCCACTTTCAGGTACAAGATCACTTGGGCCACATTGGTCCACCTAGTACACATGGCACTGGTGCTAGTGTAACATCGAAGACTCCTCTTGCTCTAGTACAAGAGTTCACAGCGGAATATGCACTATCCGAAGAAAGAGTCATTAAAGCAGTGACAAAAGGGAGGCAAGACGGAGCACCAGGCCCGAACGGCCTCCCACAGAGGTTGTTCAATTCGGACATTCCCTTCTGGTCCATGGAGCTAACTGACCTTTTCAATTACACTCCGAGGACAGCAGCAATCCCGGATTCATGGCGTGGTGCAATTATCCACCCTATTTACAAATTTGGATCACACGCTGCCCCTGAAAACTACAGACTAATTGCCCTGTTGGACATAGAGGCGAAACATTACGCGGGGCTTATTCTGGAGGACCTTGGGCAATGGGTAAAGGACCACAACCTGATATCACTGAATCAAACAGGGTTTGTCGCCAACTCAGAACCATGACAAATTTATTAGCAGTCTCTACCATCATCAACAAACCCATTTTAACATCTAGGACATTATTTTGCTGCTTTGTCGACTTTAAAGCTGCATTTGACAGGGTTCCCAGGGTGCAACTCTGGGAAAAACTGAGGCAGTGGGGAATTCCAGACAAAATCCTGAACCCTATTATCCAATTGCACACAAGGACCTGGGTTCGAGTGAAGTTAGGGTCCGGCACGCATCTCTCGCGAAAAATCATGACCTCAAGAGGAGTCAAGCAGGGATGCGTGCTGGCCCCCCTTCTCTTCAACCTTTTCATAGCAGACTTGCCAAGCACCCTAGACAAAGTAAACAGCCATCCGCCTAGGGTAGGAGGCACGCCACTATGTAACCTTTTATATGCCGACAACCTGGCCCTGTTCAGCCTCACAAGGCTAGGGTTACAAAGGCTTCTTGACTCACTGATCCAATACACGACGATTAACCAACTAGAAGTCAATATGAAAAAGACCCTGATTGTTCCCTTCGGTAAGAAACGTTATGGAGGTGGTGGCTGGTCACTAAACAAAACAAGCCTCAGCACAGGTCAATCATACAAATACCTAGGCGTCCATATGGACTCTAGGGGTAACTTTGTAAAGCAGAGTAATGTGATTGCAGCCAAAGCCACGGCACTAATGGTATCATTGACCAAGCTGTCGACGAAACTCTCAGGCCCAACTCTTTCCCCCCTATTAGAAGTTCTAAGAGCAAAGATTGGCACCACATTATCATACGGTATAGAGACCTTCAAAGGTAAAATGAACACCGCCTTAAACAAAAACACAACAAGAATTTACAAAAAAGTACTGCATTTGCCAAGTTCTGCATCCCCTGCGCATATTAGACTAGAGTTGGGGCTAACAAATTACGATGCCCATAATCTTGGCACATACCTACAGCTCTGCCCCAGACTAAGACAGGCCGAAAATGGCACACTAGAATTTCTAGTCTGGAAAAAGATTAACGAGAGTAACCCAGGAGGATCATTTGGCCGTCTTTTGAAGGATTACATCCACCAGATGTCAGCTGCTGACCTCTGGGCCCTCAATCCTAGCAATTAAAAAAAGTGTGAGATCGAGATCTCTCGCAATTGACAAAGCCCTTCTCACGAAACACAGCCATTCTTGGGCAGTAGTTAACTCCTACAAACAAGTATTTGTAGCAACGTATTTTTCCACCACTTTTTCACTCCATCTAAAGCGCAGTTTCATTGCCCTAAGAATGGGGGGGCTGGCGTTTTCTTCAAAATCTACCCACCTGGCGACGTACGGAGGAGGACACAACCTGTAGAGGATGTGGGTCAGCGATAGAATCAATTTTGCACGTGGTCTGCATCTGCCCCACCTTTAACTCTCAACGCAGGCGCATGTTTAGGTCAGAATGGATCAGGTTGGGGGTTCGGACCTGTAGGCATGCCATCTCTGCTGCTTTGTCTACGGACAACACTGTTTTAAACATAAAACTTGCTAAATGTATTCAACAAGCGTATCGCTGCCTTAATACAAAGAAAACAGCCATGGCCCTGCCACTGACTTTTTAGATTAAACAACGTACTGTAACAAAATCCCCAAAGACCTGGAGGGTCGTAACACTAATCGAAACCCTGCAGCATGTACCCTTTATGGTTTGATTTTATAATTGAATACAATGGGAGATGTTTGAGACACCCCAGGTCATGTTTAACAAAACAGTTTAAATCTTTATTTTTTATGCTCTTTATGTTTGCATTGGTTTCTCTTTTAAACTATTTTTCTCACAAAACTGTATACAATGTGATTTGGAAAACTTTTAAAGATATTGTTTTATATCTAAATAAAGACTATTATTATTATTATTATTATTATTATTATTAATATGCTCCTATCTTTCTCTAGAAAACATAAACTTACGTATAAAGATTTTCTCTTTTGTCTTGCTGTCCTATTCCACCTCCACCCTCTAAAAAAAAAAAAAACAGACTCACTTGGGATTTCCCCTCTGACCACTTTCCATCACGAAATGATATGTGGACATATGTGGGAGACGTGCTTTAAGTATGTGAGCAAAAACAAAAAAGTGCATTTTTAAATGCTTAGTTTTAAATGTTAACGGTGTTTGAGCACTAGCTGTTAGCAGAGCCATCAGATCACAATGCTAATTAACTGTTTTGTTTATTTCCGCTTTCAGTTATGTCTGGACAAAAGGAGGCGTTGGTCTAAAAAGGAACTCTTCCACAATTTAGAATGCCAGGCATCTCGGTCGTGGCTTGAGGAGAAATGGTCACTTGAGCGGGAGTTTTGTCTCTGACTCCGCTCTCATCGTTCCACACTGGCAATAGGGGAAGAAAAGGCTGAGTTTCGAGGAAGCTGTTGGCTGAAGTATGCAGGCATAATTTGGAGTAAGTGTAGAGAAAAATCTTGACCCAAGAGTTTTTCATTCTACCAGAGCTGTGTGCGCTGCCGCAACGCAACACGCGGGACAGCTGCACACGAGAACATGGACGGCAGGGTGAGTGTTACCTTCTGCGCTTTGGTAATGGGATTGATTGCATTTGGTCTTTAAAGATAAAATTACCAAGAAATGGCCAGTAGGATGCATTGTACCTCTGTTTTCAAGGGCGCACCTGAGTGAATGAATGGAACTTCTCAGCAACAACGTGACCGGCCCCTAACCTGAAACTGGTCGCCAACAACAACCGGGATATAAATTCTTACGGTTGCATTTATTTTTTAATTTACTAGCTCACGGGTTGAACATACAAATACAGAAAAAGTCGATGCTGATACAAGAAACAATACATTCATTTCTGTGAACGAAGTTGCATCCTTATTAACAAATTCACTCGTTGTGAACCCCCATCAACCCCGACTTGCAAATACATAATCAGGCAAGCACTGAAACCTAGGCCTGAGGTTATTAATTGACAGGTCACAGGAGAGGTGGCCCGTAGCCGACAGACCAATGCACGGACAGGGATCCTTACTGGGTCAATAAAACAGGAATGGCCGGTGGGGGTACGTGCACTCCTAAAACCCCATAAAGTCAGATGCTACATAAGTTAGGAACATATAGCCAATCAGAACGCAGCACACACAGCACCAGTAGCAATCACGCGCTCCCCAGGTCGGACATCTGGACAAATTACCCACTGGCCACCTTGTGTCCACGCAAGTTCGAAGCCCAGCTGGATTATCCATTGAACCATTAATTTATTACTCCATAGGCAGCAATTTACATTCCTTACCATAAAAGGATTGCCGTAACCATTTATGGCATACAATGAACTTTAATATAAGAACATCTCAGAATGAGTGTAAATTGAGACAGTCCTCAGACCCTATGCCTGTACCTGATCTCCTGGCCGCAATGTTTAAAGCATGTTCAAGCAACAATACAAGGGCAAATAAGTGACCCAAATGATTCTGCTGTGCAATTATATTATAAGGCACTCCATGGCAATGCTCCCAACTATTTGGCCGACAGACTTACATGGTATCAACCTTCAAGTACACTTCGATACGGTTCAAAATCGCTTCTTAAGGTCCCACGAATTAAGAAATCCCGCTTAGGGGGGAAAGCCTTCTACCACTTGGCCCCCTGATGCTGGAATCAACTTCCTCTACACCTTCGCGAGTGGATTAATTACTTGCAATTCCGTCTGCTTCTTAAAACCGGACTATTCCCAAATCCCATCTGATTCAGTAACTTCCCTCCTATGTCCTTATGCTGAACGCATTTTCGTGTCTCGCTGAACTCTATAGGTAGAATCTCAATATCAGAATGAATAATTAGTACTTTCACCACTGATTAGGGACACCAAATTCCTTTACATGCCAACAGTATAACTGTGAACACTGAAATTGTGCTGAAAGAACATATTACAATTCCAGTGAGACATCAATGGCAGATAAATATGTAAACTTAAGCTCAAAAGAGGACCAAACAAGAACACAATTGGCCAGATTCTCCAATGATAGGCAAGTCTGAAATAAAAGAGACAATGGATATTATCCTTAAAAAAATGCTCTGATGTTTTGGAACTGGCACAGACGACCAAGATTAATATGCATATAATGAAACAGAACATCTCTGGTTTAAGCTCTGCTCTTAAACAAATGACAGACAGAATCACCACGGCAGAGGAGAGGATAAGTACTTTATAGGACGTTGCAGTAGAAGTTATGAAAGACCTTTCCATGTCACGTACCCATTCCAACACATGCAATTGCAGATTTAGAGGACAGAAACTTACGTGGGAATATTCAACAGTTTGGTCTTCTGGAAAGTGTTGAAGGGGGCTCATGCATTGCTTTCTTGGAAGCTTGGATTCCAAAACAAATGAGCAATGACTTCCTCAAAGACTTGAGTTAGAAAGGTAACATAGGTGCCTTCCAAATCACCGAAGCAAGACTTGTAACTGGCCCACTATTGTGTGTAAACTTCTCTGATACCGCCATATAGAACTTACCCTGGATTATATCCTCAAAAAACAAGTTCATCCGATGCGGAGGAATATGTATCAGCGTCTCACAGGACATCTGAAGAGACATGGTGAAAGGACGAAAAAAATTCCTTTCACTCAAAGATCGACTCCGACATATGAATATCCCCTTTTCTTTAGCAGGCGTAGCCCGTTTTCCGCATACAAAGGCAAATCCCAATTTTTCGGAGATCATGAGTGTCTTTCTTGATAACAAACAGGAATCGAATATTGAAATTACTACCATAAATGCTGTATGAACGTAAAGTATGGTACACAATGCTGTATTGATCTGCTTGTGCTTTTACACCTACTGGATTAGGTTTATGTTTCATTGATTTGGTTTGGTTAGACTGTGGGTTTGGCTGTAAGTACTTTCTCTTTGTATTTGTCATGCCGAGTTACTAGATACCTATTGTGAAAGTAAGGTCAACCTGCTCTTAATTTGCCTAATGTTATGCCTAGTAGACACAATATTTGCTAAATCTTTGGAATATGTTTGCTCAGGTTAACGTTCACACCTGCTAGCATGGTTGAGAGTGGGGAAGCGGGAATGTGAGACTACTCTCTTTTGGTCCCATGTATTTCCTCTTTCAGATTTTTCCCCGCCAATGACTTTGGTGGGAAATAATTTTGTAGAATGAAACTGCATTTCAGTCTTTTTCTTATCTTTTCTACCTTTTTTTAGGCCTTGCGCCGAGCTTTGCAGTGCGCGGCACTACTCGCGCAGCGCAAGACTTCATGTAGGGGCTTCTGAAAGCTGACCACACGCTCGTGCATGTTGTTTTGTTATCGTTGCAGGCTATTGGGCTTTGCGTGTGTCTTTCTAACAAAGACAGCACGCAATTGGGCAAATGTGGGTGCATGTCTCGCATTTGCCCCGCCCATGGCCTATTGGTGTCTGTTACCAGCACAGCCGACATCTGTTTTCCATTATCGTTCCCGATAATGCCAAACAGATGTCTCGCTGTGGCGCGCGCATCACTTCCGTGCTTGTTGCTACTGCGGGTGAGATGCACCGCATTGATTAGCATCGCTTGCTGCTAAGCCGTGTCTCTTGGGAGGCTGCGCCGGCTGCACGGTTGAATGGAGATTTTGTGTTGGCATGGCGCGCCGAGGACCTCGCCGTGTCCCCGAGGTGGCGAAGTGTTGGTTGTTCAGTGCGTGTCCAACCTGTCCCTGCCCGTGGCCCGTGCGTCACTCTGTGTCGGTATACAGTGTGTGTGCTTTGCTTTAGCACTGTCGGTGCGTGCTGACCTCCCCTCGCCCCCCGGGCGTCTGCAGGGCTCAGGCCCTCTCCATCGGTGGATGTGCCGCCCTGGGCTCTATTGTTGAAATGCCCGCCCTTCGTGGCAGCCCCTGGTTGGCTTGTGGTCTGGGTTGGCCTGGCTCCCGGTGCCGGCTTTGCTGCATTCTGCCGTGTGAGCTGCCTCCTTGCCGGTAGAGAGGGCCTCTGTGCGCAGACAGCGGCTGCTGGGGAGTGGGAAGGCAGCAGCCTGGGACCCGTGGCGATAGGGTCCGCCATGCATGTTCCAGGTGAGAAGAGTCCTGGACTTATACCCGTCCCATGTGGCTGGACCGGTACGCACCTGAGGGGTCAGCGACTTAAGGGTGCACCCGTGGGGCATTTTTGAATAGTTTATGCATCCCAAGCGCACCCCAGGGTCCCCGCTGCGAGGGTTCCTGTTGCATTGTGGGATCTCATTGGAACTCCTACTGCGTGCTGGATCTCCTTGGATCCTGCGAGGCACGCTGGCCCGCTCTTTTAATGGTCCTTCCTTGTCACGGAGGCACCAGGGTATCTACTCTGCCGAGGCATCCCACAGTCTGGGTGCATCTTGAAGCAGCGCACCTTGGCGCTTCTTCTGGGCCCGAAGGTTTCTTGCTGCCCCTTCTGAGTCCCACGTACACATTGGAATTTCATCTGTGATCTGAGAGTCCCTTAGGTATTCCACCGGCGCATTTGTTATCCCCTCTCCTTTCAGTGGTTACCTTGATGTCCCTTCTATATCTTCGGGGTGACTTTCCTTATAACCCCTTTTACCAAACAGAGACGACTTGGTGAAACCAGCACAATGCAGATGCCCGAAGAACCAAGTAATAGGGATTCTCTGCACTTCAAGCAGTGAGAGGGCGGTGTAAAAGAGGCTCACTGACACTGGTCCACGAGGAAATGTCCCTACTGGCCTTACTTAAAAGGCCTGTAAATCGCCATTGGGGCTGGGACGGAGTCAGTCACTCATCAAGGCGCCTCACCATTTCTTACGTTTAAGACGTCAAGAAAATGAGTACCTTTGCCTAATAGCACTTGTAAATCGCTCACATTCGGACTGTGCCGCTTTGCGCAGGTGTTACCAACCAAACACCACAGGCAGGTTTTGAAATGTGAGTGCCAAGAGGCCCAGTGGGGTGTTGCGCGCTTTACGCCATTCAGTCCATGCAAACGGTACGTGTTTTCTTGGCGTCACTTGAACACGTGGAGAATAAATCATGGCAGGTCCGAGAGGCCCGCCTGTTTGAAGTGCTCATAGACCACCACCACCGGCATACCACAAGCTCGCTCAGCATGATCGTTTATGTAGTGCATGCACTCCCTGTGTGTGAATCTTCGTGTGGGCAATAGGTCTCGCAATTGTGAGAGATTAGCCTATTAATTGTAAATGACAATTACTTTTATTTATGTTTTAAAAACCAACACGTAAATAAAAGGCATTGCCTATTACAATGCCAATAGCTAAAAACTCTCACAACTGTGAGACCTATTGCATTGCATATGTTTGTCCTCTACTTGTTATCTCTTTTTCTTTTCCTCTGACAAGCAGATGCTGGATGACTATTACCATGCCCTTACTGTTATAACAATATGATTAACAGCTTATTGATGGCTAATATTGATGTGGGATTTTGCTAATTCCATATCTGCTTCCATTAGGTCATCTGTTCAGATAATCATTACATATCATTCAATGAAAGCTATATTTTACATCATCTTACTTTGTGGTAAACCACTAAATATATTTGAAATAAAAAATGATACGCATCTTTGTGGAAGCTCTGTGTGGCAGCTCTGCTGTTCAGGAAAACCCAAGGCAGACAGTGCCACTTCCTGATTTGGAGGTACTGGTTCGGACTATAAGCATGAGCATCATTTATTAGAAGGTGGAGTATCCCATGCATCTCATTGAAGATATGCCGCGGCTTATGCTATAATAACTGGATATTTTCATTTTACAACTAAACTCTGCAAAGTCTTGTCATAGTCAAAACATAATGGGCCTGATTGTCAATACGAACCATGAGCAAAATTCAAAAAAGGATTTACTTGTATGAACGTTTTCATGTGCACAAACCCACTCGCAGGAATTGAAAGTAGACAAGAAGCAGTACTTTCAAGGCTGTAATGCCTTGTAAAAGTGTGCTCACTCCCAAACTGACAAGTTTAATCCACCAACTCCTCTCCAAGCCTATCCCACCCTCGAAAATATCAGAAATGTACTTGTGAAAGGAAGGCATACTCTTTTTTTCCCAAAGTGCGATGCAATTGTAACCCTCCCCCCCCCCCCCCCACCACACAAATGGGTGGATGTGTAGGGAATGGAATTTCTGGATAGTGGTACATTTGCCCCCTGCACTGAAGAAAAAAGAAACAAACATTAACCCGAAGGTGCACTTTTTTTTCCTTGAAGTATGGGGCCCTTAATTTAATTATTTTTACATGCAGCTCATAATGGTTTCATTACACGGATTCTCAAGTTTAACTCTGAATAGTACAAATGTTTTGCTAAAAGGTTTATAAACGTCACCCATTTTTAAGTCTGGCCGAGAGACAATTCAGTTCTAGATGTCCACCCCCCCAAAAAAAAACATACACAGACACACCTATGCAGAGAGGGGCTTTCGGTCAGCTCTCAGAATCCACTGGTCTATTCAAGTGTCATTTACATTTTGCTTCTGCCATTAATTACAGTCTATAATATGGAGCAGTTGGTCAGCTCACTTCAGTCATTGGCTTTCTTTACTCGGAGTGACGGAAATTCACTATCTTTAATGAGTTCTCATATCCTGCTTTTTTTCGTCATACACATGAACAGAATTTCAGCAGTGGCATTTTTAGGCTGAAGCCTACCAAACAGCACAGCTGTATGGTTTGTAAAGACATCTTGGGGACAATATGAAAGCTGAACCTAGGAAAGCAGTTCACCCCTTGCTTACCATTGGCTTTGTGGTTTGTAAATCACATTTGTTTGCTTTCTGTTTTATGACTTTATTTGTTTTAGGCTGTCCGGCATGCCTTGGACCCTCCGGTGGACCATACCCGGTTTACTGTATTCTTCCACGAGTGCTCGCATTCCGTAAAGAGGTCTTTAAATTTTTTTTATTTATGGCATATTTGCTGTGCATTTAAAGACAGAGGTCAAATGTCAGGCTCGGTTTTCCGAGGGAGCTTGGTGTTTACTTTTTTTAAACTTTTTTTTTCTCTGACTTCAAAGTGAAAGTATTTAACGGACAATCTAGGGGTGTGAAAGAAAATAATTTTTTCTAGCTCACAACATTTAAACTTCTGTAAATTAACTGTACACATATTTCAGAATATATCATAATTAGGAAAGAACAAGCGCGGCCAGCAGCATGGCTGACTAGCCACATTTGCCGGAGCTCCGGCCGCCCGACATAGATCCTGCATAGAATCCTGGCTTCCAGCCACACACGACACCCTGATTTGCCTGCCGAATACACTTTAACCTTCAGCCCCGTGGTGTGGAGGAAGCCGTCTAAGCAGCCGCTGCAACGTGATCTGCAGCAGAAACACGACAACCAAGACAGCGAGTCCAAGATGGGCCCCCGGAACAGAAAGCAACAAAACACTGCTGAGAGCACCCTCGAGATAACGATAGGAGGGCCACCCATAAGCTGAGCTGCGATCGCTGCCATCCCTACTTTATAGCGGACCTGGTCCTGCTCACAGACGGAGATGGGTGACAGCGCTGAGGAGCTTTGCTGATCCTGTGACACTGAGGTGGCCGCCCTCCCTGGCCGGGACGAAGTCCAGGCAGGGCCGGACTGGGAAACAAAACTGGCCCGGCAAAGTGCTCGGCCGGCCCCCCCTCCCCACTCGGGGGGAGGGGGGAGAGGGGGGAAGGGGGTGGGAGGTGCCACCGAGCTCTTTGACAGGGCCGGTTTTCGGCCGATTTTGGTACAGGGTCGATTTTGCAGCTATGCTGCAAAAACGGTCCTGTAACAAAAACGGCCCCCAGGGGCCCAAAACCGGCCCCCACCCGGGCCTGAGTCCTGGTACCACAGGCCGCGCGGCAGGGCTCCCTTTTTCCCTCTCCATCGCGCTGCTGCGGTGAGTGAGACCGCACCACAATCCTGAGGAGACGAGAGCCGTGGACAGGCCTGTCTGGACGAGGCGCTGCGGAAAGCGATCGGCCTCTGGGCCGGACCACCGCGGCGGCAGAGGACGAGCTGCAGGCGTGCCTGGTGGTGGGGCACGATTGCCTGTGGTGGAGGCCCGAGAGGAGATGGCGCCGATGCTGATGTGACCGCACCGTTCCCTACACCTAGAGAGGGAGAGGGATCGCCCGCGAAGGGCTTCTTTACTGTAGGACCTCTGCTGCCTCCCCTCTGGACCTGAGGCCAGTCGTGGCCCCCGGGGATCTGGACGCCATAAAGAGGCCCACGGGACTGCAGCTTCTACTCCTGCCCTCAGATGCAAGATTAGACTGGGAGATGGGCGGTGGCCACGTCGGGCACCGACATGCAGTCACTTGCTGGGCTGACCAGAATGAACATACCTAGCGGTAGGTGCCCAGGAACCAGGGGGTGAGACACAAAGGTGACAGGAGGCACACAGACTGCTTGGCAGTTACCCGCATTGTCTGACACCATAAGTCTATTGGCAAGGAGGCCAGAGTTGGTGCCGGTAGCCTTAAGAGACGCACCCAACAGTACATTGGGGCAGTAAATGACCTCAGCGGCGGCGAACAATACTAGACGCCACCCAGTGACACGCCAAGCTAGTTTCGCCATTCTACCCAGGCCGGTCGCTTGCGGATTCCTTAGCCAGGCACAACCACATATACCTGGTTTCTTCCTCCCCACCTGGAAGACTACTCCAGGGCCCCACCTCACTATACGGCCACGTGGACGGGCATCTGCTGGTCCGTGAACGAAGTTGGGCCTCCCGTATTGGCTGGCTGTGCAAGGTAATGTGGGGTCGGAACCTCTGAAGGGAATCACAGAAGGGGCGCAGTAAAAACATTGCTAAAACTTGAGGCACTGATGCACGCTGGAGAGCATTCCCTGCTGATAAAGAAAAACTACACACGCTAGGAGCTCTCGTTGAACACGGACCTGGCTGCCGGAGAGACCTTTCTGCAGCGTGACACAGGGTGAGGAAGTCTGCCAGCAGACCTTCCATTTACACTGCGCGCAAGGGGGCCTGGCATGCCTACCTCCCATACATTACTTCATATAATAGCCTCCGCCGGAACAAGCTTGGAAACCTTCCACTGGTGCCTTCGGCCTCTGGCTGTGTAGACGGCAGCAAACACCTGCTTCACCTGATAATGGCCAAAGACAAAGGACCCAAGACGCAAAAGCAAGGGAAAATGGACAAGTACACTAAGGTGCTTCCTGCGCATACAGAATCGAAGGGGGACAATGCGAGCAGACCAGATAATTTTCGGGGCGATCCAGGCATCGAGGGAAGCCGTTGAAGGCAAAATGGTAACGAACGGAGGTTACCCTACTTCAAGACTTACACAACATCGCAGATCGCGTCACTCAAACAGAGGCCCGCATCTCTAAATAGGAGGACTCAACACATACCTCTAAAGGGGACATCAAGGAGCTCCAGGTCACCATGAGAGAGGTAATGTGGAGGGTCGACGACGCGGAGGATAGGGAACAGAGAAACAACCTCTGCTTTATCGTGATACCTGAAGGACAGGAGAACACTGATCCCTTTGCCTTCCAGACGACATGGCTGAGAGAAGTCCTTCCAGGAGCTAAGTTATCCACTTGCTTTCTTATTGAATGAGCGCACAGGATGCCGGCTACGAGACACCCGCCTGGGGCCCGCCGCGTCCCCAAATTGCACGATTCATGTACTATCAAGATCGAGATATAATTCTGAGGGAAGCACGAAAAATGGGAGAACTTAAACTGGCCAACAATAGAGTCATGATTTTCCCCGATTACTCAAGGGAGGTGCAGAAGATGCATAGGACCCTCGACTCCGTGAAAGTTAAACTCCGGGCCCTACCCATCCAATATATGCTTCTCTTACCAGCTAAGCTTAAGGTCATCTTCCAAGATTCAATCCAGTTTTTTCAAACACCTGAGGAAGCCTGTGCATGGATTGAGGAACGCCCGAGGCATAGACTGGAGGCTAGTAGCAACACGAGGGGACTCACAATCAAGATGGGGAGCCTAGACCGCAGAGAACGAAACCGAGAAGACGCCTCACCGCAAGACATCCGCAGCGCTCGGGGACTGCGCAGCCTGGGACTCCTCATCTATGGAGAGGGGGGGCTGAGCTGCCAACAGAGACTCGGCTCAGGGGGATAGTACTCATGCTGATCACTCCGATCTAGAATCCCTGGAAGACACAGACGACGACCACGCCCTCCTTAAGGCCATTCACAATGTGGAGGGATCTGGGGTGACAGGCCCAGAAATGGCGGCCGATCATCAATTCCATCAGAACAAAAGTGGTGAAGAAATGTGAACCAAGGGTGTGATGGAAGAGTATGCCGGTGGTAGAGTGAACGTCAAGGAGGCCACCCCTCCTAGACTTATTCATATCCAGGAAGAGACTGTGAGAACCACCTTCCTGGACAAGAGACATATACTTTGTTGTTTTGGTTATTATTTGGACATAAGGGGGTGGGGAAGGGAGGGTGCAACCGACAACTCAATGGACACTTATGTTTGTTGTCATGTTGACAGCTGAAGGGACAGACATAGGGTACGTGAGGATGTGGGGTGGTGGGGTTTAAGGAGGGGTAGGGAGGGGAGTGTGGGGCTTTGCGATTTAAAGGTTTCTCGTTTTTAGTATCAGCAGGATGTCTTTAACTACAGAGCCAGAACCTATTGGACGGGGGTTGGCAGGTTAGGGACCACTTCTTGTACAAACCACATGAGCCACAAACGTAATGCATGACACGCCATATACTGTATTGACGTGGAACGTTAACGGACTGGGTAGTAAGGTGAAGAGGGGCCTAGTGAACATATACATCAAACGGATCAAGTTATACGTAGTTCTTCTACAAGAAACTCATCTCCGAGGTACCCAATGCACATTTATTGGGAGAGGGGCATACGTTACACTGGTACACTATGGATTTTCCTCGGGAGCCCGTGGAGTAGCTGTTCTTATTAGGAAATCCCAACCATTTCAAGTAGTTAAGACCTGGGTTGACCCTAGGGGCACATACGCAGTGGTTCGGGAGTGTGTGGGGATAGAGGGAGTTTACCCTGGCCAGTATTTATGTCCCGCCTGCAATCCCAGGCGTTACAGGCAGTGGCTAAGATATTGCTAGACTCAGACTCCTCGACTCACATAATAGGGGGCGATTATGAACCTGCACCTAGATAGATCTCATACAGTGGGCAGCACTCTGACACCTACCCCACTGGCGGACTTTGTACACTCCTGAGGGCTGACCGATCTTTGGCGCCGACAACATCCACTTGACCACAGCTACTCTTACTTCTCAGGGGCACAAAAGACCTTTTTCCGGATTAACAACCTTTTCGCCCCAGCAGGGGAGATTCCAATTATTGAGGACACAGAATATTTAGCAAGAGGTATTTCCGACCATTCACCATTACATTTAAAGGTAGGGGGCAGGGATCACAGACCCAAATCAGATTGGAGACTGAATCGAGACTAAATTATTTTTCCAAGATACCGAAGGCTCCGTACCCTCGGAGGCCACCTTTTGGGAGGCATACAAGGTAGTCCTCAGGGGGAGACTTCAATAAGTAATTGCCCGAAAGCATAGGGAGGAAACGTTGCAAATACGGGATCTCGAAGGTAAATTGCTAGAATTAGAACAGAATATGTCCCCGGAAAGGAGGCTGAGACGATTCGACAGTTGGAGATCACGCAGAGAGAATTCCGTGCTTTAGCAGAAGGAGGCTCGCACCCAAATCTTGACCACCCAGCACAGATTATACGAGTCAGGAGATAGTGCGGGGAAGTTACTAGCCTGGTTAAGCCGGAAAAAAAGGGAAGCAAATTGGGTAAATCAAATATAAGAGGCGGGGACATGACGGCACCAATAATTGCGGCAGCATTTGGAAATTATTACACTGATCTATACACGGACCGAGGTTCAACACAAGAGGATAGCATAGACAACTATCTCACAGCAATAGATATGCCCATCTTGCAAATTGAGGACACGGCGGCCCTAGAAGAGGAGATTACTTAAAAGAAGTCTTTGCTGCCATTGCCAAACAGAAGTCGGGGAAAACTCTAGGGTTAAACAGACTTATGGTGGAATTCTTTAAACAAAATATTAATATACTAACCCCATCCCTATTAAACATGTTTTTGGTGCCAAGGGATGAGGGAGCACTTCCCCCGAGCCTCCGAGAGGCCACAGTCGTGGTCATTCCAATACTGGGCAAGCACGAAGAAAAGTGCGGCTCCTATCACCCAATCTCGCTCCTTAATGTTGAGACCAAGATATTGGCCTCCATACTGGCCACACGATTACTGATGGTCATTACGTCCCTGATGCACAAAGACCAGTTGGGCTTCATGCCCAAGCGTGACACGCGCCTCAACCTTCGTAGGCTTGCAAACGGGCTGGACACGACCAAAGGGAGTGAGGTCCCCCATATGCTTCTATCACTCAACGCCAAAAAGTCATTTGACACAGTACACTGGCTTTTCAAGAGACGGGTCCTTGTAAAATTAGTTTTTGGGCATAACTTTTAGATGTGGATCAATATTCTCTAGACAAATCCCAGGGCGAGAGTGCAAGTAAATGGCATCAAATTAGCCGAGTTCCGCTTCCACGGGGGGGCTAGATAGGGCTGCCCGCTGTCCCCCTAATTCTTCACACTTGTCCTGGAACCTATGCGTGCTTAATTAGAACATACCCAGATTTAACAGGGTTCCAGGAACCCAAGGGACGGCTGCTGGATGAACAAATCTCCCTCTACGCAGACGATATCCTATTATACATAACTAACCTGGACAAGACACTCCCTATCATTTTTCACGTAGTCGAAGAATACAGTACACAGGCAGGGTACACAATTAATTGGGGAAAGTTGGTCATATACCCGAGAGGGGGCCACATTGACATGCGGTCAGTATCAGTGCATCTCCCCATTTTTGAAGAGGGCTTTAAATATCTAGGGCTCTACCTTTCGGAATACGTGAAAACTTGTCTCACATACAACATTCAGCGCGTCCTAGTGGACTTCCAGGACGACGTGACTAGATGGAGGCATCTTCCCCTGACATTGCTTGGGAGGGCTGCTATGTTCAAAATGATCACACTACCCAAACTACTCTACATTTTCCAAAATACGTACTGCAAAATACCGGAAGCCATCTTGAGGGCGATGAACGTTGAATTGTGAACCTTACTATGGACAGAGGCCACCCTCGAGTGGCGCTGCAAACGTTGCAACACAGCCAGTATAATGTGGGAATCGCACTGCCAGATGTCCAGGCATACTACAGAGCGACATCTCGTAGTCATTAACGAATGGGGGCATGCCCCCAGGATCATCCCACATACGCCCTAGAGAGACTCCAATTTCCCAAAGGCTCACAGCTACACTACATATATGGGGGCCACGGGGTAAGAAGCCTGCTGCCAGCAACACAGAGGGCGGTTGAGACATGGAGGGAAGCTGAACGTGTAATGAAATATGAGCAAAAACTGACTAAGTCCACATTTATTTTAGGGTTTGTGAAAAAATGAAGCTGAAATGTGTATATTTTTGCATTTATTTAACTAGTTAAAGTACACTTGTGCCTGACAAGTTCCAGTGATATATACACACTCGGATGATAAAATATGCACTTATAAGAAATCATGTACATTTTAGTTTCAAGGTTGTGCAAATCTACTGCTGCTTAAGGCTCTTTATTAAATTTCCTTTATTTGTGTAATCCCCTTGCCTGTCAATCCGCACAGCTATTGGCCAGACAGTCATGACTGTATCATGTAGAATCACTCAAAAACAACCCAATTCCCGTTTTTATCCACATTTAAAAATAAATACAGACAGGAAAATAAATGGTTTTCTGTCTATTTATCTGTAAAATCAGTAAAAACGGAAAACAGGGAGCCTTAATTATAAGTAGGCTTTCCTGTTTTCAATTTCTATTTTTGGTACATTCTGGTGTTTTTTTTTCAGTGTTTTCAATACCTTAAAAAAACAGTGGTTACCAGTGGTTACACATTTTTGCGCCATTAAAAACTACAAAAACAGTGTTTTTCCGGTGTTTATGGAACGTTTTGCTTTTATTATTGCTTGCTTTCTGCGCAGATAGCGCATGGTATATAGACAGTGTAAGTATAGTGTATATGAGTTCCAAATAGATTTTTGTAAATTAAACTTATTGTAGTACACCATACAATACTTCTTCAGTGAGTCTTTGGTAATGTGCCCTCGCTCTTTCCTTCCCATGTACACTTCTGTGAAAAGGCCCTCTCAACATTGGCACTTGAGATGGGAACGCTAAAACAGCCAGTACACAATTTGCTAACTCTGGCTGCTGCCATAGCTTTCCATGCCAATACTGGTTCACTTGAAGATTGCAAATTCTCAGGGGAGGTTCTGCAACATTTGCGCTGATCTGGGTGCTTATGCCCTCAGAGTTATTGGAGCGGTCAAAAATGAAGAAGCACTTTTGAAACTACGGAGGAAATTCCCCTTTACAGAAGGGATTTAAAAACAGAGTTCCACAGTGAGGATTCATTGACTTCAAAAGAATCTTCAAGTGAACCAGTATTAGCATGGAAAGCTGTCAGTGGTCAGAGTTAACAAATTGTGTACTGGCTGTTTTAGCGTTGCCCATCTCAAGTACCAATGTTGAGAGGGTCTTTTCACAGAAGTGTACTTGGGAAGGAAAGAGAGAGGGCACATTACCAAAGATTCACTGAAGAAGTATTTTATGGTGTACTACAATAAGTTTAATTTGCAAACATCTTTGGACCTCGTATACACTATACTTACACTGTCTATATACTTTGTGCTATCAGCGCAGAAGGCAAGAAACAATAAAAGCAAAACCTTCCATAAACACTGGAAAAATACTGTTTTTGTAGTTTTTAATGGCACGAAAATGTGTAACCACTGTTTTTTTAAGGTATTAAAATAACTTGAAAACACTGGAAAAAACGACCAGAATTTACCAAAAATAGAAATTGAAAACTGGAAAGCCTACTTATAATTAACAGAAATACAGATCCAAATACTGGGGAAGCCAGCAGTAATTATGTTCTTATGGGCATGCAACTTTGTGAAATACCAGTGTTATGCAATGCACTGAAACTTCCCCATGTTAGTTACAGTGTGAGCAAAACACACTCTGTAGTGTCAGACTGGTGACAAGATTGAAAAAATATGCAGAGCAAACATGTGATCCTTTAGAACGGATTTTACTGAAGGTTTGTAACTTTTTATTTTTAGACGCACTCAAAATTGGTCAGGTTGTCTCAGTTTCCAGAATAAGAATAAGCAAACATATAAGAGGAGAGGCATAGTGCTAAGATGACAGCATGTTAAACAGAGCCTGTGTGTCTCTCCCCATAGAGAAACAGTATAAGTGATTCCATAAGCAATTTTAAAATAATGTTTTTGGAAGGTTCTATAACACCATTTTCCAATAACATGCTTATAAATCTGGAGGATTCCAAGCTATTACATTAAGATGGCTTCACTACTGAATCTGAATGAATTTAGTTACCTGCAGTGCCACATCGATTTTAACTCAAACAAACACAATCAATCAATATATATCTCTCTCTCTCTCCCTCAGGACAGCCATTCTGAACTACAGCTCTACATTTCCTTCTTAGTCATGGAATCCTCGATAAGAAAGAACTGGTTTAAAACGGCAATTTAATACAACCCCTTCCTCTTTTTTTTGTAAAATATTTCCTACACAAACTATGTACATATAAAAGAGGTGAGACAAGTAACGCGCCTTTCTAACAAAAGTAAAGATCACTTTTGAAGTTGTTTTTAGCACACAAGTACATTGTTGCAAGTCCTTAATGCTTAATTCTCCAACCAACCCTACCTTTATCTATATAACATGTCTCTGCTCTTTACACTGACAAGTTACCCCTCTTTAAGGCATGAAAAAATGCTTAGAGGCAAGAACGATTGCTGAAGACAAGTTTAGACAAACCAGTAAACAGGAGGTGGGTGACTTACTCATGCTCAACCTATCATCAGAATTTGACATCATTCAATCACGAACTATTAGATCAAAGACTGTATGATGCAGGAATCCAGAGCACTGCTGAAATGGAGAAATTCTTGCATTGAGGAAAAATACCAAACTCTCTCATTACCACCATTCAAGTTCCTATTCTACACAATAGAAGTAGGCGTCCTGAAGGGAGCAACAACTGTAGCCCTTTCAAGATTTATGTAGCCGCCCTTTCTGACTTTGAGAAATCAATTGCTCTTGTATGCTACAACTACGTGGCGTATAACCTTGTCTTAAATTGTTAAAACATCTGTACTCTACAAATGCCTAACAAAGACTGAATAGCAGTTGCTAAAGAACCACCTCCTAAATAATTCCTCGAAATAGAAATACAGAACTGCAGACCTGCAGACCTGGCAAAATCATGAGCTTATACCCTCTTGGCCCATTATAAAGGGACAGATGTTGATTACGTAAAATTAAGTCAAAAACCTTGGTGTGATCTTAGATCCAAATCTCTCTCCTATGCTATATCAACCAAGTGACCAGAAACACTTTTATATGACGAAAATACATTCACATATGTTCCTCTATTAACGCCTTACACATAGGATACCGGCATCGCTGACTCTTGTGCTATCCCCCTTGGACCACACAAATATTCTACATTAACTCCCTAAAAAACAAAATCAGAAAACTACAAAGAATCCAAAAGGACAAAGCTTTTGTTTGCTGGTTACAAGTAGCAAGAAGAAGATCCTTTAAAGCTCTCTGCACTGCACACCAGGCAATTTATAAAATGGGATCAACCTTCTGGCAATCCAAACTCGGGTAATACAACCAGAAGAGAAACCTTAGATCGACTATGGCTCAAAGACTAGTCATCACTTCCACCTCCACCTCCACCAGAACAAAACAAATCTCCTGCTCAGTACTTAAATTAAAGCTTTGGAAAACACTTCCTAAGAGGATGAGAACCGATAATTACCATTGATAAGTCACCAGAAAAATTAAGATTAGAGTATTCCCAAATGCAGGACTCAACTGAGTCTCATCACACAAGTATTGGGTGGTTTGTATATGCTGCTTTCCATCCTATGCTCACGCTCCTTTTCTTACAGCCACAAGCATAAGGCGCATGTGAATGCTGCTTTGTTAAACCTGGAGCACACTCTCCTGTCCTCACACAAAACACCAAAACTTAATATCACTAAATGTTGACTATCAACACAGTTCGGCTGACCAGTGCACTACGATCGTTAAGGCTTTTTTTTTTTATAAAATGCTGGCTCCAACCAAATCCGATGCCACAACAATTGACTAGGCTGCTCAATTGGTTCAGCCTGGGGTGGGGGTTACGTGGTCACATCTGCGCTGGCTGGTGACGAGGCACACTTCTGTATTCTAGTCTGATTATAGCATTCTAAAATGCCTTGCCGACCATCAAGGGTAATGGCGACCAGTAGTATGACGTCATTGCACTGACAGCAACACCGGCGCGGGAAATGGTGGCAGTAGTGTGACGTCATCGCACTGACAGCCACACCGTCGAGGGGAATGGTGGCCAGTAGTATGACGTCATCGCACTGACAGCCACACCGTTGAGGAGAGTGGTGGCCAGTAGTATGACGTTATCGCACTGACAGCCGCACTGTCAAAGGGAATGGCGGCCAGTAGTATTACGTCATCGCCTGGACAGCCGCACCGTCGAGGGCAATGGCGGCCAGTAGTATGACGTCATCGCACTGACAGCCCACCATTGTGAGGAATGGCGGCCAGTAGTGTGACGCCATGGTACTGACAGCCACACTGTAGAGATGAATGGTGGCCATTAGTGTGACGTCATAGCACTAACATTAGCACTGCTGAGGATAATGGCGGTCAGGAGTGTGATGTTTGGTCTACTTGGCTGCAATGGAAATGCTAAAAGAGGAGAAGGACAAGCAGCAGGTATGCATTTTCAAAATATTGGTGACTTTCTTAAGGTATTCCTTTACGTAGATACCATACAGCAAACGGCAGTGTTAGACCCCCCCCTGACTTCGAGAAGCCAAAAAGTACATTTGGGTTGTGTATCGAAGTCTCTCACTGAAACTAAATTTTGTGACCAGCTTAGTCATAGAAATTTACTGGCAGTTCTGAATGACAGAAGCAAGGTAATGTCTGATCTGATAGAAGTGTTGACTGCCCTGTGCCTCTGTGCCCTGCCCTGCTTGTGATCCGGGTTTCGTGCCTCTGTGCCCTGCCCTGCTTGTGATCCGGTTTTTAGTGCCTCTGTTCCCTAAGGCGTTACTGGGCAGAGAGCTCTGTGTGTGGTTCTGTCTGTGTGTGTGTGTGTGTGTGTCTGTCTGTGTGTGTGTCTGTCTGTCTGAGTGTGGCTCTGTCTGTGTGGCTCTGTCTGTGTGCGTATGTAGGTGTGCGTATGTAGGTGTGCGTGTGTAGGTGTGCGTGTGTAGGTGTGCGTGTGTAGGTGTGCGTGTGTAGGTGTGCGTGTGTAGGTGTGCGTGCGTAGGTGTGCGTGCGTAGGTGTGCGTGCGTAGGTGTGCGTGCGTAGGTGTGCGTGCGTAGGTGTGCGTGTGTAGGTGTGCGTGTGTAGGTGTGCGTGTGTAGGTGTGCGCGTGTAGGTGTGCGCGTGTAGGTGTGCGTGTAGGTGTGCGTGTAGGTGTGCGTGTAGGTGTGCGTGTAGGTGTGCGTGTAGGTGTGTGTGTGTGTGTGTGTGTGTGTGTGGACTCTGTTCCCTAGGGCGTTACTGGGCAGAGAGCTGTGTGTGTGGCTCTGTCTGTGTGTGTGGCTCTGTGTGTGTGTGTGTGACTCTGTGTGTGTGTGTGTGACTCTGTGTGTGTGTGTGTGACTCTGTGTGTGTGTGTGGCTCTGTCTGTGTGTGTGTGTGGCTCTGTCTGTCTGTGTGTGTGTGTGGCGCTGTGTGTGTGTGTGGCTGTGTGTGTGTGGCTCTGTCTGTGTGTGTGTGTGTGGCTCTGTCTGTGTGTGTGGCTCTGTGTGTGTGTGTGTGGCTCTGTGTGTGTGTGTGTGGCTCTGTCTGTCTGTGTGTGTGTGTGTGTGTGGCTCTGTCTGTCTGTGTGTGTGTGTGGCGCTGTGTGTGTGTGGCTGTGGCTGTGTGGCTCTGTCTGTGTGTGTGTGGCTCTGTCTGTGTGTGTGTGGCTCTGTCTGTCTGTGTGTGTGGCTCTGTCTGTCTGTGTGTGTGTGTGTTCTTCCGGTGAGGAACGAGGTGATCCATTCAAGTGCTTTTCCTTGTATTCCGATGTTTCTGAGGCGTTGTAAAAGGGTGCTGTGGCAGACTGTGTCGAAGGCTGCAGAGAGGTCGAGGAGGATGAGGGCGACTGTGTCTCCATTGTCCAGTAGAGTTCGAATGTCGTCTGTTGCTGCGATGAGGGTGGTCTCAGTGCTGTGTTTTGCTCGGAAGCCAGATTGTGAGGAGTCGAGGGATTTGTTGGCTTCGAGGAAAGCGGCGAGCTGGTTGTTGACAGCTTTCTCGATTACTTTGGCCGGGAATGGAAGGAGCGAAATGGGGCGGTAATTTTTGAGTTCGGTGGGGTCCGCTGTGGGTTTTTTCAGAAGGGCGGTGAGTTCAGCGTGTTTCCAGCTTTCCGGGAAGGTGGCAGAGTTGAAGGAGCAGTTGATGACGTCTCGGAGGTGCGGTGCTATGACGGAGTCTGCTTTGTTGAAGATGTGGTGAGGACATGGGTCTGTGGGGGATCCTGAGTGGATGGAGTTCATCAGGCGGATGGTGTCCTCAGTGGAGATTGGGTTCCAGTCGTTAAGGGTGTTCAAGGGGGGAGAATGTTCAGCATATGGTTGGGTGGGTTGGTCTCCGGGTTGGTTGTCGAAGCTGTTGTGGATGTCTGCGATTTTGTTGTGGAAGAATGAGGCTAGGGAGTCGCAGAGGGCTTGAGAGGGGGTGATGTCGTTGGAGTTGGCCGAGGGATTGGTAAATTCCTTGACGATGTTGAAAAGTTCCTTGCTGTTGTGGGCGTTGTTGTCAAGTCGATCCTTGAATGCTGTTTTCTTGGCCTTTCGGATTAGTTGGTGGTGTGTGCGGGTGGCGTTTTTGAAGGCGTCCTTGGTGCTAGTGGTTGGGTCTTTTTTCCAGGCCTTTTCAAGGGAGCGGCAGAGTTTCTTGGACTTCTTAAGATAATCGTTGAACCATGAGGCCTTCTTGCTGCCAGGTTTGCTTTGGCGTTTTTTCAGTGGTGCTAAGGTGATGGCGGTGTTGGATAACCATAGGGTGAAGTTGGCGGCGGCTTGGTCTGGGTTAGAAGAGTGGGCTGGGGTGTTTACAAGGAGCGATGAGGAGATCTGGTCGATGGTGATTTTGTTCCAGTTTCTTTGCAGAGTTGGATGGAGGTGGTTGATGGGTTTTGGCTTGTTGTAGGTGAAGTGAACGCAGCTGTGGTCAGTCCAGAGGAGATCCGTAGTGTGGCTGAAGGAGATATGATTGCTGGAGGTGAAGATGGGGTCGAGTGTATGGCCTGCGATGTGGGTGGGGGAAGTGACCAGTTGTTTAAGTCCGAGGTTGGCGAGGTTGTCCAAGAGGGTGGTGGTGTTGCGGTCGTTGGTCTTTTCAAGGTGAAAGTTGAGGTCTCCCAGAAGGATGTAGTCTTTGGAGGGGAGCGCGTGTGGAGTGATGAAGTCCGTGATGTCTTCACTGAATTTTGCGCGGGGTCCTGGTGGTCTGTAGAGGAGGGTGCCTCTGAGTGTGGTCTTGGGGTCGATGTGGATCTGGAAGTGAAGGTGTTCGGAGTTGGCGAGGTTGGCGTCGGAGCTGGTTGAGATGCGGATTGATTTTTTATGGACGATAGCGATTCCTCCTCCTGTGTGGCCGGTGCGGTCCTTGCGTGCGATCTTATAATCTTCAGGGATGGCAATGGTGATGTCTGGGGCGGAGGAGGCGTTCATCCATGTTTCTGTTAGGAAGGCGACGTCTGGAGAGATGGTGTCTAGTAGATTCCATAGGTCAATGGCGTGCCTGTGGACCGATCGGGTGTTGAGCAGGATGCATTGTAGGTGGTTGGGGTCGGGAATCAGAGGTGTGAGCGTAGCGGAGTTGGTGACGGTACCGATGAATTTGCAGGAAATGCAGGAGAAGGGTCCATGGGTGTGTCCAGGAGCGGCTTGGACGCAGTTGGGGGAGCGACCGGGGTTAAGGGCTAGGAGGGTGGCGGCATCGTAGGTAATGCGGGAGGGATGGGCAGCGCGAGGGGCAGGGGGTCTGGCGCTGGGCGCGGTACAGGCGCGGACGGGCGTAGACGGGCTTACCTTTGGCGCACCATCGGCGTGGCCGTAGCGCGTGGACGCTGCGCGTTGGTACATCTGACATAAATGGAGAGTGGAGGGGGCGGAGCGTGGGAGGGGCAGCAGGGAGGCGGTAGTGTGGGTGAGGGGCGGGTCAGGGGATACCAATAACAAAATGGAGGGTCAAAGGGAAAGCCAGACAGGGACAACAAATGTAGAAATGCGTCGAGTGAGCAGTTCTCTGAAATTATTAAATAAGTACTGGATAAGCGAGCGCAGCAGCCTGAGCGAAGTCGCGCTAAAGAAATCAATCAAAGCAGCGGCGCTACGATGGAATGCTAAACAGCGCTACAATTCTGTGCACAACAGCGCTATAATTGAATGCACAACAGCGCTACAATCCTATGCACAACAGCGCTACAATTGAATGCACAACAGCGCTACAAGTCTATGCACAACAGCGCTATAATTCTATGCACAACAGCGCTATAATTGGATGCTTCACAGCGCTACAATTCTAAGCCTAACAGCGCTACAATTGAATGCTAGACAGAACACGAAATTGACGGTACCAGAAGCACGAGCGTGGAGTAATGCAGCTGTAAGTGAGGAGGAGCGAGGGTGAGCGACCGTTCTGGAGAGAGTCCAGGTGGTCACCAGAGAGTCCGCCTTCCACCATTCAAGTCCGAGGCCACTGAAGTCATTTGTGGCGTACCACAAGGATCCTCACTCAGTCCCACCCTCTTCAACGTATACATGAGCCCCCTCGCGGCCATCGCCCGCCAACACAACCTCAACATCATCTCTTACGCGGATGACACTCAACTGATCCTTTCTCTCACCAATGACCCCAGCACCGCCAAAACTAACCTACACGAAGGAATGAAAGAAGTTGCCGAATGGATGAAACACAGCCGTCTGAAACTGAACTCAGATAAAACAGAAGTCCTCATCTTAGGTACATCCCCCTCTGCATGGGACGACTCTTGGTGGCCGGAAGCCCTTGGAAAAGCACCCATCCCGACAGACCACGCACGGAACCTAGGCGTTATCCTGGATTCTTCACTTTCAATGAACAGACAAGTCAGCGCCGTATCCTCATCCTGCTTCAACATTCTTCGCATGCTCAAAAAAACATTTCGCTGGATCCCCACCGAAACCAGAAAAACAGTCACCCATGCTCTGGTCACGAGCCGACTGGACTACGGAAACACCCTCTACGCAGGTACTACCGCTAAACTCCAGAAGAAACTCCAACGAATCCAAAACGCCTCAGCCAGGATCATATTAGACATCCCGCGCAACGAACACATCTCTGGTCACCTGAAAGACCTCCACTGGCTACCCGTCAATAAGAGGATCACTTTCCGACTGCTAACCCACGCACACAAATCACTCTACGACATCGGACCAGAATGCCTCAACTCACGACTGTCCTTCTACACCCCCCCCGCCAACTACGTTCTTCCAGCCAAGCCCTCGCCACTGTACCTCGCATCAACAAGACCACCATGGGAGGCAGATCCTTCTCTTACCTGGCTGCTAAAACATGGAACTCACTCCCCACTTACCTTCGCCTTACCCAGAACCACCTAGCATTCAGAAAGCAACTTAAAACGTGGATATTTGACAAGTAATCCTCCTCCCCCCCCTAAGCGCCTTGAGACCCTCTGGGTATGTAGTGCGCTATATAAATTCTCTGACTTGACTTGTGTGTGTGTGGCTCTGTCTGTGTGTGTGTGTGTGTGTGGCTCTGTCTGTGTGTGGCTCTGTCTGTGTGTGGCTCTGTCTATGTGTGTCTCTGTCTATGTGTGTCTCTGTCTGTGTGTGGCTCTGTCTGTGTGTGTGTGTGTGTGTGTGTGTGGCTCTGTCTGTGTGTGTGGCTCTGTGTATGTGTGGCTCTGTGTCCGCTAATACTCTCTACTACTCTCTAAGCAGGGCTCGAGTCGGGGTACCACGTGGGTGGACGGCGTCCACCCACTTATTTTACCGGGTGGATGCCGTCCACCCTGCCAATCAGCTGGACTCCAATCAGCTGGACTCCACCCTCTGGTCTCTCTGGGACTATATCGGAGCTCACAGCACGCTGCTCACGCGTTGGCTTTTTAGATGCAATCGCATTTAAGGGGTGAGCGAGGGGAGGCAATAAGCCCGATGGTGCAAGCCACCTTTCGTGACGTCACTTCATGTTGTGACGTCACTTCCGGTGACAGCGTCCCCCCACTTCTTTTTTTAGGACTTGTGCCCTGTCTCTAATGCTCACCTATTGCCATTGTAAATGACAATACCATTTATGTTTTTAAAAAAACAAAAAATTAAAAAAATGCCATTTACAATGCCAATAGCGGGGGCGGAGCCGGGCCGGTGGCCAAGATGGCCGCACCGAGTCCCGGCTCCGCCGACCTTCTCTCCTCACCACCTGTTCCGCTTGCCTGCCCAGTGAGAGCGCGGAGCTTCCGTGCGTTGGAATGGTCGCCAAGGTGAGGCGTCCGATTCCGGCGAAAATCCTGTCTCCGGGGACGGAGATACGCTCTCCAGAGCAGGGCGGCCTGCCCGATGCTGGTGACCGGGACCTCGCGTTTCGCTACACCCGACCGCCAATGCAACACCAACGGACACATCGCCCTGTGGGGCGCCGGTCTCCCACCAGGCGACCTGAAAATACCCTCGACACCGCCGGAGCCCTTTCCAGGTGCAATGCACAATTCTCCTGTGTTGCTTGCTTCTCCTCCCCCCTTACTTCCCCCCCCAGCGATTTTTGTTTGCCGCCGGACTCTGAGAATTGCTCCCTGTCTGACTGGAGCATTTTAAATGCCTGCAAATTGAACGGACGTTTTATCTCCGGCTCATGGGCGCTGGCGAGTGCACGATGTTAATGTGCCTTTTTGGGCTGGGGGGGCCCGTGAACAATACTCGGAGGTGGGGAGAAGGGCATCCTGTGTTGCCCATCGCTGATACACGGACAATTCGCCATCTTGACTGGAAGGGGACCGAAGACTCCTAAGCCTGCCTGTACGGTGCCGTGGCGCTGTTTGTTGGAACAGTGGCGACCCGATGGATTATACCTTGTGGCGGCGGCTGGGTATACTGGAAGCCGGGGGACGGCGACCGTATTTCTCTAAGGGGCCGCGGACCTATGTTCTGGTGATGGTGGGAAGTAGTCCTGATTATGATTGACCCAATGTTTCATTGTGGCCGTCACCAGCTTCGTTCGCCACTTTCATTGTGGTAAAGGTTACTGCTATCACGGCGGGACTGCGGCTCGACGTGGAGGTGGCCTATTGATGGCGACACTGTGGACTTGTTCCCTGGGGGGACTTCCTGATGTCTCACGGCGGATCGGCTACAGGACAGTGTATTCCGTGGACTACGATCGGTGGTGGCGGATTGCTCTTTTCATGTGACTTTGGAGAGGCTTTGGCTATTCCTGGACTGCCATGTCTGTTTCACTTTGTGATTTCCACCCCGGTCCGGCATTTTGTGGTGGGTGGGACCTGCATCATTGATCCTGTTTGCCCGTGAGAGTCGAGTGTGCTTAGGGTGCCATTTCTGCGGCTTGGGGTGCGTTATGCCCCCCCCGTGGGTCTTGGATTGCGTAGCGACTGATACATCCTGTTTAAGTAGGTGCTCCCTATAT
The DNA here is from genome assembly GCF_964261635.1 of Lissotriton helveticus. Lineage (NCBI taxonomy): Eukaryota > Metazoa > Chordata > Amphibia > Caudata > Salamandridae > Lissotriton > Lissotriton helveticus. Next base: position 1,930,191,803 of record NC_136065.1, read on the forward strand.
TGTCTATTCGCTCTCTGACTGATTTTACGGGTGGGCGAATGGGGAGGGAGGTTGGGGTTCCCGCACTGGGAGTCTCCCCCATGTTTCCTTTCCTATCGTGGGCTGTTGGTTATTTCCTTTACTTTTTCCCCCTTTTTATTTCTTTAGTTCTCTTTCGTGCTAGGGGCGACAGGCATGCCTATGGGGGGGGTGGGCCGTAGCCTTCTGCTGGTATGCGGGGTGGGGGATGGGTCTTGTTTTTTGTTCTCTTTGTTTCTATGGCCCTTGTTTTTCTCTTTTGTTTGTCTCTTTTTGTCTTTCTAGGTTTAGTTTCGTGGGGGGGTCCATGTTTGTTTTTTCGGGGTTGACCTCTGATGGGACGTCTTTGCGCTTCTCTTATACCGTCTTTTGATCCTGAGGGGTGGGGCGTGGGGCCGGCTCGTAGTTTTCGGGCACTGACATATTCTGATTTATGTGTGGCCAAGATGACACAGTTCGAAAGTCCTATCTCATGACTTGCTTCATAATTGATTTGCTTTATTGTATATTCTCGGATCCTTCCTCCTTTATTATAAAATGGAAGCTCTTTATATTCTGATATTTGCGGCCGTGTTTACGTGTACCTCCTGTTCTTCCGATTTGCTATGATCTCAGTGCTGGCATTGTTGAAATGTGTACCCTTATCCTGTATTGATTTTGTTTCTACATTGTGGCCAGCCTGGAGGTTGTAGGCCCATAGCTGTATTGATTGTTCTGTTTTGTTGCTTCCGAATAAAATTTTTCCCCAAAAAAAAAAAAATACAATGCCAATAGCTCTAACTTAAAGCCGAGACCATTGCATTGTACATGCTTGTTTAAGCATGTGGTGATTAAAAGATTTTACCCAGAATCACAGGATGTTGAGTCGACGCTGAGACTCGAACCTGGTTCCCAAATTCCAAAGTCAGCAGTTCTGGCCATAACACCATATTACTATACAATTTACCACCGCAAATTACAGCTATATCATAGGAGAAAATGGCACCACATGTAACATTAACCATAACTGTAAAGTGCCTACAAAAAAGCATTGGCAAAGCCAATAAGTCTTGTTTTTGGAACCTACTGGCTTTTCCAATTGCCTTTGGCTGTGCTACATAGCCTCAGGATCCTGTGCAGCCTCGTCAAAATAAATTTTTAAAAAAACAAAGAATGATGCAGGGTGCCATTTGCTTTCATTTTTTGACTGATCCAAGATGGCAGACACTACGTGAATCTGTAAATTAAAAAAACAAAACGATTTTTTAGTGCCCAAATTTTAAAAAGAACTGCAGGTGTTGGGGTGGGGGTGACAGAGCAGCGGGTTGAAGGAAAAAGGGGAAAAGCAGCATACAGACCATAGAGAGGGAGAAGCACAAAAGGGAGAGAACACGACAAAAACACCAGAGAGAGAGAGAGAGAGAGAGAAATGCAGAATGCATGATGTGGAGAGAGAAGAAAATGGATAAGAGAAAGTGTGTGGGGGAGGGAGGCGCACGAATAAGAAAGACAAGCATTTACAATGCAATGGTCTCGGCATTGTTAAAGTTAGAGCCATTGGCATTGCTATTGACATTATTTTTATTTATGTTTGTTTTGAAAACATAAATAAATGACATTGTCATTTACAATGTGTAACGAAGTAGGGTCTAGCAAGAAGGAATGGTGGGACCCTTGCACCTCTGAAAGCACATCTCACCCTTATTCACAGACCGGCGAGTGGGAAGACGACCCACACACCGAAGGAGAAGAAAGCGGCGCCTTTAAGTGGGCGTATGCAAACGAGAACGAAGACACTGCCCCGAGTGACGTCAGCGACAGCGGATTGAGCAAAAGGCAGGAAGTCATGTACACGAAGTGTGTACGCACCCCGGAGGAGAAGGCGGAAGCGAGCGGAAGTGAGAGGCGTGAACGGAGAGGCAGAGGAGAAGAGGCGAACGAGTGTCCGGAGGAACAACGCGGAAGGGAAGGAGGAAAAGTGACCAGAGGAGAGCCAGGAGGCCAACGACCCCGTGAACCGAAGGAGGAGTGTGGCTGTCACAGGTACGGCGGCGTTGGGCAGCCTGGGTGGGGAGAAGGAGCGCTACCGAGTAGTTGTAAATACCCCTGTGTGTCTCTTCCCTTTGTCGTCAAACTCCTTTCTGTTGACCTACCCCTCCGTCTCCCTTGCCATACCCGTTAGTCACAGAGCACTGTAAATACTCCGAATAAGTGTCACAGGGTTCTCCCACACTTCCCCCGGGCCCCCCTGGTGCACCGCATATAGAGGACTCGGCACTAACGGCATCCCTCTTGTTGGTTCTCTTTCATGACACGGAGATGACTGAATCCGGTGTGAAGAATCCTCCAACAGAACAGGAAGGGAGAAAAGACCGTCGCCACGGACCCCAGCGCTTTCGCACGAGAGAGACTGACCTTCAGGAATAGAAGAACTCTTATGTCCTATCCTAAAAGAACCCTAAAAATAAAACCATCCTTGAACCTTGTACCTGGTGTCCCGGCCGTCCCTAACCCCACGCCTACACAATGCCAATAGCTTAATCACTCGCAAATGCGAGACCTATTGCATTTGCACCCACACAGAGCCACCCACACAAAGCCACCCACACACACATACAGAACCGCCCACACAGTCATTCACATAGAGCCATCCACACACACAGAGCCACCCACAGAGCCACCTACACAGACAGAGCCACCCACGCGCACACAGACAGACAGAGCCATCCACGCGCACACAGTAGCAAGTAAACAAGAGTGCCAATAAAGCCAACCAGAGGTAAGCAATGGGCTGGCTCCAAGTCTAAGCCCGTTTAAAGTTGTCGGACCGCACGTGGAAAGCAAAGCAAGAATTCATGCTATCTGTTCGGCAAGACTTAGCCCGAGGGAATTCCAACTCTAAACTGAGGATCACCAGCATGGAGCGAACGAAGCAATGCGGAAGAAGAGGAGTCCGTGTAAATGCAAACTCCATGGAAACATGACAGAAACAATGCAAAAACCAAACACAAAATACACTGGTTTTAACCGTTTGTCAATTAGACGGTACTCACAGTGGCAGGGCAAGAGGTAACAGCAACAAACAAAAGCAGCGATAGCACCGAGACATTTTCTGCCACAAATCAGATATCTATTTATCAAAATAGTACGGTCTGTAAAACTGTTCTCTTAATGCATGTTGAACCCTCCATTCACGCTATACTCAATGCAAAGAAGCAAATTACTTACTACACAGTAGGCTTTTTCTCATTAAAATAATCTTTCCTCCTGCGTACATAGTTATTTTTGAAGCACAATCTCTGCTGCACAGATTATCCTCGTTTATACTATATCACTATTCAAATATTTATGAGAGTAAAGCAAACCCTGTAAATCTGTAACTTAATGCTAAGCTAACAACTGCTTATCAACTCAAAGAGTCGGGCCAGGATAGGAGCGGGTACGTTTAAAATGATTCAAACAGTCAACTGCACAGTACAACTATCAGAAGGCTCTGGTGGGTGATTTTAGGTCATTGTAATATCATAGTAAAATGTAAATTCTTATCGCGTTGGTCAGGCTACAAAAACATCTGGCTCTTCTCAGGCCTGTGAGGGTAGCGTTCAGTGTCTTGTGCTTTCAGATGACCAGAAGCATGAGAAAGGTCTCTCTTCAGTGAAGCACGACAAGAGAGGTCATTATTCAGAGCAGCCCTTCTCTTCTAACCCCAGGGTTACGGCGTGTTTGCCAAAAAGGAGTAACTGCAAATGTAGGTTTTATTTGGGTCTGGCAGTGGCCCGCCTTGGAGGCAAACTCAATGTTTCTGTCATCCCCGGTCTAATTTCCAATGAAAGAGCCGGCAAAGATTTAATATATGAGGAAGGAAAGTGAGTGTCGGTATGTAATGAAGAAAGAGTGGCTTCGAGGTGCCCAGGGGAAAAGAAAAATATAAAAAAAATTTGGGGAAGGTGGAAAAAACGGAGCTGGCACTGCAAAACGCGTCCAGAGCTCACGAAGAAAAAAAACCCTACCAAAAACAAAGTTCAAACACTGGCCAGGAGGGTGGGGAAGACACGATTTAAAAGGAACTTGGGGAAAAGATACGAGTGTGGGGAAAAAGCAAAACGTTTGGCCACGTCTTCGGATCTTCTCGCATAATGCCAAGAGGGGAAGCTTAGGGAGTATTTTTATGTGTAAGGGGAAAATAATGCATCTCATTCAGAAATGAAGTAATGTATACAATGACCCATGCAACAGCACTGCTGATGAATTCTAATTGAACAGCTTATGGCAGTCAAAGATTCAAGATGACTTAAAAAAAACAAGCACAACGAACGCGGGGGGGGGCGATCAGCACAACCAAACGAGGGAGAAGGGACAGCAAGCACAACGAATGCGGGGGGGGTGGGCAGCACAACCAAATGAGGGAGAAGGGACAGCAAGCACATCGAACGAGCGGGCGGGGGGCGTGGAGCAGGCATCACAACCAAGCGAGGGAGAAGGGACAGCAAGCACTCACCTGAGGACGACTTCTTCCGGCAGCGGTCGGGGAAATGGCAAAACAAAAGCGCCGCAAAAAAATAAGTAAAAGTAAACGCCCACCTCGGAATGACGAAAAAAAGGGGCGGGATTTTAAAAAAGCAAGAAATGCCCACGAATCTGCTCGAGCCGGGGACAGAAGTGAGTGACACACATCTCTTCCAATGGCTAGCCTTCATTTATGAAGCTAGCCAATGGAAGAGAAGGCGGGTTCAAGCCCCAGTACTGGGGAACATAAGATCTCGGCTGCGCGACACTGCTGCGCAGTGTATGCTAGGCCGAGCCCTAAAAAGGTCTTTTCGCCTACAGACAACTTCCACTGTCTGGCAGGCGAGCCCTAAAAGAGAAATGTTTTCAGTGCCTTGCGAAAGGGCAACTCCTCCTGAATCAACCTAATGGAGTTAGGGAGTTTATTCCATTGAGAGGAGGCACATACCCGGAACGTTTTTCCCCCAGAACGTGCTTTTTTAAATCTGGGGGTACACAGCAAATTTTTTGAGCTGGTTCGGAGGTGTCTCGCATTGCTGTAAGGGCGGAGACAGGAAGAGAGATATGCAGAGCCCTTTCCCTTGGTTGCACGATGTGCCAAGGTTAGTGCTTTGAATTCTGCCCTTTTTAGGTTTCGCCTGGCGATCCGCTGCGTAGCAGCGTTCGCGCAGGCGAAATCTTATGTTTCAACAGTACTGGCTTTGTCCCTCCTCTTTTTTCAATTGGCTAGCTCCATAAATGGAGGCTAGCCATTGGAAGAGAGATCTGTCCGTCATTGTCCGAGGCGATTCGTGGGTGTTCTGTAAATTTTTTCCCTCTCCGCCCCCTTGCGATCATCATTGCGGCGGTGGGCGGATGGTATTTTTTTTTCCCCGCCAAGGTTTGTTTTTGGCATTCCTCCGAAGATGGCGGCCGGGCAGTAGCTTACTTGCGAAGGTCCGTCTTGAAACTTTCGAGTTCGTATATGTAATGTACCTTTTGCACCTCGTGTATTTTGTTTGCTCACAATTGTCACTTTTACCTCATGTAACTTAACGTCTGCTTTTGTAATTTGTTCACTCGGGAATCACAGTGACTCGTGATTTCTGAGGCTCTCGTTCTGTGGGGCTTACGCGAGCTTCCTGTGCACAGTGTGACCTATAGGACTCATGGGGTTCTTTGTATGCACATCTACAAAACACGGGAGGCGCACATCACTGCGTGCACATTGACCTCTATGCATGTCTGCAGACTTCGGAGGCCGACACTTCCACGCTTGCTGTGCTGTGCTCCCTGCATAGGGGATGTCCAGGACCCTCGTCCCTGTCATTTCACGCTGACACCCTCCTCGGACGCTACTTCTGCAAAGCGACGCCACCCACACGTTCCCTTTTCTGGTTGCGACAGCTTCCGGCCGTGCCCTTGTTTGTTTTTCAAAAAGCGCCAGGCCAGCTCTGGGTGTCAGGTCACCCACCATCGGTCCCAATGAACGGGGGGCACGCCCCCTGAATCCAGTGGTGCCTACTCATGCAATGCATCGGAATCCTTCAGGTGCCCCTCCCCCTTTCATTTTAGTATTCTCCACCTTGGTGCTAATACCACCTCCACCGCTGTTCCTTCCGTCGCCATGAACACAGGTGCCCTTAATTGTATTTAGCTGTTTTTGTTTTTTTAATAAAATGACGCACTTCTATGGATAGAACGGTGATGGCGGCATGCTGACGGAGTGTTGAGGTACTAGTGGGCTATTTAAAATAAAATATATATTTTTTTCTGCTTAAGCTGGTCTGAACGCTTGGTAGGCTCTGCGCCTTGTGCAGACCTGTAGCTGATTTCTATGCCCATAGCGTAGCTCATTGAGGTAGTGTGCCCTCTGCAAAGACGCTAGTATAATAAGCCCCTCTTGGTGATGCTACACCCGCTCCATAGATCTGCCTTCAGTCTGCATGTACTGAGCCCAATCCCTGTAAATTAGCTCAGCGGGTTAAAATGCATGCTTCGGAGATCTGTGTGTAGTTTGCTCATCACAGCTTCCAATGCAGGTAACCCAGCTAAACTGGTTCTTGATTGGACCCCAGACCGGTGCACGGCCATCAGACCACTGGTCTTGACCCCACTAACAGTGCTCAGTGGGTTAGTGCCAGGCTTCACAGGTGACTAGGCCTTTCCTCGTTTTTAGTCGCTGAATTGCATAATAGTAACTCCTGTTTCTTATAAATCTATAAGATTTAGAGCTGCGGTCGAGACGCTGTGTAAATATGTATGCATCCCCATCACGGCCCCAGTGGCCTTTGTGCCCCCTGAAAGAACGCTCCCCGGGAGAGCTCTGGGCCTTTAAGGCCTCTGTAATCGGAGGTCTGTGGACTCAACTAGAGTTCTGCTGCGGACTGGAGCCCGGGGGTGTTCGACCTGTGTAACCTGAGGGATAGCTCTGCTAGTCCGAGGCCTCTCTTACACACACTGTGTAATGTGATGGGTCTCTCTGTTGAGGTGCGGGCTGTGTCACCTATTTAATAACTGTTTCCGACGCCCGAGCCTGTTCGAACTCTGTAACCTGAGCAATAGCTCTGCTGTGTGAGGACTAAACCTGTATCAGAAAACTCAGAATGTCCTGCAGTTTATCGGGAAGAAATGTTTCTGTAGAGTAGACAATCCAGATAAACATTACCGGGAGGGGCTGCTGGCACCGTCAAGGGAAAGGGGGAGGGGGGGGTGTAGGCACCGTCATGGAGAGGGGGGTGCAGGCACAGTCGGGTGAGGGGGATTCCTCCACAGTCTGGGTGAGAGGGTACAAGCACCGTCAGAGGGGGGAAGGGGTGCAGGCAACACAGATGAAGGTGGTGCAGGCACTGTCAAGGTGGAGGGGGAGTGGTGCAGGCACTGTCAAGAGAAGGTGATTCAGGCACCTTCGGGGTAGGGTGGGAGGTCTCCTTCGGGCCTGGCTCCTAGCGCGCCGTGCCTTCCGCCTAAGCCCCTGTCACCCCTCACTGTCATTCCAGGGTCTCACCCCTCTGTCTCCCCTCACTGCCACCCTCGGTCTCACCCCTCTGTCTCCCCCAGTGCCACCCACAGGTCTCACCCCCCTCTCTCTCCCCAGTGCCAACCCCGGTCTCATCCCTCTGTCTCCCCCCAGTGACACCCCGGTCTCACCCCTCTGTCTCCCCCCAGTGACACCCCCGGTCTCACCCCTCCCCTCTCTCCCCCAGTGCCATCCCCGGTCTCACCCCTCTGTCTCCTCCCAGTGCCACCCCCAAGTGTCACCCCTCTGTCTCCCCTCTGTGCCTTGCCTAGTGACAGGTCTGGTGACCGAGACAGACTTTGGGAATATGTGACGTCAGGTACCATTAAAAACAAGTCGGCCAGGCCTTCATTTTCTTTTATAATGCTTGGGAGAATTTTATGAGGCTTATAGGACACGCTACGCCACACTCTCGAAATGCCCTGAAGTATCTGAAAGGCGGCGTCTTGGCACTATGTAAACCACACCAGTCCATGCACCCTGTTGCTCGTGATCTGCATCCCTTCTTAGAGCTGTGACGTTTCTGAAGGTTTTGGGGTCACACGGTGCCAGCATTCAGCGCATTGTCAACGCTGGCAATGGGGTAAGGTTGCCGCCGTCCTGTGGTGCCGATGTTCCCCGGTCGGCACAGTCCTGGGGTGTATATGGGCCACGGTGGCCTGCACTATGAGCTATTGGCATTGTAAATGACAATGCCATTTATTTATCTGTTTTCAAAACCAACACATAAATACAAAATTTGTCATTTACAATGCCAATAGCTCTAACTTTTCCAAAGGCGAAACCATTGCATTGTAAATGCTTGTTTGAATTGGCAACCAATGAAGCATTCGTCGATGTGGGGAGATGTGCTCTCGAAGGGAGATGCCACAGACCAGCTGGACTGCATCATTCTGGACTATCTGTAACCGGTGGCAAAGGCCAGAAGCAAGTCCAATATACAGACTGTTGGCATAATCTAAATGGGAAGTTATTCGTGCCTGGACAATGGTTTTCATGGTGTTACTGGGAAGGAAATTAATACATTTTTTGATCATCCTAATTTTTGAAAGGCATTCAGCAGTCACCGTCTGGACTTGGTTTTGGAAGGAGAGGCTAGAATCCCTTCTAACCTCCAGGTTTTTTACTGATTTCTTGGGGGAAGGGGGCATGCTCAAGTCAAGAGGCCACCAAAGGTTCGAGTCCAATGGAGAGGATTGGTGAAAAAAGAGGACCTCTGTTTTCCCAGCGTTTAGTCGAAGGAAGTTGTTGTCCATCCAGCGGGGATGTTGCGGAGACAATCTTTTAATGGGTCAAAAGTGATCTGAGTTGGAGTGTCGTAAGAAAATAAGAGCTGAATATCATCAGCATACGAGGTTGCCTTGATTCCTGACTGAGCAATGAGCTCAGCCAGGGGGGAAAAATAAACATTAAACAAAAGAGGGCTCAGTGAGGAGCCCTGTGGGACTCCCCATTTTAACGGACGACTATCGGAGGTGTAGGGAGGGGTAAACACCGCCCGTGTCCGATTGGTTGGTTGGTTGATAGCTTTATTTCGATATGCATATATCATAAAAGCATTACACAGAAATATATAAAAACAGCACATCAAAAAAGTCGTAGACTGTACATGATAACATCAAATAGTAAAAGCAGAATAAATAAGTTGTTTGTGAAAAAAGCATTAAATCGATAGAGACAGTCTTTTAAGACGAATCAACCAGGCCCATTTTAAAAATTTGGAAACAGAACAAACAATGGGCGGGGCAGTATTAGACAGTAAAATACGTAGAGCCACCAAATGCTGGCAGATACCCATCTCTTTACAGAGCGGTTTAAGCCAGTAAGTTCTTGGGCGCGCGTAATCTGGGCAGTCAAGGAGAAAGTGCGCCGCTGTTTCGCAACAGTCAGAACAGAGGGCACAAAAGCGTGATACCTGTTTGTTCGAGTTCCATCTTGAAAGGAAGTCGGCAAGGGGTAAAGTTCCTAGTCTGAACTTGATATACAAGGCCCGATCCATTGGAATGGTGATAATATCCAAGAAGGGTTCAAAGGCAGTAACATCTTTAATCCTCAAATATGCTGCGGTGGAATTGCAGTGATGCTGATTGCTCATAAGTTTTGAGGACACCCAACCCCAGTATATTTTTTTCAGGGCCTCCTTTGGGGGAGCTGAGTGGGTAGACCAGCAGGAACCCAGACCAAGTTCCCCGAGCAGGTGTTTGATGTCCCTGAGCCACTTAATCTTTTGCCAGCCATCCGAATGCATTACCTCCACCAGCCCGTCTGCATAGGATTTTAATTCCGGGACCCTCCACAATCGGGCCCACAGTAGGAGAGGCCGGAAGCGGGCCAAGTCTTTGATTGGTTTGCAGCCCGCATCCATAAGCACCGGGACAGTGGGGGTGCTCATTGGGACTGCCATTAAGTCTTTGATGAATTTGTTCTCCGCTTTAGACAAAGACTCCATGTTGCCCAGGCCCCATAGCTCCGCTCCGTAGAGCGAGGCGGGTACCGCTCTAGCCTTGTATATATCAATAATCGGGGATACACAATGTTTCGATGAAGTGTTATACTCCTTTAGCAAGGCTCCCCCCACCCTTTTGTGGACCAACGTCATTTTAGTGGTATGAGGTACCCAACTCATACTATCGCTCAACCGGATTCCCAGGTAGTCGAATTCTGCAACTTTTTCAAGGGGGATAGAATTCAGGATGGGGGGGCGACCCAGTTTTCTGGGGGGATGCATGACTAGATATTTAGTTTTTTCTACATTTATAACGAGACCTATCATTACACAAAAATCCTGAAACCGGTTCAGGAGCTTTTGAAGGCCCTGGGGAGTTTTCGAGATGAGAAGGGTGTCGTCGGCAAACAACAAAGTTGGGATCTTAACATCACAGAGTGTGGGGGCGTCTGCTGGTTCTTCAAGCAAATAGTCTACCACCCCATTCACGTATAGCGAGAAAAGGGTGGGTGCTAGGACGCAGCCCTGCCGTACACCCCTCTCTACCTGAATCTTGTCAGTCTTCTCCCCATTCAGGCCCCATCTGACCTGTGCATAATTAGCGTTATGCAATTTCATTAGGAGGTCCACAATGTATGGGGGCATCCCAAGACCGTACAGCACCCTCCAAAGTTCCTCCCTGGGAACAAGGTCAAAGGCAGTCTTCAGGTCTATAAAGGCCAAATAAAGACTGCCCTTCCCCTGGACCACCACCTTCCAATACAGTAACAGGAGTCTAAAGACTTGTTCAATTGTTCCTGTGCCTGTGCGGAACTCGGCCTGCATCTCGGATAATATATGGTTTTCATCTACCCAAGAAAGGATCCTACCCAAAATTGCTTTTCCTGCCACCTTCTGGGTCGAGTCTATCAGGCTTATAGGCCTATAATTTCCCGGTAGATCACGATTTCCCTTTTTGAAAATTGGGACTACCTCTGCCCCCTTCCAGGACTCTGGGACAGACCCTCCCTCCATGGTGGCATTTAGGAGAGCAGAGATCAACACCCCCCAGTCACCTGGATATGCACGGAGAAGGTCCCCTGGTAGCCCATCCGGACCTGCTGCTTTTAGTGGAGTTAGGGTTTTAATTAGGTTCGTAACTTCTCGAGCGGAAAAAAGAACCATATCTCTGTCCAAAGAATAGGAAGGAAGAATAAATTGGTCGTTGAGTGGGCCTTCAATAGCACAGTAGAGACCCAGAAAATGGTCAAACCATGCCTTGGCAGTAATAGTGCAGGTTCTCAAGGTGTCATCGGGACGGTTCCTCCTACCCACCAAGTCCCAAAACCTTTTAGCATCTCTCCCTCGACTGGCCGTCAGGAGTTCCTGCCAGAAGTTGTCTTCCCATTCCTCCTTGGCGGCTCTTTGGCAGAGTGAATATGACCTTCTGGCCTCCCTAATCCTTATTTGGGATTTAGATTTAACTGCGTCAACGAGCAGAGTCTTCGCCTCTCTGCACGTACGGTTAAACCAGCCTTGTCTAGCCCGAGAACCTGGTCTCTTTCCATTGATGCTACCTGGAACAATAAAAAGATCACTAAGAGCCAGGGTTAAGTTACAAAATCTTGCAGATACATCCCCCAACCCACCACCCAAAGGGTCAAGGTTACCTACGGCTGCAGCTAGGATCTGCGATATGGAAAATAGCTTCTCTGCTGAGAGCGACAGCTTTGCCCACTTTAGCCGTCGACCGCAATTCGAAACTACTGACATATCCGGGACGGAGGAGCACAGATTTTTGCTGCCTAAATCATCTAAACACCTGATGGTCATGGTGAGTGAGACAAGATTGTGGTCACTTTCTACCGTGGGTATAATAACCATGTCCTTAACCATACTCCATAAATGGATATCAAGAAGAAGATAATCTATTCTGGAGGAATGCGCGGGCCTATTGTAGGTATGGGCTCCCTTTTCATCAGAATTAGTCCTGCCATTGAGTGCCCTCAGGTCAAACTCAGATGTTATAGAGTTGACCTGGAGCACCACTTCCGACCATTTCTTGATTGGACTAAGCTCTAAAGCCGGTATACCCCACCTATTATCGACAACCTCTTGGTCATCTGAAACTTCTAGTCCAAGGGGCTCAAAGGTGCAATTAAGGTCACCTCCAACCAAGGTGCAGTGCTTATGTGGCGAGGATCGTAGCAAAGCTTCCAAACGCTCTATAATGGGGGATTCTCTGCCACCCTTAACACCTCGGGCGTAGATGTTAAAAATGTTAACGATAACCTGGCCCTTTGGGTTTTTCAATGTGATGTTAAGAAGGTCAGGACATTGGGTATCATGCTCGTCCACCCTACAATTAAGTGCAGTGGCTACCCTTACAAGGAGGCCTCCCGAAAGACGGCCTCGGCCACACTCAGTTTGTACTGCTGGTATATGGTGGGACGAATATCCTGCCTTGTGAGAGGGCTCCCTGCACCAGGTTTCCTGGAACAGACATATGGAGTATTCTTCCACCAAGGCGTTCCAATCAGGCAGGGACAATTTCCTATCCAGGCCGGCCACGTTCCAACTGAGAACCCTAATAAGTGGGTCCGTCACAGTCGGGATGCTACCGGCCTCGATGGTATCCACCAGGTCTATAACTCCCACCGAAGGACAGGCGTTCATAAGCTCGGTTGAAATCGGTGCTATCCCTGGTTCCCTTGTGCCACCTGAAACCATATGCTCCCTTGAGGCGAGCAGTGAGTTGAGTTCTACAGCGGAATTTAATTTTCCGCAGTTAAGGATACCAGTCTCTCTATTAGCAATTAAGTTCCTGTTATTTTCCTGGCAATCAAGAGATTGTCACCATCCCCTCCCTATATCATTCCACCCGCCCAGAACTGAAGTGAACGGGGTAGTAGTATGATTAGGATTCTGTGAGGATGGGGCTGCCATCCCTGGCCATGGGCAATTTCCAGAGCCATTGAACTCATTAATCAGGGAGGTTAAAACACTTGAGAAGCGTGGATAGAAAAAGGTAAGGTCGACAATGCCAATACCTCCCTTGCCCGTGCACCAGCCCTGTCTCGTTAGCCATCCTACCACCCTTGGATCTTGAAAATTCACCACGATACAGTCCCCCCCCAGATTTTTAGTGGTGGAACCTATCCAATCTATTCGCCTCACTCCCAGTATGAGTCCATCAACTTCCCCGGGTAGAGGCCAATTCACCCTTAACCAGTGCATAGCTTTGTTTTTAAGCATCTGGAAGGTTTCTCTCTGTCCCGGTGGAAGTGGTGGGACATTTATCAGGACTGCTACATAGGGGAAGGAATCTGGGGTGAGGTTCATGGGGGGTTTCTTGTGGGGTGGCTTTTTCAAGGGTGGTAAGGACAGTCTAGGGACAGTAGAGGCAGGGTGGAGTATCGATTTATTCGTTGATGGCTGGTTTCCGATGAGAGGGGCAGATGATATAGCAATACCCTTTTTGGTGCCCTCCACTCCTCCTCCCACAGCAGTAGCCAAAAGATTTGTGCTAGGCGACGGCTGATGCACGACAGACTGGCCAGGTACTACAGTAGTGGGGGCATTTACAACAATCCCCTGTGGTGCCGAATTAAGTGACTTCGGGGGTCTCTTTACCACCGCACTGTTAGTTTTTACAGACAGAGGAGAGTTGGGGAGTTCCCTTTGTCCTTTAGCATGTGATGGGACTTGGGCAGTAATCTGGCAATTGCTGTTGCCGTCCAGCCTTAACTGTGATTTTATCAGTGCCTTGGTCGAAAAAAAGTTGTCCAGTGTAGCCTGCTCGAAGTGGTCTAGGCGGCTTGTAAGCTTGATAATGCGTTCCTCTAATGGAAGCAATAAGGACCGTAACATCCGTTCCACTTCAGGGAGCAAACTAATCAGGCCTGGCTGTGTATCTGCCGTTACCGTCCCTGTATCTATAGAAGTAGGAGAACTGGGATCTGTACTACCAGAAGGTGTAGTGGCCCCCTCTTGCATAAGTTCACCCCCTCGGCCCCACTACGATGGCTGCCTTGCTAGAATAGATGATTTTATTAACTTTCCTAAGTTTATGAGGTGGTTTAAATGGAAGGTTTTTCCTAAATGAACTGTAGCCTTTCCTTTTAAGACCTGGTTTGGAATTGGTCAATGGAGCACACACCTCAATTAAGGAGGTTGTAGTTTCTGTGGAACTTGCACGGGGGGGATCGATTCGCTCACAGTACCCTGGATGGCCCCATTAATAGTTGCATCATGACCCAAATTAGAAAAGTCAGGTAAATGAAGTGAGGACAGTGGTGTAACTAAAGCAGGGTAAATTAGGCCAGCGCGCTTGTCCCCAGAGTTTTTTAAAAGTTCTATTGATAATCTGCGCTCTGCGCGCCTCTCAGCAAGCGATAGTTCTTTATCAATTGACTGGACGGGGCGATTGAAGAACTTATCCAAGGGACCTACCACTGAATGGCCGGCATCGCCCGGTGGAGTCCTCAAAACAGTGTTAGTGGTATGATCCGGCATTCTTAGAAGTTAGGAACCCAATTAGCCACTAACTGGTAGATATATACAAACGTCGGCGGGATGGCCCAGCCCGGCCTCCAGCGGCCCCGGACGGCCACAGACGGTCCCGCCCTTGTCCCGGGCTTCGCCCGGCGCACTCCCGCACGCTCCCGCGTAGCGGAGGCACTGTGGACCTAAATACACTGGTGCTGGTCGTTCGTTGGCTGATAGGCAGGGGGGCGTGGCCAGCAGGGAGAGCAGCCCAGGTGTTGGAGATTGGGCGCGCAAGGGCTCCTGGACGCTGGAGTCCCTGCCTAACAGCTCGCAGCCCCGCTGGTCCCAACGCCTCTCCCGCGCTCCTCCCAGCAGTTGCAAACAGCCAGCAGCCTCCTCGGACAAAGACGCGCTGCGGGACCCGCGAAGCGGGTCCGGCGAGTCGTTAGGGAAACCGCTCAGCTCAGCAGGGGCACACTAAGTCACAGTGTGCAGCGAGGAATCCGGGTAAGAACAGCCAGTAATCCGACAAAGTGTCCGATTGGATAAGAACGAGGACAGCCAGTCCAAGGCTTTGCTTCGGATGCCTTTAGCCCGGAGGCGGTTGAGTAGGACGGGGTGAGAGACGGTGTCGAAAGCTGCCGACAAATCGAGCAGCACCAACACCGCTCTCGAACCCCCGTCCAACTTCCATCGCACGGAGTCAGCCATCTCTATCAAGGCTGACTCAGTGCTATGACCTGGTCTAAACCTGGGTTGTGAATCGTGGAATAAGCCATGGGTTTCAAAGAAGCCCGCTAGTTGCTGGTGCACTAGCTTTTCAAGAACCTTAGCTGGAGCCGGCAGTAAGGAGATGGACCTGTAGTTAGCTGGTTCATCTGGGTCTGCATTGATTTTTTTGAGAAAAGGAACTAATTGGGCATGTTTCCATGCATCCGGGAATATGCCTGTCTTAAGGGAGTCGTTCCAAATGCAGTTCAGTATGGGGTTTAGAAGAGGGGCCAGTACTTTGTATTGTTTGGCCGGCCAAGGGTCGATTGGCGAACCTGATCTACATTTTAATAGTTCTGCCAGAGATCGTTCTAAGGTGATCTCCTCAAAGTCTAAGAAAACAGGAGCGGATTCTGGGTGATCTACGGGTTTACCGTCAGTGTTGGGGCTGCTATTACAAGGGAAGGAGTCATAAATGGAGGCAATTTTTTCCTCGAAATAGTCAGAGAGGCGAGTGCAGAGGGATTGTGATACCGGGGATTGGAGTTTGAGGGCCATTGGATTAGTGAAAGTTCTAACTGTGTTGAAGATTTCCCTGGTGGATCCTTGTGCTCTATTTATTTTCTCCTCCAGATAGATCTTTTTATGGGCGATTATCTTCTTCCGATAGTCTTTAAGAGCTATTTTATATTTCAGTTTACTGTCTGGGGAGTACGAATATCTCCAGCGGCGCTCCAATAGTTTGCAAGCGGATTTACACTTACGGAGTTCGACGGAGTACCAAGGTGACGAGGGGGCAGATCGAAAAGTTTTAATGGGGAAGATAGGAGCAATAGAGTCGATGGCAGAAGAGATCCAGCTGTTAAAATTAGTCAGCCTGAAGTCCAAGTCAGGGGCATCCATAGGGGCAGTTGTAGAAAGATGTGCAGCTAAGCTGTCTGGGGAGATCTTAGTCCAGTTACGGCCAACCATCTTGGCCGGAACCCTAGTTTTTTCTTGGTGACATAGAGGGAAAGAAAAAGGAATTAAAAAAATGGTCTGACCAGATCACAGGGTATGGATCACTGATAGAAATGTCCACCAGGTTAGAGCAGATAAGGTCAAGTGTATGCCCAGCCTTATGGGTAGGGTGGGATACCAATTGATTTAATCAGTCATCAGTTAAGGTGGAGAGAAAATTAAGGTTGGTGGGGTCAGAAGCGTCTTCCACATGCAGATTAAAATCCCCAAGTAGGGTGAAATTCGCATAGCGGGAGCTATCCTTTATTTGGTTGTGACACCCTTCAGTGCAGGGGTGTTGGTGAAAGTGGCGGTTTGCTCAGTACTGATATTGATTGTTGGGGGGCTGCATTCAGACATTTGGGGTTCAGACCACCCGAGGCACAGGGGGGCAGTGGTTGGCACTGACAGCATACGAGGACAGGGTTGGCATGCAGAGAGACCCGAAGATTATAATAATAAACTTCAAAACGTTATGAAACAAACTGGACAACCTGACATTCTGTGGGTTTGGGAGAAAGACAGGATAAAAGCGAAAAAATAGAAGTTTTTTGGGGTTTTTAAAAAAAATTTGTATATAGCGCTAGCTTGACCCATAGGTATCAGAGCACTTTACATACACACAGTAAAAACAGAAGAATATTGCATTACATAGTAGGAAGGCAGTAAAGGAAGCAAAACAGAGAAAAAAATACAACATGAAAAATAAGTAAACACTATTTGTTTGGGGATGAAAGCTCAAATATATATGTATATATGGTGAGCTGTCAGGATGAAGGCGGGCAGTAAACGCACCATACCACAGATGATGGTGATATGGCTTTTAGCATCTGAAAACAAATGTACCAACCACAGGGAGAGAGAGAGGGCGGCGGAGGTTGCGCCTGAGCCCTCCCTGCGGGTGGGGGAGGGGCCAAGAAAGAGACAGACGTGTGTTTTATTTCAGTGCAAGGTAGAGAAGTGTGGCTCACTGGTTAGAGGAGGCAGACCTGGAAGCAGAGGTCAGCCCGGGACCAGGGTTCAATTCCCAGCTCGGCGGGGTCTTGAGTCCTAAAATGTCCATGGACTCGACAATTCTCGCTCCGGTGCCTCCTCGATTCACGGGTTCACACTCTGCGACTCTGGGCAATAGCTTGCTTAATCTCCACAACGGCCCCTCGCGGCGGGATGCCTGGCTTTCACCTTGCGGATACCCTGTCGGGGTTATCTCACAGGGGAATACCAGGACGGGTTCCCTAAGCAAGCGCTTAGAAACCGCTTGGTGATTTGCGCTATATAAATTCCTGTACATTTACATAGAGAGAACGCAGCCTCTTGATACCAGTCCAGCTCAAAGCACACATTGTTCTGAGGCATTAAACAATGAAGCAGGGAAGGCGGGGGTGGGGGGGCACGGGAGGGGGGAACGGAGGAGGAAGAGAGATGGAAGGAGAAAAAACGAGAAGTGTGGGGGGGCTGGAGGACGAAGGGAACATCTAAGACTGGAGGGGGTAGAACAGCGGGCGGAGGGGAAGGAAAAACTACAGAGGAGTGGGGAGACAAAGAGCAGGTGGAGGGAGGGGGGGCAACCACAAAGGGAGAGGGGAGAAAGGAGGAGAGGAGATTTAGGAGTAACCGAGTTGAGGCGGGGGGCACAAGAGGGGAGAGTTGTGGAGAGTGAGGGCGAGAGACAGCTAGAAGGGAGTGTAAGAGAGCTCCGCAAAGTGTGAGAGAGGGAGCTAAAGGTGGAGAGGTGGGAGCGAAGGGTGAGGGGTGCACGAGGGGTCTGCCGAGAGAGTAGGAGTGAGCGTGGGAGTGGGAGTGAGAGAGAGAGTGGGAGTGAGAGAGAGTGGGAGTGGAAGGGAGAGAGAGTAAAGAGGAGCCCGAGAATGGCAGGTGAGAGGGAAGACAGAAGAGTGAGACGGAGGGCTCGAGGCTGCCAGAAAGATGGACCAGGCGGAGTCACAGCATGAAATAGAGGGAGGGTAAGGGAGAAGTGATAAAAGAGAGGAGGAAAACGAGCGTGAAGGGAGAGCTGCATACGTGTGGGGGGTCGAACTTGGCCAGAGGTGGAGGAGGTGTACCCCAGACTCGAGTGAGTGTGTAAAGCTGCAGCAGCGCTCAGAGCCTTAGAGGCCCTGCCGATAATGGACTGATGGGGGGCGAGTGTGGGATGGAGGACCCTGGGTGGGGAGTGAGATTGATGGAGGGGGCGAGCTTGGCCAGGGGTGGAGGAGGTGTACCCCAGACTCAAGGGAGTGTGTAAAGCTGCAGCAACGCTCGGCGCCTTAGAGGCCCTGCCGATAATGGACCGATGGAGCGAGTGTGGGACGCAGGACCCTGGGTGGGGGGTGAGAGTGATGGAGGGTCGAGCTTGGCCAGAGGAGGAGGAGGCGAGTACCCCAGACAAAGGGGTGAGCGAGGCTGCGCCTTAGAGGCCTTGCCGATAATGGATCGATGGAGCGAGTGTGGGACGGAGGCCCCTGGAGCAGAGACGGCGGCAGGGCCAGGCGGGGTGGGGTGGACCCGGGATCACGGAGGGCGGGGGGAGCAGCCCTGGCCCGTGGAGGTGTCTGGCGCAGGAGGAAGCCGAGGGGCCGTGTGCCGAGGAGCACAGGGCATGCGAGGTGAGCCGGGGCTGGCCCCGCGCTACGGGAGTCAACAGGCCTGCTGTAAAGCTGCCCCGCCTGGCAGAGGCCGCAGGAGCCGCGCCAGAGAGCACACATGGCGTCCGCACACACACAGGCACAGGCGCACGCTCCTCAGCGCTCGTGCACACACGCACGTGCACAAGCACAAGGCAGCACAACCAAACGAGGGAGAAGGGACAGCAAGCACAACAAACGCGGGGGGATGGGCAGCACAACCAAACGAGGGAGAAGGGACAGCAAGCATTCACCTGAGGACAACTTCTTCCGGCGGCGGTCGGGGGAAATGGCAAAACAAAAGCGCCGCCAAAAAAAGAAAAAGTAAACGCCCACCTCGGAATGACGAAAAAAGGGGCGGGTTTAAAAAAAAGCAAGAAACGCCCACGAATCTGCTCGAGCCGGGGACAGAAGTGAGTGGCACACATCTCTTCCAATGGCTAGCCTTCATTTATGAAGCTAGCCAATGGAAGAGATGGCGGGTTCAAGCCCCAGTACTGGGGAACATAAGATCTTGGCTGCGCGACACTGCTGTGCAGTGTACGCTAGGCCGAGCCCTAAAACACACTGTGGGGGAGAGAAGCATACTAGGAAGACTCCTGGAAAACACACTTGAGCAAAAAGTTACAGCAAAGAACAGCACAGAGGAAGGGGTTGAATTGCACATGGATAAGAGAGAGCAACATGGAGCAAGAAGAGGAAAATAAAACACAAGGGGACAGCTGGAAAACACATGCACTCTTGTGGAGTGCTTAGGCAAAAACAAACAAGCATTGACAGAGCCAATAGGTCTCACCTTTGGGAATTGCTTTCTGTTGTGATGTACATCAACAGGACACTGTGCTGCATTATCAGAATTTTAAAAAAGTGCAATGGATTAATCATTTCACTAGCCAGTGCATATATCAGAATGTTTGCGAGAGCCAGTGGAATGACAGTAGAGGTGGGTGACCCAACAATTTAACAGGGTGAGCCAAGCCAAGGGTCGGCTGTGGCACTAAGAAGCTGTGCACGACCCTAGCTTTCTAATTATTTGGCATGTCAACCATGCAACAAAGAACATGTTAGAATATGATATGGTGTCTTCATAACTAAAAACAGTAGGTTTCTTTAATACACAGAAGCATTTCACATAGAAGCATTTCACTTTAGTTCATTAAAGTGTTTATTAAAAAAGTATAAGTTTTGAAACTAAGAGACAAGGGATCATGTGTACCTATATGTGGCCTAGATTTTAATTAAAAACGGAGCAACATCATAAACTACACCGCACATCCTCCACTCCTGAAGAATTTAAAGGTGCGCTAATATAAGACAATGAACAAAAAGAAGGCACCGTGCATTAAAAAATGTGCTTATGTGCCTAGGCTCCCACAATTTGGTCAAGCAGGGAAGACGGGATTGATCCTGAATTTTCCAGTTTCATACTGTTCAATTCAGCCCCTAGATGGGTATCTCCTCCTAACATCAAATAATAATACCCTGATTACTTGCTGGTCATCTTCATTACTCTTGATCCCTTCGTCCTTGACCCAGTCATTACCTATGAGGAAAGATACCCAATCCCAAAACAGGAAATGCATCATGAACCTCCTCAGCACTACCTGTAACCCAAAGCTCTGTCAAGGGCCTGGACCACACATTGTAATGACTAGCTCGAGGACTAGGAGTAATGGAGACTTCAAGCAAGTAATCGGGCATTACCTCTATCTTCTCCTTCGTATTCAACCCAGCTATTACCTATGAGGTATACAAAAGTTCAAAGGCATTTGACAATTCCCACACAACGTACAGTACACATATAACGTTTAAATGCAAACCTCTGTGATTTATTGTACAAACAACATGAAACTCATAGGAATCAAATCACTGTAAAACCCTTGTACCAAACTTTTTCAGCAAGTTCTGAACATTCTGCAGTCTGTAATCCTTCACAAACCTGTGCTCTGATGACAATGTTCCTGCTCTGTAAATCTAATTCAGAGACAAATCTTGAATCTGCGTCTAAAAAACAACACCACCTCTTGTTCACTGCCCTTGTTCACCACCGGGAGGTACTTGTTTCATATTGAAATAAGCCAAAAGAATTGGCTCCTATATCCAACAGCTCAATGTAATTTTGGAAGCCTTTCTACCTTGACCATTATGGCCAAAAGTCACAGAGTGTCGGATTTCCTGAACTCCTTATATCTCGTAATATAAACAGCATTCTCTTGACATTCAAATGACTCGTTTGTTCTTCATCAGACAAAGTAGGGCGAGGATGTAGCCTTACGGCTAGAGCGGTTGACTTAAAAACTGGGGTTTGTGTCTCGGGCAGGGACGCTCGACATCCTGTGATTCTGGGCAAATCACTTAATCTCCCAGCGCCTAACAAAAATGAAAGTGTCCATCTATACTGAAACTGGTGCTCATGTAAAGCGTGTGATACCTAATATCTTCGGGTCGAGTTCGCGCTATATGAAAACTCAACAAAAACAAATGTTTAAAAGAAGGGTAAGGAAGGAAAACTGGAATAGACTTTTGGGCTAAACGAAGGGCCCCATTTTAGGACTACAGCATCATTAAATAAAGTCAGAAAGAGAGGGTGACTTAATAGAGCTGAGATTTCCCCCAACCTCCAGACAGATGTTACCGCTACCTAAAAAAATAACTTTATAACTAAAAAACTTGAGTTCTACTGTGTCTAAAGGTTCAAAGGGAGGACTTTGTAAAGCCTTTAAGACCAATGGCAGATCACAACGGTGGCACAGGGAGGCGAGAGAGGATGAGAAATAGAACAATTCTTGAACATTCTCAAGACAAGAGGTTCCAATTCCTTAATAGGAGGCTCAGTGCTATGAAAGGCCTCGATAGCTGCCCATTGAAGTTTAAGAGTTGCCAAAGATACAATTTTCTCAAAACCTTGTGGAAGAAACTGAAGAATGTCGGGATAGAACATGACAAAGAGGACAGATTGTGCGTACAACACTAAATGTCAAATATGCTTCAATGTCTGGAGTATGATTTAATGATAGAGCACCTTCTTGACCCTAGAACCACATCTAAAATGTTGGGTCGTAAACCATGCTTGGCCAGACCTAACAATTCAACCTCAAGACCGACAGGGTGAGATGTAAAGGAAGTTAAGGACTGCATGACCTCAGAGGGGAAGCCAATGTGGGGGAACCCTCCGAATATGCTTTTTCACTCTGCATTTAATGAATCCGCATGCTGTCAACGCGGTCGTAATAACGACCGCGTTGCGACCGCGTTGTGACAACGCATACCATTACTCCGCAAGTCGTTACAACGACTTGCAGAAGGGGAGTGCTGGATGCTGGAATAGTAAAATGTACTATTCCAACTCCAGTCTGTGCCGACTTTAGGGAAGGTGTTCGATTTTAAATCCAACACCTTCCCCTCCCCCCACCCCCTCCACAAGTCGTTGTAACGACTTGCGGAGTAATGGTATGCGTTGTCACACCGCGGCCGTTGTAACGACCGCGTTGTGACAGCATACGGACTCACGAATACGGGGTGAAGGTGCTTCACCACTGAAGTTGAAGGGCCAGTTGCCTAAGTAAAACAAGCATTTACAATGCAATGGTTTCGCCTTTGGAAAAGTTTGAGCTATTGGCATTGTAAATGTTAAAATTTGTATTTATGATTTGGTTTTGAATACAGATAAATAAATGTCATTGTCATTTACATTGTCATTAGCTTAATCTTTCGCAACTGAGAGACCTATTGTACACTACGGACGAGCTCAGCAGACAGCAATTACTACTACACACACACACACACCCAGAGCCACACACACACACACACACACACACAGGGACGTCCTGGATCTTTTGTATCCCCATGATAGTGAGACATCTGGCAGCCTGGGCATGACCCCGGAAGTCTGATATTCCTCTCAGTTCAGGTGTCACGGTAACTAAATTCCTGACCCGGGAAACGTGGTGGGGGTGGTATTTCTAATCCCAGCGTTGCCACTGCACTACAAAATGTGTGTTCTGGGCAAATTCATTTAGTACAATATGGCTGAAATTGAAAATATGTAGGTTTATGTAGCTCGGTCCCCAATACTCCATTGCATCATAAGCCACATCAAATAAACCGTTTTGTGTCAGCGCTATTTAAATATGTCACTTGTGCTAGCCAAATAATAGAAACAGATTTGCGTTTGTAGTATGTGTGTTGTTTGTGGCAATGTATGTTGGCGGCAGTGGTGTAGCAAGGACTTTGTGGGCCCTATTGCTAGCAAAGAAAATGCCCCCCTTTTCTTTGGTTGGGCAATAAAAGACAGCGTAAATGGGATGCCGTTGATTCATAAACTTTTTGAGCCCGGTGCCACTTAACCTGCTGCACTACTGATAGCTTAGCTCCTGGTTTGCAGTATTTAAATTTTTCAGCAGTATATTTCTCTGTGCTTAATGCTGGCATCTCGTTGCACCATGTGTTGTGTTTTGGTTTGCTGAAGGAAGGCTTAAATACATACAATTTAACAACAACGTCAAATACCGCTGCCATCTTTACTACGTTCAAATACTGCTGACACACACACGTGCCTAAATGGGCCGCTCAATACCCCCAACAACTTGACATACCACCAAAACAAACCTGCTTCTAACGTTGAGAATAAATACAGGTTTGCTGTAAAGTGCTTTGACGCTTCTTAGAAATAGGCCCACGTTTTATTAAATATCATAAAAGAGATTGTGCAGAAGAAAAGGCTGTGTGAATTTTCAAATGGCCAGATAATGCAAATCTGTCTGCATTGATTTGTTTGCTCCTTCGCTGGTTTGCGAGTATTCGAGAAATCGCGCGCGCAGCCAGTGCTGGGAAAGCCGGATAATGGAAACATAGCTGGGATTTATTAAGCCTCGCTGGGAATTACCCGGGATAGAGGGCACGGTTGCACTTCCTCGGAACATGCTCCTGCTGTAAAAAATGCTCCAACCTGGCATCCGTACAGGCATCTGTCGTTTGCTCGAATGCCAGTTCATGGTATACATACACACATCTGCTTCCGTGCACAAAGGGATACAGAGCGCGTGACAGGTCTGTGTTAGCAGGGTTCGCCATGCCAGTTCTTTATGCAAAAACCCCTAATGCTTCCCGTCAAGCCATTAGAAGTGATACAATCAGACTCAATGTTGTGTGACTGACATGCCAAGCACCGGCGGGTTATGATGCAGATCATATTTCAGCAGCACAGTCATTTGCGTGAAGAAGAGTTTCCTGAAGGTAGGTGTGTCTAGGGGCTGGAGGGGGGCGGGGCGTGGCGGATGGGAGAGAGGGGGCCACTGGGGTCGAAGAGTAAGCTTGTCAAGCCGCCTGTTCCTTTGGGGCTGGTGTTGTCTAAAGACACCAAACAGTTTAGGTTGCCAAATCAAAAGCACATTGGAAGAGACATGATCGAAATATGACTTTGTAAGGTGTGCCAAGGTACAATATTCAAGAAAAGAAGAGACGTCTTCAAGTAAGTT
Organism: Lissotriton helveticus; assembly: GCF_964261635.1. Taxonomy (NCBI): domain Eukaryota; kingdom Metazoa; phylum Chordata; class Amphibia; order Caudata; family Salamandridae; genus Lissotriton; species Lissotriton helveticus. The sequence continues at coordinate 1,930,216,028 of NC_136065.1, forward strand.
CCAATAAAGATTTATTCTGGCACATCAACTTATCACGGGACTGCATCTGTCTTCAGTGAAGCATAACTAGTTCAACTGTTAGTGCTTCAGCAAAGAACAGTACCACACGCGATGCACCTTCAAACATAAACATGTTTGGAGGTACGCATGCCGGTGGCATAGAACACAAAGAGAAGCGATCCAGAATGCAGAATGTGAACAGGACAATAAACAAGGAGGAAAGACTACCGTTACAATAAAGAGAGCCCTCTAGAGACTTGAAGTAGTGTGGAGCCTCTAGGCAGAAATCGCCTAGGCGTTCTATTGTGATGTCTTAGTGTAGATTTTCAAGTACAACTCCTTTTGTTTAATATTCACATTTTGTGTTGGCTATGATCTAAAACACGTTTAGCTTGTGAAGGTACTTGGAAGTTAAACCCCCAAACTGCCAGGGTTAGTGGGAAGTTGCAAGGGCTAGTGTGCCGGTGCAGGGAACTCCCCGGACAGGGCTCCGTCTCTCACCCTACCTGCTTCTCGCCAGCCGGGAGCACCGCGGCGTCCGCCGGTGAGGCCCGTGTGCCGTGCCCCGCCTCCTGCTCGGCTTTCAGGCTACGTTGCAGATGCAGGATCCGGTAGCGGAGCTTCTCGTTCTCGGCGTCCCGGGCTGCTGGCCGCTTCTTCCTGCCGCGTCAGGCGGCCGATCTCCCCGGTCAGCAGGCGGATCGCCTCCTCCTGCGCGGCCATGTGGGCTGCCATGTCCAGGGAGGCCTCCAGAGCAGCAGCCGGGAGCCCGGCAGGAGACGAGGAAGGCGGGGATCTGCTGTGGGAGGGGAGAGGGAGGCGGAGAGAGCGGAGGCCGTGTTACATCGGCATCGGGACCGGGACCGGCTGCAGCTCGGGAGGCGGGGATCTGCTGTGGGAGGGGAGGCGGGGATCTGCTGTGGGAGGGGAAAGGGAGGCGGGGAGAGCGGAGGCCGTGTTACATCGGCATCGGACCGGCTGCGGCTCGGGAGGCGGGAAACATGTTTCAAATAAACAGATCTCAGCAAGTGACAGAGCATTCACTGTTTCAGGCAAAATAAACAAGCACAAGCACCTACGAGCACACGGACAGCGGGAGGGTGGGCGGGGAGGCACACGGACAGGGGGAGGGGGGCGGGAACGGCCAGCACTCACCTGGACCTGGACTTCCTCTGGCGGAGATCAGCCGCACAATGACCAAACGAAACGGACTTAAAAAAAAAAAAAAAACCCCGCCCACGGCCTTGATGACGATGCGAAAAGGGTGGAGAGCGAAAAAAATGCAGGAACGCCCACGAATCTGGTCCGTGAATGACGGGCAGATCTCTGTTCCAATGGCTAGCCTCCATTTATGGAGCTAGCCAATGGAACAGAGGGCGGATTCAAGTGTCCCTTACTGAAGACTACAGATTTCTCCTGGGGGTGGAGCTAAAGCTCCGTGCCCCAGGCGAAACCTAAACAGGAGAACTACCACAATCAGAGCCTTCTCATGCTGAATTTTCAATGATAATTTGTGAATCAGTAGGAAGGGAGGAAAAGCAAACAGAAGCTTTTTGGGACACACAAGGGAAAGTGAATTGATTCCCCAGGCCCCATGTTCCAGAAATCTTGAGCAAAACCTTGTAAGAAGAGAGTTCATCCTGGAAGCAAGCAGATCCAGATACGGGGTGTGAAACGTCTGCAAATCCATCAAAATGTTCTCCTGGACAACGTCAGGTTCTATGAAGATAGAAAACTACGAATCAAGTAGTCTGCATCTATATTTTCCAGACCCTTGATGTGAATTGCTGCAATTGACAGAAGGTGCTTCTAGGCCCAGGATGCTAGGGAGCAAGCAATTATGTTCAGGTCAAGAGAATGAGTGCTGCCTTTGGTGGTTGATAAAGGCTACAGTCACCGAATTGTCTGACATTATTAACACATTTGAGAGGTGAAGTTGAGACCCAAAAATGACTTGGAGACTGCTGTTAATTCCCTCCACCAAGCTCCATTTTGCTTGAACTAAGTGAGACCCCAGAGTTGCACCCCACCCCAAGCTTGCACCCCATCCCAAGGTAGTGGCATCTGTAGTCAGAATCTAGGGGGGGGGGAGAGGTCTGGTGCATCACAATATCTTTGAATTAATGTTCTGATACCTCACCACCAATGAAGCCCCTTCCTGATACCCAATGTGACTGGAAATGGCTGCTGCAGATTCTTTGCATGAAGGCTCCGTACCCAAGGAGCTGCTACAACACTGGTCTTAGATGTAGTCTCACCTAAGGAACAGTGAATACCGCTGCCGCCAGGTGGCCTTGTAACTCTATCCACTGGGACAGTGGAGCCTCCTTTAGTGACATAAAGGGAGTTACCAAACTCTGAACATGAAGAATCCTTTCCTGTGGAAGAAATACTTTGTCTTGGAAAGTTTCAAATTGTGCCCCAATGAAGATAAGTTTCTTAGTCTGCTGTAACTGACATTTTAGTCTACTGAGCAAGAACCCATGCTGGTTTAGAACAGTTAAGATTTGTTGATGCAGAATCTGTTCTGATAGGGCCTAAAGCAACCAATTATCGAAGTAGTGGAAAATGGAAATCACTTGCAAGTGAAGACATGCCACAATCAGAGCTTTTACTTCGACGAACACCCTTGGTGAGGATCATGGATCATACGTAGGATCTTGTATTTCCAGTATTGACCCTGAACGCAAAACCTCAAATACTTTGATGAGGCTTGAACAATGGCACATGCAGATATGCATCCATCAAATCCAACGTTGCTAGGAGGAAATAATTCTGTACCAACAGGATGATCTTCTGCAGAGACTTAATTTTGAAACGGATCTTCAATGCAAACTTGTTCAATGCTTTGAGGTCGATAACTATCTGGAACTCTCCTGTCATTTTCAGCACTAAAAAAAACAAATGAATACATTTCTTGACCTTACTCGCACTTCGCCCCTTGAGCAATTGCCTTTTTCTGAAGTAGAGCTTAAGGGGCAGATGTATCATCCGTTTTTTTTTGTCGCAAACGCTGCGATTCGCAAAATAGCAGCGTTTGTGAAAAAAAAACGGGATTTGGAATGTATCATGCAAAAAGCCTCGCAATATTAAGGAATCGCAAATTTTGCGATTCCTTAATATTGCGAGGCTTTTAAGAAATGGCAAATTGCGATTTCTTATTTGAATTGTATTAAGCATTTCAGTGTTGCGATTTTTGACTAAGAATTCGCAAATTACCACCAACTTGTAGTTGGTGGTAATTGGCGAATTCTTTTCAAAATGCACATTTTTAAAATTCTAAAGGTGCCATATGACGCTCATACATGACGTTAGGGCATGTATGTGCGCCATATGCGCACACATGTCAAATTCAGGGGTGCAGCAGGGTGTCCTTAAGACACCCTTGCACCCTTGAAATTATTCTCAAATTGCGATTAGCAAATTGCTAATCGCAAATTGAGAATATTTTCACATTCATTCCTATGGGCCTCCTGGCCCATAGAAATGAATGGGAGATTATTCCTTAATTGCGATTAGCAATTTGCTAATCGCAATTAAGGAATTTTAAGGAATCGCTAAAAAATAGCGATTTTCTACATACATACCATTTTGCACTTCTCAAATAGCGATTGCTTAAAAATCGCTATTTGAGAATCGCAAAATGGTATCTTGATACATCTGCCCCTAAATTCCTTTTAACGCCTCTGTCTTTTTTTTCCAGAGAGCTTAGCAATGGGGTACAAACCATCCCTGATGGAAGTAGAGGTATCCTAAACTCTATTTTGTAACTTCTGTGATGATATTCGACAATAATAGATCTGTGGTGAATTTCTTCCACATGAACAGGAAGTAGTAGATCCTGCCACTAACCTCTAACTTGAGCTTATTTACTTCCAGCAACCTGGCATTGTAAGGACCGCTGATTTGAACCCGAAGGCTCCAGTTTCTTTTTCTTCTATTTGGAGGGAAATGTTTTCACTGGAAATTTAGGACCTTTCTCCAAGCTCTGCTGCTTTCTGGGAGGTTGTCTAAATGATTTACTCGTGAATGGCAAGGAAGATTTAGGCTGTTGCTTACGGAAGGAATATGAAGGCGTTCTTCCCTTGAATATTTTGGTCTTCCAACTCCACTCCAAAAAGACAGAAGCCTTGGAAAGGCATACGCAAAACTGGGGATGTCTGTGCTGTGTTCGTGTTCCAATCTTTCAAAAATCGGTTCCTTCTTGCTGCTACCGAAGCCCACATGCAAATGCTGAAGCTATAAGTGCATCAAATGAGATGTTTGACAGTAGCTCCACTAGCTTCGCCATCTGCTCCAGCAAATCAGGACACTGAACTCCATCCAGCATGGCTCTAATTAATTCTTTTAAATCCAACGACAATGACTGGACCATATAAGCTCTATAAAGATCAGAAAAAAATGCAAATGTGCTCCAGAATAAACCTTTTTTAATGCTGCATACACTTTTTTGTCACCAGGTTCTCACAAAATGTTTTACTCTGCCATTGAAGGTCTCCCCACCAAATATGAGAAAAAATGAATTGACATGTACAGAATCGGGCAACTTGTCCTCCAAACCATCTAAAGGATTTAATTTCGCCATGAACCTATGGAGACTAATTAGTTCTGGGTCCATCTATTCTTTTAGCACAACATGTTATGCTATGTTAAATAAACTTCTATAGGGTGCGTCTACCCATAGGTGTCTTGGCGCCTGTGGATCATGAGTTACTAAACTAGAGCATTACTGATTTCTAAACAGCAAAGTCTTCATTTCCCTTCTAAAAGCAAGAAGGGTGGGTGTGGACCTAAAATACACTGGGAGGGTGTTCCACAGCTTAGCTGTGCTGTTAATGAAACTTCTTCCTCCCCATTTCACATTTCGGCCCTTCTCTGTACAAGGCTTAATAGGTCAGACAGAGAGCCTTAAACTTAAAATCCGTTGTTGCACCGGGAGCCAATGTAGCTCCCGAAGGCCTGTAGAAATCGACTGGAGTTTAGGGATGTTCAAGGTCAGTCTGGCTGCTGCATTTTGAACCTCTTGGGAGTTTATCAAGTAATTTAACCTGGAGATTTATATACAAGCCATTACAATAATCCAGTTTGGATAAAATCAATTAAGAGACCACAGTCTTTCTGGTATCTCTGAGAATGAAAGGAATAATGCCTGCAAGGTTTTGATTGCAAACAAATGAGAAGATACAACTTTTGACACCTGTGAATCATATCTGAGCTTGTCATCCATGATAAATGAAAGGTTTTTAGCTTTAGCCACCAGGGTGGGAGGAGAGCCCAGATTGCTCAGCCATAAAGCCAGAGACCATACTGGAGAGAGATTTCCAAATAGAATAACCTCGGTTATACTTGAGTTCAATTTTAAGCAGTGTCTACTCATCCAGTTGATTAGGGTAATCATGCAATTGTGTAATCTTTGAGAATAGTTAATATCATTATCCACAGCTGATAAAACCAACTGGGTGTAATCTGCAAAGGATGTTGGAATTAAATGAAAACTTTTAATAAGAGGGGTAATTTCTGAGACATAAATATTAAAGAGAGTTGGGCTCAATGCAGAGCCCTCGGGGACTCCATATGGCAAAGTAAAAGGTGATGATTTGAACGGACGCAGATTCAGAATTTGAGACCTCTCTGACAGAAAGGAGAGTAAGGAGAGTGCTTTATTTGTAACCCCTTTAGCATTCAAAAGGTGGACCAAAAACATATGGTCCACCGTGTCGAAAGCTGCAGAGGGGTCAAGCAGAATAACAGCTTCTGACCCTCCGCCATCCACTGCCATTCGATCTCCTCAGTGGTTTTTATCAATGCAGTCTCTATAGCGTGGTATGCTCTAAACCCAAACTGACGAGGGTCCAAAAATTGATTGTCAAGAATATAGTTCAATAGCTCACCATTAATTATATTTTCCACTATTTTATCTGCCAAGGGAAGTCTTGAACTGGGACGACAATTTGCCGGGGACGGAGAATATAAGCTTCTTTCCAAACTACAGGAAATGTCCCTTGCTTGAACATTCGATTGAATACTAATGAATGATGAGAGGCGATTTGCTGGATTGCGAGCTTTAAGATCTCAAAGGGACATGGATCGACAGGAGACCCAGATTTGGCAGCTTAACGAAGAGCTCCTATTTGGGTAGGAGATGTTGTAGTGAACTTTGTTAAGGAACATCATTGGGTACTTCCAGGTCCTTGGTGTCCATGTCAATATCGGATTTGTCGAATTGGTCAAAGATTAAGTTGACCTTATTTCTAGAGGACTGAGCCAGTGTAATGCATAAATCTTGATTGCAAGTAATAGTTATTTTTTGCAGCTGAGGTCAGTTTTTTTATAACCTGGAATAATTCTATATTGGAATTACCAGTCTTTTCAATTTGTTGTGTATAATAAAGGCTTTTTTAATTAATAACCATTTTTCTGTAATTTGCAAGAGCTATTTTATATCTATTTTTTCAGATTTTTCGTAATGTTTTCGCCAACTTCTCTCTTGCCTCCTGCAGGCTTGCTTTTCGAGCCTCAATGCTTCGGAAAACCATGGAGCCGAAGGTGCCCCTCTATGCGTGTAGACAGAAGTGGTGGGAGCCAATTTTTCAAAAGTAGATTTGAGCCATACAGTATAATTCTTGGCAGAGGCATCAGCGTCCATGCCAATATCTGATGGGCTCTGTAAAAGATGAGATGTTAAAACCTCTGGGTCTATTGTATGCCAAAGCCTACTGGATACTTTAGATGCTTGTTTAATTGAAGTCTGACAGGACGGGGGTAGCGTATAGTCAAAGAGTATCGCTTGATGGTCTGACCAAACCAGAGGGAGTGTTCTAAGATTGGAAATGCCAGGATTGTTGGAAAAAAGTCAGTCTTAGGCGAGATGCGTCCAACACATACTGATGTATCAGCACACGAACACTAGATGGTTTCTTGAACTCAATGAAAAGATATGGTAACCGGGTATAAAGCGAACAAATGGGCACACTACACTCTTATTCAGGGGAAACTATATGGCCGTTACAAAATATATGTGGTGCTCCTAGGAAAGGATTGGTTACAATCCACAATACCACACTGCTCTCCCAAGAAGGAGCAAAAATAGTCAATCTACAAATCCGTGCACTCGAATAATCATATACAATAGTGTGTCATTTTTAGTACACTTTTAATCCAAGTTCAGGCAATAAAGTATAGTCCAAGTCTTCACAATGACTTTCTGTTAGATGTCATTACAGTTGTATCTGAAAGGAAGACAATTCAAAACAATTGTTCAGAACGACGAGCAGTTGAATAATCAGCTTCGAAACAACAAGCCAATGCTTGTTTTGTTAACAGGTTGTAGGCACTTAGACTTCTTCAGGGTTGTGGGCATTAAATGGACCATCTTAACAATATATACTCTGCATCAACAGTGTGCTCTATCACCAACCACTGATGTACAGAAACCATAAATTAGAAAAGGTAGTGACGAAAATTAAATCGATGCAATAAAGACTACAAAGGTCTTAGAAGGCGAAATCCCATGTGCATGTAAAAGAAAGGAAAATTCAACAGAATAATATAAAAAGCAGAAAGACAAAAATATCCGGAGAGAAAAAAGAAAGAAACACCTAAAAGTGACCCAAAATTCGAAATAATGTGACCGGAGCTCACAACAAATCGTACATCACCAAGCGCAGACACTACAAATCATGAGTAATAAAGGTCCTCTAACTTTGAGTAGCCCATAAGATCATAAATACCAGAGAATGTGTTCATAATGACCTATTTGAACGATATGTGAAGACCTGTCCACACGTTAAATATCAAATCTGTAAGGCAAAATAGTGCCAGAGTCCAGTAGAAACTGAAGATACACAAGTCCTAGGTCGAACATATATATCAAAAGTCAAATGTACGGTGAGTCAAAAAATGGAACATTTCACGTGTGATAAATGCAGCGCGCGCACGCTATAAAGCGTCTCCAATATTGCAAATGCTACCTTATATACACGTGGAAGAAAAGCAAGCCCAATTCTTATCTGGTAAAGGGATTATGTATAACTTAAAAACATGAGCACCGTAAAGTAGTATCAACTAGTACTTAGGCTACACAACCAAATATCATATAACATCACTTATAGTTAAAAGTCAACATACATCGACAATAAGAGTACTCCATGAGAAAAAGTAAAAAGATTTTCAGAGCAAAAATAATAACCACATGCAGGGTACTCACATATACCCATAGAAAAATCCCTGCCCCCCAGGAGAGTACTCCTCATGTCTATATAGCGTGGGCCACCCGTGCCAGATTGGATGTCCAATACATAGCCAACCATACCCAACGTCCTAGCACTTCTATTGTGGGAAAAAAAAGTCGCGGCCATCTTTGAGCGGTAACTCTAAACCGATCGTAGCACAGTAGTACGTTCCAAGTATTAGGACCCGTCAGTAACTCCATGTCAATATAAATAATAGATATTAAGAATCAATTATATAACTCCCCATGCCTAACGTTGGCACATCTCATACAAAAATGGTTGTGGCCATTTTTAAACAGTTACTCCGAACCGATCCAAAATCAGTAATGTTAGGACTCGTCAGTAACGCTTTGGCCCATCTCAAGTGAAAAGGGTAGCAGCCATTTTTGAAAGGTTGCTTCAAACCAATGAATTCTTGAACTGTTGTTAAACAGTTCTGTTGAAGAAACTACAAGCTCCTCAGCTGGAAACCCCATATTTCCTTTAATGTGAGCCAATAACTCATGAAGCAACTCCCTAGACACATACTTCCCTTTGAGTTCGGGGGAGACTGAGAAGAATCATGCAATAAGTCAGACCCGGAGAGGTCTGAATAAATGCTTTCCCGAGCTGCATCAGACACATTGCTTTTGTTCTTCTCTAAAGAAGCCAATGTCTCCGAAATCAACTGCTCTAAATGCTCATCCCGTAGTGAAATTTTACTTCTCTTAGAATAGAGGGGATTCGGGTAACTAGAATCTATGTCTACTGAAGACAGAGGATGGGGAACAATGCCTCATCTTATGGGTGTGCTTACTCACTGTATTCCAAAAGTACAAGAGACCAAAAAAGTGTCCACAACATTCTTTACACTCCAGAAAAAAAAACAATATAAAAAAATATTGTAACATGTACTCACAGACTGCCACCAAAACTCTGTTGAAAGTAAAAGAATGCCCTTCACCATTCAAGAATGGTACTCCCATATGATTGCCCAGGACTTTGGGTTTCACTTTACAGAGTGCGTACCCTCTGAGAACATGGCCACGCCCACATTTCTATTGCACCCGCATCAGAATTGGACCACTCTTTCTCCTACAGCACGCGCGAAATACAATCAAGCTCAGACTGGAACATCAAACAACATATCTCATTACGTGAAGACACCAAGGCAGCATAGCAGAGAGAAAAACCTACACGTAGGAGGTCAAGAGCCACGCAATGACATCTAAAAAACTGCTCCCAATCTTGTGGACAGGAACCAAAACAGGTAGGTTTTACTCTTTTATTGTGTTACAGGTAGGTTCTACTCTTTTATTGTGTTCAGATGAGGGTAGGTGGGGGTTCATGATGCATTTCCTGTTTTGCTTCCTATCTCTGGACTGGGTAACTTTCCTCATAGGTAATGACTAGATCAAGGATGCAGAGGGACATAGAGGTAATTGCCTTTAACTCTTTGAGGATGAGATTAGAGCATTTGTGTGAGGCAAAATTTAGATTTTATTTTGGCAGTTTTAAATAGAGCAGATCTTGACCTACCTTCAAAACAGACACAGACAACATGCATTTTATTTTTGTAGGCACAGGGAAATTTGCCAGGAATCAAAGGATGCGGAGTTGAGACCAAGGTTCGAACTTGGCTCCCCAAGTTACATGGTTTGCAAAACTAGTCATTAAGCCCCATCACTTTCTGTTAAAACGTAGCACGTTTTGGGCTCGAGATTCCAAGACTTCTTGCTCGAGCTTTCAGTAGCTTGCCCATCTCTAAATGACGCAGGTAGCATTTGCTTTAATTTTTTATTTACTGATCCAAAATGGCAGATGCCACTTGGATCGGTAAATTAAAAACAATTATTTTGTAGTGTGCAAGCGATAATTAAACAAACAATGATTGTGGATGCTGGAGGGGAAGGAGGTAATTGAGGAGCGGGTGAGAGACAAGAAAGAAAAAGGCAGCACATAGACCGCCGGGGGGAGAAGCACAAGGGAGACAGCATCACAGGAGCACATGGACAAGAGAGAGCAAGAAAGAGCGCTGGATGGGGGAAAAGAAGCACGGCGATGAACAGGGGGAGAAAACACAGACGAGGAAATAAAACACGGAATTGGACATAGCATGCAATGAAAACAGTTGATAAAGATGTGCTCTTTAAGGGCCAGATGTAGGTAATTTTAATTTACCACCTCTTAAATACCGATTCATACCGAATCGGTATTTAAGAGGTGGTAAAATAGAGGGGGGGAGATGTAGGTATTTCAGGGTCGGTAAATACCGAATAGTTAAGATTCGGTATTTACCGATTCTGTAAATACCGAATCGGTATTGCCCATTGATTCCTATGGGCCTTGCAGCCCATAGGAATCAATGGGCAATACCGATTCTGTAATTACAGAATCGGTAAATACCGATTTTTGCAAGGGTGCAGGGGGTGTCACTTTGACACCCTCTGGCACCCCAAAAATAGGCATGTGCGCCATGTGGCACACAGACATGCCCTAAGGGCATGTCTGTGTGTCACATGGCACAGGTGTGCATGCACACATGTGCATGCGCACCTGGATTCGGTATTTTACCACCCAATTGGATTGGGTGGTAAAATACCGAATCTGAAAGGCCTGCGGCACTCAAAGATGTGCTACCTACATATGCTTTTACAGACTCGGTATTTTTACAGAGTCTGTGTTTACCGATTCGGTAATTTTACCGAATCTGTAAATACAGAATCGGTAAAATACCGATTCTGTAAAGCATGCTCCTACATCTCAAAATCCACCGACCGGTAATTGGCCACCTACATCTGGCCCTAAGTGCTTAAGAAACAAGCATTTGCAATGCAATAGGTCTCGCAATGACATTAGTTTGAATTATTGACATTGTAAATGACATTTTTTTTTCTTTTTTAAAGCAGACCTACGGGAGGGTTGGCCATTCATCGAGCAGAGCAGTGCCCCCACGTACCTGCAATTGTGTTGGCACGTTGATGTGGGGGGGCGCACATGAAGCGCTTTGGCTTGCAGCGTAACGTTTCCAAGTGGATGATCTGCCGCCGTGATGAATTGGTGCTGGGCATAATGTTTAGTTCTCCCAGCCGGTGTTGTACTGTGGCACCGAGGTGTCCGTGGCAGAACATGGTGGGATGCGGGAAGGAGGCTAACGAGGATGCAGTGCCATCAGATGGTTGTCGGGGGTCGTCGCGTCATGGCGGGAACAGTGATGCATTGGGCGGGTGGGACAATGGGGAAAGGTTCCATATAACCATGGTGCCTATGGTGGCGCTCAGAAGAGCTTGGCCAGGGAGGGAGGAAGGAGTGCAGTGCAGTTGCAATGCAGGGGAGGCTGGAGTTGGTTTGCACGGGTGGTTGGGGAGCAGATAGGCACCTTTGGGAAGGTGCGGGGGCACTTGTGGCGCGAGGCACTGGGAATACACGGGCCGGTTGATGCGGTCCTGTGTTGTTCTGTCACCCTTGGGGACTTCGAAGCGCTGTGGGATCACAGGAGTGAAAGAGGACAGTTGCACATTCAGTGCATTATCAAGCAGGTCTGGCATTTATGAACCAGAAGCGTCAGTAAATTTTTGCTATAGGAGGGCGTGGAGCAGAGTTGCACAGGGGGAGGGATTAGGGTTTGCAGGAGAGGACGAGCTCATGACTATTCCCTAATGCACCGCCCAATGCAATTGGATGGTTGTGCGTTCTACTGATTGGCTACAGCAGGCTTAAGCTTGCAGGACAGCGTGTGATTGGCTGCAAGTATACCCTATGGAATAGCTGCACTGAAGTCACCGTCAAGCACCTATTAGACACTGGCGTCTTAAAAAACAAGAGTAACCAAATAGAAAAAAATTGGTGTGCCACTCTTTTTTGTTCTATTTGTTTAGTTTTGCTTTACGCTTTACGCTTTACCTTTAACATGTTAAAGGTAAAGCGTGGGTGCCGCGATCGTTGCAAAAGTAAAGAAAAAGAACAAAAAATCAATTTCTTTACTTTTTCAACATTCGCGGCACCCGCGCTTTATTTTAGATAAGCGCGCGTGCCTCGATTGTTGAAAAAGCAAAGAAATAGATTTTTTTCCATTTGTTTAGTTTTTCAACAATCGCGGCACTTGCGCTCTACCACGATTGTAGCAAAAGTAAACAAATAGAAAAACATCTATTTCTTTACTTTTACAATCGCGGCACCCGCACTTTAGCTTAACATGGCTGAAGGTAAAGCGCGTGTGCCGCCAAAGTAAAAAAAAAATTAAAAAGCATCACCCAATAAAAACAAGAAACAAGCGCTGTGCTATAGCGTGGTACATGGCGGCCCGTGAAGCGCAGAATGAACACAAAATAGTGCGTACCCACTAATAAAGGAGTCAGTGTAACGTTGCAGCTTTAAGTCCCCTACTGAAATTGTATCGATGACAATAAGCCTCGCAGAGCGAGGAGTGCACGCGCGCTTCAGCGCTAGGTCTGCGAGACCAAAAAAGGGAAAAGCTGTTCCCTGAAATCAAGCAGTGGAAGGGCACAAGTAAAGAGGTTTCACTCCAAGGGAGGCAAACACAAGATGGCCAAGTCATGCCATTGATTAAAATGCATGCAAACAAGAGTGACAAATCAGACAACCAATATTAAACCGTGGGGGGGTGATGAGGGGGTGGGTGTATTTAAGCCCATTGTAAGTTCTTGTAAGCTGGCAAAAGGCCTTTTTTGAAATGAGACAGTTGTGCTGCATGGTAGGCTCAACCTCACATTGGAGCAGTGGCAGAGCTTATACACAAGAAAGAAGAAACTGGAAAGAGGCGCCAAGTTGCTACAGAAGCCAGAGAAACACAGAACAAGCTGAATTCCTAGAACTGAGAGCAGAAGCCAAATTCCTACAAAAGAAATAGAAATCAGTCTGAGCTACTCCAAGTGCTTCCATAGCAGACACTGAGAACAAAGGCTTTGTCCCTTACAAGAGAAACCACAAACCGAGACCATTCCTCTACAGTATGAATCAGGAAGCAATGCAGTACTCATACAGGAGAAACAGGTCGAGTTACCACAGGGGAAACAAGAGAAAAGCAATTGTGCTACTAAAGGATCGACACAAGCAAAGTATAAAATGAAGGATGTTATAAGAGAAAGATGGAACAAACGCCTGTATCTCGAAAGGGAAAAAGAGAAACCAGAGGATGAGCTGTTACAGGAACAGAGAAGCAGAAAAGGAAGGCTTGGCTCTTATAGGAGCAGAGAATCAGGGCTGTAGCCGAGCTCCAATTGGAGACAGATGTAGCAGAGGCTGAACTCCTTTATAAAACGGTAGAGAAAAAGAACTAGAGACTCCAGAAAAACAGGTGAGTTTCAACAGAAACAGAAAAATATAAGGCAGAACTCCCATAGGAATCACAGAGAGAAGAGAAGGTTTAATAAGAAGACGCAAAATGGTGGCTGTTCTCCTACACGTAAAATAAGTAATAAAGGCCTACCTCCTACAGGAACCAGAAAATCAAGGACCACATGTCATAGTTATTGCCAAGGAACAAAAGCCACAGAAAAAACACGGAACTAAGTCTAGACTCCTGAAAGCTAATTGGGATCCAGGAACTGTGCTATTACAGAAATAGAGAAACAGGAAAATGAAGCTCACCTCTTGAAGGACCAAACAACACATACTCTTCGGATGACCGAGCTAAACCTCTTACACCCTTTCTTACAGTACTATGACAGCAACCAAATGTCTAACACGGAACATCCACTGACTTAATGACCGCAGGAAAGTGCGCCTGATTTATGCATATCTAGCCAGACACCAGGTGGATATCTGCTTCCTTCAGGACCTACACCTTACATATTCCTCTGTCCCAGGGTTACGCATCAGATGGTGCGACGATTCCTACACCACTCTGTACACTGGCTATGCCAGAGGCTTGGCCATTCAAGCACGCAAAGGCATAGCATGGCAACTTCACCGTGCCATCTGTGACGATGGTGGGGGTTTCGTCCTCCTCGCAGGCACTCTACAAAGACAACCTGTGTATTTTGGCTGCAGTCTACAGTCCCAATGCAGACAACCCTGGTTTCTTCTCAGAGATCTGGTGGTCGATTACTACCCTCGCCCCTGGGGCAATAGTATGGGATGATGACTTTAATGTGATACTAGATGACTGATTGGATCAGTCAGGTGCTTCCCGACGCCCTCACTCCAACTCTGAATTGACACTAAACATGATCATCCTCGATAACAACCTCCAAGACATATTACGACTCTTGTACACAGAAGTCACAGAGGGTACATGCATTAAAGGCTCACCACAACGCATGGTCTTGAATAGATAATTGGTTAATCTCTCTGGACTTTGAATCTGGATTACAAAGGTGGGACATTTACGCCGCTGTTTTACTAGCGCTGCTCATTCCCCAGGCGGCTACTCATGCCTTCTCCTGGAGGCTTTGAGGGACACAGTATTTCACGGGGAGGCTTTCAAAGAAATAGTGGAGTGCTTCACTCATAATATGGGCTCTCTGGACTCTCCCTCCATTCTTTAGGAAGCCCTAAAGGTGGTCATCCGTGGACCGTGTATCGCGAAGCAATCAGTGTATTAAAGATCATACATGGGAGACCTGCACATATAGAATGTGATATCCACGTTCTCGAGACGGAATACTTCCAATCCAAGGATTCGCCCAAACTGACAGCCATGAGGGACAAATTGAAAGACGTTCTAAAAGGAGGTACTCTGTGAGACCAACATCCTGGCATGGGACGTGTAGGCCTGTCGCCATAGGAAGAGTGACCGCCCAGGGAGGACCCTAGCTACTATGCTCTGTAAACCGCGTGCATCCTCCTACAGGGTGGAGCTGCTAGACGCGGATTTAAATCTCCAATCCACCCCCTCAGGAAATACTTCTTTATTTGCCAAAATATACTTCGCCACATCCGTTCACCACGAAAGTGATTTACTTTTATATCTAGATAGCATTCAACTATTATGGTTGGACCATGCCAAGCAAGCCTATCTAGAGTTATCAATCACAGTAGAAGAAATAGTACAGGTCATTCAGAGTCTCACGGGTGACAAGGCGCAGGGCCTGGAGGGTTTAACCACTGCCTTGTATAAAGAATATGATACCATCCTGGCTCCCCAGAGGTTTTCAATGATTGAGGAATGCCTTGCTCGAGGTTCTTTGCCACCCTCCCTCAGAGGGGAAGCCATTGTCACACCTCTCAAACCAGATAAACCCACTTCGACTTCTAGAGGCCACTTTTAATTTCAACAACATGTTTGCAAACTTATTGGCAAACCGCCGTCTTCCTCTCTTGCCCATGCTCATGAGGCCAGATCAATCCGTATTTATCCCCAGTCGTTCCACATTACATAATCTCTGCACTATTTTCAAGGTTATGCACCATCTTCACCGCCACATTTTGGTGTTTGACTCGTTGGAGTGGTCCTACCTTTTTACTCTACTGGCACATTTTCCTCTTCGTCAAATATAATTATTATAAACTCTTCCCACTCCCCGCGTCGGCCTTAATGGCATATTATCTGATCGGTTCCCAGTCTCCTGTGGTACTCGCCAGGGATGTCCATTGTTGCCAATCTAGTTTGCTATGGTGTTGTATCTTGACTACTGTAGATAGTGTCCGTGCACTGCGTATTTAGTTTTTTTTTTTTTAATTTTAGGCGTGTACCGTGCTCATGAGGAACACTCCCCGCTCGGGAGTGTGGAAATGAACTCTAGACTGCACTAACACGACATGTGTTAGTGTCTCCTATGGCACTGGTAAATATTTACTGGAAGCCACCAGCTCGCTCTTTGTAGAATGCAGTTTTTCAAACAATAGTTTTCAATGCGCTTCTCAATTTTGTAAGTATTTTATTCATACTTTTAACATCAGTTAGATGTTATTCACAGTCCATAAGGAGTTATACCAATTCATTTGTCTTATATCCAAAACATTTGTAATTTCCAATGCATTTCGGCCGACTGGCCTTCATCGGGGAAATCTGTGAAACAGTTAATGTACTCATCACTATGTATGAAATGTTCCATAAATCACATATTCAAAATAACACAGATTTCCCCGATGAAGGCCAGTCGGCCGAAATGCATTGGAAATTACAAATGTTTTGGATATAAGACAAATGAATTGGTATAACTCCTTATGGACTGTGAATAACATCTAACTAAGGAATTGATGTTAAAAGTATGAATAAAATACTTACAAAATTGAGAAGCGCATTGAAAACTATTGTTTGAAAACTGCATTCTACAAACAGCGAGCTGGTGGCTTCCAGTAAATATTTACCAGTGCCATAGGAGACACTAACACATGTTGTCTTAGTGCAGTCTAGAGTTGTATCTTGACTCCCATGTTATGCTTGCCCTCTCTGTGGAATCTTCATGTGATGTCACCATCCAGAATGTTGGGAGTCAAATAGCCACAGTTGGCTGGACTGAGCAGCATGCTGGCTGCACCTGATGGGGTCTCGCTGTGGTCTTGTACCATCTTGAATAAAACTACATGAAACTCATCATGCGTACCTGACTTAATCACTACACGTTTTTGACAATGATCTTCAAAAGAACCTGCATCTTTCACTTCTTCAAACTTCAAGCAACTTCAAGTACAGACTCTACAGTAACTCAAGCTATGCATCTACCTTCAACTGGCATCCTTGACCCCACCAGTGACCTCCGATTGGTCGCCCACAGCAGTCTGCCAGTTGTTCTTGTGAGGGTAAGCCTGCCAACGCCTGCGTCTTGTGCTGTGCCTTCAGTGAGGGCAAGCCTCTCTTTCATCAACGTCTTCGTCCTGCCTGTTCCTTCAGTGAGGGTAAGCCTGCCATCATTAACGTCTACACACTGTCTGGTGAAGAAGTGTGTTTTCTCATGTGCTATCTCGAAGAGCCATGCTCTGTTCTTCAATCCTGCCTACCAGTTCCTGTTTTAACTCTTGGATTTAATTTCATGCAGAAGCATGGACAGACTGGTGTGCCGTTGTTTCAATATCACATCTTTCAAGTATCTGTTTCAAGGATGAAATTTACTGTGCAAACTGGTCAAACAGCTGTGGATGTTTTCAACGCTTCAAATCTACATGTTCGTGAGCTATCTATATGGCACTGTGTTTTCCACCTTCATTTTAAGACTGGTTCTTTGCTTCTACAGTTTGTGCCTGTTGGCAGAACGTGTTTGGTGCCACACAGCTGCATTCCCTCTAGCTCAGGGAACGAAGTCAGGTGAGACCTAGGGTGTCCTTTATTTTTGGTGTACGCTGAGACCTTATGCCTGCGGTTTTCTCAACCGCCGCTTTCTTTTTAAATTTTAACATGCCATGAGTCCAGCTATGCACACGCTTTTGCGCGAGATTTAGGTAGCGTGCACACTCCCACCTTCTTCCACCTGACTGCGAAGGTCCTTGTGTGACGTTCTTCTGCTGCCCTGCACTTTTATTTTTGGTCTACTCTGAGACCTTATGCCTGCGGTTTTCTCAACCGCCGCTTTCTTTTTAAATTTAAACATGCAATGAGTCCAGCTATGCACGCGCTTTTGCGCGAGCTTTAGCTAGCGTGCACACTCCTACCTTGTTCCACCTGACTGTGAAGGTCCTTGCGTGACGTTCTTCTGCTGCCCTGCAACGTTGCGAAGCACGTCTTGGGCGCAAGCCACCCTTCGCGATCGTCCCAACGCGGCGTAATCTTGCGGATGGAGGAAGAGACTAACTGGTTTTCAATGTCACAGTCCTGTTGTTTGCCAACCGCAACTCTGTTCACCAGCAACGCGGTTTCGGGATCTTTTCGCTTCACATTTCTGCAACGATCTATCTCTTGGAAATGTTGTGTGGTGAGTTTTTCTTTCCTTTGGTTTGTTCTCAGCACATGCGCTGAGGTGTGGAGATCGTTTTCACTCTGCCTGGTTACCGCAGTGATGCTTTTTGTTAGTGAAATCACCATCTGGATTGTGGTGCACTTCCTGACAGTCTTCAAGTTTGGTCTGTGCCTCGTGTTTAGTTGGTCCTTTACCACTTCAAGGGGACCTGTATTTCCTGTTAGGATCGGGTGATTTCCTATTCTTTAACAGTCCAAGGAGCCCTTACATTTTCAGTTGGCGTCGGCTCTCTTGTAAAGTACTTTAATGCTCAAGTACCTTGGATTCGGTGGCAGGCACACCCGTGACTATTACATTATACTACGTTTAGGGTGCAGTTTGTTGGCATTCAAATGTTTTACTTGTACACAGGGCCGGTCCTAGGCCTTCTGAGGCCCCGGGCGAAAGGGAAGATGCGAGGCCCCCCTTGTTGCATATTGCGTCACAAGAAGTGACATCACAGAAAGCGACATCGCAGTACAATTGATCTTATTTGGCATCACTGAAGCTAACTAATGTGGATATCAGTAACATGGACAAAAAGTAGAGGGGATTGAAAACACGTGAGCAAATATCAATTTATTATAAAAAGTAGATAAAATTAAATATTGCAATGAAACAAGGTTGAGAGAATGAACACAATGCTTGTTGCAAAATGCAGTGAGGTCACAAACTCCAAACCAGATCGCTTGTAACCACAAAAATGTTTGAACATCTGGCCCATGGCTCTTCTAGCTGACAAGTTAAAACTTTTTGATTCTGCTGGTTTTAGTTTGAAAGTGAAAATTACATAGATTGGTCCAAAGATCGCCGACCTTGCACCAGGAAGCTTAGCACCTACAACAGTGATTCCTCAGGATCAGGCACGTTGCCCATTGGGCTCAAAGGGCTTCAGCATCTTTTTAATTGAGATTTTTCAAACAAAGAGTACAGGCACAGTATAGAAGAAAGAGGAGCAATCGCATAGTGGGGTATGAGGACTGTGAGACGGAACAGCATGCTTTGCTATCAAGTTGTAGAGTCAAGGTACCATCATGACGTAACATAACATAGTAACATTTAATCTTAGTATCCTAGGTCATAGGTGCTTGAGATGAGTAAGGAGCTATAAGAGGACTGGCGAGTGTTGAAGCGCAGAGAATTCTAGAGGAGGCCACCTCACCTACCGGTAGTGAACAGCAATGTAGAGCAGACTTTTTGTGCAGTGGCGAGCGTTACTATTACGTAATCTTTAAGGGTGTGTAATATACCGACCTTGGAAGGTTAAAAGTGTTAGCTTGCCTAGGCACGATTTACGTGTAGGAACCGCAGGTCAGGAGTGAGCATCTGATTTACTGACACATCTTGAAAGTAACGCATAAAGAGCATCTTCTGGTCTATGCCGTACTTCAGGACTAGAGGATAAAATGCATTTTGAAGCAATATGGTTGAGATGTGATAGCATGGCCATCGAAATGATCCCTGCAAGAAGTCACTCAGCACCACCACAGCACCACTCAGCACCACCACAGCATCACTCAGCGCCACCTCAGCATCACTCAGCACCACCACAGCACCACTCAGCACCACCACAGCATCACTCAGCACCACCACGGCACCACTCAGCACCACTCAGCACCACCACAGCACCACTCAGCACCACCACAGCACCACTCAGCACCACCACAGCATCACTCAGCACTACCACACCACCACAGCACCACTCAGCACCACCACACCACCACAGCATCACTCAGCACCACCACAGCATCACCACAGCATCACTCAGCACCACTCAGCACCACCACAGCATCACTCAGCACCACCACAGCATCACTCAGCACCACCACAGCATCACTCAGCACCACCACAGCATCACTCAGCACCACCACAGCATCACTCAGCACCACCACAGCACCACTCAGCACCACCACACCACCACTCAGCACCACCACACCACCACTCAGCACCACCACACCACCACTCAGCACCACCACAGCATCCCTCAGCACCACCACAGCATCACTCAGCACCACCACAGCATCACTCAGCACCACCACAGCACCACTCAGCACCACCACAGCACCACCACAGCACCACCACAGCACCACCACAGCACCACTCAGCACCACCACAGCATCACTCACGGCCTCCACAGCATCACTCAGGGCCACCACAGCATCACTCAGGGGCACCACAACATCACTATGCGCTACCATAGCATCACTGAAAGCCACAGCATCACTCGTCGCCGCCACAGCATCACTCGTCGCCACCACATCACTCCGCGCCATCACAGCATCAATATGTGCAACCATTCAACAACAACTGGTTCAAATACATTCTCTCAATGTTTCAAGCTTTATTACAAATGTCACAAAACGATGTTAATATTTCACTTCTGTTCTTGGATTTTCTTCACAATAAAATACACTGAACATAATCTTCACAAAAGTTATTTACAAAAGTTTAAGCTGTTGCCATTATACATTACAATCACTTTTATTTAAGTATTAATTAATTAAAAAATTAAAAGCCATTGTTATTTGTAATATCAATACATCTAAGTCACGTAAATACAAAACATGTTGCTTTACAAATGCTATAGGTGTCACATTTGCGAAAGTTATAACTATTGGCATTGTAAATGACAAAGCTATTAATTTAGCTATTTTCAAAACCAAGACATAAATAATAAAATTGTCATTTACAAGACCAATAGCTCAAACTTTCCTAATGCGAGACCTATTGCATTGCAAATGCTTGTTTAAAAGGTCCACTATACTTAAACGGCAAGGTGCTGTTCTACTAGTAATTTATGAACGTGGTTTCCACTGCAACTGATTTTGCTTCACTTACTTTTTCACGTCTCTGCTTCCTGCCCAATAGCCACCGATGGCTACAATGCCCACATTACAAAGATGATAACAATTTTGTAGTCCAGGACAGGCTCATTGGAGGCATACATTGCCACCTTCACTAACTTGCCAAATGTATCACCAATATATAAATGAGTCCTGCTTAAAACCTACACTCTTTCTGCGCTTTCTGAAACAGACACCGAAGGCTACAAGGCCCAGGGAAGGGGGCCCCCACACCATGACCTTCCAGCTCGACACAGTGCTATGAGGCCCTGGGAGGGGGCCCCCCTCCCCTGGGCCTTCAAACCGTAACAAGGCACTTCCCAAGACACTGCAGAGAGCTCATCAGAGAGCAAAAAAAAAAAAAAAAAAAAACCTCAGCTGAAGGGGTGTGCTTCAATTGTAGCTGTACCTAGCTTAGATGGCAACAGTAAATATATTTTCGATGTGTATGTAATATTGCCCCCCCTGTCAGATCAGTACAAGTCAAATATTGCTTATGCATACATTTTAAGATACAAGACACTGCCCTACCAAGATTCGAAGTATAACAAAAGCCAGTTGATCTGGCTGCTCCCTCCTCCCCTCACCCACCTTCTCTTACCTGTGTCCGGCTGGTGCTCGAAAGAAACAAAGGGGCCTCTGTTGCTTGGATACAAAATGCCCAAACAGAGCCGAGAATGGCCGGTACTTAACCAAGGCGCCCGAGGCGCTGCCGGGGGCCCTGAAGTGAGCTGTGAAAGTGTGACCTTTCACAGGGGCGCGAGGCCCCCTGTGTTTTGCTGAGCGCGAGGCCCTGGGCGGCTGCCCACACTGCCCATGCCTAGCGCCGGCCCTGCTTGTACATATTCATTGGAACCATTTTCTCTCACACAGTCACATGTACGTTGGCAGCAATGTTATCTCTGTATACAAATGACTTACGCAAGCTAAGAGTCTTTTCAAAATGTAACAGTGTCTGTTTATTTTAAACTTTGTGCATACTGCAATGTCGCTTTTGATGCATTATCTTAGTACTCTTGCCTTTTGTTCTATGTTTTATTATGTTGTTTCAGGGCAATTATGCATAGGTTCCAGTCTTTTTGCATCTCTTTCCAAAGAGATATGTCATGGGTTCCAACCCACATTTAAGTCATGGGTTCCTACCCATGTATTTGGGTTTCCAACCACATCTAGTGTACAGTCACAGTCTAGTTTACCCCACACTGGGTGTACGTTATGGGCCTCTGTTTGTTGTACGTTTATACAATTTTCACATGTGCATAATATTTTATTTGTCCCTTCTTACAGGGGATCTAAGCAACGGTTTTAGTCTGTTTTGCATCCATGCAAGGGTTACAGTCCTGTTGCATATGTGTCTTTTTCTATAACCTAGAGACTGATTACAGGTTCTTACCCACACATGTCTAGTTGTCGGGTTCACGCCCATATACTTTTTGACATGTGCACAAATCTTAGCCTTTCTATGCGAGGGTGTCAGTCCCTTTGCATCTTTTATGCATCTCTTTCTCAAGAGATTCGTCAGGGTTCCTACCCATGCATTCGGGTTCTAACCCACTATTTAACACCGTTAATATATTTACATATTTAGCTTACATTTTATACCCTTTTGTTGGGTGGATTTTAAGGGTTCGATGCTAGGTACGTACTGTTTATATCGGACTTTATATTGTTAAATTTGCACTGTTATGTTTGCATTACATTTTTGTCATTGTGTAACGATAATGGTATTTGTATGAGGAATCCCCTCTTACTTTTCCTCATCTTCCCCATTTCTTTCTTCATTTCTATTTTCCTTCTGAGGTCTTTTTCTCGTGAATCTTGTGGATTCTGAGTTTTTCTCTGCTTTTTTGTCGTGTTTTTTTTTTCTCTGCGTTCATTCCAGCCTGTAGCCCTGTGTTCTGTTAGTTTTTCATTTTCAGCCTCGTTTCATTCCTGTTCTGGCCAGTGGATGTGCTTTGGGCATTCTTTTGTGCTTCCTTTTCTCCTCTTCTCTGACGTGGTTACTTTTCTTCTTTTTTGTTGTGTATAGAAGGGAGGATGGTTTCTATGTTTTTGTTTTCCTTGCTTCTCGACTTCGCTCTTGTTGCTCTTCTTTCGATGGTTTTACTGTTAGTTTTCCTCTGTCTCTCCTCTTTCTCCTCTTTCTCGGTTCTTCTCTCTTGTTCTCTCGTTGTTTTTTTCAGTAAGAAGAAAGGGGGATATGTTGTATCTTGACTCCCATGTTATGCTTCCTCTTTCTGTGGAATCTTCATGGGATGTCTCCTTACAGAATGTTGGGAGTCAAATATCTGAATAAACAACACAAATATCCACGGGTCTGGTAAGCAAGAAAAACGTAGGAAACTAGCAAAAGGATCAATCTGATTTGAACAACTCAATAAAGAAAAAATTATTTTAAGTGAATTCCCATCACTCACCAGTGGTGACATGCTTCATCATCTGGGTCTCCTCCTAATGCCACACTAGTGGCACTAAGGGCTTCAACCTTTGCTTAAGGAAAGGGGAGCTTGCGGATGTTTTAACCTATTGCGATAAAACACGCTGTAGTTAGACCTCTAGATGTGAGTACTCGTTTATGTGGAAATCGTGATTACAGTGCGATGGTGTGTGTGTGATGTGAATTTAAAATTGACCAATGGAAAGCAAAATTATTTATCCGTGCCCCTCACAGATCAAAACATTAAAACAGTGCAAAACAACAGTCTTGGGACAAAAAACTGTCCTAGATATGAGGGGTCAACATGTTTTAGCAATTATGGATAACTTGGATAACTTATCCTATGTCTTCATCAGGACCGTAAATATTGCTACTGCAAGCGAATGTTATATACAACTATATCAAACTAGTGACATAAATACCAGGGGCAATAACGTCATAGTCCGGCAGTCGGACAAGGGCGGCAAAATCGTCCTGTGGCCACGGTCACAGTATTTGGAGGAAGCCTATCTCCAACTGAATGACCCTTTGTGTTACAGGCGTTGTGATGTCACGTCAATGAGAAAAGCCCAGGCGGACTTCTACTCCTTACTGATGGGGTGGCGTAGTTTGGGGCTGCTCAGTCTGGACGAATTCAGGTTTTTAAAGAACGACCATCCAGCTACGCCTGTTCTTTACCTCATTCCAAAGGTACATAAGGATGCCGAGAAGCCACCGGGCAGACCCATTATTTCTGCACGCAGTGGGTTGTTGGAGAACACTACTGTGTATATTGATTCATTCTTACAAGAACATGTGTCCAGTTTGCCATCCTTTATTCAGGACTCTGGGGATTTCCTGAGGAAAATCAATGATGTACCTTGGAACTCTGACTATTGGCTGATCACACTTGATGTTTCATCCTTGTACACTAGTGTATACAACATCAAGATAGTGTCAGGGCAGTCCAATATTACCTGGGCAACAGACCACTGCACATGTCAGAACATAACAAAATGCTAACCGCCATGATTACCTATTGCCTCAACAATAACTATTTTTTGTTCAATAATCAGCATTACCAACGGGTCTGGGGCGTTACCATGGGGGCCTGTTTCTCTCCCAGTTATGCCTGTCTTCATATGGGCTACTGGGAGAGGCAAGTCCTCAATGGTGACTACAATTACATCGTTATTGAACACATTGTGTATTGGTATAGATATATCGATGATATATTCTTAATCTGGCGTGGTTCCCATGAGCAAGCTGTAGCCTTTGTGGACACCATCAACTCCAATGACTACAACTTGTTTTTCACATCTAGCATTAGTTAGCAAAGAGCATACTTCTTGGACGTGGAGATTATGATCAACAATGGTAAACTGGTAACACAGCTATTCAGGAAACCCACGGCCGGCAACACTGTGCTGCATGCCAGGAGACACCATCCGGCTCATCTGATACGCAGCATCCACTATGGGGAAATGTTGCATATCAGACGCATCTGCAGCACAGATGCACTATGTCAGCAGGCACAGGAGGCCAGTAAAGTAAGATTCCTAGCTAGAGGATACAAGGAGTCTGATATAACCAATGCCATCAGAAAGGCCAATGCGCTTTTAAAGCAAGCGGCCCTTGTACACAGAAAAAGCCAGAAGGATAGTGCAGCAGACTCCCAACAGCCTACCAGACTTATCTGGACGTACAACAAACAGCATGGGGCACTCCGCAAGATAATTAACAAGCATTGGAGCCTCATTCGAAATGACCCAGTTATAGGTGATCATTTGGCATCAAAGCCAGCGATTACCTACCGGAAGGCACGCTCGATGAGTGATGCCTTGGTTAAATCAAGTCCGGAGATGGCAACCGCAAAAAACTGGCTGCAGGGTAGTAAAGGCTTCAGGAGGTACGCAAGCTGCAAAGCTTGCAAGCATGGGGTCAACAGAAGCAGCTTCACTACACCTTTTTCTGTTGTTCCTCGTACCATCACAAAACAGCTCACCTGTAAGACAGAGTACGCAATATATGTGCTGGAGTGTCCGTGTGGCCTGAAATATGTGGGGAGCACCAAGTTGCAGGTCCACAAACGGACACTCCAGCACATCAGAGCCATCAATACCAGCGCTGCGGCGTATCCGGTCGCACGGCATTTTAAAGAACAACACGACAATAAAAGTGAGTTATTACGATATTTCGTGATAGATGCTGTGCATCCCCAAAGAAGAGGGGGTAACAGGGAGGCCACCTTACGAGCCTTTTGAAACCAGGTATATCCTGGAATTAGACAGTAAGTCCCCCATTGGCCTTAACGCCACCGAGGATTTCCATACATGCCTGTAATCAGTACCTAGTTGTGGATTCAGTTCCATATTTTGTCCACAGTCTTTCCTCATAATCTGGCTAGGGTCTAATAGTTTTTGCAGGGCTACAGCTTCAGTTGTCCCAAGACTAGTTAAATGTTTTGCACTTCAAAATGCTGGGAAGTCAACAGGCCACCGTCCTGGTTTTCGCTGCACTGACCACATGTATATAGTTTAGTCATCAAAAGCATTTTTAACATCAATATCACAGTTATTTACTTGCTGCACTAATTTGCATACTGGCTATATGACACAGAGGACCACATACATCGGGTCCACTTGTTTAGTAGCCAACCATGGCCTAATGTGGGACTGTTTTCGCTTGCAGTGAACAATCCGATTAATCACAAGGGGTCATGTGACATACAAAGCAAAATTGTGGTTAGGTATATGAGAATATAATTATTTTAGAATATTGTATTTTACAGTTATTATTATCTCGCCTTTATGATACAATATTGTCATTCGTTCTGTTATTGACCACGTGACGAGGTAAATGCAGCTTCAGCAATTTCTACTGTTTATCGTTAGTCGCACAGTACTTTTCCGCCTATTAGCCAATGAACTTAATCATGGTATTTACGATGTTGAATTACAACAATGGGTGGTTTTTAAACTGCTATATTGCATTTTGCATGACATTTATAGCTGGTCACGTGAGGGGTCATTGCAGCGTCAGCAATTTTACTGTTTAGCGTTATTTGCACAGTACCCTTTCGCCTTCATTAATGAATTGAATCGTGTAACTTATGGCGTATATTGGTGACAAATTGGCGTATTATATTCCAAATCAGTACCACACCCTTTACTTACAAGTAATTTCCCACTTGTACAGTCCTCTTTCATTGTTGTTTGTTCTCAGACTTGTGTCAGCCAATGTATGCACATTATTTCTTGCACTTGCACTTTAAAAATAGACTGCTCCCTACGTGGCGTCATGTGATCAAGGCCTCTAGGTAGGCCGAAACGTCATGCTGGCAGGGCGCTCTTTTGAATAAAGATACTATTGCTCACCTGCACATCGTGGTCATCTCCTCGTTTCTGATCCTCATGTTGCCTCCGGAAGAGGAGGTGCGGAGATTTGGATTGAGTTGTACGTATATATATATATATATATATATATATATATACACATATATATATATATATACGAGTAAAATGTACAGCTAACTATAACTGGTGTGAAACCTATGGTTTTTTCAGTGAATATATATATATATATATTTCACTGAAAAAACCATAGGTTTCACACCAGTTATAGTTAGCTGTACATTTTACTCATACAAAACCATTGAAATTCCCACGTTATAGTTAGTTGGACTCACTATAACTCGCGCGCCCGCAATCCACTGCTGATGATGTCACATATTACATCATTCATGACATGGTCAGTGACATCACTGATGACATCTCAATTGACATCACTGATGATGCGCGCACCGGTAAGCTTACCCGTATCATTTTGTCTTGGAGCGCTCAGGGTGCGCGCACCGGTAAGCTCACCCGAGAGCGCAGCGAGAGCGCCATTTCTGCATTCGTAAAAAAAATATGTATGAAAACTAAATAATAATGCAAAACATTCAGTACCATACTTATAAAAGTAGTATTTTTGATTTTCAGAATGGAAATGATTTTGCATTTCCGTAAAGCTAGCAAAACGTCATTTAGGCGCGCCGCGTAAGCGCCCACGGAAGCGCCCATGTTTGTGCTGCGTAAGCGCCCCCGGAAGCGCTCCGGTGCGCGCAGCGTAAGCGCGTCAAGTCATGTGACCTTAAAATAACAATTTTCATTGGTTGCTAACAGTTTTTTTTTTACAAAGAATGAAAACCCCACCCATTTCCTTCACTTCTTCTTTCACTTTTGTGACTGCGAGACCTGTTTATTTCTGCTGAACCTTATAGGGATTAAAATGGCTGCTAAACCCACCAGTAGCAGTGAGGACTCGGATGAGTTCGTACAGGAAGAGGCTCCTCAGCCCAGGGTAAAGGAGCACTTCATTTGGAAGTTTTTTTCCATACCAGCTGGTAAAAAAAAAGGTGAATTCTCCAAAGGTGGAGTGCAGATTTTGCCATACTGTCCTTTCACGGGGTGACCCTACAAGGAAATACAGTTTTGGCAATTCGACCATGATTCGGCACGATCAGGGAAGGCACCCCCAGAACTATGCCCGGGAGAATGTCAGGGCTCTGGCACGAGATGCTCCAAGGGATGGTGCTTCAACTTCGACTGGAGGAGCAACTGCATCATCGGTGAGGGGGAGACTTGAACAGCTGATTCCTAATATTCAGCCTGTTTTTGATGGCATCACTATCAAATGTAAAGACTGTGATGAACTACTTTGTTACGGTGAACAAAGTATTACGAACATTGTCCGAACAAGAGAAAACCACCGCTGCCGTCCCCAGCCCTAATTTTGACTCTTTTTTTTTTGCTCCTGTTGAGCAGTTTGACATTCCCTGTTTTTGTTTACTAAGAAAACCTAAAAAGAAGAAAAAAAACAGTTATTTTTAGAACTACCTCCAATTCTCCAAAAAGAGCTGTATTCTAAACAAATACAAAAGGAGTGAGTGAAGTGGAGTGCAGTGAGAAAGGAAAATGAGTGAGGGAGGAAAAAAGGGACGAGAGGGGAAGGGAAGTGAAGTAGGGGTATTGAAAGAAGGTGAGTGTGGGAGTATGGCTGAGTTATAGGGTGTGAGCGTGACAGAAGAGAAGTGAGAGACTAAGGGGATGGAGCGAATGAGACTAAGAGAGAGAATGAGGGAAGGGGAGTGTAGAACTAAGAGAACAGAGGGAGAAAGAGAAGGAGTTAGTGAATGCATGCGCTGGCCTTGTGATGGATTGCTGAAATACACAGGACTCCCCTGCCTATATGCCCCTTCAGTTCTCCTTGGGCGAAACCCCCAGTTGCCTCCCTTGCAAGATATGGGAGCAAGGACACATGCTTGTGGGTGAGGCCTCATAACCTTCTCCGACCTTTATCTGACACCTTCATATCACCATTTGAAGGCCCCGTGCCTACACCACCAGAAACTTTCCGATACATGCAACTTTGTATGACCTGCCGCGCACTGCGCAACTCTTTTCCAGTGCCCCCGTACACTCCAGGCACTAGAGCATATACTTACTAATCCATCACCGTATAAAATAGTTACTTGTTTATACACTATCATGCAAAACTCTTCATCAATCACAACACCGACTAATCACTTGTAGTGGGAGGAGGACACAGGCACCCAATGTTACTATTGTTGTGCTCAGATGGAAGCACTTTTCACTCCCCCACATAACTCTTCCGTATGGGATGGATAGCTGACCCACGCTGCCCCAGATGCCCTTCCCCGCAGGCCTCTTTTATACATCTAGCCTAGCACTGCCTCAAAGTTGCTGAATTCTGGGAGGACGTTTTCTCCATCATTCATGCCATCACAAGACACCCACCCCTCTGCTGTCCGCTGGTGGGCCTACTGGGTTACGGCAAAGACGGTCCAGCATGTAACCGCTGGCTCACCGCCATACTTTTTCTCATGGCCAAAAGGAGAGTGCCCTGAATTGTGGCTGGCGACCTGCTCCTACAGTTAAAGCTTGGGTCTGGGATGTTGCATAATGTCGAGAGCAGCACTCTCACTTCTGGGAACTGATGCCCGTACGCTCCCCTCCCAATAACATTTTTGCCTTATATGCGTCAAAGAGCCTTCTCACCATCCCTGCTAGAAAAAAACTATTTTGAGGCTACCCTTGATCTCCTTGGGTCCCAATCGTGCCCCCTCCCCTCCTTAATCAAGGAGTGTTATTGTTATTGACAGACCCCGGTGTTCGTTGCACATCAAATAGGCATTCTGCGCATTTATGTCCCAGGTCATTTTACCCTTATTGGTTGTTAGTCCATTATTCACCATGTTTGAAGTACTGTAGTTTGGTCTCCAAGTAGGACTGCTGTATCCTCCTACTATTGGGAAATTGTGCAACCCTCTCTCCCTTCCTATTACCCTTTCTTTCGATTGGACACTCTCATACCTGCATCCCCTCCCCTTGCCTCTCGCATGTTGCAGCTGTATTACTGGTCATTCTTGATTTAAATGCCAATAAAACCAAATAAAAAAAAAAATTCTTAACCAACTCACTAAAACAGATTCCATTCTCCTTCATCCTGCCCCGAGTGTCAGAGGGGAAGGGGAGGCGTATCTCTAGCACAGACATTTAAAATACAACATTCATGGTGGAGAAGTGTGGCTCACTGGTTAGAGCAGGCAGACCCTGAAGCAGAGGTCAGACCTGGGACCAGGGTTCAATTCCCGACGCGGCAGGGTCTTGAGCTCAAATGTCCATGGACTCGATAATTCTCGCTTCGGTGCCTGACCTAATCATGGGTTCACACTCTGCAACTCTGGGCATTAAGCTTGCTTAATCTCCACAACGGCCCCCTGCGGCGGGATGCCTGGCTTTCACCTTGGGGATGCCCTGTAGGGGCTATCTCACAGGGAAAAGCCAGGACGGGTTCCCAAGGCAAGCGCGGAGATACCCCTTCGGGGGTCGATTCAGGCGCTATATAAGAAACATAATAATAATAATAATAATAATGGTTCGGTGGTGTCCTGCATCAGATTTTTTGGGAAATCATATTTAAATTGAATGTACTCGTGGGTGGTGATGGTGTGTGTGCATGCTTCGCTTCTCATGGCGAACAGAGGTTTCGTAACACATGAAATAATGTTGTTTCTTACACTGTTTTGGATGCTGCTGTCTACAGCCATTCTAAGGCACATGTAGGTTTGTTCTTAACCTTGTGCAGAATACCCGCACCTCATTTCAAAGATCTCAACCTCTGCTTTAAAAGCCAAACCGAGCATTCTAACAATATTTAATTTTCTGTAGCTCATCTTATAAAGCCTCCAACTAATTCATGACTTCACATGCCCTGCCCCTTACCCCCTTCTAAAGATCACACTGAACTCCTATTAATATAATCTATCTAATAGAATATTGAGAAAAAGTGTGGCATGCCTACCTCTAAACCTCTTCATTCGTTATCTGCTACCGCAACACGATAACCGCACTTCGGTGGTCCTTACGCACAACACATAAACACATCCCACACAGGATCAAAACAAAGACAGAAACCTTCAAACCACACACTCTACATGGAGTCGCTTGCTACCCATGCAGGGAAGCGGTTCAGCTTCTCACACATGGGTAGTAAGCCCTACATTACAATACAATACAATACAAGGCCTGCAACACCTTACAGTTATGGATCAGATATCTTGTACCAGGAACGCTATGGAAACAATTACCTTGAAAAATAATATCAAGTTCTTTCTTTATTAAAAAACATAGTAGTGCTTTAGGTTCAAAAGAAATAGTGGAGGAACAGCAAACGGTTGTACAAAAATTGAGTACTATTTATAAACAGAAAGTTGCGGAACTCCGGTCGCGTTAGATCGCACCCACTTCGACCTATGAGCTCGACTCTTACAGTCTCATCCGCCGACACACGCCTTGACCTTTACCTGTCTCCCCTTCAGGTGCCCCACACCTGTTACTCTCTATGGTAATATTTTCCACTTTGGAGATTAACCCATCGCTTCCCCATCGTACCTCTTTATATAGCTTTACTGTACCCGCACACAAATCATCAACTCGGTACACCCTTTTTACTAAAACGAAAGTGAAAGTGCAGGAACTACGCAGCATAATTATTTCATGGGGCATAACCGGTCGCGGACACATGAGGGTAGGACGCAGAAAACACATGAATCACGTTATCCCGGCGGGTGATGTTTTATACAATTTAATAACCCTTACACTCACCTTCCTCCTGCCGCAGGTATCCACCCAGCCTGATTACTGATGAGCCCAACAGTTCCGTCCGCCCGCTACTGTGCGTCACAGGACACGCGTTGGCAGACGCACCCAGCGCCAGCCGGGAGATGTAGTTTACATCCGAAATATCCACTAGCTACTTCCGCTTAAGAAGCAGGTTCACTTAAGACGTGTTGGTTGTCTCCCAGCGTAGATTGTATTTTCGAAGCGTGTATGTTCTACTATATTTAGGAAGAGCCCAGAGAGGTATTTCACTAATAAGACAAAAGCAATGAATGACATGCCCACACCCACAATGAATGTGGAAAGGTCGTGGGTTTGGGAGCTTTGGGCAGGCCATATGTACTAGAAGTGGGGAAGTAAGTTCTAGTCAGGCTCGAGCAAAATGCTGGGCTCTGCTCAGCTCAAGGTCCTCTTAGAACCACGAGTCCAAAACAAGCCAAGCTTTCATGTGGATTCTCCCTGCCACCTGTAGAGAGCCGTCCGGGTTCTCCCATGTATTGTATCAATAGCACCCACTCCTCTGGGCGGGCTCATCCCAAGGCAATAAATTAAGGACGAGAGATCACTCGTGGGTCTTCCCGCCACTAGTGTACCAGTGAGTGGTGTATCATTATTTCAGCGCTGCGCAAGGCCCTGAGCCCCTTCAGGCCGCGCGCGCCACATTTGCGACGAGGCCGGTACAAACCCCCACACCTTTCCAGAATACCTGTGAAGGAGACTATGATGCCTCACGACACTCCGGCATCTGCAGAGGCAGCAACGCCTTTCTGGAAACAGCCGCTGGAGCCCAACTGATCCATCCCACAACACGCCCCTCCGCACCATCCCCTGTGTCTGCGGTGGCAGTTGGCCCTCCAATACAACCCGACGACACGGTGAATCATAGAACTTTACTGCGTCGACTCCTCAGTTTAGGAGTGTCAGGGAAAGCACTAGCCTGGCTTGAGTCCTTTTTGAGCAACAGGACTTTTCAAGTCTTTGAAGGAGATACTGTATCCTCCAGTAGACCCCTGGGCTGTGGGGTACCGCAGGGCTCATCGTTGAGCCCTACGTTATTTAACGTGTATATGAGGCCGCTGGCTGGGATCGTCTGTCCATATGGCATTAAGATCATCACGTATGCGGACGATACCCATCTAGTGGTCTCTTTTATGCAAAAGAACAGCCAGCTATCGCAGGTCGGGTTGACGAGTTGCCTGGAGGAAGTAAAAAACTGGATGTCCGCATCATGTCTCAAGCTGAACGGAGACAAAACTGAGCTCATGCTCCTTGGACCCCCGGCCTCACCTTCTATCGACTCCTTATGGCCCCTTAACTTGGGTGCGCCACCCACTCCCAGAGACAACATAAAAAATCTTGGGGTCTGGTTGGATAAGTCCCTTACCTTTAACACTCAGGTAACCAAGCTATCAGCCATCTGCTTTGGTCTCCTCAGACTTTTGAAGAAGATTCTCCCTCTCCTACCCTTTGCAGCCAAACAAATTGTTATTCAAGGTCTGATTCAGTCCCGTCTTGACTTCAGCAATGCCTTGTACTTAGGGGCACCCGAATACACCCTGCAAAAACTTCAGCTGATTCAGAACTGTGCAGCACGCACGTTGCTTCAGCTCCCCCGTAGGCTCTCAGCAAAGCCCGGGCTGAAGAGCCTGCATTGGCTCCCTGTCAGGGAGAGAATTAACTTTAAATCCATGTGTATTTCCCATCAAGCTTACTGGCAAACTGGCCCGGTAATTAACCATTCTTTAATTACCCCTCACTGTCCTAATAAACAGCTTCGCTCCACTTACGCCTTTTTGGCTACAGTCCCCCGAATCAGAAGATCTAGAGCTGGAGGCAGGTCGTTTTACAATAATGCGGCAAAGCTGTGGAACTCACTCCCTCTCTATCTTAGATCCAACCCCAATTTGTTTTCCTTCCGTAAACAGCTTAAAACTTTTCTTTTTAATAGATGTGACTAACTTTTCTGCACTAGCTGCGCTCAGTAGGCAGCACCCCTGTTCTTTAGCGCTTGGACGCCCCAGGGCAGCAATCGCGCTCAATAAGACTCCTTTTCATTTCATTTCATTTCACAACCGCCAGCACCGGAGGACGGTGGAGCTGCCCCAACCGGAGACCTACATCATCACGGGCAGCATATCATATGCGTGGCCACGCCCAGCACAACGTCCGCTGCGGGCTGGGAGCAGCCCGAGGCCATGAGGACAGTGGAGACACGCGTACGTGCTCCATTGACCCCCAGGTGAGAGCGCTGTGGCCGTCTGCGCTCAGCATCCAGCGAGCAAAGGGCACCTCCTGTAAAGCGGTGCAGCACAATAGATATCACATCAGCTATTGCCACAAACACACAGAGGCAGGACCTGATACCTTCATACCGAAGGCTCAGAGAGCAAATAGACTGATTGCCTACCACTGAAGAGGCTAGCGCCACCGAAACCACGCCTACATACAGCTAGGCCACAGCACACCGTGCAGCCATGAGCACGCCATCAAAGGCAGACACCGGGGAGCCATGAATGGGCGCTGCAGCCCGACCACAAGTGCATAGCCACACAGCAGTCTCTCCACTACCCCCTTCAGTGAAACAGCAGACCCGGCAACAGTGGCCCGTGCTGGAAAGCGTTGATAAGGCTTCTTAATCACTATTTTGAAGGCACGCGGGGAAACAGATGGAACAGTGAAAAGGTCACTGGTCATATACTATGGCGGCGGAGAGATTTATGACCTCTTTGAAACACTTCCGAACACAGGAGATGATGATGACTATGAGGCTGCAGTCGCCACGTTCAATCAGCACTTTGACCCCCAGCTCAACCCCGATTTTGAGCGGTTCAAACTACGGCAGGCGAAGCAGTCTGACACTGAGTCTGTGGATATGTTTTACGCACGGCTGCGGCGGCTGGCAAGTACATGCACTTTTGCCAACCAAGGAGAAGAGTTACAAGCTCAGGTGATCCAAGGGTGCCGCTCAGTCCTTCGATGGAAGTTGATCCTCCGACAACCAGGAATATCACTAGACAAAATACTCGTTCTGGCCAGATCTCATAAGCTTTCGGATGCTTGTGCAGGTGAAATGGAGACTCCCCTAAACAGAAGCGCCACCGCGTCTCATACTCCCAGATACACTCAAGTCAAAGAGGAGAGGGTTGAAGCCATCCAACCGTGCCCGAACACCATCCACACCACTGCGAGGCCACTAACGGGCGAAACATGCGGCAACTGCGGAGCAGAACATCCCCCAGCGGGCCTGTGTGTTGCCAAAGGGAAGATCTGCTCCTGTTGTGGAAAACCAAACCATTTCGCCAAAGTGTGTAGGAGCGGCAAGTTTCGGCACACCTACACCAAGCCCCGTTAGTGTAACGCAACAACTGCTGTAGCTGTCACTCAACGACCCGCAGACCCAAGAGGAAGGCCAGGCACAGGGGCGCAGTTTTATCATGGAAGATCACAATGTATTTGTCATATCTTTTGTCAACCGGTCGAACAAACAGAAGAGGCATCCCCCACAGTGGCCGTATCCACAGTTAAGGCGTTGATTGATACAGGGGCATCCGTAAATGTCATGGACTCAGACCAATGTGAGCAGTTGTCCCCACGGCCCCCTCTCGCCCCCACACAAGCCAAAATAAAAACATATGGAGGAAATCATCCACACCCCCTCAGAGGGGTGATCGAAGCCACAGTCACTAGTGAAAAACACACCATGACGGCTAGATTCCATTTCACTGAAGGTAAGAAAGGGACCCTACCTAGCGGCCACACAGCGGAAGACTTGAGCCTGGCTTTCTTTGCAAACCAAGTGCACGACTCATGCCGAAACTATCCTGCAGAAGTTCCCGAAACTGTTTGATAGACTAGGAAAGCTTAAAGGAAAACAGTTCAAACTTTACATTGATTCAACTGTCAGACCGGCAACTCTGAGGCATAGGAGAGTGCCATTCCATCTACACCCTCAAGTGGAAGCGGAACTGAAGAAGCTGGAGGACCTCGTTGTCATTGAGAAAGTATCCGGAAGACTCTGTGGGTGTCACCGTTCGTCATCGCACCAAAATCCAAACAGCTGGGAGCCATTTGGCTGTGTGTGGACATGCAGCTCCCAAATCAAACAGTCAAGAGAGAACGCCATCTAACACCCACAATGGATGACATAGTGGCGGACTTCAATGGTGCCATGTGGTTTTCATAACTTTATTTGAACGCTGGGTACCACCAGTTGGAACTAGAGCCGGAAAGCAGGTACATCACATTCTCCACCCACGTGGGCCTCTGGAGGTACAAATGACTGAGCTTCAGGGCGTCTTTGGCCGCAGAAGTCTTTCAAAACGCCATCAAATAAGCCCTGTCTGGTCTGCAAGAAGTCATTAACCTAAGGGACCACATTTAGTGTTCTCAAACACCCTATAGGATCACCATGAACACCTGCAAGCCACTCTTCAATGCCTGGTAAATTGCGGCCTAACTCTCCACAAGACCAAATGCTCCTTCTACCAGGAGTCCATAGACTTTTTTGGGTACATCGTCTCCTGGAAAGGACTGCAAGTGAATCCAAAGAAAGTAACAGCCTTCCGGTTAGCCAGCGCCTCAACAACTCCAACTGAAGTCCGCAGTTTTCTCAGAATGGCCACCTATTGCGGCCGATTCATACTGAATCTAGCCTCTCTGTCTGAACCACTGCGCGCCCTCACACGCAGCAGTAGCATCGCAGCTAACACGGCGTTCAATGCCATCAAAATGTACAAAACAGTTATGGCATATTTTCACCCAGGACAGCGCACCAAACTGGTCATGGAAACCAGCCCTGATGGCCTTGGGGCGGTTCTTCTCCAGAAAATCAGTCGAGAGACATGGGCATCGGTTGCATACGCCAGTCGAGCCCTGTCGGACACAGAAACATGGTATGCCCAGATTGAATGGGAGGTCCTCGCTATCAAGTGGGCATGCCAGCACTTCCACCTGTACCTCTATGTGCAAGAGTTCCAAGGAGTGACCGACCATAAACCATTAATTCCCCTGTTTGCTGGGACATCGAGACTGGCACCCCCAGGATTGAAAGATGGGCGGTACAACTACAGTTTAAAGGTCATATTCCGCCCAGGAGCACACAACCCAGTAGACATTCTCTCCAGGCACCTAGAAGAGACGGACATACAACATCAGCACCCAGATGCAGAGCAGACAGAAGCATTTGTTAGAATGATCACTCAGGACGCATGTCCCAAAGCCGTGGCATTTTGGGAAATCGGGGCTGGCCACAGCCAATGACAAAACATTAGCAAGAGTCAAGGACGCTTTGCAGAACAACGGGTGGGCACACTTCTTGGATGGTGCACAAGCACTCATCGTCGAAGACAACCATTTTCGACAACAACTGTGGAGAGTCTGTTGCAAATGAGAGCACTGAGTCATGCTAAGAGGCCATTTCATTGTAATCCTAAAGCATTGCAATTGTAAAACTGTCACATGTCGGGCATCAAGGGATGGCGAAAACCAAAGCACACCTTTGGAACATGGTATGGTTTCCCGGCATGGATACAATGGTAGAAGAAAAAATAAGACACTGCCACTCGTGCACAAGAAAAGGTGGCGACCCTCGCCTGCACCAGTTATCACAAAGGAACCAAGTGAAATACCTTGGTCCAAAATCAGCATTGATTTTGGCAGTTTTCCTGATGGCCAAAGCACACTGGTGCTGATAGACTCATTCTCCAAATTCCAATAGTGGAAGTGGTAGTGTTCACGGCTTTCACACAAGTGCAAAAGATCCTTTACAAAACTTTTGTGTTCATGGGACTCCCTCAATAAATCCGGTCTGACAATGGGCCTCCTTTTCAAGGCCGGGAGTTCCAAGAGTACCTCGAGAGGAAAACCATTCAACACCAGAAAATCACCCCACATTGGCCGCAAGCAAATGGGGAGTTTGAGTGCTTCTTGAGGATGCGTAACCGGGCCCTGCGCATTGCAGTGGAGCAAGGAGAAGACGCGGAAAGAGCGCTGCACCAATTCCTAGACGCCTACAGTCTGACCCTCACAGCACCACTCGCTGTGCACCATCTCATTTACTTTTCAGCTGGGCCCACAAGACAGCATCCTGACCGACCCGGCATGGAGCACTCCAGACAGAGTCAGTGTGGCTGTACAGGCCCGGAGGACAGAGACAAATCAAACTGCAAGTTTGGCCAGAGGGGCTAAGACGCATGGGTGAAAGTGGGAGATCACGTGGTGGTCAAAGACAGACACCCTGGCTGGAAGTTTTAAATGCCATACGAGCTGGAAATGTGGAGAGTGGTCCGCATTCAGGGAACAATGGTCTTGGAACAAAAAGATCAGCAAGTGGTCACCTTTAACGTGGCATGGTTTAAGAAAGTGTATGAGCAGGATGCAGACCAAGAAGAACTTGTTGAGTCAGATTGGACTGGAAGTCACCCAGGTAATAGTTCACCAGGATCAACAGCTTCACCTCATGAATCCAACAGATCCAGAGATAGAGCAGCTGCGCCAGTCTCTGAGATGCACAGCCAACACCTCACAGTTGTGCCACCAACGAGCATCCAGGCTGAAACAGGGACCAGTTCCAGCTTCAGGAGTCAGAAGTATGGTCTCAGGCCAAACCCTGTGCCAAGCCAAAGGTTCAGAGACTTTGGGGCAGATTTACAAGCCCCGTACGCTACTTTTGCTCTGCCGTTATGTCACTTTTGTGACATAGCGGCGGCGCAAAGCCAGCGCCATGCTGTGGGGTATTTACAACGTGACGCATCTAGGGAGATGTGTCACGTTGTAAAGCCCTGCGCTACATGAAACCTGTGTCAGGTTTCATGTGGGCGTTCCAGCGCGGGGGGGGGGGGGCGTTCCGGCGCAGGAACGCCTTGGAAAAGTGGCTGAGTGAAATCTACAAAATTTCACTCAGTCACTTTTCCGACCCTGCTGTAAGGAGTGACGCAGCACAGCTAGTATGGGGCGCCCCCGAGCAGTGCTGGAGTTGCATCGCGCTTGCGAAACAAATCCAGCACTGCATCACCTTCACGGCATCAGATGCGTCATGCATCTGTCTATTCTTGCGGCATGGTGCGGCGCATTCACAATGCGGCACATCCATGGTGGCGCAAGAGGTGCTGATATGCAGGGATGCGCCAGTTATTGTAAATCTGCCCCTTTGTGTGCACGTTCCCTTGAGCATGCGGTACATGATTGACATGTGCTAAAGAAAAGGAGGGAAGTAGAGAGCCGTCCGGGCTCTACCATACATTGTATCAAGAGCATGCCCTCCTCGGGGCTGGCTCATCCCGAGGTAATAAATAAAGGACAGGAGATCGCTCTGGGTCTTCCCACCAATAGTGTACCAGTGAGTGGTGTATCATTATTTCAGCGCTGCGCAAGGCCCTGACCCCCTCAGGCTGCGCCACACCGCCCTCTCTCTAATCTTGTGCATAAAGCAAAAAACAACACATTAACATTTGATGTAAAAAGGAGAGGCAAATAAATACATATCTACTGGCCTCTTTGTACAAAGTGAAACCAGAATACCTGAGGTTAATCCTGGCTGCACTATACCAAAGTGTATGATCTTAGGCACATATTATGTTTCACCAATCCACTTTTTCTTTATTACCTCTCAATGAACCTTTGATGTCACTTATTTATTTATTCATTTTATGCAAATAAATCAACCAAAAATACAAAACAATCCACTGACTAACAAAGAAGAAATGAAAAATACAATACTCTCAACATTATTGTCATCAGGATAATAAACAAAGCATAAAAAGAGAAAAAAGAAAGAAGGGGAAAGGAACAAAGACACAATGAAGAAGCACATACAGAAATATCCAAAGATATCCGCCAACGCTTGTAGTTAGGAGCGTAATGGCACTTAAACCCTAGCCCACTGCTACCACCATCTAGACCAACATCATATGTCCCAATACTCATGAATACCATCATGACTGTTGTGACCCTTCTGTGGGGGGGGGATTGTGTGGCTTGTTCTCGAGATTGTGACTTAATATATGTTGTGTATAAGCTCCAAAAGTTCTTTGGCCGAATGCAAGGTGGGAGCAATTCACTATACGCCTCTGTTTGCGTGTTGCAATACATCATGCCCCTAGCCCATTGTGACAGGGATGAAAGGGGGCAGCAGGACCAGTGCATTGCTAGAGCGTATTTGGCGACCAGTAGGGCCATATCCACCAGGCATCTGGTGGGTTTCGGCACTTTTTTTAGAGTATCCGAGGAGAGCCAGTAGTGGGCCAGGGCAAACCACCACCTGCGTGTCTGTACTGAGTTCCGTAAACACTTGTTGCCAGAAATTGGCGATTGCAAGTCAGAGCCACGCTAGGTGTATGAAGTCAGCGTCACCCGCTCCACATCTCTCACAATTGGACGTATCACGTAGGTCAAATAAATGCAGGCGTATCGTTGTGTGATAAATTCGATTGAGAAATTTGAACTGTATTAGCCGGTGCCTACCGTTAAGTGAAATGCGTCTAGTGGCTTTGCAGCAGTATTTTCACATGTCGTCATCTATATCTGTTGCTAAGTCCACTTGCCACTCGTGTCTAGCTTTGATGTAGTGGTTATGACGCAGCTCCTGTGTCAGCAAATATATACAGGAGACTATCCTCCTAGGGGAGTCAGTACGCACTAAAGCGGTGAAGGACAGGACCTCCGGGGTTTCCAGTAGCTCGTCCCCAAGTAAGTCTTGCAGTGCGCTTCGTGCCCTTAAATAATGGAAATTGGTGAAGAGAGAGTGTCAGCTCTGTTAGTAAATGGTCTGCCCAAGGGTTACCTATTCCCTCGTGAAAGAAATCTCCTATTGTGTCTATCTCTAGAGAGTGTAAGGCCGCAACCATATCAGGAGAGGTGAGGAGTGGGAGCCACGCAAACCAAGCAATGGGGGTCGCTGGAGAGTACAATATGGAGAGTGCTTGCCGGTTAAGGATTCTATGCCAGGCATGTGTAGTTGCATTGATCAAGTCCAATACCCCAGTAATGCGCCCAGGGCCCGAAACAGCGGCGTGGCGATATGAGCAGGTGCATGCGTGAGGCGTTCTACATGTAAGTGAGGGGGGTGTTTGTTGATGTACCCAGTAATACCTATGTGAGGCCAGGGTGGCACAATAATAGAGATCAAGGTCTGGGGCTCCCAATCCCCCCATAGAGTATGGCAATGTGAGAAGCTCCCAACTGGCACGCGGTTGTTTGTCGGCACAAACTAGTTTAATTTGTAAAGTTCTGATTTGTTTAAAGAAGTGCGCTGGCAGGACCATTGGGATGTTAAGGAATAAGAAGAGAAATCTGGGTAGGACAACCATCTTCATGAGCGATATTCTGCCTAGAAGGGAGAGGGGGAGGCGAGTCCATTTCTCAACGTCTTCCTCAAACTTAAGGATGGCGCGGCCGTAATTCTCCCTAAACACCAGCTCGAATTAGGTGTGAATTTGAATTCCCAAGTATCGCACCGGATCGGTGGACCACTGCAGTGAAAAGTCCATGGCCTCTGTAGTGTCGCCGGTGTGAGAGGGAATATGATCGATTTTGCCCAGTTGATTTTCAGTCCGGAAAGCCCACCAAATCTCACAATTTCACGCAGGATGGGGGACACATTCTGGGCCGGATCGTGTACGTAGAGGAGAGTATTGTCCGCATAAGAGGAGACGACAAGACTGTACCCCGAGAAACAGAGTCCCCTGTGACTATGATATTTGCGCAGTGCGCAAGCTAATGGCTCAGCCACCAAAGCGTATAGAAGGGGGGAAAGCGGGCAACCCTGCCGGGTACCGCTGGAGATAGTAAAGGGAGCAGTAACCTCTCCCCCCCCCCCGCACACGGGCCATAGGATTCTGGTATAAAGTGCTAATCAGACCAGAAAGACACTCCCCAGCCCCATTCGTTCTAGGACTAGCAGCATAAAGCTCCACTCAACCGAGTCAAACGCTTTTTCAGCGTCCAGAAATATTGCGGCTGCCTTGATATGCTGGATTGCACCAAATACTGTGTGTACGTTATGGGTAAGTGAGCGTCTGGGTATAAACCCTGCCTGCTCCGATCCAACGAGAGTTGGCAGTAGAAGGGCCAGCCTATTTGCCAGCACCTTAGCAAAAATCTTGGTGTCAACATTTAATAGTGAAAGTGGCCTGTAAGAGGAACATTGTTGTGGGGGCTTCCTGGGCTTTAAAAGTAACACCAATAGGGCCTCGCGCATTGTGTGGGGCATAGTGCCTTCCTCCACCATTTCCTCGAATAGAGTTAGTAGGTGTGGGGTAAGGAGTGCCTTAAATTTCTTATAGAATCCCACAGTGAGGCCGTCTTGTCCCGGCGCACTACCAGCGCGCATAGTGGAAAGGGCAGCGTGGATCTCCCACGCCTCAAAGGGGCGCATCAGATATTCTCTGTGGGCATCCAGCAACCAGGGCAGCTTAATATATTGTAAATAGCCTAGTATCTCGGAGGACGTGTTGCACGACTTGTACTTGAATAGATCAGCGTAACATTGCCTGAAACACTCTGCAACCTCCGCCGAATCAGTAATCGTGTCACCGTTATCTTGGGCCAATTCGATGGGGTGTTGGGCAGCGCAACGTCCCTTTATGAGATTTGCCAGGACAGCGCCAGAGGTTTGACCTTTCTGTCTGCCTCAGCGTGGTATTCCTGTAGTGTTGTCTTAATGGTGGTTAGTAATTTGGGGTCATCAGTGTCGTGCAACCTTCTCTCCAGCTGTTTCAGGGTTTGTTCTAACAGTGTCAACCGTCTCCTGATTGATTTTAGTACTCCTGAGTGTTTAGAGATAGCCATTCCCCGAACATTAACCTTAAAAGTCTCCCAAACGGTGGTTAGGTGTGGAACGGATCCCAAATTACTATTGAAGAAGGTTTCCATAGCCTCCAGTAGTTCTGCCCTAAAAGCTTAATCTAATAGTGCGTAGGGGGGAAGAGCCACATGAATGGAGGAGGGCGTTTGATAGAAGTGGCGAATGTTAGCGGCACAGGGGAGTGGTCTGAATAAGTCTGTGGTAGGACTTCACAGTCCTGATTAGCGCTTCTGAGGGAACTCATTAGGAACCAGTAGTCTACCCTGGTAAGGAGATTATGGGGGCCTGAAAGGTGTGTGTAACCTCCCTGAGCAGCCAGGTTGGCACACCATACTCAGCTTTGTAAGGGCATCTAGAATAGCCTTGGCCGATTGCGATATGTGCCTCAGGTGGGCAACCTGATTGGTCCAAGTCCGGGTTACGGATGCAATTAAAGTCTCCCCCCCCCCCAAATCTGTGGAACATTGGGTATCCGGCGTGCTAAAGTGAGGAGGTCATGATAGCACTGCGGACAGTCGTGGTTAGGGCCATACACATTGAATAATATATATTCTGCACCATTGCCACTGCACCGGGACACCACATATCTGCAGTCAGTATCAGTATGTAACTCCTCAAGGGTGAGGTGGGCTGTGGGGTTGACCCAAGTGAGAACCCCCCAAGCATGTGTAGTGAAACCCGCAGCATGGAAAGTGCCACGGATCCTGCTGCGCACCCACGGGAGACTCGACACCAGGAGATGCGTCTCCTGCAGAAGGGCTATATCAACCCTATGTCTAGTGAGGTATGACATGACCTTCTTAATTTTGCGCTGGTCATTAAGTCCCCTGACATTCCAGGTCAGGAATTTCAATCTATTTTCCATGCCCATGGTGGTCAAATATGTGACACTATCCAGCGCAACTTGGGAGATATATCAAGTTTACAGTGTGTTAGTTCTGTGTGCCCAAAGTGTGTGCTTCGCTCCATTGTGTCACTAACAACCAAAGAAAAAATAAAACCACTCAATTGAAT
Source organism: Lissotriton helveticus (assembly GCF_964261635.1). Lineage (NCBI taxonomy): Eukaryota > Metazoa > Chordata > Amphibia > Caudata > Salamandridae > Lissotriton > Lissotriton helveticus. Next base: position 1,930,259,334 of record NC_136065.1, read on the forward strand.
TAAACGTAATAAAACCACAATCCCCCCAACCCCCCTCCCACGCCATGCTAACCCCAACAGAGCATAGTCGATTGTTCCACCCCCCTCCCCTGAGAAATTGTTAGGACACAAATCGAACAGCGACACGAACAGCGACACCCCTCGCCACTAGGATAGTTCCGCTCGTGGAACTACAACTTCGCCAGGAACTACACTTCCCAGGGGGCAATGCGAGGAGCCTGCGCGGATCGCGCCGTCACAAGAACTTTGTAGTTGTCCAAGGGTTGCTAAACAGAGGGATACACAGTAGCAACAATTCGGCGGTAGAATCCGCGACCCTGCACTCGTAGAAAGCTGAAGCCAAGGCAGCCGCAGTCCCCGCTCGAGGGTTATCGAGCGCGTTGGGACGCTTACAGTCTCGGAATACTCCCGCATTCCTCGCTCGAGAATTACCGAGCGAGTGGGACGCTTTCAGTCCCAAACATTTCCCGCAGTCCCCGCTAGAGGGTTATCGAGCGCGTGGGACGCTTTCAGTCCCAAACATTTTCCGCAGTCCCCGCTCGAGGGTTATCGAGCGAAGAGGACGCTTGCATATGAGCAAAGCGATACAGACCATCCCATAACCATACCGTAACCGGTGTTTTGCCCTCTGTTGGAGAGTGTCGGGACCGACACTACTGTAGAGGACGAACTGAGAAACACAGCGAACCAGTGCAACATATTCGAGTGGCATTGTCGGCCACTACATAGCACGGTGTCCTCTGTTGGGGAGTGCCGGGACCGGCATTCGTGCAGAGGACGGTTGGAAGGAAAGGCCCAGCAACTATACGGGGTGACTGACCCTATATACATTCCTTGCTGTATTCCCTATGGCTGTTATATGATCTATTAAATACGGTTACGAGAACCTACCTGTCTAGCCAGTCTCCTTAAACAACAGTTGCAACAGGGTGTTAATCGGTATACCCAATCCTGGGGTCCTGAGGGATTACATAATATCCGACCCTATAAAAACATTAATCGACCTCCCGGTTGGGTGTACAGCCATGGCAGCCATGGATGATGTGTTGGCTGCATTGCTGGATGTACAGAACGACCTGGCTGCATCCCGCCAGTAAATCGCGGACTTAAGGGCTAGAGTGGACCACTTCCAGAGGAACCCGTTCAACGCAGGGGCTCCTAGTACAGGTCAGCCTGCTGCGGTTATGGTGGAGATGCCAGTAGCCATACCACTTGCCACCCCGGAGAGATATAGCGGGGACCCATCCACTGTCCAAGTGTTCATAACGCAGGTGGCCCTACACTTCTCCTGCAAGCCTAAATCCTTTCCTACTAACCAGGCGAGAGTCGCCTTTATGATCTCTTATCTGGCGGGGAACGCAGCTCAATGGGCTGTTCCTTTGGTGAGCCGAGACGATCCGTTGTTATACGATTGGGAAGCCTTCCAAGAGGAATTCGTAAAGGTGTTTGACAGGAGAGCCGACACATACACAGCCGATAGAGAATTGCTTGAGTTAAAACAGGGATCATCTAGTCTCGTCCAGTATCTTAACGCATTCAGGCGCCTCATCGCGGAAACCAAGTGGCCACCAGCCAAACAAACAGCGATATTCCACCAGGGACTGAGTGAAGAGCTGAAGGACGTGATAGCTCAGATCGATCCCCAACCGGTGCTATGCGAGGATCTGATCAGCCTGGCCCTGCGTCTAGAAAATCGATTAAGCGAACGACGAGGGGGAGGTCCAAGGAAGGACAAGACACCTATCGCTTCTGGTCATCCGATAGCCTCAGAGACACCTCCTACCCATCGTAACGAACCCATGGACGTAGGCACCGTCAGGGCCAGCCTTACAGCAACTGAAAAGGAGTCTCGCAGGAAACAAGGCCTTTGTTTGTACTGTGGGAAGAAGGGACATTACGTCCGCGAATGTCCCGCAAAACCAAAAAACGGACGTTCTCGCCCCATTCGCTGGTCAACCGCGACTGTGGAAAAGGGGGCGGAAAACTAATCGGCTCCCGGAATTGTGAAGGGGATTCCCGGAGTCTTGGATACATCCCTTCAGCACAACTTCTTGCATCAACTGGTTCCAGGCACATGTTTATTCCATTACAGCTTAAGGTGCGAGATGAGTGGGTGTCAGTCTCAGCAATGTTGGACTCAGGAGCCACTGGGCTGTTTATGGACGAGAAAGAGGCACAACGTATAGGGGTGGAACTGCTGCCGTGTGTGGTCCCAGAGGAAGTCTTTGCGGTAGATGGGCGCAGGTTGGTTTCAGGACCCATCGGGCAACACACAGGTGACATCGAGGTGTGGTACGGAAAACATCACCAGGAGGTATTGGACTTCAACATCATCTGTGCTCCCCAGTATGGAATCATTCTAGGTCTACCATGGCTGAAGAAACACAACCCGTCTATCAACTGGGAAACACAAGATATCCGGATGGACGCCCCTTATTGTTCCCGATCCTGCAGGTGGTCTTCAAGGTCTATAACAGGAACAGCGAGTCCGGGAGTAGAGGTGGCCACTGCAGCCGAAAAGGACGTGTTGCTGCCGAGGGTCTATCAGGACTACGGGGATGTGTTCGACGACAATCAAGCGGAGGCTCTCCCACCCCATAGAGTCTACGACTGTCAGATCGATCTAGTCCCTGGTGCGAATATACCTGGCGGGAGACTGTATGCCTTGCCAGAGCCCGAAAATATCCACCTCCGTTCCTATTTGGACAAGATGTTGAGCCTAGGGGTTCATAAGGCCCTCAAGATCACCGGCGGCCTCGCCTCTTTTTTATTCCGAAGGCCAGCGGGGAACTCCGCGCCTGCGTGGACTTCAGGGCGCTCAACGCCATAACGGTAAAGAACCGATACCCCTTACCACTCATCAACGTGCTCCTGGAACAGGTTAAGAGGACCCGTGTGTATACCAAGCTTGATCTGAAGGGGGCTTACCACCTTGTCCGCATGCGGTGTGGGGACGAGTGGAAAACGGCCTTCAAGACACGGTTCGGTTTGTTCGAATACAGAGTGATGCCGTTCGGGCTTTGTAATGCCCCTGCGGCGTTTCAGTACTTTTTGAACGACGTTCTCCGAGACATCCTGGATGTGTACGTCGTCGTCTACATAGACGACATACTGATCTATTCGGACTGCATGGAAGACCATGTGTGTCATGTAGCCTCAGTGTTGGATTCCGTCCACTCAGCCCATACACTGCAGGAACGAAGTATGAACCAATCCACTTCCCTTGCCCATATGCCACTCACAAGATAGTAACTATGAGTGTGCCGATGGACCCGGAAAGAGGGTGGAATATGAGGAGACACCAAGCCTTCCACCCTTGTTAGAACAAAGAGTTCACTGCTCCCTCCTCCACGCTTCTGCACCTGAACAAACAAAAGGAATACACTTCACACTTCATGTACCTTTACAAATACCCCAAAACCAGTGACCATGTCCTGCCAAAACAATCACGTTTCGCTTACCAGTTGAGGATGCAGGCTTTGTTTCGTGGAGACTTCGGACAGCAGATGATACTGATCCAAGATAACGTCTCTTGGATTCAGGAATATACTAATGAAAAATAGGTGTCCCTCGTGTCATTTGGGCATTAGGGGAAAAACATGCCTCAATATCGGCATGGACAAAAAAAAACCTATTCGTTTTCGATCAAGCATTAAAAACGGCACTGGGAAAGGGACTGGAAGGGTCGCGGTAGACAAGCCGGCTATTCTAGCACTCGGAAACAAAACCAAGTCGCAGAATGACCTAAAACGTCATTTCCGCGTATAACGAAAGGAAAAACGAAACCAGTTGTTTCGATCGGTACCGCGTTTCCTCCGCACCGCTCAGCTCCGAGGCAAAGTTAATAGGCTTTACAATGGGGGGGAAAACAGGAGCCCCTATAAACCCCCAAGTCAACAAATAACGGGGTCTGGAAAACACTGGAAGGGGAATAGGAAAGAGGGAAACTAACTGACTACACCAGGGAAACCGAGAAAGGGGAAGGAATTCAGGAGCCAAAGACAAGAACTCCAAAGGGGTTCTGAAAGTCCTCACGAGCCCGTGAGGAATTCGAGAATGAATCCAGGAAACACAGGAACCAGGAACCAGCAACCAGGAACCCACACAATAGCAATAACAAGCAAGAAAAGAAAGGTAGGACTGACCTATATTCCTGTCCTGGTAGGTCATGTGATGACAGTCCATGATCACTGAAAGGGCACAAGACCCATTTCCTAACAGTCAGTTCTGCGGATCCTACGGGAAAACTCACTCTACTGCAAACTCAGCAAGTGTGACTTCCACGTAACAGTGGAATTTCTGGGGGTCATGCTGAGCCCTGAAGGACAAACGATGGCCGAAAGGAAAGTGAAAGCCGTGGTGGAATGGCCGGCCCCTAAGACTGTAAAGGAGGTACAGAGCTTTCTTGGCTTTGCCAACTTTTATCGACGGTTCATCGAGGGGTTTTCTGGACTAGTGGCTCCCATCTCAAACCTTCTGAGGAAAACGTCTGATTTTCTGTGGTCAACCGAAGCTGAAGGAGCGTTCCATGCTTTAAAAAGGGCCTTTGTGTCAGCTCCTATTCTCGCTCATCCCGACCCTGAACAGCAATACATAGTGGAAGCAGATGCCTCAGATCTGGTGGTGGGGGCCATCCTATCGCAGAAGAACCCTGTGACGGGGTTGCTACATCCCGTAGCCTACATGTCCAGGAAGTTGAACATGGCGGAAAGAAACTACCACGTTGCTGAAAAGGAGCTACTAGCGATAAAGGACGCCTTCGCCAAATGGAGACATCTATTAATGGGGGCTAAACACGTGGTGTTGGTGTTCACTGATCACAGGAACCTCCAGTTCATGACGGCGGCCCTACAACTGTCCCCTCGTCAGATGAGATGGATGCTATTCTTTTCTGGGTTCCACTTTACCATCACGTATAGGCCGGGTTCTGAAAACAGGAAGGCAGACGCGGTGTCGAGACAGTACACAGATATGGAACGTCCTTCTCCGTCCATAAGGTCCATCATTCGCCCATGAGCTGTTGTGTGAGCGATCCAGCCGGGGGCCTTCATCCACGGGATACAAAGAGGCATCCGCACCTTCGAATGGCGGCAGTGGCTCCGCCGGCACGAGGAATGGCAGGTCAAGGATGGTATTCCGGTGAAAGGCCGTTGCGTTCCAGTGCCAACCGTGAAACTGAGGAAGCTGGCCTTCAGGTTGTGTCACGAGTCGCCCTGTGCTGGGCATTTTGGCCTGGAGAAAACAGTCGATTACGTTTTGCGTCAGTTCTGGTGGCCGTCGGTTAGGGCGGATGTACAGGGATGGATCGCCGCATGTACAACATGCTCCGCGAATGAAATCAGATCATTGCCGCCCTCAGGGACTACTGCAACCACTTCCAACACCCGCTAGACCGTGGGACAACATATCCCTGGACTTCGTAGTGGGGTTGCCCCTGGATCAAGCGTGTACCGCCATCCTCGTGGTAATAGACTATTTGACCAAGATGGGCCACTTCATTGCCTGCAAGGGAGTACCAACGGCAGGGCAATTAGCGGTCACGCTACTGAAAGAAGTAGTGAGAGTCCATGGCCTACCAAGTATGATCGTTTCGGATCGGCGGTCGCAATTCACAGCGCGCTTTTGGAGAACCTGGTGTTCGGCGCTGCAAGTTACATCCGCGATGTCCACCAGCTATCACCCCCAAACAGATGGCCAAACAGAGCGTCTCAACCAAATGCTAAAACAGTACCTCCGTTGTTTCGTCGACCAAGGCAAGGAGGAATGGGTCTATAAGTTGTGGCTTGCGGAGATCGCGTACAACAACGCCACGCATACCTCCACGAAGGTATCGCTGTTTTACAGCAACTACAGGCACCATCCCAGATTCCTCCCTCTGATGCACCCCTCGACAACGATGGGCATCCCTGAAACAGCCAGGCGGGTGGCGCACATTAAAGACACGATTGTGAATGCTAGGAGTTGTTTGGAGAAGGCCAAGGAGGTCTACAAGGCTGCTGCGCACATGAGGAGGGGGCCAGGCCCGCTCTACAAACAGGGGGATTACGTGTGGGTATCCTCCAGGAACCGGAGGTTCCGTAAACACAGCGTGTTCCATCCACGGTTCTTGGGACCCTATCGTATCAAGGAATGCATCAGTCCTGTGAACATGCGTCTGGAGCTGCTGGATAGCATGCGTATCCACCCGGTGTTCCATGTCTCTCTTCTTAAGCCCTCTCACTCGTCCAGACCTTCGGTCCCTGCGCCAGTGTTGGTGGACGGTGACCGCGACTATGAGGTTGAGAGTATCCGGGATTCAAGATGGAGACGGGGCAAACTGTGGTATCTTGTTGCGTGGAAGGGGTACGGGCCGGAGGAGCAGTCATGGGGGCCCGTCTCCGGAATCTGTGCACCGCGGTTGGTGTCCGCTTTTCACAGGAAGTACCCCGGGAAGCCCGGTCCTGTTGGGCGCCCCTGAGTGAGGGGGAATGCACTGTTAGGACACAAATCGAACAGCGACACGAACAGCGACACCCCTCGCCACTAGGATAGTTCCGCTTGTGGAACTACAACTTCGCCAGGAACTACACTTCCCAGGGGGCAATGCGAGGAGCCTGCGCGGATCGCGCCGTCATAAAACAGACCATGGCGGCAGAGAACGGCGTCGGATATTCAGAGTCGCAACGTCGGACTTCCCACTTGAGCTTCAGAAGAGGTGAGACAGTGTTGCCAGTGTTGCCAAGAACTTTGTAGTTGTCCAAGGGTTGCTAAACAGAGGGAGACACAGTAGCAACAATTCGGCGGTAGAATCCGTGACCCTGCACTCGTAGTAAGCTGAAGCCAAGGCAGCCGCAGTCCCCGCTCGAGGGTTATCGAGCGCGTTGGGACGCTTACAGTCTCGGACTACTCCCGCATTCCTCGCGCGAGCATTACCGAGCACGTGGGACGCTTTCAGTCCCAAACATTTCCCGCAGTCCCCGCTCGAGGGTTATCGAGCGGGTGGGACGCTTTCAGTCCCAAACATTTCCCGCAGTCCCCGCTCGAGGGTTATCGAGCGAAGAGGACGCTTGCATATGAGCAAAGCGATACAGACCATCCCATAACCATACCGTAACCGGTGTTTTGCCCTCTGTTGGAGAGTGTCGGGACCGACACTACTGCAGAGGACGAACTGAGGAACACAGCGAACCAGTGCAACATATTCGAGTGGCATTGTCGGCCACTACATAGCACGGTGTCCTCTGTTGGGGAGTGCCGGGACTGGCATTCGTGCAGAGGACGGTTGGAAGGAAAGGCCCAGCAACTATACGGGGTGACTGACCCTATATACATTCTTTGCTGTATTCCCTATGGCTGTTATATGATCTATTAAATACGGTTAAGAGAAACTACCTGTCTAGCCAGTCTTCTTGAACAACAGTTGCAACAGGGTGTTGATCGGTATACCCAATCCTGGGGTCCTGAGGGATTACAGAAATCTATGGCAACTAGCCATTTAGTGGGTAACATGCAGGGGCGGATGTTACCAAGCACTACGAGTAACAGTAAGCTTAACTCCACTTTGCAATAAACATAGCGTGACAATCAAATTTAGTGAACACATGACTGGCCCCGCAAGGGACAGGATATCTGAATGCAATGATCTACAATCAATGATCCGGAGGCAGCCCCACCATGGATAACACCTAGATACAGCTGAGCTCACTATCAGTCAATATTATAATGTAACTGCCCCCCAAGTCAACACCACATGCAGGTCTCAGATACTTGTGGAAAGTGCAGAATGATGTTGTCCCATGCCATCACACCACTGATGTCCAGTTGTACCGCTAGGGATCAGCAATAATGGCACAGGCATATCTAAGTAAGTATATACTGTTAATGCGAAAAACGTGTGGTTCATAATAGTAAACTGGACCCACACAGAGCGGGCTGCCTAGTCATTGTTATCAAGGGAGGACCCCAGCGATCCCCCCAGCACCACATTCGAACCTCCCTGCACAGCCTCGCGTTGTGACTTCTTGAGTAATTCTTTTAGTTTTTTTTGCAGCCCCTTCGGGTCCGTGAAAATGCAAATGGATTCGCCCAGGTGTACCTTCAACTTGGTTGGATACAGCATGGCATATGCGATGTTGTGGTCACGAAGTTGCCATATGAAGGGGTTAAATTGGCACCTCGCCTCCTGCACTCGAGCAGTGAAGTCCGGATAGAGAGAGATCGCTGAGCCCTCATAGCTAAGATGTCCCAGCTCTCTGGCTCGCCGCAAGGCCGAGTCGCGGGTTCTGTAGTTGAGTAGCTTGGCTATCACCGGGCATGGTTGAGCCCCAGGGACAGGCCGCGGGCCCAGTGACCGATGAGCGCGCTCTACAATGAATAGATCCGAAAAAGTTTCACGGCCTAGTACAGTGATAAGTAGATTTTCAATAAATTGGTCCACATTCCCCATGGGAGTGTATTCCGGAAGGCCTGTTATACCACTGTTGCTGTAACGGGAACGGGCCTCCAAATATTCTGCTTTGTCCTGCAACGCTGCTAGGAATTAGGCCATTTGTCGTCGTGCTAAGTCTGTCTCCGTCTTAGCCACCTCTACCTCTGTTAGTCTGCGTTCAGCTATGTCAAGGCGTTCAGTATGTTTATCTAGCCGTTCCGACATCCTGTCCATGCGATACACCAGGGAGTCAATCTTTCGATCCATCGTTGTGAGGCTTTTCTGGATCACTGCGAACATTTGTTTCACCACACTCGGGTCTTCCTCAGGGGTATCCTACCTGCTGTCTGCAGGATAACTGGAATAGAGTTCTAACGGCTCGCGGAGCTCTAACTCTACGCGGCAATTTGTGCTGTGGCTAGCTCAGCCCGCCTTGATGTCATTTATTAATGTTAAAGTTGCCACATGTTCAAGAAAGTTTCTTTTTTAGGGCTCGGACTCCTTCCCAGTGAAACTGGGAGGAGTTTGAGAACTAATGTTAAAGGAGAAAAAAAAGAAGAAGTATCTCCTAGGGCCTTGGAGAGAGAAATTCCAGACATTCCTTAGCGTTTTCTGGCATCTGGTCAGTGATTCGTCTTCCCTGTGCTGTGTATGTAGTAGCCTTGAAGTGATAGGCTGTAAGTAATGTACGCGTGCCCGATGTGGCATTTTGTGTGCGAGAGCGAGCATGGCAGAGTGATTAATCTTAATTACGAGCTGTCAGAGTGCCCGTGTAATGCAAGCCAGATGATGCGAACGCGTTCACAGCGGTGAGCGCGTTCAATGTTAAATGACGAGAGGCAGCAGGCGAGGCTCACAGAAGATGACTCATACATGCTCGTCCACACTGTAGTTCTTGTTTTAAGTTGCTACGGGGTGTCTTTTTTCTGCCTCTGCGTGACAGTCTGTAAGAATAATGAGCGATGGTGTGCTGACTGTTTAGCATTGCGTGGTGTACTTTTTGCCGGGTTTATTTATTTATGCATTTGTATATAGCGCGGACTTTACCCATCCACCCCGACCTTCTAGCCTTCTCATTAATCCCCTGCTCCAATTCCTGCGTCTTTCTGGCCTCCTCTCCGCGTATCCACAGATTGCACCTTGCATCTCCGCAGTCTGCACCGCCACCGTACATCAGCCGGCACTTTTCAACATCCCTTCAGCTTCCTTCCTGTAACCAGGCACCCTTCTTCCTGCCTCGGCTCCCTCCTTCCTGCATCCCTTCAGCCTCCTCCTTGCGTCCTTATCCCCTTCTTCCTGCCGCCTCGCACCCGCCTTCCTGCATCCCTGAAGAGGCATTCCTGCATTCAGCACTCTTCTTTTGTGCACGCTTCCTTCTTCCTGTATCTTTTCACGACCCTGGCTCCACTGTCTCACCCCCAGACCCACGCGGCACTCTCGGCTTCAATTCTGTGTATCCCCTGCCCCCCCACCCCCCCACACACGCACCCTCCCCCGCCAGCCCAGCTCCCAGTGTCGCAGTTTCATCTGCGCCAGTGTCGCCAGATCCCCATTATCCCCGGCACACACACACAGATGCCGCGCGCCATCACCGCGAGCCTGCAGTGTCGCAGCACTGCCCCTCATCAACAAACCACCTGCACCTGCCGAGGGGCAGTAACAGCACCCACCATGCACGGGGGGGGGGGTACCCCGCAAGACTCGCCATCTCCGTCGCGCGACAATTGTTTATTGTGCTTCCACCTCAATGGTGCTCCTTCGGGACTACAAAGTCCTATTCCAGCCCACTCCAGATGGGCCTTGGGCGAGATGCCTCCCGTTTACAAATCGCGACATGTAAATATAGAGTGTGCGGGGTAGCAGGCCGTGCTGTCTATTGTATGCGCCACAGTGAAGTGCATGCGCCCTAGGGGAGCCAACACCGGCCTTTGTGCGGAACATTGGGGGGCGGGGGGCAGAAGATTACCATCCCCTCTAGCCTCCAACGCGCCACCTGCACAGTCAGGACACTGCCAGGCTAGAACGGCGGAGCCGGTATGTGCTTGTGCCTTGATTGACTGCACTGGGCACATGAACTATGTGCAATGTCTTCGGGTGGGAGGCAGTGAAGGAGTTAAATCTATGTGCAAAACTAACTGGTGAGGTGGGCTACAAGGCTACTTCCTTCCATCCCAAGATAGACCACTGGGCACAAAACAGACACAGGCCCTCAAGCAAAACGGTGGCACACAGGAATGTCGAAAGGTTCACCAGTCCTGTAAAAAAGTATGTTTCATTCCGCTGTTGACAGGGCAGGGGTGCGAGCAGCCAATGAGCACACGTTTCCCCTGTGTGCTCTCTAAGGGAGTTTGGCATGTCTGCATGAGCATGAGCACGCACCTCCACCTCACAGCAGGGCACGCCAACCTTCATCCTCAGAGAGCAGCAGAGCAGATGCGAGTGTGGCAGGCCAGGCAGCCCTGCAGGCAGTGAGAGAAGTCGGGCCCCGCTTTGGACGTACATTGCCCCACTTCCTCTAGACATGTAGCCCTCTCCCACCCACCCGAAAGAATATAAACACATCTAAAGACGCCGGACAGGGAACCTTTCCAGTCCAAATGCAATAGATTCGTTAGAGTTTGGGGCGATTGGTACCATAACCATTGGCGTGTTGATGTGAGCTACTATGAGGCGATTATTTGAGATTGTTGTTTTCTAGATCGTCGTATGAATGTTTAAACCATTACAACGCCTAGAAGCAGTCCCGTTTTAAGTAAAAACGCAAAAGCTCTGCAATATAGTGTAATGTCGTAAAACATAGGCATGACGTGGGGTACGTAGTCCACCATAACAAAACACATGATGGCATGTCAGCATGATACGACATACCATAGCATCGCATGACACGACTTAGCAGGGCACATCAAGGCACGACCACAAAACATAGAAACACATGACATAGAAAAATAACACTGAGTATCATAACTTCAAACATTACAACAATAGTTAAAGTGACATAACAAAGCACAACATACCAGTACCACATAACACAGAACAGCATACTACCAGTGGCTGTGGGTGTCCAGGGGTGCAGCAGGTGCAGTGACACCGGGGCCTCGAGGGTCTCCCTTAACCCAGACAGTGCTGTATTTTACTACGAGTGGCGGTGGAAGTCCAGGGGTGCAGCAGGTGCAGTGACACCGGGGCCTCAAGGGTCTCACTTAATTTAGACAGTGCTGTATTTTACTACCAGTGGCTGTGAGGGTGCAGCAGGTGCAGTGACACCGGGGCCTCGAGTGTCTCCCTTAACCCCGACAGTGCTGTATTTTACTACCAGTGGCTGTGGGTGTCCAGGGGTGCAGCAGGTGCAGTGACACCGGGGCCTCGAGGGTCTCCCTTAACCCAGACAGTCCTGTATTTTACTACCAGTGGCTGTGAGGGTGCAGCAGGTGCAGTGACACCAGGGCCTCGAGGGTCTCCCTTAACCCAGACAGAGTAGTGAGTGCAGAGTAGTGAGTAGTGAGTAGAGTAGTGAGTAGTGAGTGTAGAGTAGTGAGTGCAGAGTAGTGAGTAGAGTAGTGAGTAGAGTAGTGAGTAGAGTAGTGAGTGCAGAGTAGTGAGTAGTGAGTAGAGTAGTGAGTAGAGTAGTGAGTAGTGAGTGTAATAGTGAGTAGTGAGTAGAGTAGTGAGTAGTGAGTAGAGTAGTGAGTAGAGTAGTGAGTAGAGTAGTGAGTAGTGAGTGCAGAGTAGTGAGTAGTGAGTAGAGTAGAGTAGTGAGTAGGACATCACAGGCAGCAGCTGTGCAAGCTTCTTACACTCACAAGGAGACCACAGGCAGCTGAGTTGCAAGCTTCTCCCACTCACAAGAAGGACATCACAAACAGCAGCGGTGCAAGCTTCTCACACTCACTAGAAGGACATCACAAACAGCAGCGGTGCAAGCTTCTCACACTCACAAGAACGACATCACAGGCAGCAGCAGTGCAAGCTTCTTACACTCACAAGGAGACCACAGGCAGCAGCGGTGCAAGCTTCTCACACTCACAAGAAGGAAATCACAGGCAGCAGCTGTGCAAGCTTCTTACACTCACAAGGAGACCACAGGCAGCTGAGGTGCAAGCTTCTCCCACTCACAAGAAGGACATCACAAGCAGCAGCGGTGCAAGCTTCTCACACTCACAAGAACGACATCACAGCCAGCAGCAGTGCAAGCTTCTTACACTCACAAGGAGACGACAGGCAGCAGAGGTGCAAGCTTCTCACACTCGCAAGAACGACATCACAAGCAGCAGTGGTGCAAGCTGCCCTTACACACTCACAGCAGGTCCGGTGCCAAGGCAGCAGCAGCAACAGAGCAAGAGTCCCTTACAAAGAACAGGCACAGCACAGAGATGCACAATGCAATCTTCTCATACTCCCAGGCAGCAGCGGTGCAAGCTTCTCACACTCACACGAAGGACATTACAGGCAGCAGCTGTGCAAGCTTCTTACACTCACAAGGATACCACAGGCAGCTGAGGCGCAAGCCTTTCCCACTCACAAGAAGGACATCACAAGCAGCAGCGGTGCAAACTTCTCACACTCACAAGAACGACATCACAGGCAGCAGCAGTGCAAGCTTCTTACACTCACAAGAAGGACATCACAGGCAGCAGCAGTGCAAGCTTCTTACACTCACAAGGAGACCACAGGCAGCAGAGGTGCAAGCTTCTCACACTCACAAGAAGGACATCACAGGCAGTAACGGTGCAATATTCTCACACTCACAAGGAGATAACTGGCAGTACACACCACATGAACACACTCCATAACACATAGCAACAATACATTGGCATTTACAATGCCATTAGCTCAAACTCAAATAAATCCGAGCCCGATTGCATTTCTAATGCTTGTTTTAATTTTGAAGAGACTTTATCATTTGCTTTGCGGGATTTTTGTTGCATGATTTGCATTGCAAACATTTCCAGGGCTCGGCTCATGCATGGGCTCTTGGAGCCAAGTCAGACCCTTGGGTGACTCTGGCTTAACTCTCCCTGTTAATTTATTGACTCATCCACCTCTATTGTGTGCTGTGAAAGAAGTGAAGGGACCAGTTTAACCACGTAACTGCTAATCCTACCCCAATCCCGGGTACCAAGCCCAGTTTTTGGAAGTTTGCAGCAGTTCACTCTTACTTTTCTTAACATTTGTCCCACAAATCGCATCTATGCAAAACCAGCATCATTTTTTCCAACATCCTGGGAATTCTAAAGGTACCAAAGGTATGAGGATTGCCCTTAAGGGAACCAAGAAAATATAGCTATATTTTTGTCTAGAAAAAAATGGGAAAAAGTGATGTGACATAAAGATTATTTTTTTCTACAAATAGCGTCATAATAAAATGTTGCTGTGCTAGAATAATCAGCTTCCAGTAGCAAGCGTTACCACAGTTCTTGCATTCTTCTTAGAGGTAGTCTATTTTTTCTAATTTGTGTGGTTTCCTCCTACTTGCAATTTGTAATGGAAATCGGTGTGAAACCCATGGGTGATCCCAGAAAGCTATACATATCTAAAAGGTAGACACCATTCTAAATTCACCAAGGAGTCCTTGTGTAGCTCCCTAAAGGTTTTTCCCAAATAATTCTTGAAATAAAAAAATTATGAAAATAAGTAGGATTAAATAGCTATTGCTGACCATGTTTTCATCTTTAATTTTTTATCAAGATGGCTGAATTACAATAGCAATATGCTATTACGTCCAGAGGGCCCTTCGGTCATGGGGATATGTAGGTTTTGTAGGTTCTTCAGAAAAACGCGATATCCAGAAACTACTGAGCTGCAGCTTTTAACGTTTTTTCATTGTGTATCAACCAGACAGCAATTCATATGGTAAATTGCAATGAATGAAAAATAGGTATAAAGGAAACAAGTATTTCTGAAATGTGCACACAGCACTGGATTTTAGGAACAGTGGTTATTTGTACACCTCAGAATTTGGGGTTACCCATACTATCATGTGAATCAGAGGGTGTTTGGTAAAATGTCTTCTTTCTTGCATACTGCCATACATTTTGAAGCCAAAAATGCAGAGAAATCTAATTGGTAATTACAAATGTTCTACTGTTCAGTGTTCCCACACGCCTATTGATAAAAACAGTACCCCACTTGTGTGGCTGGCAAAACACCCCAAAACGTAACCTAGAGACATCGCATTTCACTCGGCACCTTTGTCCTGATAAAAATAAAACCCTATTGTGTAGATTGACCAAGCGCCCATGTTAGAGCCGATACTCTTGAGGTAATGGTTCCCAGAACATTTTGCTATTTCCACCTGGGTTTTTCTGATTCTCTGTATGCGGCTTTAGGGCTCTGGGCACTTTCCCACTGTAAAGGCAGTGTGAACGTGTGCATGCCCTTCCTACGCATGTTAGGAAGTGGTGCTTACCAGATGTTCTTAAAACACGTGTCAAGCCTGCCATTGCAGACCTGTGTGTGAGCGCAATTGTACTTATGCTCAGGTTGGCCTTTCTAAACCACTGGGCAATCCTGAGGGGACCTTTCACTACCAGTATAGTATCCCTAGGGTAAGTCCTGAGGGGTAAAGCAAGTGGTAGGTGAAAGGTAGGGCAGGAACACAGGCGCGTTCTCTGTCCATGTAGTGAAGTATACCCATTTGTGTTTTCACTACCTATGAGGTTTGCTCTTCCCATACGCTAACATGGGTGACTGGTTTATTTCAAGCTGCAATAGTGGTTTACAGTGGAGCAGCCTCATCATGTTTCCTATCATTGGATTCACAATGACAACCCCTCTCCTGTGGTAACAATGGATTTGTAATTAATAGCTTAGAAATGCCATTTCTAGAAAGTATGCATTTCTCTTCTCTAAAACTCTGTGTGCCTTTTAGTTTGCCTCCAGTCCACACTGGAGGCTAAGGGAGCACATCTGGATATTCCCCAGCGGCAGCTATAAACTTTGGGCATGCAACTGGAGCGACAGACCTATGCTATTTGAGGGCCTGGCTGGATAGATTGGGGGAAAAAGGTTTTGACACTTCTCTGGGAGCCAGATCATGGCCCCACTAAAGATTAAGATTTGCATTTCACAGCCTTATGGCTAACAGGACTCAAGTTTAGGGAAGATATCTGTGGTTCAAAGGGAAACCCTCTGAACCACCCCCAACTTCAAAGGCACACTACTGTATAACTACTAATGCCATATTTCGGCAGGGTAGAGATACACTTGTGGGGACGTCGGACGGAAATCCTGGAACTGCGTGGTGCACAGTGCCAGAGGAATCTGTTGTGTACAAGGAGGATTACTGCCATTGGAAGGGACCGTGTACCCTTCCTGAATAGTGGCTGGCCTGTGCTGACTTCCTGCTGCTGGGTGGCACCCTGTAGTGTGCTCTCCAAGGGCTTCTTGGCTTTTCTCCTGTTCTCTTGTGATCTTTTACGTTCGACGCTGCTAAACTTTGGAACTCACTTCCTATACACCTAAGATCAAATTCCAACCTGTCATCCTTCCGCAAACAGCTCAAAACCTTCCTCTTCACCAACTGAACTCCTCTCTATGCTATGGCCTCATGTGGCACTATCCTTCTTTTAGCGCTTGGACGCCTTAGGGCAGCAGCCGCGCTCAACAAAACCCCTTTTCATTTCATTTCATTTAATTTCATTTCTTGTGGAAGTCTCAGGGACATCAAAGACCTCCCGTGAGGGACCCGCACCGTCTACCTGGGACACCTGGAGAGCGGTGCCCACATCATCTGCCAGATCCCAATTGGTGGCGCGTGTGAGTATGGAACTAAGTATTGTGCCTGACGCCCGGATTACTTGGTGCAGAGCCCCAAAAGTATTGCTCCTTCTAAGGAGTGTGGCCCCCGCATCGTGGGGCCTCAACACACATAAGCATCTTGTTGGTGGTGAGCGGATTCACCAGTTGCAGGAGTCCGCTTCGTCGATGGTGCCGCATCTCTTTCGGGCAACAGGCCGACTACATGCTCATTGCATGCGGTGTCCGATTCACAGTTTGCGACCCTCAGAGGTGAAAGCATACCCGTAGTGGTGCCTCATTCTACCTCATATGGCACTGTTGAACATGAGACTGTGTGTGCGATCGAAATTGTCTGGTCCGACCCCTATCAACATGCAACAGACATTGTGCCTCATTTCTAGGAAGGTACTGAATTTGCAACTCTTAGTTGTGTGTGACCGGAATTGTATGGTGCGACTCTTATCGACGCACACCAGAGGTTGTGCCTCGTTTCCAGGGAGATGCTGAGTTTGCAATTCTTCATTGTATGTGTGACTATAACTGTCTGGCGTGACATGTATCAAGGATGTGCTGCCTGGCGTCTGCTGTCCATACTGTTTTACCCATCACAGCAAGTACCTGCACTGAAAATAGACCCCACGGAGGGGTTTACTCTGCACCCTGGACATCTGTTGCACTCAACTGCATCAGAGGATTAGGCTGTCGTGGAACGTGACCGCTAGGGACAACAAGTCCCACAATCCTTTGCCTGCCACCAGCTGAAGTTGTTTAGCACTGTATAAGCACGTCGGTGCCCCGTGGCCGAATGGGGTCTGCTGCCCATACTGTTTTGCCCATCACAGCAAGCACCTGCACTGAAAATATCCAACAGGCAGGGGTTTGCTCCGCACCGTGGACATCTGTTGCCCTGGTTGTATGATATTACAACGAACTCCGTTGTAACGCATGCCTTTACCACGCATGCGTTACAACGGAACACTATTGTCACGCTTTTCCTTCTCCACGTTTTTTCCGTGGTGACGTCATACGTTAAAAAAAAAAAACGCCCGTTTCCTTCCCCTGCGCCGCCGATTTCCTGCACATCTTCTTTACAGGTTAGTGTTTTTTTTTTTGGGGGGGGCTAGCCCCCCCAAACCCCCCCTTTTTTATTTGTAGCCTTTACCACACATGCATTTACTACGTACTGCGTAGTAAAAGTATGCGTGGTAAAGGCTGTCGTTGTAACCACGCATGCGTTGTAATGCATGCGTGGTTATGGTTTTAGTTGAAACGGCCTCGTTGTAGTGGCCGTTTCCCGTTGCCCTCAGTAGCATCAGAGGATTAGGCCATCACTGGACGCGACAACGAGTCCCACAATCCTCTGCCTGGCCTGGCCACCAGCTGAAGTTGTTTAGTGTTATATAAGCGCATGGATGCTCCGCGGCGAACGAAAATCCCGGGCCCATCATTGCCAGGAAGAAGCAGGGCGGGGCCAGACCCCTTGATTTTGGTATGGGACATCCTTGTTGGTAAGCCTTATTTTGCTCTTAACCTGTGCATCGAACTATACTGGTTGTCCGCCTCTCTGTGTTTTGACCTGTCTGGAGATTGATTGGGATTTACACTCTGAGAAGCATGTGGTGAGCCAGTGGGCTGTGCGCTCTGGGACCGCAGTAGCAATTACTCTATTGTTACAGTGTGTGGGACAGTCTGTGCCTCAGACCGAGGAAGTTGCCCGTCAGCCTTGACTTTCCAATTGATAGAGGCTCTGTGGGGGTAATGAAAGCCAGCTCATCTTCACTGTTCATAAAAGATTTGAATTGTGTTTAATCCCTGTGTCAGACTTGCCATTTAGTTACAGACACGTATAGATTAACTGATTATATCAGGTGTTGGGAGCCTGTGCCTGTGAGCTGGAGCTGTATGCTAGGACGCATATGCTATTAAACTAAATCACATAGCTATAGGGTGGTGGCCGGATTCCCTTGGTACCTGTCCCACTCCTGCCTCTCATGGGAAAAATCCTGGAGTCATTATCGATGATTCCCTCTCTATGACACTGCAGGTCTCAAGGACTGTGTCCACCTGTTTCGGGCTTATACGTATTATTAGAAAAATATCCCAGTTTCTGTCTCTTGAAGCCCGGAAAAAGGTGGTGGTGGCCCTAATCCTAGCCAGATTAGACTACTGTTATGCCCTCTATTTGGGCATAAACAAAGGCCAGCTTTATCGCCTGCAGCTAGTTCAAAACGCAGCTGCAAGGTTGGTTCTGAATCTCCCGAAGTATCACTCGGCTTCATCATTCCTCAGCCTGCTGCACTGGTTCCCGGTGGACCGTAGAGTTTTATTCAAGACCCTCTGCCTCACTCACAGCGCTTTTTATGGCCGGGGCCCATCTGGCCTAAATAGTATCACAAGAAACAAGAACACTCTGTTTTCGTAAATCCCTGAAGACCTGGCTGTTTTCCTAAGAGCAGGGCTTAAGCATGATCTCCGAGGTTGTCTGTGGGTGAACTGTACACAAGAGCCTTGACACACTTGGGCTTAGTTTGCGCTATACAAATTGCTCATTCATTCATTCATTCATAGAAGAAAGGACACCCAGGATTAAGTTTCAGTAGGGGTCTAGCGGGATGCACACTTTTTGAGGGGAAGCCAGGGGAAGGGGTGGGTAACTTTCTATTGACATTTTTGTTATACCCTAATGGGGAATAATACATAAATTTGATTATCAGCCTCTGTATATTTGGATTACCTTGGTAGTATGGTGAAACGACAGGTAGCAGAACCTGCCCAAGGGATTGGGAAACATAGTGAAGCTACTCAGCGAATTGACATCGGACCTTAAGTAAGATGGATCAGCTAATTGAGAAGGTGGAGTCTACTATAGGGGTTCTTACTGCTCAAAATTAAGATGTTGCCACTAAAGCGAAAAAAGGTCCCCCAAAAATGTCAAGCTACTTTCATAAAACAGTGACACCACCCTCCGCCCAATGTCAAGACCTGTGCATTTAGAAGCAATAGAGGACGTAGTGCCATTTCCCCCCCTCCCAGCGCCTTGAGACCCTACGGGTGAGTAGTGCGCTCTACAAATGACTTGATTGATTGATTGATTCCAGCTACACCGATAATGTCACAATCAGTTCCTCCCTGATGGAGGAGGAGGGTGAGTCCACAGTTACATCTCCTTTTTACTATACTAATTCACCACTAATTCTTTCTGGGTTCTGAAGTAGCGTGCTATTCGCCGAAAAAGCGCTTCAACACCTCAAGAGTAGCAAGTGCTATATTAATGCATATCTTTTCCCCTCTTCTATCCCTCCATTATCCTTCTCAATCCAAATAACTGACTAACATATCCACCACTCAAATTACTTTCATAAATTCACTATGCTATTTCACCACTAATCCTTTATGGGTTCCGGAGTAGCGTGCTACTCGCCGAAAAAGCACTTTGACGCCTCATATGGGGTAGTAAGCGCTATATAAATGTAATACAATATAATATTTGCAAGAGTACACTGGAGACTGGTTCAATACACCCTACTTTATCGACCCCCGACAAACACTTATCTTCCTCTTAATTTGGAGTTGAAAGCTGAGGTGGGAGAGCTGAAATTGACGAACAGTCTTCTTATGGGTAAAATAGAACAGATTCTGACCTTAAAGGGGACATTGTCGCAACAAGGGGGGCTGCTGACACCTAGGGCTGGAAACGCAAGAGTAGCTGCTGCACCAGCACTATTGCATAGGCATACAAATAACCCTAGGGAGAGTTTACTGAGGCCAATTTATTTGTCCCAAATAACATCTAGTGAACAACAGTCCCATAGACCGACACTTATTTATTGTTTATTTATTTATTTACTTAACCCTAATACCCCAAGACCCAGTAGTAGAAAAACAAACACAGTCCCTACTACTACTGGCGAAAGAGAGGGGGGGCTATCTAAGGAGAAGCAATTGTCTGAATAGCTATCCTAAGTCTGGGTTTACACTGGTGATGATTAATATCCCAAAACTGTCATATACAATGAATTTCGAAGACTAAGAGTCACTAAAAAACAAAGTAGCCTACTGGATAAGACACACCATGGTATGCTGTTCAGTTATCAGGGATGACATCATGGGTGCTATAGGACGTTCATATGTCACGACACCCTTTGACACAACTGAATTAATGTTTATTACTAGGAATATAGTTGATGGACTTGTTATTCTAGATATTGGGTCCTGCCCCCCTAAAAACTCTAGTATACAGTTTAAATACGTAGGTGCAGGTGGAAGGGGACTGCTACCATCTGGCAAATCTGTCCACTTGTCAGATGCTAGGTCTGGGCCTGATAACAATGACTGAATTAGGGATGGCCTAGGTACTCTCTCTCATTATCGACCCCAAATAAAAAGGGGTTTGTGTAGGCACATGTCTCTGCTATGGTCATCAGGCGCTGCCACCACGTGGGGAGAATATGTATGTAGATTAACAGGGCAGTTGGAGTCTGTATTAGATGAGGAGGTAGAAGAACCTGTACAGGACTTTAATACACTAAGAGCCACAGACATCCCAGGAAAATAGTAACCCCAATTGTTTAGGAAGGGCCCATGATACGGGGGAGCTAATACCTCCTGCTAATGTCCAGACATAATCCATTTCCTTGAGTACTCAGGAAGACTCTACTGAGGGTACTAACTGTCCCTCCATTCATCCCTTTAGCAGTGACCAGGTTAATCACTTGCCATCAATCACCGCATTAATCTCTTGGAATGCAGCAGGACTGATAGCTAAGCTGATTCTTCTAACAACAAGGGGGGGACTAGGAGTGTGTTACGTACAGCAGACATGCTCCAAACTAATACTCGTAATCTGATAGCTCTAGAGTTCCCGTAGGAAAGGAAATGGATAACATAGAGGAGTCCTAACAAGTCAAGTTGTTCGTGGAACCATGGGGGTGGTTCCTTTTTGGAACTGGAGCCCTCACACTCCCTGACAGGGTGTCATGCTTCATCATAGGGCCTTTGCTCCGCATCGAGCCGGTGCTGCAAAGCTCGACGGGCACCCTCTAGGGGGTTCTTTTGCAGAGATCTTTTACCCAAAGCTGTATGTGAAGTGCTTGTGCAGGGCCCTATGTGTAGATGTGTACTGGAAGTGTAGGTTTAGGAATAGTGAAGGTAAGTGGCTAGAAAAGATCAGGTAGGGTACAAGACTAAAGACTTTTTTTTTTTATTCCCCGAGTCTACCTGTCTGGTTAAAAATATGGGTGCCTCCGGCAGAGGTAATGATCTCTGCTGGCTGGTTAATGTAGGGTCGACATGTTGTTTACCTTATCTTTGTCAATAAATGATCTTTGGCAATTCTTAAGGACCAATATGAAAAATGAATTAATAAAAGCATCTACACAGTACCAGGACCAAGAAATGTAATTATTGTGGTACAAGCAACAAACTAATACTTGAAAAATGTTCTGTTACAATGAAACCCTGGTTAGGCTTTTCCAATTTAGTGTCTAATTCATGACTTTCAACCATTGTCAGAAGTTTAGCCTTGAGACCCCTATGAGTGAGTAGTCCTGCTCTACAAGAATCTGGTTGATTGGAACAGGTGGAATCATTTACATATCTGGTCATTCAACTTTCCCCAAACTTATCTTGGGGCCAACACATTGATGTTGCACCCATAAAACATAGACAAAGAACGGATGTAATTTTCAAAGAACATCGTGCCTCTCATACTAGGCCTGTTGCACCTGCTTTGAAAATCTATGAAGCAAAAGCTCTAGGAGCTGCTTTGTATGGCTCCGAGCTCTGGGGGGATGGTGACATTACAGGCCTGGCAAAATCAGAGAGCACATTTGTAAGAGAACTGGTTTTGCTCTCAATTAGCACCCCTTTGCATCCACTATTTATGGATTCGGGCATGACAAAAATAACTCTAAAAGCCCATCTGTGACCTTTTCTATACTGGCGTAGGATCCGGGTCACTCAAGAGTTGTCGCGTTATTCAGTGCACCTTAGTTGTAAATGTAAATGTAAATGTACATGTATTTATATAGCGCAAATCACCGACACGGTATCTAAGCGCTTGCTTAGGGAACCCGTCCTGGTATTCCCCTGTGAGATACCCCGGCAGGGTATCCACAAGGTGAAAGCCAGGCATCCCGCCGCGAGGGGCCGTAGTGGAGATTAAGCAAGCTATTGCCCAGAGTCGCAGAGTGTGACCCCGTGAGTCGAGTAGGCACCGGAGCGAGAATTATCGAGTCCATGGAATTTTTCAGAGCCCGAGATCCGCCGAGGCGGGGAATCGAACCCTGGTCCACGGCCGATCTCAGCTTCCGGGTCTGCCGCCTCTAACCACTGAGCCACACTTCTCCATGAGATAATCAAGCTGGATAAAGCCAACAAAGTGCCATGGCTGACAGCAGTAAAGCAGCTATTGAAGGCGATTAGCCTTGGCGATCTAGGCCTCCACCCAGAGATTGAGAAAATTCCTTCAAAGGGTGTACTGAAAAAACATTATTGGGCCTACTCCCCACAGCAGGAAGACTGACTGGGTGGGGCGAAACGTTGACTGGCGAATTTTTAAGTTCATATACGCGCTAGAGCAGTATTGGCAATTGGTCACTGTTCCATCTGATAGGATGCTTTACCATCAGTTTAGAGTGGGTACACTCCTTGTTAAGGCGTTCACTGCAAAATGGAATGGTGAACCTAGTGAGAATGGTCCATTTTGTGTAGGCCAAAAAGAGACCATCCCGCATGTGTTATTTGTGTGCTCTTCGTATACTAGGTTTCATTTGTTCTGGATTGCGCCAGTGTGTAGTCTGCAGGGCACACCAAGTCATTTGATTGTATTAAGAATACAACGTACGGACCCAGCTCCTTTGTATGTTTATGCAGTTGTAAAATTCTTGGGCTTGATGTAGGCAAAAAGGAGGGCCATTATTTGTGCTAAGTGATTTTGAGGTTTATTAAGTAATGTATATTTTTATAACGCTTTTTTATCCTACTTTTATAGTGTGAACTTCGTTTCAGCAAATGTTAGTTTAATGAAATATTGACTTTGTAAATAAGGACGTGGATAGGTTGTTTACTGTGATTGTCTTGATAACTTTTTTGTGTCTCTGTATTAACTGTATTTATTTATTGTTCACTTTTATGGCTTAAGCCAAAAGAAAGTTATTTTTTCATTTGAATTTGACTCATATCAATGCAAACCAGACATTGTGCCTCATTTCCAGGGAGGTGTGGAGGAGCAGATTTGTGTTCCGTTGTGCCTGGATTGCCTAGGTGCTACTTTGATTGACGTGTGTCAGGCCAAAAGGAGACCATCCCGCATGTGTTATTTGTGTGCTCTTCGTATACTAGGTTTCATTTGTTCTGGATTGCGCCAGTGTGTAGTCTGCTGGGGAACACCAAGTCATTTGATTGTATTAAGAATACAACGTACGGACCCAGCTCCTTTTTATGTTTATGCAGTTGCAAAATTCTTGGGCTTGATGTAGGCAAAAAGGAGGGCCATTATTTGTGCTAAGTGATTTTGAGGTTTATTAAGTAATGTATAATTTTATAACGCTTTTTTATCCTACTTTTATAATGTGAACTTCGTTTCAGCAAATGTTAGTCTAATGAAATATTGACTTTGTAAATAAGGACGTGGATAGGTTGTTTACTGTGATTGTCTTGATAACTTTTTTGTGTCTCTGTATTAACTGTATTTATGTATTGTTCACTTTTATGGCTTAAGTCAAAAGAAAGTTATTTTTTAATTTGAATTTGACTCATATCAATGCAAACCAGACATTGTGCCTCCTTTCCAGGGAGGTGTGGAGTAGCAGATTCGTGTTCCGTTGTGCTTGGATAGCCTAGGTGCTACTTTAATTGACGTGTGTCTGACAGGGTACCTCCTTTTTATGAGAGGCTCTCCTGCTTCATCCCCTATTCATTAATTGTTCCTTTAGTGCCTTCAGTGCGGTGGATCAACTACCCTCTCCTCAACTTTGTGTTGCCAAGTAGTATTTCCTGGATTGGGCCTGGGTGGTGAGAGTAATTGACTGTGCTGAGGAATGCTTCAAGAGCGATTGGAAGCAGGTGAAGAGACAGTGTGACCCACCACTGTGCTTCACAGAACTGGGCTGGTGCCTGAAGGCACATTGTGGAATCCTTTTAATTGAATGACTATTGCCCTCAGCCCACTTCTGCTCCGCATCCCGTGGGTGAACTTCCCAAGTGGTGGCCAAACCCCCATTTGTCGACCGCCTCCTAATTAGCCCTTCTACCTACACCGCCTTTTTCCCTGGGACCCTGACTAAGTGTGACTCTGACCACGATCAGCCTAGTATAAGGGGAAGGGCGGTTTATCCCCAAACCATGGGCATAGGCTAGTCTGCGATAGCTGAAAGGTTGAGGAGAGCTGGGCTACATGGTGTGCATTTGTATTAGCAACTGACCTGCCGGATATCAGTGGCATTGCATTACGATGTTGTGTGCGTGCGCTCCATATGGACCTGACTGATATCTGTGGCACCACATATCAGTCCTGAGTGAGTGAATGCATGAGGACCGCCTGTTAATAATTATACTCTATGACGGTGTTGCTAACACGTTGATTCCTTGCCAAAAGAATACTACTTTTGACATTGTTTTTTACCCATGCCACTTTGGCCCATGGTTCTGTTTAAAAGGATTATCATTATCTGTGTGTAAACATTTTTGATATCGCTGTGATCTGGGGTGCACCCTATAACTGTGTGGTATTGAATTCTAATATTTTTGGATTGTCCGCATCATTGTATTTGTGTTTAACATGCCCTGTAATTGATGTAAAGCGCACAGATACCCACCGGTCAGCGCTACATAAAACTCCCCAAATAATAAATAAATAAATACTAATTGCAAGGTTGGGCCTAGTTCATACAACAGTTTGCACTGCATAAGGATGCGAAAGGTAAAGTAGGATCTTTCCCATGCATGCATACTTCTGATGACATTTTAACATGGTTGGGCCTCGTACTGCTGGTAATATTTCCAAATGTGATTTATGCCCAGAAATACATGATGTTCAGTTTGTGTTAATTAATATGTTGTTGAATACAAACTTTATTTACATACACCACATGTGAAGTCTCTTTTGTGATGTTCAGTGTGTTTATTGTGTTAGAGTACTGTGCTAATGCTTTACACATTGCCTCTGTGATACGCCCGACTGCTCAGGGCCAAGCTACCCATGGGTAGGTGCAGGTTATACAGTGAGTGTAATCACCCACCCCAGACAGGAGTGGTAGGTTGTGCCTGGCTAGAGCACTGCCTTAGCCAACCAGAAAGCGTCAGTTCCATCAGGCCACGACAAGGAGGGCCCCAAAAGCCACATGGACACATCACATTTTTTTACTCAAAACCAAGGATTTTTTGCAGTGTGGGTAGTTGTGAATTTTGATCCCAGGCTCGGACGGCACCCAGGGAAACC
Source organism: Lissotriton helveticus (assembly GCF_964261635.1). NCBI lineage: Eukaryota > Metazoa > Chordata > Amphibia > Caudata > Salamandridae > Lissotriton > Lissotriton helveticus. Next base: position 1,930,284,917 of record NC_136065.1, read on the forward strand.
TACAAAAACAGATATTCATTAAAACTTGACACACAGGGGAGTCCATGCTGGTGTGGCTTCAATGGATTTTGCTATTTATTTATTTTTTATCCCAGAAGTTCTTGAAAACCTCAAACTTTGTTTAAAATACCAATTTTCCTCACAGTTCTGTAAGTGAACCTTCTGGAAGATGAGGGGTCCACAAAATTCCTACCACCCAGCGTTCTCTTTCTTCTCCTGATGAAAATGGTACCTCATTTGTGCGAGTGGTCCCAGCACCTGCTGGACAAAACGCTTAAAAACAACGTTGAGATATCAAAACATCTAAGGGAAAAATGACCTGGTTTGGTGATGTGATTAACTGGGGATTTTGGGCCCTATCAAACCCAAACATTTAACATTTATGAAAGCTAGAAACCCAGGGCAGCTAAGTTTTTTCTGGCTTGCATATATCCCTTACCTTTTCTTAACCACAATGTTCTTCAAACCTCAAACTTTGGGAAAAAAGGTTTTCTCACAATGATGTGAGACAAAGTTCTGGCATCCAGGGGCTCAAGAAATTTCCTTCCAGCCGGTGTTCCCAAACTTGTCTTGATAAAAACCCTACCCCACTTGTGTGGGTGAGTCCAGCGATCACAACAGGAAAGGTCCCAAAACGCAACATGGGCAGATTAAATTATCCATTCAAAACAGACCCTTTTTAGGTCTCGCCTGAGCCAGCGCATGCCCTGGACTGGCGAGACATTTAGTAAGTGGGCTTTGAAAATCTGACCACAAGCTTTTGCTTGTGGCCTAAAGCTTACAGTTATGCGCACAGGCGCCATCTGGCTTTCCGTCATGGCTCATTAAGCGCATCGCTCGTGGCACCCTTACAGTTAGATCGCGATCACTTTCACTTTTGCCGCCGCGTTCGCACCACTCGCGTGCTTTTATTTTATTTACTTTTTGCACGCACAACTCCCGGGCTTGTTTTTTTCTTTACAATAGTGTTCATTTTGCATGAGCAAACCATTTTCCTCGGGTACTTTCAAAGTATGAAAGTTACAAGCTGTCTTGTAAAGATTCACTGGTTTTTAAAAAACACGTAGTTTCCTCATCCTTTGCCACCGTTCTCTCCCTTGTGTTACTTCTCCCCTACCGAGCGAGATGCTTCATACCGCACCAGCTGTGTGGCTTCATAACCTGCCTGCCGCATTCCTTGAATCCAGCCCCCATTAGTATGTGCATGTCGGCCTGTTGAACACCACCAACCAAATGACAAAGAGACTGTGTTTATTTTTCATGTATTTTTCTAGCAAGGCGCCAAAGCTGTTGCGACGCTGTATTGCATGACTTAACAATATTGGCAATGCCATTAGGTCTTTCTTATAGACGAAACCTATTGGCTTTGCCAATGCTTTTATAGCTCGTTCTGCCCCAGAGGTGGTCTTGTCGTTGGGGAACTCTGGAAACTACTCAGCAAATTCTGTACCTCTTATGAGCAGTGTGGCTGAGGTAGTGAATTGAAATTGAATAAAAACATATCCACTGCTTTTCTCGTTGGACATAGAAATAATCAAATGCCTTGCTCAGCCTGATGCGGCTGAGATTGCCCTGCTCAGCTTGACTTTTGAAGGCACAAGCGCAATGTCCTAATCTGTCCATTTCTCTTGTACAAGCCTGTAGCATTATTGGCAGCTCCTGTCCGGTCAATGGTTTTGCCTTTTTTGCATGGCTTCCCAGTAGCCTTCAGGGCGGCTAGACCACTGTGGTGCTCTATTGGGAAGTGGAAAGATAACCAATGGCAAATAAATATTTATTCCTCAGAAATGCCTTTATATTTCATCCAGGGGACCAAGGATTAAAACCTGAAAATAATGGAAGAAGATGTAATACTTCTTACAAACGGTGGTAGTGGTCTGTTTTGTCCTCTCTGTTAGATCGAAGTGTTGCAGGTGCAGTTTTGTGGGTGAGGGAGGATTCTAAAACGTATTTTTAAAACCATGTCTGCATCTTACAAGTCTAGAAAAATTATGGCGTAGTTCGTAAGGAAGGCTATCCTATTCTGGCATTGGATTTGAGGTCTGTAAGCGTTTCACAGGCACCCAGTAAATACAGGGAGGTTCTGAACTATCAGAAGGCTGGTAGCGCTGCTGTTCCACATCTGTTTGTGAAGGGCTAAGACCGACCTGTCATGCATGCTACAGTGACCCTTGAACCTGGTCTCGCCTACTGCTGCCAAGTGGCTTGTAGTCCTCGTTCAAAGTTGCTGTGGTCTTTTTCTACAGCTTGTTCCTGTCTTTTTGCAGTTTCAGTGGCCTGTTACTCTTCTGGCTGTCAGCTGTTCGCTCTGTGACAAACACCACCATCTCCGTATGGTCGGTGAATTACCGACAAACGTACTGCCCTGTGGCGGCCTTTTCTGTCTGTTTATTGTTTGACATTATGAGCCCGCGGGTCCCCTGTGTGCGCTCCTTCTAGCCCAGGCTGCTGAGATCTTTTCGGGGTTTTGTGTCGAGTCTGTGGCCGCGTGCAATATTCCCTCAAGCGGAGACTCCCTTCCTTCTCTTGTTTCCGGCCTCTGTTTTTTACGATCTCCTTTGTTATGTCTGGAGTTTTGAGATTGTTGTTGTCCGGCAGCGGGTCCGGAGATGGGGGAGCAACTCATTTATTCTTCTTTTTCTTAAGTAAGTGAACACTGGGCTTATAGTTTTTCCTGAAGTGCTCTCCATATGAAAACAAGCATTGGCATAGCCAATAGGTCTCGTTTTTGTGACCTTATAAGTGTTAAGCCATGCAACACTTGATGTTGTTGCACCAAGGATATTGTGCTGGATAACTAAACACTTATAAGGTCCCAAAGGCGACACCTATTGGCTATGCCAATGCTTGTTTGCAGTGTGGATAGCTGTGGATTTTGAGCCTAAGCTCAATATCATACCCAACCGAAACCAGACATTTCTGACAACTAGAGTCCTATGGGAGTTGAGGGTGGGGTGCTTCCCACAATGCTCTGCAAACCTCAAACTTTTCCTGAAATCACTTATTTCCCACACATTTCTGTGAAAGAAAGCTCCGAAATCTGTGCAGGTCTACAAAATTCCTACCGCCCAGTGTGCCCACATGCCCCTCCCGATAAAAGCACTACCCCACTTGTGAGGCTGGACTTGCTGCCTTGAACAGGAACAGGTCAAACAAGTGACCATGCGAAGCTTGGAATATTCCTTAGTTTGCTCTGTTCCTAGAGCAACAGCAGACATCCTTCATGAAGCCATATCTGATAGTTTAGTGGCAAACAAAATTCATAAAGGATAGGCCCCCCAAAAAAACACTGAAAACCTTCTGACGTGAAACAATGATATTATTTGAACAAGTACAATATAATCAGACTTCTGTAGTAGTATTAGTGAAAAACAAGAGTCACGCCACGCAATGAAAAGCACACACACATAATATAAAAAGAGAAATAAATCTACCCAGAATACATGATGAAAAAGTAAAATTTTCTAAAATCCAAAAGTTTAACCTATTCTTGCTACACAATCTGCAAAAGAGCAACAACCAAAAACAATACAACTGCAAAAAATGTATGAAACACACACCATACTTTTACAGCCAAAAGACTCTTGCCTCTAAAATCCAACTCGGTAACAAAATGCAACTTATTAGCACCAAAATTTACAATGCGTCACATGTTAAAAAAATATGTATGTAAATTAGCACTTACAAACAGAAAAACAATATGGACATTAGGAATGCCAGAAACATGAGCAACATTCTAGGCAGTCACGCTAAGCAGCAGTAACTATTTCAAAAGCTGTGCCTACCTTCACACACTTTAACACAAAATGGTAATAAACTTAGCACATATGTGAACTTTTCTCAGTGTGCTCTGCAGACAAGCCAAAAACTGGGTAAAAATATAGCCTAAAAACATTTGCGGCAGAGCAAGAAACTCATGCTGTCTAAAGCTGTAACTCCGGTGCTCTCAAGTTGTGCCCCACTAAGAGGAGGTGAGATCCTTAGTTCACAGTTTCCACAAAACAAAGGTCATGGGTGGCATAAAACAGTACTGAAACACACCATCTGGAAAAAGCAACGTTTATGGAATGCAGGAGGATGTAAAACAAAATGCTGAGCCACACCATGAACACCCACCTACAACTTGACCCCTGCAGGCAGCTTAGTTCTCAGTATCCATTATGCAGGGGGTCAGTGGTGGCATAAAACAATACTGAAAGACGCTATTTGGAAAAAGCAGATACTACGAGGACCATAAAGGTACTACCTAAAACTAAATATTTTAAACAGTAAAAAACACACTCACATTTCTGGAAGGGTTTGCTTCCTTTATTTAGAGGTTTTTTTTTATTGGTGGGGCAAGATCATGCCTTATTTGACCTCCCTGGCATCTAGTGGAAGCACTAGATTATCAGGCTTTGCAGGCCAACAGAGGGATCACTGGAACGTTGAGTTCATCAGGCTTCCAATCACACCTCCCTTTTGGCGTACTTCCCTGCAAGCCAAGAGAACGCTTTTGTTTTCAGCCCCCAACGCACTCGCAGAGAAACCAGGGAACCGTTTCCTGTGTGATGACCCAGCACTTTATGTCATTGTGTCAGTGACATAATCATGTCAGATGCAGCGTGAAAAGTTCATCAATTACACGTCAAGATGGTAAGTTCATATGTAGAGGTTTATTATTAACACCCCATCCATCAGCTACCACAGAGTAACTGACAGTAACAGAACCCCTATAACAAAGACATTCCAAGTTCCATAGAACCCTAGAGCAGAGAGATAGAGATAGACACTACACAGCGCCATCACACCACCCTCCCCTAGGCAAAAATGGGAGAGTCTCCTGCTCTGGCAAAAGGGGTGTTAATTGGGGGTTGAGGACCAGGCGCCTTGATGTGACCTTTGTCAACAGCACCTAACCGTGAGCACACTTGACAGGGAGGTCATTGTAGATGGGTGACATGGGCTCAGGGGTAGCCCACACCTATTGGGGCTTACTCTGTATGCTTTGGTATTACGGGCTCGTACATAAATGATGCTACCTAAATTAGTGGGTGAGTGCAGTCAGCCACGAGCGCTGGCTGCACGTTTATTTATACCTTCTGGTCTGCGCCCGGCCCAGAAGGTTGCAAGTGGATACATTGTCCGATAGCGGCCAGGTGGCTCACTACATGCCTCCAAACCAATCATAAAAATCAATCAACCTCGCCCTTGGAGGACAGTTTACTGACAGATTGTATGCATAAGCGGGCTACCTCATTCACATATCGGCGCTACTCGGGGACAAATGGTCCCCCGACATAGGTACCCTCAACGAATCGGAATGCCGGGTAGCATTGGCCTCGCCACGGGAAGTGGGTATACCTTCACGACTCAGACTAGTACAGCTCAAAATTCTGCATCTAACCTATTGCACATCCATATTGCTTAATGCACTGTGGGGAGGAGGTTACTTTCTACAATACCATATGGCACTGTTCGAAGATTGCAGACTACTGGAAAAAAGTAATGAGAACAATTTCGCAGACAGAGGGGGTGTCTTTAGTGCCGGAGCCCAAGAGGTGTTTGTTGAATATATGGGAGCCTAACGACCTTACTCACCTGGCGCAGGACTGGGTCTCGCTGGAGATGATGGTTGCAAAGCGAAATATCGCGCAAAAATGGGGAGCAGTGGAGTTACCATCTCTCGCCCCATGGTGTAGGGCACAGCTTTCCAAACTGTGTGGCGCGACACGTTACTGTGTCGCGCCCCATGCGTGGGTGTGTCGCGCGATGCGATCCAATGACGTCAGGGGTGGACATTTGGGGAATGCGTTATGCGTTTCGAGACTGAAATCAGAGGGCAGCGAACGGGTCTCTTGTCGTTCCAACACATGGACAGTAGGTTGCGCTACAAAAACTGAGATCATGTTCCCAGGCCCCGGTGTCCAGGAGCACTGCAACCCTTCACTGGCCGTCCGGCAGCTGGGACAGAGTGATAGGGATCAGCAGGACAGAGGCAGTCAGTACCCCATGTACGCCTCCCTCCCCGCCCCTTACCTCCGCTGAGGCTTGTAGTAGAGACTGCGCTTTGATGGTGGGGCAGGCAGATGGCGGGCCAGGTGACAGCACTGATGATAAATAACTCCATCATGCCATGACTCAGATATGGGCGGGAGGGCTTATAGTGCACCGTGCTGCAGGCACGTGTGGAATTTTGAGTAACGGCGGGGGTGGGGGGAGGGAGAGAAGCGGGGGGCTGGGCAGAATGGTGGAGACAGTGGCAGAAAAGGCGCAAATATATGCCCCGCTGTTTTCCCCTTTTCCATAGTCACAGCTTCCTATATTCTCTGAGACTACACAGATGTTATTTCTTTCTCTCTCTCTTTGTATAAACTCTGGGGCTCATTAACAAGCTCTGTGCGCTGCTGGCAAACTAGAGCCAAAGGTATCGGAGCGCTTTACATGAGCACCAGTTGTGTTACAGACGGACACTTGCATTTTTTTGTGTGTGGAGTTGTGTGTGTGGGGTTGTGTGTGTGTGTGTGGGGTGGGTGTGTGTGTGGGGTGTGTGGGGTGTGAGGTGTGTGGGGTTGTGTGTGTGGGGTGGTGTGTCTGTGGGGTGGTGTGTGTGGGGTTGTGTGTGGGGTGTGTGTGGGGTGTGTGTGTGTGACATAACCAATCAATTGATGTGCAGCATCCAGGGTGCTACCTAGATATCCAAGTGTTCAACACATAAAGCCATTTAGCCTTTGGCTCGGCTGTGGGTTGTCTCTCAGTTGGTATGGGTGATCCCAGGAGTCGCCTTTCCGTTCGCCTCCCTTGACGTGTTCGAAGTCTGGCTAGTCCCTTCGTCGTCTCTGTCTCCTACAGGTTCTCCACTCTACTCTTCTTCAACCATTCTTGGCGTCTCTTCTTCCAATTCATTACTCGGATATCCGGTAGACTCCTGTACTCTGATTCCTCTCTTCTCCCCCTCCTCTGGAGGTGTGATTTTTTTGAACCAGGACACGTTCCTCGATAGTCTCCTTTCTCTTCTTTGGGCACGGACCATGGTCCCTCACACATCCACCACTTCCCAGGGTTCTCTCTCGAATGGTGTCCAGCCCGGATGTCTATCCCTCACCACCACTCTATCTCCTGTGCCAAGCTGCACTGTCCGGCTCTCTTACTTTGGCTGGCTCAATCGTTGTTTTTTCTCTTCGTCTGGGCAGTTTCACTATCCATTTCCCGAGGGGTCCAGTGTTGCTCACCGGTACGACATCTATCACTGCCATTTTCATCATCAGTTCACTCGGCAAACATATGGTTGTGCTGTGGGGCATTTGTGTATACGCTCTCAAGCACTAGTTTAAACACCCTTCTAGGTCTTCTTGTTGATCATCCCCAATCCTCAGTGTTTTGTTAATCGTTCGCATAAATCTTTCTACCTCCCTGTTGGCTTGAGGCCATTGGGGGGGTCACTACTTTGTGTCGGATGTTGCAGTGGTGCAAGTATTCTCAGAACTCCTGGCTGTGGAAGAGTGGGCCATTGTCTGTTTGAATTTCTTCCGGGGGCCCCAGCAAAGCGAACATTTTTTCCATTACAGGCTAGACACACTCAAACGCTGTGGATCTCACAATCTCAAAGATGGCAAATTTTGAATGACTGTCCATCATGGCTAGCGTGAACCGCCCATCAGGGAAGCTCCTAATATCCATCCTCATTGCTGCCCACGGTCTCGAACTGGGTGCCTCCCTGATTACCGGATGAGCTTGCAGTTCACTTCCTGTGATGATGCATGCGTGGCAATTCTTCACCAGTTCTTCGACCATCAAGTCCACCCCAGTGAACCACACTTTGGTTCTGAGACGTGCTTTGGTCTTTGCGAGACCTTGATGATCTTGTTGAGCGAGTTCCACTCTCCTCTTCCACAAGCTGACTAGAATTATGATTTGTGTTCCTCTCAGGACCAGCCCCTCACTGCTTTAGCTGATTTCTTCCTAGCAACGCCAAATGCCTGTTCGGGCATCCTTTTCCTCCTCCGTCAAGCTACTCATGCCATCCAAGAAGTTTTTCCACTGGCATTTCCGCCGGGCATCTTTGACAGCCGTTAGGTAGGCATCTTCTCTTGTGGCCTCCACAATAACATCCACGGACAATGCTCATGGCAAGCAAACTCAGTGATCAGTTTTATGAATCTCTCAGCTCCTTTGTCCACCATGCTGATGGCCAGGGTCTACGGCCATGGTATGGCGCAACAGGTAATCTGCTGGATTGTTGACCTTTGGGCGATACACTATGTCGAAGTTGTAGAGTTGGAGCTGCACTGCCCATCGTTCTCTGCGAGGGGGTCCATTTCTTGCTGTTCCTCCAAGCAGTGGCACTATTGACTTGTGGTCTGTGACCACTTTGAACTTATGCCCGCCGAGGTAGATGTTGAAATGTCGACACGCAAATTTAATAGGCAGCTTCTTTCTTTCAATTTGAGTGTACCTTGTCTCCACGGGTGTTAGCGCTCTGCTTGCATATGCTATCGCTACCCATTCCTCCTGGGCATCCTGCTGAAGGTGTACTGCTCCGAGACATACCGGGCTGGCATCCACCACTAGCTCTGTAGGGTTTCCCGGTTTGAAGAAGGACACTGTTACTCCTTGCAGTAGCGCTCCTTTCACTTCCTGAAACACCCTCGCTGATTCGCTAGTTCACTGCCATTTGGCATCCTTCTTCATTTGGGCCCTCAACAGCTCTGAGATTGTTGCTAGGTGGGGAATGAAACAGCTGCAGTAGTTCGCCATGCTCAAGAAGATTCACATCTCCGTCTGATTTTGTGGAATGGTTGCGGCACAGATTGCATCAACCTTCGCCAGGTCAACCTGTAGACCATTCTTGGAAATCTTGTAACCAAAGAAGGCTACTTTGTTGCTATAAAATGCACACTTGTCCAGGTGCAGCATCAGACCCTGGTCTCCTAGCCTTTGGAGCATCGCCCGTGATGTTCCTCCAGCGTGTGAGATAAGATCAGCACGTCATCACTGACATTGAGATCCTTGAGGCCCTTTGGGGGTTGATGGGAGTCCTCATCTTGAAATACCTCTGCTGCCGACGATACTCCAAAGCTGAGCTGTTTAAATTTCCCCAGCCCTCTGTGAGAATGTTGTAATACAACAACTAGCCTCGTCAAGCAGCAGCTGATGGTATCCAGAATTGAGGTCTACCTTTGAAACCACTTCGCCCCATTGATGTCAGCGACTATCTCGTCTATGGTCAGGTTGATATGCCTTTCTCTCCTTATCGCCTTGTTAGGCAGTCGCATGTCTACACATTTACATATCGCTCCCGGCTGTTTGGGTTTGGGAGCAATCACTAGTAGAGACACCCAAAGGGTGGGACCCAAAACCTTCTCGATCACTCCGGCCTTTTCAAGTTTCTCCAATTCTGCCTCCACGAGCAGTCACAAGTAGAATGGCACTCTCCTGTGGTGCAGAGCCACTGGCTTGACTGATTTGTCGCTGTGTAGTTTACAGCCAAGCCCTTCGAATAGTCCCGGAAATTCAGCCATGAGCTCCTCTGCATGTGACTGGTGGATTTGCTGTGCAAACCTTAACAGGCCCAGGACTTCATCTGAGTGACAACCCAGCAATGTTCCTCCGCTGTCTTGCATCACATGGAACTTTGTTCGCGCTGAGATGTTTCCATGTGTCACCTCCACCTTAATGACACTCTGTGTCGAATGGGCGTGTCACACCATACATGAAGATCTTCGCTTTTATGGCCATCAGCTGTGGTCAAGGGTGTAATCTTCAATAGTGTTCCGCATTCAGGATGTTAACTGACCCTCCTGTGTCTATGAGGGCTGTTACCTGGTCATCCCCAATTTGAATCTGGCACATCGTTGGGGGTTGTCTCTTTGGATTTGCATGACCTGTGTATGAAATGACAAAGACATCGTCCTCCTCATCATCATCTATTGACCTCATCTGCTGGTATATACTCTTCACGTCCACGGCTGCCCTGACCATCTGTCTTGGATGCCCAAATCTTCTGGTCTTGCCACTTGACGTGGACGCTTTCGCTGCACTCATGCACACCTTCGCAAAGTGTCCCACTTTACTGCACTTCAAACATGCCTTCTCGTACGTGGGGCATTATCTTGGCAGGTGATTTTCTAGCCCACAGTTTCCAAATCCTCGACCACCTGGGTGAGCGTTGGCGGCCCATATTCCTCTTCCTGACCCCTTCCGAATGATCTCCAGTATCTCTTCCATAACTGTGACTGGGTGGGTCGGCCAGCGCCGATTCCATTTCTTCAGCTCGGGCATTAGCCAGTTCATGGGACATTCCCAGTACCAGAATCTCATCCTATGTGATGCCCGACTGGCGCAAAACCAGTTTTCTCAGTTCTGATGACTTACAGCCCTGAATCAGTTGAGCTCTGAACTCCAGCTGCTTGTCAAGCCTGGTGCATGAGCTCGCCAACTTTCGCAGCCTAGCGAAGAACCTATCAACCGACTCTTCCTCTTTCAGCTTTGCCTGCCTCAATTTGAAGTGCCCGTAATCGGGGTTTACTTGTGGGTCGAAATACGGGTCTTGGGCTCTTATTGCTTTGATATTATGGGTGCTTACATGAATCACGCTACTCAAATCAGTGGGTGAGTGAAGTCAGCCACGAGCACTGGATGCACGTTTATTTATACCTTCTGGTCAGCACCCGGCCCAGAAGGTTGCCAGTGGATATATTGTCCGGCAGCGGCAGGGTGGCTCACTACAGTCATGTTAATAGAATCAAAGAGGTTATGTTTTCTAAGGACTCCAGGGTCCAGTAGAGAGGGGCGTGGCCAGGGATCTCCAGAGATGGTCTAAGTGTTGGCTAAGCTGAGGGCCTAGTGATAGTTCCAGAGGCTTGAACTGGCATCTGAAAACTGGCTGACATGCTCTGAGCTCAGTTAGTTGTAGAGTCTTTAAAGGCCAGGTGAGGGATTTTGAGATTTAGAAGAGATGTGAAGGGTTTTGAGAACCAGCAAGAGGCTCTGAGAGCTAGCCTTTGTTATGTTATGTTATGTTAATTTATTTCTTCTATAGCGCTCGGCGACTCCGAGGAGCATCCCGGCGCTTTGGTGAAGAAAGAGCAGCTAGTAAACAACAACACAACAACTTAAAAGCAGACACAGGAGAAGGATCACATTTATTTCGTGAAAAGCCACGTTTTTAGCTCTCTTCTAAAAGTAAGGAGATTGGGAGTCTGTCTGAGAGAGAGTGGTAGTTCATTCCACTCCTTCGGGGCTAAATAGCGAAAGGATCGACCACCAATCCTTGCACGCCTGATTACTGGGACTGTCATTTTAGATAGACAGGATGATCTCAGAGATCGACTAGGTACATATCGGGAGAGGCGTTTCCTTATGTACTTAGGACCAAATCCATGTAGAGCTTTAAAAGCAAAAGTCAGACACTTGAAAATAATTCTTTTGGCGATCGGTAGCCAGTGTAAAGAATTCAGTAAAACCGTAGCTCCTGCTCTTCTCGGAAGTCCATAGATAGCACGGGCTGCAGAGTTCTGGACTACTTGCAAGTGGTTCAGAAGATATTTTGGTAAACCCAAGAAAAGAACGTTTGCGTAGTCCAGTCGAGATCCGATCAAGGCCTGAACAATAATCTTCCTGTGCTGGAGAGACACTAGAGGAAGAAACTTCCTCAGCATTCGCAAAATGCCAAAGCATTTGCCTGAGAGACACGAGATATGTGGCCCAAAGGACAGTTCACTGTCCACAATCACTCCCAAATTTTTTGCCTTGAGTCACACATTGTCAGGAGGGAACAGATCTTGTGGCCACCAAGCCTTCCAATCTGGTTCACAGGTGCATCCAAAAAAGAGCAGCTCCGACTTATCGGAGTTGCACTTTAAACCATTGCACCTGAACCACTCAAAGACCGCACTAAGGCAGTCCCTGATCTTTACGCCGTCGAATGCCCCACCCCTATCACAAGTGAATAGGAGCTGGGTGTCATCGGCGTAAGATACGATCTGGGCGCCAAAGGATTCCGCGACTACCGCCAGAGGTGCCATAAAGATGTTAAATAGCATGGGGCTAAGAATGGAGCCTTGCGGAACCCCTACCTCTAGTGGAGCCATATCAGCGGAGAATGGTGGCGCCCAGATCGTTTGCCGGCGGTCGGCCAGAAAGGATTTAAGCCATTTCCACACCGTTCCCCCGAATGCCGCTCTCCCAGAGTCTTATGAGGAGGCGATCGTGAGGAACGGTGTCGAAAGCCGCCAACAAATCCAACATGACCAACATGGCCCTTCCCCCAGAGTCGAGTCTTTCCCTGATGGCATCAGTGACCTCGAAGAGCAGACTCCGTGCTAAAATTTGCACGGAACCCAGATTGCGTATCATGCAACAGGTCGTTTCCTTCGATGAAATTGGAAATCGTTCGATGTGCAAATCTCTCGGCCACTTTCGCCAGAACAGGGAGAAGGGAAATAGGCCTGTAGTTGGCATGGATAAGGGGGTCCAAGGTGGGCTTTTTGATCAATGGCAGGATCAAAGCATGTTTCCATGCCAACGGAACCACTCCAGTTGACAATGAAGAGTTTAGAAGAGGGTTCAACAAAGCATTTAGGGCAGGTGCCACCTTCCCCAGATGTTTAGCCGGGCACCTTTGAGGTGCAGTGTGGCTTTAAGAGCCAGTAGTGGAGGTAATGAAGGGATCTGTGGGCTGCCATGGTGATAGTCCGTGAAGCTGGATGACAGGCATTAGGGGCTTTTGAGGGTTGACTAGGCTCTCTGTGGTCCAGCAAAGGGTTGACAATGGGTAACTGAAGTTTGGCTATGGGTGTCTGGTGTAACTCGGTGTGCTAAAAGGGGGAGGGAGTGACACTATACGTGCTGGTAGATTGTCATCTCTGTCAACTTATCCTCATTTGGATGGTGTCAACCCTTTCAAAGAAATTCACCCTCCTGAATAGCAATATGTCACAATAGACTTTTATGTCAGACCCTGAGGGGTTACAGACCTGAGCTCTTTCCTGAAGGTGCTTTATTCTCTGTGGACTGTCCACTTTGAAATGTTCATGTTTCTTCCTTGGTTTATGTGGAATCAGTGCTTAATTTGTCAAAGAGGGCCAGTGCCCGAAGCTCTGCTTAGAAGCCCACTTCTTGTGCAATTTAACGTACGTGCGCTAAATACCAAGGCTGGTAGTCTTAAATCCACCTCATGCCTCCTGCAGGTTCCTGCTTTCTCCCATTGTGACGGGTTTTCCTTTTTTCTCTTCTTCCCTCTTTTGCTCTACGTAAATATCTGATGTGTAATAAAAGTGCTGGTCCCCGCACCGGCAACCACCAGCTAAAATTACGTACTGTGACAAGTACATAACGAACAGGCAAAGTACATTTGGTCTTTCGGTAGAGTGCATTTAGAATATGAAAGACTCACTCATGCAATGGATGTGTAGAAAATTTATCACCAAATAGATGACTGTGGTAAGTTCAGGATTTTCTGTGTTTCAGATTCGGTCGCCATTGTGGTGTCAAAACCCCCTCTTTTCTGAGGTAGCAAAATGAAACTATGAAGGAGGACGGTCGCTAGACACTTCCTCTCATGCTCCGTCTTAGTGAGGTGACTATCTGCCCAGGATTCTACTCTGTTTAGTATACTCACTGGTAACTGGCAGAGGGGAGTGTCACACTCCCAGATCCAGGTGAACCTTAAACTTGTTTACCAAATTCTCAATTCCATTGGGGCACCCTTGTGTTATGGTGTGCAAACTTCTTCAGAGAGGGGCTTCGGAGGGGTGGTGGTAGGTTTCCCAGTGGGTATACCTTAGACTACAAAGCAAAGGATACTCAGTTGGTCCAGGGCTGTTATCTGGAGACCGAGAGATGCTGTCTGCACTTTCTGGCTGTATCAGGCCTTGACTGTCTTGGATCCCTCATATATCTGTGTTATGGATTAAATAATACTTGACTTTCTACTTCTGTGTACGTTTAGTTCATTTATTATTCACCAATGTAAGTCTTTTACTTTGCTGGAGTTTGTAAATATAAATTATACTCTTCCAGAGACTTTTTGTCTGTGTTTCTTCTTAACATGTCAATTTATGCTTCTTTATCCCGTCTAAGGTAAACCCGCTTGGAATTCAGGTATACTGGAACCTCAAGGGAGGGTTGTGCAGTTCAGACGTCCATGGAGGGGTGAGTGTGCTTCACAGACTTAAAAATGGAGTGCCTTATTTGTAGACCTGCATTGCCCTTCTAAAAGGAATTACCCATCACTACCTTTAATGGGATCAGAGTTGCAGCAAGTTGAGGTTGACTTAAGGCTATTTGGAGATCTAAGACACAGCTTAGGATGCTTGAGAACTATCTAATAGTTGTCTGAGGGCCGGTTTGTAATCTTTCATAGTTGACCAGTTTAGGGTCTGTCAGATATGACAGAAGGTCCAGCTAAAGCCTCCACCTTTGAGAGCCGTCTAGACCACCAGGAGAGGATGGCTGAATTCATATAAAGTGATTCCACTGTGAATCGTGGAGCTAGTGGGAATATATGGAGGAAGCTAGATGGCACAGGAGATGGGCTCTTGAAAAAGGCTAGAGGATGTTTGAAGAAGAAAGGGGCACTCTGATTATTTTAGTGGCAGAAGAGGGGCACATATGTGTGAGCACAAGGGAAATTTGTGTTTTCAGTCAAGAGGGCTGCGAGCCCCAAGAGCGCGCGTACCTTGGAGCCGTGGGATGGTCTTTATAGACTGGAGAACTCAAGGCAATTCTTTCAATACGTTTTGCCCCTGTAACTTCAGGAAGTAAAGACTACTGCAAGCTCACATAATATCAAGATCCACCTTTTTGTGATTTGACTCTCCAGGGGATAGTGAGGCTGAAAAGTCAAGGCATACTCCTGAAAGGAGGTGAGTTGTAGGGAGAAGCAAGATTGGTCGATAGTTACTAAGAATATTTGGGTCAGCTTTTTTTTTTTTTTTTATATAAAGGGGGTTTTGAACATGAGTTTTACTTAACACACAGAACTACACCATGGCTCAGAGATGCATTACAAATGGGAGGAAAGATTTTTGATAATGTATCAACCAATGAGAGCCAAATTTCAGACTTCATCAAGTCATAAGGTGAACCCAATTTGACATAATGGACTAGATCCTTAAGTTGAGTGTCAGAAATTTGCTGAAATTCACCTATTCTGATTATTCCATCTTTGTCTTTTTTGTCCCCCCCATCACTCCCACCCAGAGCCATGGTATACTTGTTCAAAACCGACCAACTGATCACTAATCAGGTGAGGGAATACCTCTTCCTTTTTGAACTTGAAAACTACTCATAGTGTATGCAATTTTGTTCTTGAAGAATAATACCAGATCATCGCAAAGTTTTTGTGTATCAGTAATTGAGGCAGTGACAAGAGCATGTGTAATATCAAAAACGTTTTTTGTAGTGGTAAAAGTGGGGAGGATCTCATATGTAAAGTAGCTGGCTTTTGCTGCTATAACAAGCCTACTATATTCTCTCTGCAGTTTATTAAGTTGCTTTTTAGCCTGAGGCTCATATTTTGACCTCCAGAATTTTTCTACGTTTTTTAGATTCCATCTTAGCTATTCTTCGCTCCTCACTATACTAAGGTGCAGCTGGCCTACTGTTCATGCAAGTTGACTTCATCTATACCATCTTGTCCATTACCTTGGTTGTCTAGTTATTGTAGGATTCCACCATCATGTCGATCGACATGTGGGCTGTTAATTAGGGGGGGATATTTTAACTGGCTATCAGCCTACTTTATATTCATTCTTTCCAAAGGACGCTTCCTAATAACCAGTTGTGGCCCTGCTATTTTCTGTCCTGTATGGGTCCCTTTCCTTCGATACTGAAAAGAATTTAAAAACAAATGGTCAGTCTAGGGTTGTGGCATGATCTCACCTTTCATGATGAGGCATTGCGGTCCAAAGATCAGGTCTAGTGAATGGCCAGCTGCATGTGTTGGATTATTAATATGTTACATCAGACCTATTGCATCTGAGTGTACAAAGTCCAAAGTCTCTTGCCTGCGAGGTGTTGGCTGAATCGATCCATAGATTTAAGTCACCTAAGACCAACAGTTTAGCATGTGAGAGATAGATTGGTTCCAGAAAGTCTTCGACAAACCGACACAGTGACCTTGACGGCCAATAACAACTATAGCCCATTAGTGAGAAGGAACACAAGAAATAAGGAGCCTAAAATTTTAGCTTCAGTAAAGTCCTGTAGATTTATCTTCCGTAAGCCCAGATTTTCTATAAAGATGATTGCTAACCCCCAAACTCCGCGACCCTCCAAATGCGGGTGATTGATTAGCTTTTTACCCCACTAGACATGCCTGTCCGAAGTCAAAATTAGAGTCCTGCGTTGTGAAGGATACGGTTATAAAAAACCCAGATAGGAGATATTATCACTGAGAACTTCATCAATGTCAATTGCATGCTTGGGTAGTGAACATGCGTTTGTTAGAGTGCACAGTTGTAAAATGTAATAAGCATAGTCTTGTAATACATTGGCCAAGAGTGTGCAAAAGATAATATGTACAATAGCAACATCTACAGTGAAACTAAATCAGATGTTAACGCAATCTGACCTAGGTATGTTGTAATGTATGCATGAGGGTGTCAGAGAGTTCTGCTGGTGTCTGAGAAAGTCTTACTCTGTCATGCTGGGTGCACATCTGCACATTGCAGTCCTTGAATTGTTGCCGGACTCTGCTTCAGGAAGGCGTTGGACATCCAGATCTGAATGGTGTGCAGGGAGTGTTTCAGGATGTCTGAAGTAGAGGAGACTTCCAATTAAAGCTGTGTATCAATATTGGTGAATCTTGATGCGGTCTTTGAGTACAGCACCAAGCAGCTCCATGTAGTGGTTGAAGGTGATAGAGCACAGTATGGAACACCGGGGAACTCCACAGATGATTGTGATCTTTTGGGATTGTGAGATGCCCATGTGAACAAACTAGTGTTGATTGTAAAGGTAGGAGGAGAACCAGTGAAAGACATTATTGATGAATCCCATTCGGGGCCTCTTGGTGCATAAGAGGGTAGATTATTCAAATGTGTCAAAGGCAGCTTAAAGATATCAGGAGGCAGGGGTCATCTTCATCTGTGGTTAGGAACGCATTGTGTACAATGTGTTAGGGAGCTGTTTCCATACTGCATTATGATTAGATGCCAGACTGGATGTCCTGCAGCAAATGCTTAGCTTTTACGTGAAATTGGAGTTGAACATAGACTGCTTTTTCAAGGATCTTACCTTTGACTGGCAGGTGCCTGATGGGCCCATAGTTGGCGAGGTCATAAGAGGCTAATGTAGGTTTCTTTAGGAGTGGGAGGATCTGGCCTATTTGGTGAGATTCTGGGGAGATGCCCTTAATGAAGAAGGCATTGACAATGGGGAATTGGGATGAGGGAGCATCCTCAGAGAGAGGGCTGATGAAGGATGATTGTAAGACATCATCTTCATAAGTATTGGCTTTCAGGGAGTTGAGCATGTCAGCGATATCTACAAGAGAGAGGACTATGACAGGTGATTGTTGCAGGATTCTCCAGGAAGATGATGGGCAAATGATATTAAACCTGCTTGGAGTTCCCTCCTTCTCCCTTGATTTATGCATAGCTATACATTGATAATGCCATTATATTTACTGTTAATATTATAATTTACCTTCTGTAAGTCATGTTTTAAAAAAATATGCACATGGTATTGTACATATTTTAGGGGGTAGTGACTCAGCATTTGTTAAAAGCCACTAGGAAATACAAGGAAGAACAGCTCTGCAGAATAGTTGCAAGAAAAAAGGATTGCAACCAATTTACTGAAAAATCTTCGATGTAGATGAGACAGTGTGAATCAACAGAGATGGAAGAATAGTAAAATGCGGCGATTTTAGTATATGGGGACATGAAGTGTGCTATTAGCATGGAATGATAGGGCAGATACGGCAAGGTATTTTATCTCTGCAGTTATGGATCCTGAGGTGAATCTGAAAACGTAGGACAGCGACAAGATTGGGGTAGTCTTTCCTCAGCATGTGTAGAAAGAGTCAATATGTTAAGATCTAGGTAATGCTACAAATTCGCTGAATACTGTAGACCTGCGCTAGTTGTGTTATGAGTAGCAGAGAGACTTAGACTGCACCTTATTTGAGGAAGGGGTTGGAAACAACACAAGGAAATTAAAGATAGGTAAAGCTGCTGGACCAGATGGACTCCCAGATGAGATTCTAAAATTAATTATAGACCAGGATATACTGATTATGAGAAAATGGTTTAATAATATCCTGCCTGAACATGTGGTACTGACTACTAGGTCTCAAGCAATTAGAACAGTAATTTTGAAGGCAGAAAAAGATTTAGATAGATAGAGCTACTGACCTGTATGGCCAGTGTTTCACTGGTGTAATAGCAAACAGACTATACAAATATACGGGTTTACAAACCATGAGACCACAAAGATTTCCCAATAAAAAGACTTAGGAACTATACTCTTAGATCAGTGGTTCTTAATCTTTTAAAATCTGGGGATCCCCACTTAATCTTTACTGCACACGGGGACCCCTAGTGAATCATTATTGGAATCCGGGGGCCCCCACTGAGTCATTACTTGAAGCCTAAGAATTTTCAAAATTTGAACTGCAAAACAATACACACAAGAATACAGAAACAAGTGTGGAATTTTAGTTTATGAACTGAACATCATCTGCGCCATCTTGTCCATTCCTCAGACTCACGTAGGAGCATACACGGCAGCCATTTTAGGTACCATGGTCTCCCTGTTTATGATCGGTCACCAGCACACTTCCATGACCCTGCAAGCCTCCCCCATGCACCCTGACTGCCTCCGCTCTCACATGTACAAGTCATGACCTCTCCTTCCACATGACTCTGTCTCTGGGAGTCACACCCCGCGCCTGACCGACACCTCCTTTCCTTCCATGAATGCCCCTCTTTCGATAAATCCTCCCTCTACGCTCGATTATCCACACTGACCCTTTCTTTCATGAATACCTCTCCTTTGATGACCCCTTCCTCTGAGCCCGATTGTCTGTACGGACCGCTGGTCATCCCTTGGCCGGAGGATACAGTTTATTGCCTTCCACTGTATGCACTCGACCCTTTTCAACGAAGCTACTATTGATCATGGGTTCCCATCCCCTTGAGATTCGATCAGGCGCACACATTCCAAAGGAATCGGCGGAACACTCAGCTGCATGATTAGCCTCCTCTTATTGTATGGGGGGTGAGGACCTCTACTGTAGCCCCGTGTTGGAAAGAGCCGGAACTGGAGGAGGGGGGGGGTGGGGGTACCGGGGATGTCATCTGTCGCTACCTTACAATGTCTTTATTGTAATAAAGAACGGTCTCATTCATAAAGCAGTGTATAAAAGGTCGGGCCTCAGAGAGGCTTTCAGAGAGCACCTCGAGACGATACCTTGTTGTCCGATCTGATGTGTTCTGCTCCGTCGGAATAAACGTGTTTCCTGTCTTCCTGTCTCCAGCGCCTGCCTCTTTATTTGATAATCTTCATAAGGTATTAGAGGCGTTTAACGCCGGGCAAAAGTTACTTAAGAAACATCGACTAAATTGCCTGACCATTTTTATTGCTCACCTTCAACAATTGGCGTCCCAACGTGTGGGGCCCATCAGCGACACGTGGATCCGGTGGGAGAGGTCCCAACGACAGAGTGAACGACTGCAACGATCGGAAGAGCTCCTGTCAGATAGACCCTCGTCTGACAGCCGATCATCTGAACTTCACTGGTTCCGAGCAGACCTCTCCCCGAGTGATCTTCGGTCCTGACTGGGAACCATCAGGAGTGCCACGGTAGTAACAGAGAGTGGAGGACGATCGGGCGCTGGAAGCGGAAGACGAGAAACTGTCCATACGGTCCGGGTAAGGTCGTGTAACACGACAAACTAAGAAATATTTGATTGTTTGATTGGAAAATACTAGTATTACTCTCCGAATTGTTGGTTCTCTTGGAGATTCTCTGTCTGCAAACAGAGGGATAAAAATATTCTCTCTTCCTTTGCATGCAGCGAAGGGTAGGTAACGCAGGCCTTTGCCCCCGTTGTAATCCGTCGTGCCTATCTTTTCTCCCCCACTGATTGATTGTTTGCCCGAACATTGTTTGTTCGAGGATTGTTTTTCTCGAGAATTCTCTGTCTACAAACGGGGAAGGGTAAAAGGTATTCTGTCCTCCTTTGCAGATAGTGAAGAATAGGTAACGCAGGCTTTTGCCCCCGTTGTAACCCGTCGTGCCTATTTCTTTCTCGCCATTGATTGTTTGATTGAACGAACATTACTTGTTCGATATTGGTTCTCTCTTTGGGTATTCCCTATTTGCGAATACTGAAGAATAGATATATTCTGTCTAGTCTTCGCGAGGTAGTGAAGGATAGGTAGTGCAGACTTTTGTCCCCGTTGTAACCCGTCATGCCTATCTTCTCCCCATTGGTCAGTA
Organism: Lissotriton helveticus; assembly: GCF_964261635.1. NCBI lineage: Eukaryota > Metazoa > Chordata > Amphibia > Caudata > Salamandridae > Lissotriton > Lissotriton helveticus. The sequence continues at coordinate 1,930,305,348 of NC_136065.1, forward strand.
GTTGGATCAGCCCGGACCGTTTATTAGAGATGAACCATCCAGCTCCATTGGAAGGCACCCCTAATAAGGACATGTTCACTAAACAAGGACTAGTCGCTATAGCTTATAGTAAGTTATGGCATAAATATACGAAAAGGGACCCCAAAAGTCAGTGGCCACTGATAGGTTCCTTTGATATTCATAAAATCGAGGCGCTAGAAGCAGCTGTTAGAATAAATAAGGCAACACCCACTCTGCTCGATAGTATCGGCATGTGGCGCAAAGAAGCAGAGCAACGAAGGAAAAGAGAAGAAACAAAAATAGGGAAAGAATTACGAAAGGCAGCCCACCTGGCAGCGAAGGAACTAGATGAAGAGATAAAAAGGAGAGAGGAAGTTAGACAAACGCAGGAATCGGGGTCGACAGGCCAATGCCCTGTTAGGACCCCCTCTACGCTCTACCCAGAAATGCCCCCCAAAAACCAGGCAAACGACGAGTTACTGCTAGGTCCTCCGATCATCTACATGCCCCCTCCTTATGCCCCCTGCCAGCCACTGGCACAGCACCTACCAGTCCTGAGTGCGGGCGAGGGTGACCCTAGCGCTAGTTCCCCGGCTCTTACGGCCTTCGCACCAGCCACATCGGGAACATCAGATGAACTCGAGACTAGCAAGCAGCTAACGGCAAGACCAAATAGGTTGAGCAAAGATGAGCGGGATGGGATTGATAAGATAGCAAAGACACTGGTAGAACGGAAAGAGAGCGAAGAGTATGCGATGAATATGCACAATTCACATGCCGGTAGCCACAGACGGCATTTTATTTTGCGGTTCAGTTACCACACCCTGAACGCATATGAGGATAGGTATCAGAATAAGGGTCCTGCTAAACTGACGGCTCTATATAGAAAGATCGATGTTGGAGATGGGACTGAACATGATGTGACGGACCTCTTCATGCAAATGCTTGAAGTCTTCCGCCACCTCACTGAACAGAAACCAGAGGTTAAGATCGCAGTCTCTGAAACGGTTGAGCACCCATTAGAAGTAGCCAACACTATGATGCCTATCAGAGAAGCCGCCCCCTACTGGGTTCCCCCAAGAGGTCAGGGAACAAACGACGATATTAACCACGCAGATGCAAAAGGGAGGGTTGTGTACAACTGGGTTTATCAACCATGGGATCGACAAGATATTTTAACCTTTAGGCAAACCCTGCCCGATTTAAGAAAGAACCCGACAGCATTTTATACCGAACTAAGTACAGCCCTGGGCTCAACCATAATGACTCTAGCGGACATTGATTTGTTTTTTGGGTTATGTCTGCCGGCTGACGTGTGGAAGCAAATCCGGAAGGCCAACCACACGGATCTGTTCGGACATACCTGGAATCAACTCAGTGAACTAGATAGGCAGCGAGAGCCCGGCAAGAAACCTGTAAAAGACGTACTGGAACTCCCGGACAAAATAGTGCAGAAGCTGAAGACATTGATCCCAGAGAAAAAGGTAGACTGGTCGATAGTCACGGCTTGCCGCCAGAAACCCCAGGAAGACGTATCAGAATATTTCTCCCGATTTGAGACAGTGTTCTCCGACTACAGTGGCCAAGACATGACCACCGCAACCGGACAACACCTATTCGTGCAAAACTACGTAAAAGGGCTATTACAAGAGGTCTCCCAGAAGTTACAGACGAGTGAGAGTAGTTGGGGGGCCTCCAAACCTGCAGCTATCCTTCAGATGGCTCAGTATTACGAACACCAAAAGAACGAGAACGAGAGGGCGACTGAGAGAAAGAAAAAGGACTTAAAAGAACGAGTGATGATTGCACAATTACAGGGAGTGACTAGAGGAAGGGAACAGTATAGGGGAAACTACCAGTCGAATGCCCCTAGAAATCCACGCCCTAGAGAGCGCACACCCACACCCGGCGCTCCACGAACAGACCTCGATGAGAACCAGTGTGCGTTTTGCAAAGGATTTGGCCACTGGAAGTCTCAATGCCCAGCCCTCCGAGAAGTGCTTAAGAATAACGAGACAAGGGAAATGACAAATGGCCCCAGGACTAGAGGGCAGGGACGAGGGCACACCCACGACACCAGCAATGACAGGCCTGGCAGACCGAACACATTTGACCGCCCCCGACAGAATCAGTGCCAACAGTCTGATTGCAACAATGTGTCATGCTTTGGGATTCCCCTACGCTGTCCCTTTAAGAAACCCGGTATGTAAGGAACCAGGAAACAGGGAACGACGCTTCACGTTCCTGCGTCAAGCTTCCCTTGTTTCCGGTTCCGTCCTATTCCTGTTTCCTGACTTGTTGTTCCTGGTTGAGTTTTGCTGTTGTCCGCTGTTAAGCGTTTTGCGCCCCCCAGCTCCAACTATTTTGTGGGCTCGCTTACGCTTTTGTTTATGCAGCGTCTTGCTGCCTCAGGCGTACTTTGCTGTGTGCCTTATCACTTCTCCCTTTCTCCTGTGCCTCGCCCGGCGGCCGGGCTTTGCTCGCCATCCGGCCGGGCACAGCTCCGTGGAGAACGTGTTCACAGATTCATTGTGAACTCCTTCGAATTACTCTGACACTTGGTTCCACCCGGCGGCCGGGCTTTGCTCCGCCATCCGGTGGGACTAGTTTTTCCTTTATTTTTCCCAGTATTTCTTTTTCTACACCTGACGGCCGGGTTTGAGCTCCGCTGTCCGGTGTAGTGTATTCCCCATTTCTTCTTTACATAGTTAGCCAGTTAGGTTTCTCCCTATTTTTTCCTGTCCCCGTTCTGTCCCCTCCTTACCTGCAAGGTCCCTGTTTCCAGGATCTTCCACTATACTTTCAGTTATTCTGGAAACCCCGTCCTTGGTATTTCGTGGCACTCTTGCGTGGATCAGGGTGGGTGCCTCTATTCCTCACTACAGGGAATCACGGTAAGAGCGTTCATGCGCTACCAATCTTTTGTGCCTTATTATTGATACATGTGAATAGACTGTATAGATTTCGTTTGGTTCTCATAGATGGTGGTAATTCATAAAGACATCTGCAGAAGAGATGAAATGAAGGTTCTTTGTGTACCAGACAGTATTGAAGGGGTCTTCAAAGGCAGTTCCAAGATAGTCGAAGTAAGAAGGATTGATTAGAGCACTATCAAACATACAACATCTAGCCTATAGTACTCATTCCAATAACTGTCATCCTTATCATAGCTCCAGACGCTGTACCTTATTTCCACCTTCATCTGCTAAATCAGCGACATATTAAGAACCTGGGGTACGTGATATGTTTATGTACATGCATACTTAATATTTCATTTATTGGAGTAGAGCTAGAGTGTTTTGTTTACTCTTGTCATTTCAGCCTACCTGTTTTCCTGTTACCTTCATTGAAGCACCCCATATTCACTACTGGAGATTGCCATCAGCCAACATTGTCTTCCCCCCTCTTTCCTTGTTTTGTTTCCCTGTTTTCCCCTGGCGTGTCTCTCGTACTCTAGTGCTTGATAGAGTCGGAAGACCGCAGGGGAAGGCTGCGGACTACTCTTCGGATTCCTGACGCTCCTGTGGAAACAGCCTGCAATCCTTACACAATGCCCACGACTCTGCATAGGACTGCCAGGGGCGAGGGAGGGATCCAGTCGAGCTCTGTGTTGACCAGCAAGGTCCTTACGTCACCGCTAAGGTCCTGGGTACAAAGTCTCCATTTTTGGTAGACACTGGAGCGACACGTAGTGTATTATCAAAGCGACTGATTCCAAGGGCACCCTTGTCTGGCTCACACATTACATCGATAGGTTTCGATGGAACGCCCTCCACCAATCCCCTGTCTGTACCTATCTCCTTTGACCTAGGAAACAACCCCACGGACACAACATTTCTGCTCTCCTCCAACTCCCCTGACGCCATTATGGGTAATGACTTGCTAAAACATTTCCGAGCTACTATTAGATGTTCCCCAGATGGAGTCCGAGTCATCCTGTACGACAACCCGAGCATGTCCAGATCCTGCCCCGCACGACATATGTACTCTATAACCGATGCTGACCGATCCTTGCTCGACACCCTACCCCTGTACCTATGGACCAGAAACGACTCGGATGTAGGACAAATGATGATCGACCCTGTACACATAACTGTTCGACCAGACGCAATACTCCCGAAACTCCCACAGTACTGGATATCGCCTGAAGGCGAGAAGGCATTGGTAGCGATTATTCAGTCCCTGGTAGATGCAGGAGTGGTAGAGGAAGTGGTTAGTAATGTTTGCAACAGCCCTATCCTACCCATTGTTAAGAAGCAAAGTGAGAGAGATGAGAAAGCGTACCGCTTTATCATCGACCTGCGAGAAGTCAACAAAGTGGTGGTGCCACAGTACCCCGTAGTCTCAGACCTCGCCACCATTCTGACCCTCATCCCGTCCACTGCCACCACCTTCACCGTTATTGATCTCAAAAATGCATTTTTCTCTATCCCCATCCATCCAGACAGCCGTTATCTCTTCGGCTTCACATTAAGAAACCGTTCGTACCGATTTTGTAGAGCTCCTCAGGGCTACACTGAAAGTCCCAGCATTTACAGCCAGGCCCTCAAAAGACAGCTGGACGCCGTCCAGCTACCAGATGGAGTGGTGTTGATCCAATAGGTCGATGATATCCTTTTGGCGGCCGACACCACTCCTCTTGCAATCATCGCCACTATCCAACTCTTGCACTTTCTTGCGGAGAATGGCCACAAAGTCTCCAAAAAGAAACTGCAGTTCTGTCAACCTCAAGTGACATACCTAGGTCATCTCCTGTCCAAAGAAGGGAGGAAACTTACACCCGACCGAATCCAAACCATCCTAGATACCCCCATTCCAAGAACGCAGAAGCAAGTCCGTTCATTGGTGGGCCTTAACGCTTTTTGCCGACAATGGTTACCAAATTTCAGTCTCGTCATAAAACCCCTACTTTCCCTGTTGGCCAAAGATGTTCCCTTCCCACTCCCTTGGACCCCCGAATGCCAAGCATCCTTTAAGAGTTGCGAGACGCCCTTTGCTCGGCACCCGTCCTAGGAACACCAGATTACTCCAAGCCCTTCTCTCTCTTCACTCACGAAAGGGAGGGATGCGCATTGTCTGTTCTAACTCAGCCCATCGGCTCCAAACAACGCCCTTGTGCCTATTTCTCTGCCACTCTTGACCCAGTCGCCAGAGCTTTACCTGCCTGCCTTCGAGCGGTAGCCGCCGCTGCTGTCTCTATCCGTCAGAGTGAGGGAATTGTACTTTCAAACTCTCTCACGGTGTTAGTACCCCACGCAGTTGACACCCTTTTGAACCAGACCAAGACCCAACACCTGACTAGTGCACGACTGACGGGATACGAATTGACTCTACTTGCACCCCACATCACTCTTAAGAGATGCACGACTTTGAATCCTGCTACACTGCTGCCCTTGCCTGAAAATGACCCCGATGTGCCCCCTATACACGACTGTGTGACCCTCACGGACAAACAGACCAGAAGTAGAATTGACCTTAGAGACACTGCTTTTACAGACCCTGATGGAGAACTATGGGTAGACGGTTCTTGTATCAAACTCCTAGACGGCACCACCTCAGCTGCCTATGCGGTGACGACCGCCCGAACAGTAGTTGAAACAGCCCGTATCACGCAACGATCCGCACAGGCGGCAGAACTAATTGCCCTCACACGAGCATGTATCATAGCAGCAGGAACCACGGCGAACATTTCCACGGACAGCCAGTATGCCTTCGGGGTGGTTCATCATTTTGGGCTCTTGTGGAGGGAAAGGGGATTCCTGACGTCCCATGGCACACCCATTCTCCATGGAGATCTAGTCTCCGCCCTGATCGAAGCAGTTCTCCTCCCCGAACGATTAGCAGTGATCAAATGCCAGGCACACAAGAAGGTGACGGACTTAGTTGGACAGGGAAATGCAGTGGCCGACATCACTGCCCGAACCACAGCTGAGAATAGGACGACGACACATATGTATGTGACCAGGTCACAAGCAGAAAAATGGACTGACGCTAGGGAAACGATCAAGGACATCCAGTCGGCCAGCACACCTCACGAACTAACTGAGTGGGCACGGGTGGGTTTAAAGGACAACGAAGGCTGCTGGCGGACACAAGACACAAACAAGTGGTTGTTGCCTGACTCATACTTGATCCCCATACTGACTATGGCACACTCCCCTGCACACATAGGTTCTGCCCCCATGATTGAACTCATTTCCAAAGTCTGGCACAACAACAAAATCCCCGACTCAGCCAAACGCCTGGTTCAGCAGTGCCTTATCTGCCTACAACACAACCCCGGGAAAGGAACTGTGGTACCCCGGGGAGGGTTTGGGACCCCCGACCACCCCTTTGAAGTCCTTCAGATGGATTACATCCAGCTGGAAAGATGCCAAGGCTTGAAGTATGTACTAGTCATTGTATGCGCTTTCAGCAAATGGGTGGAAGCCTATCCAACCCGAGATAACACTGCCATGACTACTGCCAAAGTACTACTGAAAGAGTTTTTCCCTCGCTACGGCCTTTGCCGAATTTTATGGAGCGACAATGGCCCCCACTTCATAGCTGAAGTTATCCAACTAATCCTGAAGGGGCTGGGGGTAAAACAAAGGTTCCATGCGGTCTTCCACCCCCAATCCGCTGGCCTGGTTGAGCGACACAATGCTACACTGAAACTGAAACTGTCAAAAATAGTGGCCACCACAGGACTTAAGTGGCCAGATGCCCTCCCACTGGCATTGCTATCGATGCGCTCCACTCCCACTAAGCACCACTTGACCCCCTACGAGGTGGTGTTTGGGCGACCAATGAACCTCTGGACTGCCCCCAAACCAACCTCCATTCACGACGTCCCCGACGTCCTGCTGTCAGATTATTTGTGCAAATTAACTAAAACGTTGTCTGTCATTCATCAACAGGTGCAGCAGGCCATCCCCGATGCTTCCAGGGGCCCCGGTCACGATATCCAACCGGGAGATTATGTTCTAGTCCGGAACTTTCAACGAGCTAAGAGTCTGGAACCCCGGTGGACGGGCCCCTGGCAAGTACTGATCACCACTCGGACGGCTCTTCGAGTGGAGGGAAAGAGGCACTGGCTGCACGGCCATCACTGCAAGAAGGTCTCCTCGACCCTGGCCACGACAGAAAACGTCGACACCCAAGAAGAGCTCCTGAACAAAGACCGGCCATCACTGGACTGCTATCCTGATACCGAGGCACTTGAACGTGCAAAATTCTCTGATCCCACTGTGCCATCCCGGGAAGGGTATTTCCTGCGTCGAAAGGGGGGAGCTTCGGCTAAGTAGACCACGGACTAAGTTGAAATCTCAGAACGGTGGCCTAAAACAACCAAGGGTCACCCAGAGAGAAGCTAAACAAAGTCTGTGGTTCTGCCCACTACCGAGCACCTTGAAGATGAAGATGATGGAAGCGCCAGACAAGAAGATGATGGAAGCGCCAGATAAGAAGATGATGGACGCAACCGGAAATACCCACTGCAGGAACCCAAAGACTGACAATTTGCACAAATCAAAGACAATCGCCTTCTTCATCCTCTTTCTCTTTTGCCTCCTCCTCATGACTTCCTTCTGGATCTTGGAGGACAGCACACCCGCTCATCAGATATTGCTAGCCACTGTACAGCCAACCACCATGAAAGAGCATCACTTGATTTCCCTTTCGCCTCAGCTCCGAGAAAGGCGTAGGGAGTTCTGGAACAATTGCTTCGTGCAACTGCTGCACCAGCACAACCTTGCTACAAATGCCACGAACTGCTGGATCTGCGGGTTGCTCCCGCATGCCACTGAACACTCCATACCTTTCATCCCTTCTCCTTTCTCAGTTCACGGCTCCTGCCTCGCTTGGTTGATCCTCTTGCAGGAGAGCCACAAGGACAACACCGCTTCTGGTCAGACAGTGTCACACTTCTACTATGGGTTCTGGCTGAACAAAACAGGAAGAACGTCTGCCCCCATTTGTCCTATGGCCTCAGGTTCCGCCTTCCTTATGAACATCCCTGCCAAAGAAAGAGTCGAAATGCAAGTGCTCCACAATCCAGCCAGACCCACCTTCTCCCACCTGCGGAAGCAAACGGCTGCCACCCTGACCGTGGCCCTGTCTGTCATCAATGTCACAGGACTCATGCCTCGAAGGCCAAGGAACGCAGCTGGTGGGGTCACAGTTCCTGCCGCATCACCAGAACATTGGTCTCAGTTGATCCTCCTTCCTTTGTTGCTTCTCCGAATATGTACTTTGTTTGTGGCACCAAAGCTTACACCTGGCTCCCAAAAGGTTGGAGGGGTACGTGCTACATCGCCTTCATTCTTCCTCCCACGTATGTGGCCTCAGCCTACCATCACCGGCAAAAGCGCGCCGGAGACGTTGGACAAGCCGACTCCACCGGAGCGCAGTTCCTGGATGCAGCGAAGGGACTTGTTCCTCTGTGGGGACCAATGGCGAACAGCCGCGCTATCCGACATCTGGCTCAAGCAGTAGAAACAACCATTAACATCACGGCTGGCATCCTCGCTAACAACACGGCTGAGCTTCAGGCAGTCCGCCTGGTGGCTCTCCAAAACCGCCTTGTTCTAGATGTGATTCTGGCCGACCGTGGAGGAGCATGCCGCATCATCGGCTCCATTATTTACAACAAGGGGTGGTGATGGACAGAGTCTCTGAATTAAGCAGAGTACTCTCACCCAGTCAAGAGATCAGGGCTAGATCCAACACCGTTTTTTAGCTCATTGCACCATCCCAGTTTCAGAACCTGGCTGTATGCAAATTAGTCTGTCCCTGGCCCAGTGCATCATGGGAACAGGGCAGACCAGACTACAAAAGCCAATTCTTACACTGGGAAGGAAACAAGCTTCCGGGGACCGGTTTCTGCCATTTCAGGCGTCTTCGGCCCGGCTTGCTTGAATCCTGATGGTGCAATGAGCAAGGGACTCACATCTGAGTATACCCTTCCACGCTTAGGGTGGACAAAATTATTTACAACAAGGGGTGGTGATGGACAGAGTCTCTGAATTAAGCAGAGTACTCTCACCCAGTCAACATCGGCTCCAGCTGTTGCACCTACGTGCCAGATAACTCGCCTTCAGTCTACAAAGCAATTGAACACCTCCACAGACTATCCTCAGAGGTTCACCAAGAGCAAGAAGGATGGTCGCTTGGAGGCTGGTTTTGGGACACCTTGAAGGACTGGGGGTGGAGGTTGTTTTCATTTATATTGATACCAGTCGTGGTACTGTGTGGGTGCTGCTTAGGTATTCAATGTCTGCCACCTTTGTGTTCACTCATTTCTAACTGTATGTGCCCTAAGACTTTGGACTTCAGACCTGAGCACATGAGTCCTCTCTATGAGATAGAGATACGTGGTCTTATGGGGATAGATCCGAATTGACAAGCTGGCGAGACATGTTAAAAGGGAGGACTGTGGAATTTTAGTTTATGAACTGAACATCATCTGCGCCATCTTGTCCATTCCTCAGACTCACGTATGAGCATACACGGCAGCCATTTTAGGTACCATGGTCTCCCTGTTTACGATCGGTCACCAGCACACTTCCCTGACCCTGCAAGCCTCCCCCATGCACCCTGACTGCCTCCGCTCTCACATGTACAAGTCATGACCTCTCCTTCCACATGACTCTGTCTCTGGGAGTCACACCCCGCGCCTGACCGACACCTCCTTTCCTTCCATGAATGCCCCTCTTTCGATAAATCCTCCCTCTACGCTCGATTATCCACACTGACCCTTTCTTTCATGAATACCTCTCCTTTGATGACCCCTTCCTCTGAGCCTGATTGTCTGTACGGACCGCTGGTCATCCCTTGGCCTGAGGATACAGTTTATTGCCTTCCACTGTATGCACTCGACCCTTTTCAACGAAGCTACTATTGATCATGGGTTCCCCACCCCTTGAGATTCGATCAGGCGCACACATTCCAAAGGAATCGGCGGAACACTCAGCTGCATGATTAGCCTCCTCTTATTGTATGGGGGGTGAGGACCTCTACTGTAGCCACGTGTTGGAAAGAGCCGGAACTGGAGGAGGGGGGGGGGTACCGGGGATGTCATCTGTCGCTACCTTACAATGTCTTTATTGTAATAAAGAACGGTCTCATTCATAAAGCAGTGTATAAAAGGTCGGGCCTCAGAGAGGCTTTCAGAGAGCACCTCGAGACGATACCTTGTTGTCCGATCTGATGTGTTCTGCTCCGTCGGAATAAACGTGTTTCCTGTCTTCCTGTCTCCAGCGCCTGCCTCTTTATTTGATAATCTTCATAAGGTATTAGAGGCGTTTAACACCGGGCAAAAGTTACTTAAGAAACATCGACTAAATCGCCTGACCATTTTTATTGCTCACCTTCAACACAAGTGTAGTGTAGTTCCTATATTACCAATAGGCTCTGCGCATTGGAATAATATATCCTATAGATTTGACGTGGGACTGAGGTCTACTAGGTCTCTATCGAATATACTAGACTTAATTGTGAGTGCCAGCTAGCTCAGAGATCACTAGCAACTTTCTCGAATACACAAGAAGGGATCAGTTTCTGATAACCGCATAAACATGACAACTTTGTTTCCCAAGAATAAGAAATGTATCTCTAGAGTCGCAGAAACAATAGATAGTTATTTTACTCAGTCAATTGTGCATGCTTCGTTTCACCAGTGAAAATAGAGAGACTGGCGTTTTCAATAAAAGGATTTATTGAACAGTCTTCTTCCTCATGCAGAGGAAATAAACTGCTACAATCGTAATACTGGTTGCAAAGTACAATGCGTACAGTACGAAGAGTATTATAAAATAATACTGTAAAAGCATGAAATGGTTTCTAAGCCATAAAATACATAGAATACATACATTAATAAATAAAGACGAAAAGTACTCAACTGGTGCTTCTAAAATACGCCTACCCCGGTGTACCTAACCTAGGTCTAGTACATGGGAAGAAGTAAGTGAGGTGTAGCTTAGTTTCAGTATTCTTTGCCAAGAATCTATCCAAGAATTCTCTAAGGGTCTAACCAGATCCGTACCTTGGTTTAGAATGAAGGAGGTCTGGTATCTCTCTCTCAGGACTCGATTTCCCAACAACCCGCAAGGGTAGGTTGGAAACACTGGAGCTGAATTTCTCGGCAAGAGAAAAGACCGCGTCTCTCTCAGTGCGTATGCTGGAGGGTCGGCTTCCTTGGGCACTTGCTGTAGCAGGGCGTCAGGCAAGTAGACAGTCGAACTGCTCCAAACCACTGTGTGTTTGCTTGGGCAAATGTGGGCATATTTATACCTTGAAGGTGCTTTGTTTGACGTAAAGTTGGACATAATAACGTCATGAAAGACTCAGTTATTTGAAAACTCCATGAGTTCTTGGATAAATCAATATCAAGCAAGGGGAAGTCCCTGACTGCTGAAGGCGGGTTTTTCCATGAAATCGTTGTGGATTTTCGGAACTAGTGGAAGTAGTCATGCCGTATTTGGACTGCATAGGCTAAGTCTAAATATGGTTATGATTTCTATGCCTATATGAGGATAGGGTGATTTATACCTATATATGGGCATGAATCTGAAAAATTACACTAGGATCCTAAATTCATGTACAACACAAGCATTCATCAAACAAATATGCAAATGATTAAATATTTTATTTAATTCACACACAAATATTTAAAAAACGAACATTTAATCGGAAGGTTGAAGCTGGTCTAAATTCAATTGAAGGCACTCATCGTGCATACTATAATCCGTTTGATGCGTTTCCACTGCTCCCACAAATCAATCTGAGGATACTAATTTTATTTTTAGCTTCCAGTTTCAAATTCTGTCACATTTACAGAACATTTTGCTTTATTTATATACACTTTATTGATCTGCTAATAATATAACATTTTCTACGCAGTCATGGACCTCCAGTAGTGATACAAAAAGGGATGATGGACCTCCAGTAGGCTTTGTGGACCCCCAGAGGTTTCTGGACCACAGGTTAAGAAACACTGTCTTAGATTATTTGGCACAGTAGATTAGGCACAGTTTTATTGATCCGAATTAGCTATGTATACCACAGATGTGGGTAGGGCATTTAACTCTGGTAATTGTTAGATTTTGTGAACCAACCTTCAACACATTGGGAAAAATAGAAATGTGGCAACTCAGACATTTAAGAGATCCAAATGTGCTGGTTTAACAGGCATTCGTCAAATGAAGTCTGATCGTTTGTAACCTTGTTTTTCTTCCGACCCCGTTCGATCATCATGAGACCTGGCACACAGCAACATAGCTGAGGGAGCTAATTGTGTGCCAGATTTTGTTGTGATTCATCACAAAATGCCAAAAAATGTGTAGCAAAGCAAACGGACAGTTTTAGTAATATGTACCATGAACTGTGAACTATGGAAAACATTACAGATTGTAACACCCTATTGCCAGCCCCCAACCCTCTCTGCAAGCGTTACCACTGTCAATTCTACTACGATTATGAGCATTGAGGACCAAATTATCTAACAAAAAATGCAAATATTGCAGCATATTCTGTGGCAACATCACTTTTATCCAGGACACCTAGAAATAACTTTTTCTGTGAAATTTTTAAAACGTGACAAATTCAGTAAACATAATCCTGCAGCAAAACTTGAAGCTTCAGAATCACATTAATCCACTGGCCCTCAACACTGTCTTATCAAAAATGTATTCATGAAAGGTAAACAAATCCTAAACATTGTAATTCAAATCAGCACCCATTGCTAGCTGCATCTTGAAACATGTAATAACCTAAATGAACTGAAAATACTTTAAAAAACACATCATGGATAACTTGCAATATGGCACTACATTGCAATCTCAGGATTCTGGTTACATTAACGTATCACCTGACCCTCGGCCTTGTTTTTTGTAATGTCACTATAACCCCTCATTGACAATATTGGAACAAATTAAAGAGCCTAAGAATTTAATTTGGAACCACGGAAGAGAAACAGCTGTCAACAAATAAAATAAAAAGATGCAGAGATCCAATTACCATGTACCATGTAAATATTTTAATTGGTTAAGAAACAACTTTGCAAAGCAATAGTTTACGCATTATTCTCGGCAATTTGTATTTGGTTATAAAATAAAGTACACAATTGTGAATGTTCTAAGATCGATTTATAAACATATTTTTTTATTTTGAAAAATTATAATCACATTCTTCCCCCTTCAACACATTCGGTCAGGGCCTTCCTGCCCATAAATAACCGAAGTGGATTTTCTGTGTTTCTGTTTCAAACAGCAAATGTTCCCTTGCCAACAAAGCACAGTAGAGCATCAAATTAGAGAAGATTATTTCCTGAGGGCTTTTAAGGGACCCCCCTCATATAGACAAAAAAGTATAGGTGTAGTCATCCTCAAACTGACCACTGAATAGTTCAAGGAAGGCATTTCTGGAAAGTGCCACTGTGCATGGAGTTTATTCATTTCTGTTGAGTGTCCTCCTTTCTTGAGACAGACTTTGTCTTCTTTAGTTATTTAAACATCTATGTACATCTTGATCTCAAATGACCCATCTCCCAACATATTAGTGGAGAGCTTTGTATAGGAAATATAACATTTACTTTCATACTAAAGTGTCAATTCAGTAAGGGTAAAGAGGTGATGCTTCTATTTTTTCTTCCTTTACTCACTTATAAGCAGCCCTTACAATATAAAAAAAGAATTAACCATGGGGCTTAAAACTTAAAGTACAAATCACACAATACCCAATCAGAGTGCAGCTATATAATATTGCTTCTCCAATACAACATCTCAGCCCTTTTCTTTGGGGTTGTGTGTCTGTGACAGTTCTCTGAATTCCTCATTTCTATTCTGCTTTTGGGCATTCTACCTTCTGAATCAAAAGCATAACTAATTTGGCACACAACTTCTTCCTGTAAATATCTTAATTTTAAAGCTGTGCAGCAAAACCATCAATATATCACGGATGAACCACATGTTAAGAATAGGGTGTCTCTGAGTGTATTGATAAATGAATCGCTTTCAATAATTTCACAATGCTACTGATTGTTGATCTTTCACAGTTAGCCAAATGTTGATAACCTGCAAACTTGTGTTCTGTAAAACTGTACATGATATGATGGATTTCCTTTGGAGTTCTGATCTCCTCTGTCACCTGTTGCCTTCAATTCCTAGGAGTAGGTAGATATCTGGGAAAAGAGCCACCCACCCACAAACAGAAAGTCAGACACTGCAGAAATGTGAAAGTCAGGCAAGAGGCAACTGAGGAGGAACCAAAAGAGTGGGGCCTTCAAAAAGTGGGCGCCTGTAACAACTCCACAAGCACCTAGCTAGAACAAAATTTGGATGTTAAAGGGAAGCCGCACTGGAAGAGAGAAAGATGCTGAAAGTCCTGCCAAGTGAGTACACCAGGGGCACTCATCTAACCTACATGCCCTGGGTACTAGAGTATGCCATATACTAGGGACTCACAGGTAAGTTTGCCATTTCCAATTGGGTACAGGAAATTCGACATACACTTACTTAAGGGTCAGGGCACTGGCATGCAGGTCTGGTTAGCAGATCCAAGAGCACTCTCGGAGTAAAAAAACAGCAGCATCAGTCGAAAAACTTAGGGGGTTACCATATAAAAAGTAGCATTTGCACACAAAAACTAATAATAAAGAAAGTGCTATGGAAGCCAATACATTTAAATTATTTCAATGTACTATTACAAACATCCTTAATGTAATACGTTTCAAATATCCTTTTTCAAATACCCTTAACAGGTATAACAGTAAGTATAAAGAGAACAGTGAAATATACCACTATCAGCTGCTGAGTGGCAAATAAATGGATGATGAGGTGGTGTCTGATAGAAAAGATATATATATTTCTGGCCCTGGATAGATTACTCTGGTTTTTAGGGATTCACAGTCTCATGGTTAAAGAAGTCTTTTCCGTATTGTGAAGGCTACTATTTAAGCTAGTGTAAGAAGGTAAAGTGTAATCATCGCCTCCTGTGAAGACACCTAGTTTTATTACCTTTTAAAGGCTCCAGGATTTATTCGTTAATTAAAAACTTAACATAAAAGGAATAGGTTGGTTTCTTATAGAATTACCTAATGAAGACCAATTACTAGTAAGTGCAATCTCCCATATTCTAAGCAGCCAGAGTTACTTCTCAGTAAATTCAAGGATGCAATCTTTCTCAACAATAGGACCTGTTGCCATGCAATACCTTTAACCGCGTTTAATTGCTTCTCTTCACCTAAACTACTGATTTCTGAACCAAACTGCATCTAAAGCACCACTTTAAGTCATATTTTTGTTAAACCACCAGGTTTTTTGTGCCAATGTAGCTGCTCTTACATAATTCACATGTTTACAGTCGTTCCATGCTGGTGACAGAGTAGTCCAAATAGTTATAAACCCTTAGTTATCCTAACACACACCTGATCATCTTTAAATGGGATTTAACCTTGGGCCACTCAAAAATGATTTTGTTGATTAATAAATCATAATTTTAGGCATGTTCTGAGAACAGGAATAGAGCGGGGGTGTAAAGAAGTGTAGAGAGAAATGTAGAGAAACATTTTTATACATATATAAATAGGGACATTAAAAGAGATGTAGGGGGCGTGGCTAGGCACGCAATGGCGGCAGTCACACTCTGGTAGAGCTCTGCGCTGAGCTCCCCTTCCCTGGGCCAATTCTCCGCTCATTTTCCCTGCAGCTGCCTGAAACAGCGAGCGGACCATCGCGGAGGTAATACCGGCCTGCCGGCCGACTTTGGAGCTGAGGAGTCGATCCTGGCCGCACCGGACCTTCCCGGAGACCTCCTGCGGGATTCACTGCTGCCCGGCCGGCGGGCGTGGATACGTGAGGCCGTGGCCCTGAACTGCCTGCTGGGCCAGCGCATGCGGCCTGGGAACTGTTGCGCACGGCCCGCCTGCCCACCGGCAGCAAGATCTGATGCCCTCCCGCCTTTCGGACCCAGGAAACACGACACTCCCGAGGATTTGCTGGGGACCCGGACCTGGGGAGAATGAAGACCTCCTCCTGAGTTGCCTGTTGCTCCGGTGAGGGCTTGAAGCGTGAGCGCTGTCACCCGGCTGCTGAGTGCCATGGTTGGGGGTGCTGCGATCCCCTGGAGGACTACACCAAACGCCTCAGCGAGATTGAGACGCCAGGAAAGGGGGCCTGACCCCAGGGCTTGCCAAATAGTCGCCGGTGCGCAACGGGGGCCCTCCTCACTCGCGGGTGAAACCTGAGTGGCAAGAAAACCTCGCTAGGTACCTGGATTGGTCGCCGCGGCCCGTGCAGAGGGGACGCCGGAAGCCTGCAGGAGCCATCACCCTGAAGTAAGGCGCGCACTCACGGCACCCGGCTGGCTGGAGCGCTTCTTGGCCCCGGTCACCACAAGACTCCCCCAGGCCCCCGCGACCAGCTGACTTGGGGGAACTGGAGGAGGGTGTCCTGCTGAACCTTTGACGGAGGGTCGGGGCCACCGGAGGTGCGACAGATAGAGAGACGCGGCCCTGGTGTTAGCGTGTGAGACGGGGCCCCGCATGAACTAAGAAATCCTGCGCTGCCATTTTCATCACTGGAAGTCGCCTACTCCCCCGCGGTTAACCGTGGTGCCGTGACGCTGTAATCATGAGCCCTCAGATCCTCCAAGATCCCCCCCCCACGAACCTACCGTCTACAGCAGCTGCCCTACAACTACTAGGACTGCAAGCCTCCTGCTGACCGTTATTGCTGTCCACACCGAGAAGAGGACGAGAGCTGGCACCTACTAGCCACGCTGATGCACCTGCTTGGTCCAAAAGCTAGAGGCGCCCATCGTCATCGGCACTCGCGGCAACACCCTGCTGGCTGCGCTGGGGGCGTTGTACACCCTATTACCCCTCTGACCTTAGGAACCACCTGGCCTTTTACAACCACGAACTAGGGAGCGCCTCGCAATCAAGACCCCCAGAGAACTCTGTCTGGCTAATAGTTTCGTTGCTCTGCCCATGTCCGGAGGGGTAAGAACACGCACTGGCACTGGGGGTGCCCTACTGAAAGGGAAGACAGACAAGACCTTGAGGAAAATGGATACCGACCAGGTGACCACAAGGCTGGATAGCATGCTCGCTGTCATGGAACGCCTGGAAGAATCACTCCAGTAGAACCGAACTTCATTGGAAACCAAAATAGACAGTGTCGCTATTGACCTAACCCACCTAAGGGAAGATCATAAGAAACTGGCAGATCATACCAAGGTCCTGGAAGGAACGGTGACAGATCTTGAGCCCCGAGTCAGTCAGAAGGACAAACATGTGCGGGACCTTCTGAATAGGGTCGAATTTTTGGAAGACCGTGCCGAGGATGCGGAAGGACGGGCACGGAGGAACAACATCAGACTCGTGGGAATACTGGAAAAATGGGAGGGCAACAATCCCGCCCACCGTGTAGAGGACTGGCTGCGGACCATACTGCCGGAAGGCGCGCTTTCGCTCTACTTTGTGGTGGAAAGGGCACACCGAGTACCGACGAGGCCACTTCCCACGGGCTCCAACCCGAGACCACTGCTCCTCCGGATCCTCAACTACCGAGATCGTGATTCCGTCCTACGGGAGGCCAGGAGACTTGGAGAAATTCGCATAGACAACACCACGGTGATGTTCTTCCCAGACTACACTGTCCAAGTGCAACGTCAAAGACATTCCTTCCTTGAGATGAAAAGACGACTACGCACTGCAGGTCTCAAATATTCCCTCCTTTTTCCCGCGAAGCTGAGGGTGGTGGCACGAGACAAAACTTACTTCTTTACTAGCCCTGAAGAAGTGGACGCCTGGCTTGATGGCGGCACTGACACGGCACCCAGGTAAACACAAGATTTAGTGGTGAGATCACGAGCACGTGGACCGAGGCATCGCCGCAGGAATAGAGGGCCTCAGACTCAACGCACGGAAGAAGCGGCCCGCCGCTCCCCGCCTGCGGAACAGATTATTCAGGAACAACAGGATGCACTCCGCAGGGTCACCGAACTTAGCAGCTCCCCGGCATCAGATGCCGCACCGGGCGCCAGCCCACGGGTGCTCCCGAGCGATGATGAAGCCATCTATGGGATACCAGATTCTCAACTTTCCGTGGATCTACCAGATATCACACCACAGACAGCAGACCTACTCAATTGAGATCACACGAGGAGCCCTGGCGGAGCTTGCCAGAATGACGGCGTTCTGAATGTGGCCTGGATGGACTCTGCTGTGCCGTTGAAGCTCGGTGGCGTCGGGGGCGGCTTCCTTGCCCCCGGGACGGACGATGGAGATGGGACGCAGTGAGTATTGTTCTAGTCACCCGACCGCTGACACGGTACTGCAGTGGGAGGGCCTCCCCTAAACCTTCACCACCCATTGGCCTCTGCCCATGGGAGACTGACCATGCCTATGGCTCGGGAAATGAGGCCTCATTTACTTTGTTCCGGAACGGCTGACTGGGCCGTGACTCCTGCATTGCAGGCTGGGCCACATTCACCCAACAAACTCTGGCTACGTGATGCCCAAACCAAACAGCCCAGGGAGGGATGGTGATCTCCCTCACTACACAGGTTGCTGTACTGCTGAGACTGTGCCTAGCACGTAACACCCCCTAGACTTGAAAGGTTGTTCCTCTCGATCGAGAGTATGGACGGTGGCATGTTCGGCTACTGCCCTTTTGGTATTTACCAATGGTTCTTAACTTTGTTATTTAATCACGACCCTTTTTGTGTATTCCCAGGATATGATATTTGTGTCAAGAGATGACTTTAGATGTGATCGATGGGGGTGTGTGGCGGGTCCGGGGTCGGCTAATGTAATGGGGAGAGGGGGGGGGGGGAACTGCCTGAATTGATACCATGACTGCGATAAAAATCTGCACCTGGAACATTAGAGGCATGCACACACCATCACTCCGCTATCAAATATTCTCATACCTCAAAAGACACCGAGTTCAAATTGCGCTCTTGCAGGAAACACACTTGAACAAGACGGAAGCGCTAGCGCTACGCCGTCGATGGAGAGGGCAATTGTACGTGACAGAATACTCCTCATATGCCCGTGGGGCGCTGCTATGGGTAAGACCTTTGCAATGACGCATTCTCACGCTGATCCGGAGGGCAGGTATGTGCTTGTACACGGCCGTCTAGACGGGCAACCTGTGGTTCTGGCATCCATATACTCTCCCAATATAGACCAGGGGGGCTTTCTTGCACATCTATCGGAGAAGCTGGCACCCTGGCATGGAGTCCCCTGGATACTCGGGGGCGATTACAATTGCAAACTGGACGCAACACTAGATCGTTCTGCTCCACCCCGGCCTGATGCCCCGTCTCGTGGCACCATGAGGGCGCTCATTCAGTGGGCGGCACAGTGGGACCTACAGGACACCTGGCGCACTCGCAACCCCCAACACTAAGGTGTACTCCTACTACTCGGGGGCACACACACTGCATGTACGCCTGGACAGATACATGGTGTCATCGGAACTGTTGCCCCTTATTGCAGACACACAGTATCTGAGCCGAACACATTTGGACCATAACCCACATACACTGGACATAACATGGGAACGCCAGCAGCCACCCATACCTACTTGGCGATTACAGCCCGCCCTATTGCTAGACGCCCCCTTCCGAGACTCCCTACAAACCTGTGTAGCGCAATACTTTGCAGATAATTCTGGCACAGCGTCCACCCCGCAGATCGAATGGGACGCCTTTAAGGTCGTGATTAGGGGGCATTGCCTGGGCACACAGGGACATCTGCAGAAAAAACTGGAGGTAGACCTGCAACGAGTGGAGACTGATTTGCTCCGCCGAGAGCAGGAGGTGTTGACAGGAGCCAATGGGCCGCTACTTACAGCTCGCAAGGAACACACACGACTGCTGGAGAGGCTATGTCACCTTAACTATGCGGCCCACTCGGCGCGCACACATCACCTTAGCGACAAACCCGGGAAATTTCTGGTCTGGCTTGTCAGCCAGGAAGACCGTACTACACCAGTGACTGCCATTCACACTGCTGAGGAAGGGGTGGTATACACTCAGAGCAAAATACACAGAGCTTTCGTGCGACACAACCGGGCTTTATACCGGTCTCAGCTGAGAGTCTCAACTGGCGCTATCACAGATTATCTCTTAGATATACAATTGCCACCCCTCACAGCTGCGCAGCAGGGGGACCTGGGGGCGCCACTCACACCGGAGGACTTGCGCGAAGCCATTTTCGCTCTTTCCAATGGCAAATCGCTTGGCCCAGATGGGCTGCCCACCGAATTTTTTAAAACATGCTCAGAAATCATAATCCCAGAGCTGCTAAAAATGTATACTGCTGCAATAGATGACTCGGCGCTTCCTACCACGCACAATGAGGCCACTCTCGTCTCGCTCCTGAAGCCTGGCAGGGACGACAACAACGTGGGGTCATACAGACCTCTTGCCCTATTGAACACCGATTACAAAATCTTCACTTCAATCTTGGCTCGGCGCCTAGCCACTGTGGTCCCTACCCTTATACATCGGGACCAGAACGGCTTCGTACCTGCGCGAAGCACCTCTTACAATATCCGCCGCCTCTTCCGGGTACAGGAAGCTGCTACGCTACGCTGGCCAAGATCGGGGTGACTGGTGCTGGACCTTGAGAAAGCCTTTGACTCTGTGGAATGGCCCTACCTCAAGGCAGTGCTGCAAAAATTCAACCTGGGAGACGCATACGTCGACATGGTTGGATTACTCTACCAGAGACCCAGTGTACGCGTGCTAACAGGCGGGCTGCTTTCGGATAAAGTGGACGTGCGTAGAGGAACTCGACAAGGCTGCCCCCTGTCTCCACTCCTCTTTTCCCTGGCCATAGAGCCCCTTGCGGCAATATTGCGATACACATCTATAGAGACCCGTCAGACATAATGGAGGGTAATTTGATGCGTGCAATCTCCTCGTTGCGCGCACAAATGGCCTTCTGGAAGACACTGCCCCTAAATGTGCCTAGCCGGATAGCACTGTCCAAAATGATAGTGTTGCCAAGGCTGTTATACCACTTTGCCAACATCCCGCTATATGTCCCTGCCCGAGTGTTCCGCGACCTAGACAATATGATCCGAAACCTAATCTGGAATGCTGGGCGGCCTCGCGTTGCATTGGCGAAACTTTATTCGCACACCGAGGCTGGAGGGTTGGCAGTCCCCAATTTAGAATTATATTATCTTGCGGTGCAGCTGCAGTGGGTGTCGCACTGGCTGGGCGGCAAGAATCTGGAAGACACCGCCACCGATGCCACTGTATAGACCCATACATAAATATGCGCGCTATTCCACCCCCTGACCAAGGGACCCCGCCCGTTACCACTACATGTAGCGGTGGCTCGCAAATGCTTCCTACGTAGCCTGAAACTGACCCGAGAAGTCAAACCTTATGCTCCCGCGCTCCCCCTGCTGGGCACCCCCAGGCGAGGTGGCATGGTGACATCGCCCATGCTGGAGAGCTGGAACACGGCTGGTGTGGAAACCACATGTATATTGGTCCCAAGATAGCTGCCAACACTTCTTGGATGAAGTGCTGACAGCCAATCAGATCTCACGCGGATCCCGTGATTTAAAAAAAAAAAAAAAATATGGGGGGGGATGGGGGTTAGGCTGGGCAAGAGAAACTAATGTCATTGGCAATGTTCATTCAGATAAGAGTCTCTTTCAGTGCGTCTCTACAAATTATTAGTAGGGATGATGTCATCATGCATTACTCTAGCTCTGTTCTGCAGGCTAAAGATGCAACCCCTCCAGGAAGAACTAGACCTCCAACAGGTATAGGTGACATGTTTGTTTGACAATATCATCAGAGTCACTCCAACCATAATCAAAGCCCTTTCTTGGTGGACTCAATGGATACACCTCTCAGCCGGCCTTTCATTCTTAGCTCAAACCATTCGATTGTTCATTACCACTGACGCTTCTTTGGAGGAATGGGGAGCATACCTTCAAGACGTCAGGTCAGTGACAAGTGTGAGAAGCCTCATCAGCTTTTTCACACCAGTCTACTTGAGCTCAAGGCAGCACTTCTGGCCTTGCAAGCTTTCCTCCCCAGGATAAAGAACTCAGATGTTCTTATACGAATGGTCAATAAAATAATGATGCACTACATAAACAAGCAAGGAAGTACAAGATCACTTCTCCTGTCTCAAGAGAAACAAGACATCTGGAATTGGGCCATACAAACTAGATTGCATCTACAAGCAGAGCATGTCCCAGTAAATCAAAACAAGATAGCGGACACCCTCGGCAGACTGAGGTCATTCTGCCACGAGTGGGAACTAGACCAGAAAATAGTCAACCATATAGTCCCACTGTGGAGAAAACCCAATCTCAACCTCTTTCTATGCCTACAGGAAACCAAATGCCAGGTCTTTGCAAGGAGGCATCACCACCCGGGAACATGGGGTAATGCATTTTCAATGACATGGTTCTGAATCTTTGCTTCCACCTATTCCCCTGATTCGAAAGGTTCTCACGAAAATGAAGATCAAACCTTGCAGAATGATTTTGATAGTCCCAACATGGCCTTGCCAACATTGGTTTACAGAACTCCTGCTGTTGGAGAAACCTCACATCCTTTTGAATGTCTCACCTTATCTCCTGGCAATGAGTGAGGGCTAAGTCCTGCACCCAAATCAAGAGGTTCTCCACTTAGCGACCAGGCTCCTAAGCACAATGAGTTCACCCATCTAAACTTCTCTCCTGAATGTAGAGAGATTCTTTCCAAAGCCAGAGCAGACAGTATTAACAAGACTTTATGGTGTCAACAGTAACGATTACATCCACTCTCCTCCTCACCTGAACTGATATTACCATACCAGTTTCAATTGGCACGGTAAGGTTTAGCTCATTCATCCATCAGAGTTCACCTTACGGCCATTTCTCGATTTAGACAATCATCCAGGACCTCCTCATTATTGTCCTCCAGGATAATCAAACAGTTCCTTAAAGATTTATTTAGAGTCTTTCCACCAGTCACACCTCCTCCGCCATCTGAACACGGTGCTATCACAACTCATGAAGCACCCATTTGAGTCCATACACAGAGCACATTTAAAGCATCTGTTCTGGAAGGTTGCTCTCCAAATGGCCTTGACATCCGCCAGATGGGTCAGTGAGATCCAAGCCCTCACTATTCAGGAACCCTTCCTACAGTTTAGAGAAAACGGGGTAATCCTACGAATGCATCTAAAGTTCATCCCTAAAGTCCCCTCAGACTTCTGCCTCAATGAGCCTCGGATTTTGAAGACCTTCTTTCCAAACCCCTCAACACCAGCTAAAAGGGCTCTTCATCCTTTGGAGAGATGCATCAAGTTCACATAGACAGGACCAATAACTTTCGTAAGTCTAACCAGTTTGTGGCTTACAGCGGACCACGGAAGGGGCAACCCTTATCCAAACAGAGCATTGCTAGATGGATATCTGATGCAATTTACTTCTGCCATCAAGCAGCAGTAAAACCGTTATTAACTTCTGTGCATGCTCACTCTACAAGGACCATATAAACTGCAACAACACTGTTTGTTCATGTGCCACTCCAGGACATTTGCAGAGCAGCTACCTGGAAGAATATGCATACCTTTACGCAACACTACTGCCTGGATTACACTCAAGGGGATGTAGTAGTAGGACAAGTGGTTCGAGGACATCTTTTCCGGTAAAGGCGAGCCACCTCTTGTTTCCCACCAACCTCTGCACATTGCCTATAACATAATGTGGTTTCTTTTCTTCACAATATAATAATATATTTTCATATGTTTAACAAATTATAAGATATGTTCATAGATAGGTCTTTCTACATGGTAAAATCACCTTAGAATACACCACAATTCCTAAAATGAGTATGGTACCATCAACAAATGATTTATAATGTAACTAAAGTCCTAAAACCCTCTATTAACCACAATTTCTTGTGCAAATGTATATGAAAAGATACCTACCGTTTTATATTGGCAAAGTATATTCATGTATCAATGGATTGTTTACATAAATCAATAAAATATATTCAAACAAAAAAATTAAAAGATGTAAAGAGGTGTATAGACAGAAATCCAGAAAGATGTAGAGGGTTAAGCACAAACATGTACGGACTGATAGGTGCATAGATAACATCCAGCCGCAGAGAGATGAAGAAGAGGGCAGCAGAGAAGAAAATAAGTTACTTACCTCTATCTGTAGTTCTCAAGTATTTGGAACTTTCATAGATTCACATGCTTGAATCATTCCTCATTGTCGAGCTGGGAGCCCCCGGTACCGTTTAATAGTAAATTGTATTACTACTTGCATGAAGTGCATGAAGGCCCTAGGCCATTCCATTTTGCAATCTATCATAGTCTATTTAAAAAGAAACCTAACTTATACTTCAGCCAATCAGGCTGCTGTTCCCTCTAGAACACTCCTGAGAGAGTTGCAGCCCCTCAGATTTTCCACTCACGACTGCCGGAGAACCACATAAGGGTGGGAAAAGTGAGCGTCTCAGGGCAGGAGAGTGGGTAGGAAGTGGATCTAGGAAAGATTCCAATACTGAAGAACTACAGTTTAGGTAAGTAACTTATTTTCTTACTCCAGTGTTGGAACGTTCATAGATTCACATGCTTGAAACAGAGTAAAAAGCAGCAGTGAAGCACATTGAACTGTGAGCTGTTAGGGATACAATTCCGTAGTGATAGCCCTTTGGCATAGAATACTACAGTGCCCTAAAACCCAACGCCACGTGTCTGATGGACAGCGCTGCCCACTGGCTCAGGCCTACAGTACGGTCCAGGAGGTCCTTAAAATGAGACAGAGATGTGACTGAATGAGGTCAGGGATCACATCATTACGCACGGCAACATCACTTCAGCCAAGCTGATGTACCCCACCCCTCCCGCCACAGCGTTCTCAATTGGAGCCCCTGTGCACCCAGGCCGCTCTTCTCACCTGCTATCATTGTTGTGTGAGCAAACACTACAGGCAGCAGTGCTCACAATTCAGTTGAAGTAATGATTTCAGGATGGTGTACACCTCATGGATCCCTTTTTTTATTGCGCATTGTGATATACGAGGTGGATACGCCCATATCACCTGAGGCAGTGTGGAAGAAGTGGAACATGTGGCGTTGTGGTTATCTTATTTATACGTACGCAAAGTGGGCTGGGCTTGCGCACGCCAGGCCAGCGTAGTGGTGTGAATAATTATTCCGGGCACCTGAGCTTTGTTCAGTTCCTCCCTTGCCAGGAAGTGTACTTATGTGTGTTTCTTTTGTAGTTTTGACCTCGCAGAGTGTGCAGTTTACATTAGTGTAGCATGTGTCGGGAGGGTGGCAACTATCGCTAATTTGTTGGTGTTTGAAAAGATTGAATGGCGAACATTGTCGTTGTCAAGGTTGTGGATATGGGCAGACACGCATGCCAATGGCGTGCGGTATTATTGAAAGCGTTGCTATCGCGAAGCGTACACATGTGAATGTGCTCGGATGGAGGGAGGATCAGCAGTGAGGCTATGTCATACACAGTGGTAACGCTCATTACAGTCAAGCAATGCATGTCAAATGTGAATCTGAAAGTCTCACATATAACACAGTACTATATTGGTAAAGCCTGACAACAGTGCGTATAGCAAAATAAATCTACACATTGCTGTTTACTGTTTGTCACATGTGATCTAGGATGTGCACTCTACCCGTGGCTCCTGATACTTCTTAGAGCCACTGCAATAAATGAGCCACTCTTGTGATTTTGGCACCCTATGATGACCCTTGCCACCACCATTTTAAGTGATTTTAGTGTGTTCCTTAATGTAGGATGGTCCTACATTTGCCTGTTTCTCTTCTGTTCTGTAATCTTGCTGTCTTTCAGTGGGAGCTGTTACTGAGTGGAACAGTCTTGCCAAGAGCAGAGCATGTGGGATGTGCATTTGAAGGCATGCAGTTGTGATTGTATTGTGCATTGGTGAGGATTATGAGTTCTTACTATTGGCTTTGACCATTCTGTTTTCTGACTTTACCTTGCTTTATGGCAGTGCTGACTATTGCCTTTGACATGCTCTCATGTCATCTTGCTTTTCAATTCGATCTTGCTTTGGGCCTTTCTGTCCGGCACGGGGCTGCTGAGCTGAGTCTTTTTTGTTTTCTGCACTCTGTGGGCTAGTAGAAACCGGTTCTTGTCAGAGGAATGTGCTCACTTTATGCCGGAGTCATAACAAAGGCCTGATCAACCGGAGGTGACCTTGGTACGAAGTGGTACAGGAATCTCATGAGAACAAGGGGGCGTGGCTTGCTAGAAGCTTCGTTATGTTTGGATTTGTATTAAAAAGGAGGAGCTTCCACTGGTCTGGTGGAAGTTGGCAGTGGAAGTTTTGGGAGTTTGGATTCCGAGTGAGGGCAGACGTGTCTATCTCGGATTGAACCCTGATTGCTGAGCTCTGATCCCCGGCTGTGTGAAGACTTCCCCCGGCCAGAAGTGGGCAGTGTATGCATCAGGTGATGTATTGAGTTTTGTGCTCGTTTGAGGTGTTTCTTTGTGGTGTGGGAGGTGCACATCCAGAGTGATCCTCTACTCTGTATATATATCTTTCTGATCTCTTGCAGGACGTCCATTGTATATTATCTTATATCAGTTATTGCTTGTTTATTAATCAGTATAATTATTGATTCATGCCATTTAGATAAGTTCTCAGTTATTGATTCATGCCTGTAGCTAATGCATTTGGTATCTGAGACAGCCTTTGTTTAGAGAGTATTATGTAATAAACCCCAAGCCTTATTCTAAAAGTGATAGTCTTTGCATTTTGTTAAATAAAACTCCTTTTCAAAAGGTGCTGTTTGTTTTGTGTTGCAGTCTTGCTGTGCCAGGGGTGGTAAGATATGCTAAAAGTGTATACTATTCAAAGGTGTAATGATATATTTGCCTCCCAGGTGGGAGTGCAGTGTTTGTGTGTGGCTTATTGGTGAGAAGCCACATTCAAAACAGCCACGAATATCCAGGCCGAAAGGGAGTATAATAATGTGCACACACACACACACACACACACACACACCGGGGCGTCGTGTAACACATATTTGTTTTTTGATGGAACGTTTGAGATGCATGGCAATCGCACGTGGAAGGCTAATGTACAGACCATGAATATTGATCAAGATGATTATTGCATGTTGTGTGTAGTATAAGAGGTGTATACAGGAAAATACTTTTCAAAAAAAGCTTTCTAAGCAGAAGAGGTGTCTCATCAAACGCTGTAAAGAGAATGACTAAAATGGGTGGGGTCGTCCAACTGTTACAATGGGAAATGTTATGAAGCAATCAAATGCTTTTTTTTTTAAGGTCACATGGCAATCGTGCACCGAGCGCGCAAGGTGGCCGCACCCGTCGAGATTTTGAGGAAATATATTTACCATAATATAAGTTTATTACAGTTAGAAATATATAAATGTTTAAAATATTTTAGATTATCGCTTGCTCTCATATACTGTTTAAAGTTATTTAGATATGCTTTAGAGACAAAAAAATCCAATGGAATGGCGTACCTGGAGCGACATTATACGTCTGTGATGTAACACAGGGCCTGGCAGTGTGTACTCGTCGCATACACACCCCGCAGCTGGCACGACCCCATACGTACATTACGTAAAGCGTAGCTTGTTACTGCGTACCCATCGGATACCAAAGTAGCAGCTGGGGTGACTTCATGCGTATATGATGTTATGTGGGACGCGGTGCCAAAAACTCTGATAAGAAATGCGCATCATTTACAAGTTTAGCAATATGGCGGATAGGATTCGCGTGGTGATGGAGCTTGGTACGCTACCATATGGGAGTGCAATTTTCTCACAAAAAAAACCCAAAATTTTTGGGGAAGATATAAAATATTACATAATTTTTAAAGTTAAACAAAAGCAGTATAATAGAGTTCCATAATATTAAAAAAATATTAGAACAAATATAAATTTTAAAAACATTAAAATATTAAATTAACATTTAAAAAACCTTTGAAATTCACAGAAAAAAACATAGGTTTCAGGCACAATATAGTTAGGAATTAGCATTTAAAAAACCTTAGAAATTCACTAAAAAACTATAGGTTTCAGGGACGTTATAGTTAGTTGAACATTTGACTCATAAAACCAGCGAACTTCGCCGGTAATAGTTAGTCGAGCTAACTATAACTCGCGCGCCCGCAATGCACTGCACTGCTGATGATGTCACATATTACATCACTCATCACATGGTCAGTGACATCACTGATGACATCTCAAATGACATCACTCATGACATCATTCACGTGATAATCTGATGCACATACTGATGGTCTAATATAAACTAATATAAACTTTGATACACCCAATCTAAAATGCACACTACCATTTTTGAAACCATAGACACAAGAATGCCATATACTACATACCACTCACAATTTTCTAGGTCTACACACACATCCAGTCACTTATACTTGTAGGTACTCATCAATACAGGACTATAATATGTACACATACATCTACACATGCGTCACACTCTGACACTCATCCAAAGAGTTACTCACACACCTAGTCAGTAAAGCAAAGAATCAAGCACATACCCATTTACTCATGTACACAGTTATACACACCAACTTCGTTATTTTTAGACATACCACATCACTTATTCATACAGATACTAACACATATTTACTGTCTTTTACAATCACTGATAGAAGCAGACACTTATTTATCCATGGACTCCTCAAATAACTTAGTCTCACGTATATACATTTATATACCTCAACACTCACATATAGTGCTTTAAAACATATGTAGTTAGTCACAGATATACCACTGAGACATTCATTCACTCACCAACACACAGTAACTCACCCATACAGTCCTTCCCAAATGCACTTTTTAATCCATACAATCACTGAATCACCCACTCAGACATCTATGCACAGACTCATACACCCCCCACACACCCACCCACACAGACACTCAGGGGCCCATACAGATACTCAGACAACAAATCAATAACCTATATATAACTCTCTGCAGCGTTCGACACAGTCTGCCACCGCACCCTAATACAGCGCCTCAGCAACATCGGAATCCAAGAGAAAGCACTGGAATGGATCATCTCGTTCCTCGCCGGAAGAACCCAGAGAGTCCGCCTCCCCCGTTCAGATCCGCGGCCTCCGAAGTCGTCTGCGGCGTACCACAAGGATCCTCGCTCAGCCCCACCCTCTTTAACGTCTACATGAGCCCCCTCGCAGACATCACACGCCAACACAACCTTAACATCATCTCCTACACCGACGACACCCAGCTGATCCTCTCCCTCACCAACGACCCTGCCACCGCCAGAGCCAGCCTACATGAGGGAATGAAGGACGTCGCCGAATGGATGAAGAACAGCCGCCTGAAGCTGAACTCGGACAAGACGGAAGTCCTCATCCTGGGATCATCCCCCTCCGCCTGGGACGACTCCTGGTGGCCCCATGCACTGGGCACCACCCCCAAACCAACGGACCACGCACAAACCCTGGGCTTCATCTTGGACTCCTCCCTCTCGATGGCCAGACAAGTCAACGCCGTCATCCTGTTTCAACACCCTGCACATGCCCCGAAAGATCTTCCGATGGATCCTCACCGAAACTAGGAAGACGGTCACCCAGGCACTCGTCACCAGCCGATTGGACTACGGGAACACCCTCTACGCGGGAACCACTGCCAAACTACAGAAAAGACTCCAGCGCATACAGAACGCCTCCGCACGTCTCATCCTGAACATCCCCCGCCACAACCACATCTCCGCCCACCTGAGAGACCTGCACTGGCTCCCCGTCAGCAAAAGGATCACGTTCAGACTCCTCACCCACGCACACAAGGCTCTCCACGACCTGGGCCCCAAGTACCTCAACAACCGCCTCACCTTCTACACGCCCACCCGCCAGCTACGATCGACCAGCCTCGCCCTCGCCACAGTACCACGCATTCGCAGAGCCACCGCCGGAGGAAGATCCTTCTCCTTCCTAGCGGCCAAGACATGGAACTCCCTCCCCATCCACCTACGGCTGACCCAGGACCATCTCTCCTTCAGGAAGCAACTCAAGACCTGGCTCTTCGAGCAGTAACGGACCCCTCCCCCCAGCGCCTTGAGAACCTACCGGGTGAGTAGTGCGCTATATAAAATTGTTTGATTGATTGATTGATATAGACACTCATGTAGCTATTCAGCAACCAATGCTGTTATTTGCACACCAACGGAGAGACTAATGCAGACTTTCACACATTTTAGTCACTAACTCATGCATTCAGTAAGGCACGTTCAATCCCTCACTTATACAGTCAGTCACCCACATACAAAATAATCCCTTTAGGCACTTGTAAATGCATTCATTCTTCAATACACCTTGGCGTATATATATATATAAAACATATTTAAACTTTACAGAACACACACATTCACTGGATGATGTCATGAGTGATGTAATATGTGACATTATCAGCAGTGCATTGCGGGCACACAAGTTATAATTAGCTCAACTAAATATAACAGACAAATTTCTCTGGTTTTATATGAGTCAAATGTTCAACTAACTATAACGTCCCTGAAACCTATGTTTTTTTTAGTGAATTTTAAGGTTTTTGTTAGCGGGTTAGAGGAACTCACGGACACACGTAATGATTTTAGGCTGGCCTTTATTGGCTTTAACAGTTATTTTCGTCTGGGACGGAGTCTATAATATGGTAAGGTTGTTTCAGGGTCTTTGTCTGGAGATAGACGTCCTCTCAGAAAGGACTTTCCTTTCTTCCTCTACTCCAGGGTGCTCCCGGGGCAGTCGCCGGTCCGGAATGCAAGAAAAACAAAACAAAAGACTTGGATTCAGTCGGAGGTTGTGCCTCAATCGGTGATAGGGAAATGTAGTGAGGAGGCACACGGTGCGTAAATGAAAATAAACCAAACAACAGGTAAACGGTTGCCCCGTGTCGATAGTGCTCAGGGAGAGGGGGTGATTGGAATTTTCCGGTGTAGTTACATGAGTTTGAAACCTTTCCTCCCTGCCCACCCCGAACACGCGCTCGTACCTGGGTTAGCCACGCGTCTCCTGACGTATGGCTGGGTGAAGCGTGGAACCGTTGGCCTCCTGGCTCTGACGCACGTTGAAGGGACTCGTCTCTTCTGGATTCCTCCGTCGGTGGTCTTTCCTCCTCTCGCTCGGTACCTCCTCCTCGCTCGCGTTCTTCTCCTGGTGTCGGACACACTTCCTTCTCCATCCTTCCAGGTTTTGGGGCCTCTGACCCCGTGACGTCCCAGGGGGCGGGGCCTTCAGCAAACTCAGCTCCTGCGGTTGGAAGAATGTCTTTTCTGCCGGGTTCCAGTTGTCAGGTTGCTGAGGGGAAAGAGGTGATTCCGGTATAGTCCTGGCAGTCATCTCGTTTCTCTCCAGAGTTCCAGACTGGCTGCCCTCGTGACACACCACCCCCTTGGATTTTCCCGATTGCGGAGTGGGAAACGAGAGAGATAGTCAGCATTAACATTATCGGTTCCCTTCCGATAACAGACGGTAAAGGAAAAGGGTTGTAACGATAAGAACCATCTCAAGACTAGACGATTTTGGGACATGTTCTGGCTCATCCACTTAAGGGGTGCGTGGTCTGTGTAGAGTGTAAAAGGATGTCCTTCCAGATAATATCTTAGCTTGTCCACTGCCCACTTGATCACGATACATTCTTTCTCAATAGTTGGATATTTTAACTCCCGAGGGAACAGTTTCCTACTTATGTAGAGTATAGGGGGTTCTACCCCCTCAGGCGTTATCTGGGACTGGACCACCCCCACCCCATAGTCTGACACGTCAGTGTGTAGAAGGAAGGGACGGGTAAAGTCGGGGGAAGTGAAGACAGGACTGGTGGTGATGGCTCATTTGAGGGAGTTGAACGCATTCCACATGGTAGGGGTAGGGGAATGATATGTGGTGTTTTTGGACTCTACTTTTAGTGTGTCTGTTAAAGGGGCTGCTATTTCTGAGAAGGCTGGGATAAATCGGCAAGAATAGCCGATGAGGCTTAAAAAGGCCCTCATTTCTCTCTTATTCTGGGGAAAGGGAGTTTCTGCAATTGCTCGTACCTTCTCTATCTGTCGTTCAATGATTCCGTGTCCCAAAATATACCCCAGATATTTCACCTTCTGGTAGCCAATAAGCGACTTTTTTGAGTTTATGTGTAGGCCAGCATCTGCCAAGGACCCTAGAATGGTTTGTAGGTGCTTCAGGTGGCTCTCCCAAGATGGACTAAAGATTATGATGTCGTCTAGATACGCGGAGCTGAAGGATTGGTGGTCCCTTAGCACTTCATTCATGAGGTGCTGAAACTTTGCAGGTTCTCCGTGTAGGCCGAAGGGGAGCACATTGAACTCATTGAGCCTGTCAGGAGTTACGAAGGCTGCCTTTTTCCGGTCTTCTTCTTTTAAAGGCACTTGCCAGTAGCCTTTGGTGAGGTCTAACGTGCTTATATATTTGGCTTCTCCGAGTTTCTCTATGAGCTCATCGATGCGGGGTATAGGATAAGCATCAAAAGACGATATATGATTCAAGGCCCTAAAGTCCATACAAAACCTGGTGCTCCCATCAGGTTTAGGAACCATCACTATTGGGGAAGACCACTCACTCCTCGATGGTCTTATCACCCCCAGGCGCAACATCTGCTGCACTTCTCTACGTATCTCCACTCTTTTGGCTGCGGGTATCCGATACGGCCTCTGTTTCACCACGGCTCCTTTTAGGGTTTCTATACGATGTTCGATTATGGAGGTCTTCCCTGGAAGATCGGAAAATAAGGGGGCAAAAGGGAGCAGAGTATTCTGTAAGTCATCTTGTTCTTGTTTTCTTAGCTCGTCGTTTATCATGAGCATCTCTAGTGTTGACGCAGAGGGAGTTCTCGTGGGTATAATAAGATGAGAGCTCTTGGGTAAAGGACCTATCCACTTTTTCAGGGAGTTGATGTGATAGATCTGTTTTTTCTGGGCAGAGCGCTGGATCTTATAGCTCGTCTTTCCTACTGTTCCAGACACTTTATACGGCCCCATCCATTCTGCCTGGAATTCTTTTGTACTAGAGGGAAGCAAGACTAGAGCCCAATCACCCAGTTCTAGTCTTCTCCAGCGCTTCCCCTCTTTTGTTTCTCTTGGTTCTTCGCTAAGCTGGAGTAGGCCAGCTCTCTTATTTTACTCAGTTGGTTTTTCCAGAACAGTGCGTTCTTCCCCAGCATCTTCGGTTTCCCATGCTTCCTTGGTCATCTCGAGGAGTGTTCGTGGTTGGCGGCCGTACAACAATTCAAATGACGAACATCCGAGACTGCTTTGGGTTTGCCCCCTGATAACATAAAGGGCTAAGGGCAGTAGACGGTCCCACTCTGTCCCGTTCACTGACAGCATCTTTTTGAGGATGGACTTGAGGGTGCCATTGTAGCGCTCCACCAGTCCATCCGTTTGCGGGTGATACGCTGATGTTTTAATGTGACGGAGGTCTAACATTTTACATACTTCCCGCATCAGCCTGGAGATGTAGGGCGTGCCCTGGTCAGTTAAGATTTCCCGAGGGAACCCTACCCGGAAGAATAGTTAGATTAGTTTCTCAGCTATGACTCGGGATGTAGGGGCTTTCAGGGGGAAGGCTTTGGGGAACCTGGTGGCGTAGTCTATGATGACCAGTGCGTCCAGATTACCCTTCCTGGTTCTAGGTAGGGGCCATATCAAGTCCATCACCACCCTTTCAAACGGGATGCCTATTATCGGGAGTGGTTGCAGGGGTACAGCAGGTGGACGTGGGTATTTCTTTGGCATACATCACAGGATTGGCAATGGATCTTGATATCTTTATATATTCCTGGCCAATAAAAATGCCTCAATATGTTTTGAGTCGTTTTCTCGCTACCTATGTGAGCAGCTAGCAGATGTGTAGGAGCATAGAACATGATTTGGTCCCTAAAGCAGACTGGTATGATAAGCTGATGGGGAGCCTCCTTATCACCTTGTCTGTAGAGAAGACCTTCATTAATAAGAAAACGGGGAAATCTGGGGTCAGAGTTATCTTGTGTCATGTGTGCCTGTTCACACGCATAGAACAGAGTGGAGTAATTAGCCTGGGCAAATGTAAAACTTTTATCCGTGGCCAGGGTTCGGGGGAAAGCAACGCTGGAACAGAGGGGGGGAAGTTGGGTTTCCTTTTTATTCTGGGAAGCAGATAGATTGAGGGTGTGAGTGAACAAGTCTATGAAGTTGGGGTTGTCTGTCCCTATAATTAACTCTTCAGGGAGAGTCTTGAGAACCCCCACCTTCACTGTATAGGCCTATCCCCCAGTCATTTCCAGAGTTAGGAGGGCTACGGGGTACTCTTTTATATCCCCATGGACACACTTGATATACACACAGGCGTTAGGGAGGATCTGGTTGACCCCTTTTACTACAGATTGTTTGCAGCCTGAATCCAGGAGTGTCCTAACATCTTCCCGGTTCACCCTTACTCTCACGTGATAGGCTCCTCCTAATTCCACTGAGTACAGAACAGTCTTAGGGAGATACCCCACTTCCATGGGCTCTTACGGCGTCTTTCTTTGGGGGCATAGTCTGGCGATGTGGCCCCATGTCCCACACTCGAAACATTGCGGCCCCCGGAAGCTGGGAATCTCTGGTTTGTGGGGACATGGTTGGTACATTTAACTGCTGGGTCGTGGTTTCTTCTCCACCCTTATCGCGGATCCTCGGGAGGGTTTGTCTGGTTCCCAGGGTGGTAACCGGGGTTGAGCTCTGGCGAATGTAACCGCCATCTCCACGGCTTGTCTGTTTTTAGGCCGGGGTGCTGCTGCAGCCACTTCTGGGTGTTATAGGGTAATGCCTCCAAGAATTGCTCCAAATAGATTTTGGCCATAATATCTTCTTTGGAGGACACGGCCGGGGTGAGCTATGTGTTAACAGCCATTTTTAGACGAAAAAATAAAGTCTTTGGGTTTTCCCCTGGGGTACACCTTGCTCCTTTCTAAACCTTACGCGGTAGGCCTCTGAATCTAGGCCTAGGTGGTCTAGGATGACTGTCTTAATGGTGGCGTAGGGGACGTTCCCCGAGGCATTGGCCACCTGATATGCCGCCTGAGCCTCAGCAGACAAAAGGGGTGCAAGAAAAAACGGCCACTTCTCTAGGGGCCAACCGCACCCATGTGCAGCCCTCTCAAAGTTCAGTAAGAACGCGTCGGGATCCTCCCCTGGTATGTATTTTTGGAGGGATACCCCCGAGGGACTGGGATGGGGGCCTCGGAGTTCCCGGTAGGGGTTGGTCTGAGGCTCCACTATCATTGTCTGCAATCCTTCAATTTGGGTGGAAATCGAGGATTTAAAAGTCTCTATGTCTGCTTGGGCGGAGGTTAACTGTTGCTCAACGTCCCATCCTAATGGCTCTTGTCCTTTCACAAGGTGCTGCAATAGGTCTTCCATCTTTTTGGTACAGATGGCTGCCTCTATGCCCGCATTCTCCACCAGGGTAAGCGGGTTAGAGGAACTCACGGACACAGGTAATGATTTTAGGCTGGCCTTTATTGGCTTTAACAGTTTTTTTCGTCTGGGACTGAGTCTATAATATGGTAAGGTTGCTTCAGGGTCTTTGTCTGGAGATAGACGTCCTCTCAGAAAGGGCTTTCCTTTCTTCCTCCACTCCAGGGTGCTCCCGGGGCAGTCGCCGGTCCGGAATGCAAGAAAAACAAAACAAAAGACTTGGATTCAGTCGGAGGTCGTGCCTCAATCGGTGATAGGGAAAGGTAGTGAGGAGGCACATGGTGCATAAATGGAGAAGGAGAAGTGTGGCTCACTGGTTAGAAGCGGCAGACCCTGAAGCAGAGGTCGGCCCGGGACCAGGGTTCAATTCCCGACGCGGCAGGGTCTTGGGTCAACGTCCGCGGACACGATAATTCTCGCTTAGGTGCCTACGCTAACCATGGTTCCCACTCTGCAACTCTGGGCAATAGCTTGCTTAATCTCCACAACGGCCCCATCAACGCCGGGGATGCCTGGCTTCACCTTGGAGTGCCCTCTCACAGGGAAAGCCAGGACGGGTTCCCCAGCGGTATACAGCGCCAGGACACCACGTAACGAGGTAACAGTGCGCTTTACAAGTATACATACATTACATTACATTACATAAATGAAAATAAACTAAACAACAGATAAACGGTTGCACCGTGTCGATAGTGCTCAGGGAGAGGGGGTGATTGGAATTTTCCGGTGTAGTTACATGAGTTTGAAACCTTTCCTCCCTGCCCACGCCGAACACGCGCTCGTACCTGGGTTAGCCACGCGTCTCCTGACGTGTGGCTGGGCGAAGCGTGGAACCGTTGGCCTCCTGGCTCTGCAGCACATTGAAGGGACTCGTCTCTTCTGGATTCCTCCGTCGGTGGTCCTTACTCATCTCGCTCGGTTCCTCCTCCACGCTTGCGTTCTTTTCCTGGTGTCGGACACACCTCCTTCTCTGTCCTTCCGGGTTTTGGGGCCTCTGACCCCGTGATGTTCAGGGGGCGTGACCTTCAGCAAACTCGGCCCAATTAAAGAAACATAGCCCTGCTTCCTCCTGCGGTCGGAAGAGTGTCGTTTCTGCCGGTTTCCAGTTGTCAGGTTGCTGTGGAGAAAGAGGTAAGACCGGTATAGTTCTGGCAGTCATCTCGTTTCTCTCCAGAGTTCCGGACAGGCTGCCCTCGTGACAGTTTTTTAAAATGCTAATTCCTAGCTAAAATGTGCCTGAAACATGTTTTTTTCAGTGAATATATATATATTGTCATAGCGCCTGGTCATATTAGCTGTTGGGGGCATTTTTGAGCCGTTTCTGGGCTCTGAATGACCTCTGGTAACCAAAGTCTAAACCGGAAGGTCCCGCCATCTTGGATTGGGAAGAGGGCTTTTTGCGCTCTAGTGCGAGGGCGAACACAGGACCTCGAGCTTCATAAATGGCCGCACTTACTCGTCCACGCAGCGGGCGGGCGCAGCGGGCGCGCCGATGGCGCGCCAGAGGCGCGCCAGAGGCAAGCCCGTCTGGGCCTGTCCGGACCCGTACGGACCTAGGGCCAGACATGCTGCCCAAAGTAAAGCGAGGGCCTCTCACATACTCGCAAGAACAACTTTTGTCTCTCTGCCCCAAAGCCTCCTGCCTCTGTCCGAGGGGTTTGAGGATGGATGTGCTTTTCAAAGTCTGCGATCTATGTACTACGGAAAGTAAAGAGGCCCAGAATGCGCCCCCCCCTAGGGAGCTACTTAGATTAGCCCTCCTGAACTGTAGATCTTTACCTAGGAACTCCTTACACATCCACCATCTGATTCTGGATCACAAGCTTGATGTGTTATTTTTGTCGGAAACGTGGACATCTGACAGTTCGGATTTCGACATGGCGAACGCTCTTCCCCCCGGATTTTGTATCTTCTGCCAGCACAGACCGCGAGGCAGAGGGGGCGGGCTGGCCATTATATATAGAGACACTTTGATATGTAGGGCCGCTGAAGGGTCTATCCTGGATGCGGAAAGTTGTAGCTTTAAGATTCAACTGTCCCCCAACGACTCACTGTCGGGGCTGCTGATTTATCGGCCTCCGGGCAACATCAAGCAGTTTGCGAACTCTCTGCTTGAGGAGGCCCCAATGCTAATAGCGTCGGCACCCAATTTTCTCCTGCTTGGAGATTTAAACCTACATTTTGACTCAGCGGAGGATAAAGCTGCAAACAACCTAAGATCCGAACTTGGGTTGGGGAATATCACCCTCCATAATCAGGAGCCCACCCACGTTAAGGGCCATCTATTGGATACGGTGTTTTCTAATCTTCCCCTTCTTTCCATGTCACCGTCCCTGCCTCTCCCTTGGACCGATCATTTCCTGATCCCCTTTCAACTGGGTTTTAGTTACAGCTCCCCCACCTCCCCCGGCAGCCACAGCACAAGTACCAGTAAGGGCATGGTCGAAACTCTCGGTCAGCGATCTTACACGCAAGCTGACACATACCATCCCAGTGCCTAATAGGGATCCTATAGAGGCAGACGAGGCTTTCTGCGAATGGCTCAGCACAGCCTTAGATGCGGTACTCCCCCTGAAAATAGCCAACAGGAAGACGGGGGGCCCCAAATCCTTATGGTTCACCCCAGAGCTGGGTCTTCTGAGAAAAATTTGTAAAAAGAAAGAACGTGACTGGCGGAAAAACTGGGCAGGAAACTCCAAAGAAGAGTACAGGGCAGCCATGAGAACTTATAAAGTGGCACGCAATACCACCAAAGCGGCCTACCTTGAAAATAGGATAAAATCATCAGCCAATTCTTCAAGGGAAACCTATAAAATTCTCAAAGAGCTGCTCAAAGTTCCAGTATCTCCAGAACCCTTAGAGGGGAGTACGGACCGCTGTAACCTTCTGGCCCAGTACTTTAACCAGAAAATTCAAAACATCATTGCCGGCCTCCCCTTGCCCCGTCAGAGCCCGTCCTCAGGGGAGAGCTGTCTGGCCACTGACAGAGCCGTGCTGGACAAGTTTGCCCCGATCACCAGGGAAGCTTTCTGTAAAGAGCTGGCCGCGCAAAAAAGTGGCTCTCCGACGGATCCCATGCCTATGTACATTCTAAAGGAGTTTATGGATGTCATAGCGGGACCGGCAGTAGATCTTCTCAACGCTTCCTTTGCCGCCGCCAAGGTCCCCCCCCCAGTTGGAAGCAGGCTATAGTAAAAGCCCTGCTAAAAAAAGCGTGGCTTGACCCCGCTGAGTTGTCCAACTTTCGGCCAATCTCCCTACTGCCAGGGATGGGAAAGATTGCTGAGAAATGGGTTAACCAGCAACTCTCGTCCTTTTTGGAATCCAACGAGTTGTTACGGCACACCCAGACTGGCTTTCGGCCCGGTCAGGGTACTGACTCGGCGCTGATCACCATGGTAGAAGAGGGTAGGTGCATCTTAGATTCAGGAGGATCAGCTGCCCTGGTCCTCCTGGATCTGAGCGCGGCATTTGACACGGTGGATCACAAGATCTTGATCCACCGGTTGGAGGAGCTGGGAGTAGGAGGCCTGGCGCTCACCTGGCTAACGTCATTCTTGAGTGATCGAACATATCAAGTGTGCGAGGGCAACAATAGATCAGTGCCCACCCCCCTTCAGTGTGGTGTCCCGCAGGGCTCATCACTGAGCCCTACGCTTTTTAACGTCTACATGGCCCCACTGGAGGGGGAGGTCGCACCCTTTGGAGTGAAACTCGCAACGTACGCGGACGACACCCAATTGATTGTTTCGCTCTCGCTGGCAGAAAGCCATGGTGAGAAGTTTGCCGCCTGCCTTACCAACATCATGGCATGGATGGCCGACTCAAGACTCAAGCTCAATGCCTCCAAAACCGAGGTGATGTTGCTGGGAAATATCTGCACCTCCCTCCCCAAATGTATGTGGCCGGCTTGTTTAGGAGATCCTCCGACCCCGAAGGGATCCATAAAAAGT
This sequence comes from Lissotriton helveticus, assembly GCF_964261635.1. Lineage (NCBI taxonomy): Eukaryota > Metazoa > Chordata > Amphibia > Caudata > Salamandridae > Lissotriton > Lissotriton helveticus. Next base: position 1,930,344,789 of record NC_136065.1, read on the forward strand.
CTCGTCGTCTGGCTTGAACCGGAGCTGTCGATGCACACTCAGGCGAAATAAAATGCAGGGTGTTGCTATGGGCTGCTCCGCTCAATACGGAAAGTTATGCCCTTACTCCCACTAGGAAATTGCTGGTACAGGGCCTTATTTTGTCAAGACTTGATTATAACAACGCCCTTTTCTTGGCTGCACCGGAATACACCCTGAACGTGCTCCAGAGGGCACAGAATGCAGCTGCAAGACTGCTGACGAATACATCCAGAAGAACGTCAGCGAAACCAGCCTTGAAAGCGCTCCATTGGCTGCCCATAAGAGCGAGAGTGAAATTCAAAGCGCTCTGTACAGTGTTCAGAGTCCTCCAAGGCACAGGCCCTCCGATCCTCAGAGATCTAATCCGCCCTTACAAATCATCACGAACGCTCCGCTCTAGCGAGGAAAACCTGGTAGCTATCCCGAGAGCAATAAGAGCAAGGACCGGAGGTCGCCGCTTGTCAATAAACGCGGGTCAGCTATGGAACTCCCTCCCAACATCAATGAGGAAGGAACCTAGCATGACCAGATTCCGAAAATCCCTGAAAACGTTTCTTTTCCCCCAGAATGACTAACATCTCTGGATGCGGTTCAGAGGAGGTCTGTCTGTGTGTACATGTAGCGCTGGGACGCTCAAGGGCAGCCATGCGCTTTAGAAATTCTTTTTCATTTCATTTCATTTCATTCATTTCATTTCATTTCATATATATACATACATAATTGTAGTTCTAGTTATGGTTCCCAGAGATAGAAATTCCTCCGATTTATAATTGGTAATAACTTTGCACCTGTTTGATGAATCACCATGAAACTTTGCAGACCTATTTCTTTTTCTACAATGGTGGATAATGCAAGGTTTAGGAATGATTAGTTAATGGGGTGCAAAGAAAACAAGCATTGGCGTAGCCAATAGGTCTCGCCTTTGGGACCTTATGTGTTTAGCAAGAACTTTTGGCATTTTGTAGAGCATTGTGGCTGCTGTGCATCATGTTGAAAAGTTATAATAAAATGTGTTAAGCATTTGTGTTACCTTTATACAAACCAACACAACATTAACAACTGAACAACCTGATTAAAAAAAGGTTTTAACATAAACAAATTCTTCTCGTTTTTTTGTACTTGAACTGCTGGCAACTTCTTCCTGCCTGTTCTCATGCTTGTTTGTTATATATTTTTTTGTTATGGGGGAGCGGGACATAATAACGGCTAAGTGGAGTTGGAAAACAGTAATTTAATTAGAACACGCTCAGCGAACGAACACTAGGGGAGAATCAACAGATGCCAGATTCCGAGGGCAGACTGACGTGATGCTTAGGTGATGTTTAGGTGATGCTTAGGTGGTGTGTTGATGCAAAATGGTGGTAGTGAGTGATGTTTGTGCTCAGGTGATGCCACTATATGGTGTGGAATGGAGGTACGTTGTGGATTGTGAAGTTGGAATATGTTGTTTGGTGTGTATTGGAAATGTGTGGAGTTGAATTGTGTGGCCTGGAACTGTGGTGTTGAGTGAATCTATGCTTAGTAAAATTGTGTCATGGTGTGGAGTGAATTTATGTTGATTGGTGGTATGTGGAGTGTATTTATGTTGCATTGAATAGAGTGTAATTATGAGGTGTGTTATTACATGGCACTGAGTGGTATTATGTGGCGTGTATTTATGTTGCATTGAGTAGAGTGTAATTATGTGGCGTGTAACTATGTGGTACTGAGTGGTATGTGGAGTGTATTTAGGTTGCACCGAGTATAGTGTAATTATGTGGCGTGTAACTATGTTGCACTGAGTGGGTACACTGCTCACCAATACATTCATTTGTTTGCAGTTTGTGTTCAGTCTGCGGGGTGTAAATGTTTAACTCTCTTCTACAAGCCTAAAATCCTCTCTGTGAAAAGAACCACTCGGCCAGCTTGCTTAAACCGTTAGGCATCCAGGTTCACCTTGGACCCTCTTTCAGCAAACACCATTACCAGTCTGAAGTGTCTTTGGTATTCCATACAAGCACCCATGCACATCCCTTTAAGAGGCTGAGCTGACACCAAGTGCTGCCTGACTCGGAGCACTACGTTCAGAGATCTCAATTCAGGTCCCAGAGAACTTATCTGTACACAGTGGGCTTTTAAATGCAATGGGTGAAGGGGAGTTCTCAGTGCCCATCACAACTCCCTTGCGTCCATCAGAGCTGGTGTGAGACACACACCATGTAACTATTAAGCTGCTGCAGCTAAGTTACACAACAATTCCTTGGTATTCGAACCAATTTCTATTCAAGAATCACTACAGGAAATTAATCTGTTCTTAGGGGCCTGTTGCTTTTAAGAGATGCGGAAATAAAGCACGGCATTCAACCAATCAGAGGACACTGCTTTTTTTAATGTATTTATATAGCTGCAATATCGTAGAAGGATGTGTCCTGGCGCAGGAATGGAAAAAAAACGCTTACACAAAAGCTATATTTTCAATTGTAAATATCAGTGGGCCTTGATTACGGGGTCCTCTATGATCAAAGCACATGGCTTGACACTTTGATTGTTCTTTTACTGAGCTCCAAGGTTTACACAAAATTATGATAGATTCTGAATAAGTTGTAGGTGAGATAATGACTCCAAAAGATGACCCTGATATAATGATGCAGTTGTCGAGGAGTTTTAACAGGTACTTGGACAACTCTTCTGAGTAGTATCCTCTTACGAAAACGGCATTCGACCATGGGACTTCCTTGTACAAATCCGTGTCTACAGAATACACTATTTGTAGCTACAATGCATCTTATATTGCAGCCAAAGCGAGCGAGTAAGTCAACTGTTTTTTGTCACCATTTTCTTGGTGAACTGCATCCGAGCGTGTCCAGCAAGTAAACAGAAGCTTGCTATAGCGAGGCTTCGGCTGGTGCAAGGGCGCCGTGATTAATTGGGGGGGCGTCTTTCTAAACAATGAGGTGTACATATAGAGGTGGCAAATTGGGTGGTGCGTTAACTTTTGCAGCACTTCAAATCCTTGGTTTCTCTTCTTCCCTTAGACTAAATAGCATGCTTTATTATATACCTCCTTCACGTTCTGAATCGATCACGCACGCACTTGACAAACATGGATTTTTGCGTAGTTAGCCTGCGAGAAATGGAAAAGACGCAGTTCTAGCGAGGCATCGGAAACGCCGAAGAACTGTTCCGGGGGAAATATGGCAGCCTATTAACAGATTGCGAGAGGGGCTGTTAAATTGTTTTGTCTGGCACGAAGGTTAACACTTAAGAAGTGCTGCGCGAGAGGAGCTGGCCTAGTCTGCCCAAGTGCAGACCGAGTTTAAAAGCGGAGTGAAGCGGGAAGCTGCTTTCTGGCCGCCCCATGCTCTTTTATCAAGTCTGCGGCTCCTTTAATCAAACGGAATATGAGATGTGCATCCAGGGTCGACAGCCAGGGTTCGAGGAACGCTGACATCATTAGCAACAAGGTCCGCAGCGAAAGTGAAAGTGCCACGATAACCAGGGCCAGCGCAACCACCATCTGTTTCCAATTGACACGAGAGTGTGCGCGATAATTGGAAACAGATGGCGCTAATGCTTCCTCCTGAGCACCCTAGGCCAGGGAACAAAGCAGGCGGGACAATCAACCGCCTTGAACCGATTGGGTGCTGTCTTTTTAAGAAATACGCATGCACAGGCCAATTGCGGGTGCTCTCTGGTATTTTGAATTCTGAACACATGCACAAGCGTGTGTTCAGAGTTCAAAAGCCCTTACTAAATGCCTCGCAGAGCAGCGCATGCGCGCTGGCTCAGGTGAGACCTAAATAAGGGATCCCAAAACACGTTTTCCACCAATGCATTTCCCATAGAAATTTTTGACAGACGTAGATGCAAAACAGTTGAACAGATTTTCATGAAATTTGCAGGAATGTAAATTATGGTCTGGAAAGGATACTTGTTGCTATTTCATGAAAATTCGCTCAGTAGTTTTGGAGTTATAAGGCACAAATGCTTAATGATATCTCAGGCTGGGGTAGCATCGTGGTATACAGTGGTACTTGCTTATGACAAGGTAGTATTTGAGTGGCAAATGACTGCCTTTACAAAAAATTTAAAGGCAGGTATCTTATCAGACAATATTTTGGATGTGTTCTGGTTTGGGGCCTTAGATATAGGTCAGGAGTAGTAGCTTTTATTGCTGTTCACTACTTATTATCACTTTGCTAAAGCTGTAAAAGGTAGGGAAAATTATTCATATTTCTCCACACATTTTTTGAAAAGTTAACAGCGTACCACGGTACTACCTAGGAAGTACCACAGTACTTGAAGAATTTTTTTCTCAAATAAATGTGTAAAAAATTATTTTTTCTTAAAGTTTACTACATTATATTTCTGTTGAAATATAGTGTGGTACAGTGTTTTTTAAAAAAAATTTACATTAGTTTTTTTTTTTTACACTTAGCATCCGTTTTAGGTTTTAAGGGGAAATATAGTGTAGTACAGTATACTTAAGAAAATTTAAAAAAAAAATTGTGTTAAAACACTGGAATACACTATGGGCCTAATTTTGATATTGAGGGACCGCCACCGACGACAGACAGCCCTTTGGGCCAAAAGCCGCATTATAATGCAGGTGCTCGGACCAAAACCATCATGGGAAAAGATCGCCACCTCTGACATGATCTACAATCCCGTTGGGGCAGCAGTCGGAATCATATTCCTTGAATGCCAGTAGTGTCAAGGCAGGCACAGCCTCCAGGATTATGTCCCTTTCCAACAGCCTCCTCATAGCGGTCTGACCGCCATGAAAAGGCTGTCAGAAACTGACTTTGGCTGCCTCAAAGAGGGCCACCATCCCTCGTGGTTCACTGCAGAGGTGCCCCAGGCGCACATGTAGTGCCCCCACACACATCCATCCATTGTGTACCATGCACCACATGGTGCATGGCACGTGGTACATGGATGTGCACAAAGTGCTTTTTTACACTGTTGCGTGTGCTGCAGCCCTTTTCCTAGGCCACGGCATAAGCCACCGAGTAAAAAAGCACGTTTTGACAGCCAGCATGGCAGTCCTATAGTAATTAGCCAGTCGGACCGCCGCCTGCTTGTTGGGCAGTCTCATGACCACCGTGAGAGCAGGCAGTGGTCCAAACAACTGCTATCAAAATAAGACCCTACATTTCCCCTTAAAAACCAGATCATAGAGTGTAGTCTAAACTATATTGTGCACTTTCAATTTAGGAAGTGTGAAATATTGTTTAGGTCACATTTAGTCTGTGTTCTGCATTTCAAGGGGGAATATGGTGTAGTACAGCGTACTTAAAAATGGTTAAAATAAATTAAATATGAAAAAATTTAAAACAAAAGTCTACTACACTATAATTACCATTAAAACCCGAAATGCATACTAATTGCAGTATAAACAATATGGTACCCCCACGGTACTCTGCAAACTTTTTCTAAAATGTATAAAGTAGTAAAACAACTTTTAATTACCTTTACACACTCATCCAACTTCTAATACACTTCTAAAACAGTAAGACACCATATATACACTTAAAAGTCAGAACACAGCCAAAGTCTGCTCGAAACAGTATGGCAGCCTTTTACTTTTGTAAGGGCAGTCATCAGCCAATAATATACTGTTTTGTCATCAGCATGTACTGCAGTAAACCGCAGCCCAACATATTTCTATATTTCTGTGCCTTATGGGCCTGATTCACAATTGTAGACTTAAACTTTTGTGTAAGTTACGATTGTTTGCTATTCAAAAAGGCATTTTACTAGTGCTATCTTTATCACTGAGTCTAGGACGGTCATATCTTTTTATGTAAGGAGTCAAGATACCACACGTAAAATACCTTTGTGAATAGCAAACAATTGTAAACTTACACAAAAATGTAAGTTTACCTTTGTGAAATAAGTTAACCTATTTTCACTCTGGCTAAACAATACTCTATGCCACTCCACTGTACGAGAAGTCACTTCACTCTATGACACACCACTACAGTCTACCACACGTCACTACGGTTGACAACATACCACACTACACTATGACACTTCAGTTCACTTTACCACATGCCATTCCACTCTAGGACATGTTACTACACTCTACAACATCCCAGTTCACTCCACAACACGCCACTCCAGTCTACCACGTGCCACTCCAGTCCACATCACCCCACAACATCCCACTTCAGTCTATGCCACTCCAATCTACGCCCCTCCATTCTAAGACACTGTATGGCACGCAACTATATCACACGACACTCCACTGTATGCCGCTCCACTGTATGCCAGTTTACTCCACCTTAACACACCACTCCACTCCACACCACACCACGATGTGCCACTCCACTCTGCGACATGCCACTCTACGACACTGTGCTCCTCTCTACTCTATGACACAGTACTGCACTATATTCCACTGTAGTACACTACTCCACACCACTGTATGACACTGTCACTCCACTCTACACACTGTACAGCATGCCAGTCCACACTATGCAACTCCACAACACTCTAATCCACTCTATGCCCCTCCACTATACGCTATTTTACACAGTCTAAAATGCTCTACGACACGCCACTCTACTGTGAGACAAGTCAATCAATACACCACTCACGTGAATGCCACTGCATTGTACTTCACACTATTTGACTTTACCCCACTCCTCTCTATGCCATTCCACTACATGCCACTCGACGCTAATTGACTATGTTTCTCCAATGTATGCTACTCCACCATATGCTACTCAGCCCCACTCTATGCCACTCCACTCTATGACATTCCACTGTATGCCACGACATTGTACGCTATTCCAGGGTTCTCCACTCTACTCTAGGACAGGCCATTGTATGCCGCTCCACTGTACACCACTACGCTCTATGCCATTCCACTGTGCGTCACTCCAGTGAAAACTATTCCAGTGTGTGTCACTGCACTCTACAATAGTCCACTCTACACCACTACACTATTCCACTCTATGCTATTCTACACCACCCCAGTACACTCTTTGTCATTCCACTCTATGCCACTCCATTCTGTACTATTCCACTCTATGACACTCCACTATATGTCACTCTACGGTAGTCTACTTTACGCCGCTCCAAGTGACTATGTCACTCCAATCTGCGCTAGTCCACTATACACCACTCCACTCTAATCCATTCGACGACACTGTACTGTACAACACTCCACTCCACTGTACTCTGACAGTCCATTTAACAACACTCCACTAAACGACATTCCATTCTACAATTTGAAAAGTTTTTTTATTAAAAAATAAAACAATTGGAATTCAATAACAAAACAAAGGTTAAAGATTAGTTATAGTTAGGGAAACTCTATTGATTCTTTCTGTACAAACCAAACTTAAATAATACAAACATTAGATATTCTAAAGTTATAGTAATACCTTAAATGTATAATTTACGCATCACCTTCAAATTACTAGGACTCGCCCACCTCCGTTAAACTGTTATAATTGCAAGTGTAGGTCCTAACTGTGGATAGCAGCTTTAAACCAGTTTAAATGGCCAGCCTCAATGTGAATATCTCTTAAGCTGCTATTCAACAGAAGTCAAACAATAGATCCTGAGGCACTTCAATCATACAATGCTCCAACTCTGTAATCTAATCATGTATTTCTGTCTTGGTAGCCTCACTTGGACAGCGTTAAAGTAATCCTGCACACATTTTGGATGGTCAAAGATTTCACTGCCCCCTTCCCAGTAAGAGCATCAGCTCGGCGCTGGCTACTGTGATAATGTGATACAGTCTAGTGGTTAGGGTGGAGTTAAGGGGAGGACCAGGAACGGGAGGAGCCAGGGGACAGGAACTAGGGCAGTTAGAGCAGGGACTAGGTATGGAACAGACATAGATAATAAAGCTCCTAAAATAATGAGTAGTGTCCGCCGGTTGATTACCAGGACGATACTACAGCTGGCGACGAGGGTGGGATCCTCGCGCTGTGCTCTTGGCGCGGATCCCTGGAGCTAAATAACCTGCCCTGCGATGCACGCTGAAGAAGTCGCCGTTGCGACACACGTGCCCTGAATGAGCGCCGCTGTTGAGGGTGAAGCGGACTGCCCGAGATAAAGGACGTGAAGCTCCGTGACCGGCGAGTCAAGTGGAGCGCAAATGCGTGAGCGCTGTCGGGCGTTGAATGCCAGGTGCCAACCCCTGATGTGTGGTATTACGCACGGTCGAGCGCGGCGAATGCAGAACGGGACACCGGGAGCCTACCCCAGTCCTACCTGCCGTGTGACGCTGCCCGGGCTGAGTGATCGTGTGAAGGAGCCACTGGGACAATTTGGAGTCCGGCGTGAGGCCGTAGTGGTCATGGCCTGGGGCGCCGATGCCTGCAGCTCGGCGTGGTGAGTGAGCACCGGATTGCAGTGTAGAAATGCATAGGAAACGATGAGAGCCCAAATCTCGCTGAAAACGAGATTTCCAAGTGGACGGCCATCTTAGGATCAGGCGATTCCCTCCAATCCCTTGTCAGGGAGCCAAGTCGGCCATTTTGAGGTCAGGCACACTGAAGTGAGCAACAAGCATTGGAACATACAAGTAACAAACATTGGCAAGTGCAAGGCAACAATAGAAACAAATAAACAAGCACAAGCAAGTGTAAAGGGATGAACGGCAAACAAGCACGAGCTCCTGCAAGCAGCAAATCAGAAACAAGCACATGCAACTGTAAGAGATAAAGCAAGAAACAAACACTGGCGAATGGAAAGGAACCAGCGTTGATGAACATGAATGAACAAGCCGTGGCAAAGATACAAGAACAAGCACAAGCTAATGCAAGAGGCTAAACGAGCAAATACAAGAGCCAACACAAACACATGCAAGAGCTGAAACAAGTAACCAGGCACAAACAAGGACAACAGTAAGCACAACAAGCATTGGTAAGGGCAAGAAACACATATGAAACAAGCACGAGCAAGCGCAAGTAACGAACAAGGACTCTCCTCCGCCATGTCCGTGAGAAAAGGAAAACACAGATCCAATATCTGTATTGGGGTGCCACCCCCAGTGACACGGACCAGTGACCAAAGTCTGGGCTCGAGATGGAACCAGTGGCTAGAATCACTAGATGCCTTTCTTGAGATGACCGGAGAGCGAAGAGATAGCAACCGTCTACTGTTACAACTTCGGCTGGTGGGTCACGAAGGCCGACGCCTAATTAGGACGTTCTCAGCAAAAGACACAGAGACATATATGTGGCATCCTGGTTCTGTGTGCTGTGCTTCATGACATAGCTGCGCTGATGTCATGAGACACTAGAATCTCCTGCACATCTCCTGGAATGTTATGTTTTGTTCAAGAGGCAGTTACTATCTGACATTGATGCTGGCTGGATGTTCACCTGTGGATGGGATCTTACTTCTGAATAAAACCTGAACTTTCATCTTAAAGATTGTGGCTTCATATGTTACATTTGGCGACGCAGGATGGGATTCATTGGAAGAAGAAAAGATCTCAACACCTACCTCTAATAATTTTTTTAAAATAAGGAAAAACGTTTTCACAAACTTTACTTGAAAATTGGACTTTGCTCCTACAAACTTTTTACTGGAAAACCTAACTTTCCTGAGGTACACCGTGAGATCCAACTTTATTCAACTTTAAATGGACTCAATTTTGAAAAGAAGACTTCTACTTCATCTTTTTATTTGGTAAGAAACAAAAAGTCTTTTCTTTTAAACCCTTATTTTGCCGGTATCCAGCAGAAATTTTTTTAAGGAGACCTTCGTGGCATTCAATTTACCGCGTTTGAACATACCGCCTTCAATCTGCATTCTTTAAAAAAGTCCTACCACAACGTCCTCGCGTGCTGCAGAACGAACGCCGTCGTCCAACTCTTCGCAGAACCTCGAAGCTGCAGCAGAACGCCATCCTCCAAGCCTTCACAGAACCTCGAAGCTTCAGGTAAACAAACCAGCTTCCTTCTTCTCCGCGTCTCGGCGCAAGGCTTCGCAAGGCTTGCTAGGAAGGACGCAAAGCGTGCCCCAAGGCATCTTGGGAGTCACGCTAACGCGGGCGCCATTTTGGATTGGTCATTCTCGGAGTACACGCATTACATTAATGCGTTTCCTGACTCCGACCGGCAATACTACTGTGGCAAATTTAAAATCTACATGAACTTACGAACGAACATACCAAAGAACTGTTTTCACTCCGTTTTTCAACAATTTGCATGAACTTTACCACAGATACACGAAGGTACTGTTTTTACTCCACATTCCAACAAATTGTCTAACTTCTTCGACACACTCGTTTTGTGTATTCCACTACTGTGATACACACACACTGAACTGACTGCCACATTGCAACAATTTGTCTACCTTCTTTGACACTCGCTTTGTGTGTTCCACTACTGTGATACACACACACTAAATTGACTGCATTGTTACTAGAAGCTGTTCTTGTGTGTCCACCTACTGTGACACACACACATTTAACTCATATATTTTCTTCTGTGTTACTGTTTTACTTCTCTTTTTCAATTTTTTTTCAACATGCAAAATGTAACTGCCCCCCCTTTCTTCTTGTCCTCACCTGGAGATCCACCTATTAGATGGAAAAAATGGCGCAAAGTATTTGAAAGATATGCAAGAGTGTGTGGATCTAGTTTAAGTGCTGAAAGGAAGACAGCATTACTTTTACATTGTCTGGGGGCAGAAGGGCAAGAAGTATTCGATCATTTGCCTGATCTTAATGATGGTAATTTAAATGAGTATGAAATATGTATCGCAAAATTAGATGAGCATTACCTTCCTAGAGTCAGTACAATTTTAGAGAGGTATCATTTTGGTCGCAGAACACAAATGGAAGAAGAGACAATTGAAAATTATATTACAGCTTTAAGGAAGCTTGCTTCCTCATGTAAATTTGGTGCAAGTCTTGATGAGCATATAAGAGATCAATTCATGCTTGGATGTTATATTGAAAAGGTAAGGGAGGAATTGTGGCAAAAGGACGAACCTTCCCTAGAAGAAGTTCTTACTATTGCAAAGAGGATAGAACATTCAATCAAGTGTGTTGAAGTCATTAAGAAAAATGGTGAGAACAAAACTACTAAAGAAATAGTAAATGTTGTAAAATCTACTCCTAGAGTAACTGATAATCACCAAAAGGAGTCTAGGCAGGAAAATGTGTCAAGCAAAACAACTTATAAGAAGAAAGAAAACAGTTTTGATTTCTCCCAAGTTAAATGTTACAGGTGTGGTAAAATGGGGCATTTTGCTACGGATAGACAATGTCAAGGTTGGAAAGCCTATTGTGGTAAGTGCAAAAGGAAAGGACACTTTACCTCGTGTTGTAAAGGGGGAAACTACAAAGGTAGAGTGAATGAAATATTCTATGATTTTGAAAATGAAAGTAATTTAGATGAGCATCTAGATTGTGGTCAAATCTGTATACAAACCATAAGTGCTGAAGAAGCAAAGAATTCTCCTTGTGATGAAATTCTAGTAGAAGGTTTTCCCACAAAAGTTTTGTTTGATTCTGGAGCGAAAATCACTATTGTGGCAAAAGAATTTTTCTTGAGTAAATTGGGACAAAAACTGGAGCTGTCTCACCCTGATATAAGGCCCTTTGGTTATGCTGGGCAACCCATTAAGTTACTTGGAGTTTTTGAAGGCGTGATTAATTATAAGAATAGGTTGACCAAAGCAAAAATTTATGTGTCTCAAAGAGGAGATAGCATAATAAGCTGGTTTGCTCTCAAACATTTAGGCGTAATGCTTGATCCAAACTCGACACCTCCTATTGTTCTTAAAGAGCCCTTTCCCTGCCTGTCTCAAACTGTTTCACTGATTTCCCATGATTTCACTAGTGAACTGAAAGCGAAATTTCCTAAAGTTTTTTCAAAAGATTTGGGATGTCTTAATGATTATTGTCATCGTATCATTTTGAAAAAGGATGCTGTACCTGTTTGCTGCAAGGTGCGTAATGTACCTGTAGCTGTCAGAGAACAAGTCAAAGATGAACTGGAGAAGCTGGTTAAGGGAGGCATTATAGAGACAGTAGAGGGTACGGAGTGGGTTGCTCCGATTGTCGCAGCCAAGAAATCGGACAACTCTCTTCGTCTCTGTGTTGATTTAAGAGAGCTCAACAAATGTGTAGTTACAGATCATTATCCTCTACCCAAAATTGCGGACATGCTTATGCTTCTTAAAGGTGCTAAAATCTTCAGCACCATTGATCTAAGGTCCGCATACCATCAGATTAGGTTAGAAGAAAATTCGAAGGATTTGACCTCTTTTGTGACGCCTTATGGCACTTTTAGGTTCATTAGACTACCATTTGGCTTAGTGTCAGCCGCATCGGTTTTTCAGAGGGCATTAGAAAAAGTTCTAAAAGGTTTACAAGGCGTCAGAGTATATCAAGATGATATACTGGTGTTTGGCATTGATAATTCCCAACATGATTTTAGACTTTTTGCTGTCTTAGAAAGACTATGTGATGCAGGTTTAACTGTCAAGATTGAAAAATGCAAGTTTAGGAAAACTTCCATTGATTACCTAGGTCATACGATCACGGAAGGAGGAATTCTACCTAAAGAGAATTTGATCTCTACCATCTCTAAGATGTCACCTCCGCAAAACAAGGAAGAGTTGATGAGTTTTTTGGGGCTTGCTGAATATTATAGCAAGTTTGTGAAGGATTTTGCCTCTTTGTGTGCCAACATGAGGTATTTGTTAAAGAAAGGAGTGGAATTTATTTGGGAGGAAAAATGTCAGCAAGAATTTGAGATCATCAAGGAAAGATTAGCTTCTGCCCCGAAATTAAGCAGTTTTGATCCTTCTGAAAAGTCTATTTTGATAACTGATGCTAGTTTGAAAGGTTTGGGTGCGGTACTTGTACAGAAGTCAGAAGGAACTGAAAGAGTCATCCTCTTTTTGTCAAGGAGTTTAAAAGGAGCTGAAACTCGATACTCGGTGATTGAGCGTGAAGCTCTCGCTGTTTACTGGTCGGTCAAGAAACTCAAAAACCTTTTATGGGGAACCACCTTTGAGGTGAGGACGGACCACAAGCCGCTATGTGAAATTTTGAAGAAAAAAGGTATTGATGCTGTGTCAAGTAGAATCACGAAATGGGTTGTTGGTTTGCAAGATTATGATTTTGACGTGAAGTACCTACCTGGTGTGGAAAACAAGGTGGCAGATGCGTTATCTCGCCTCATTCCTGTTTCTGAGGCTAATAGTAAAGAGGATTTTGATGAAGATGATGAAATGGTTTGTGTTGTTGAGGAGGCTGTCATTGATAAAGACAGGTGGTTAAGAATGGTTCAAGAAGATTTGATCCTTGTGGAAGTACTTAAACTGTTAATGACCGGGTGGAAGGTTAAACCAAAGTCTAATGGAGGGGTCGAGAAATTTTGGCATGTCAAGGATCAGCTCTCAGAACATGATGGCTTACTTTTTAGAGGCACTAGATTAGTTCCACCTCTAGCTCTTCGGGATGAGCTTATGTCGTTAGCACATATTGGACATTTAGGAGTCTCAAAAACCAAGGAGGTCTTGAGGAGGTCATATTGGTGGCCAAATATGGATTTGGAAGTGGAGCGTAAAGTTAGAGATTGCATTGACTGTGCTCTTAGTGAGAGGGTGGCGAAACCTAAGGTCCAGCCCATGGTGATTAGAGACAGACCGAATGCACCCTGGAAGGAGGTGGGTTTGGATATTTTGGGGCCCATTGTCTCAGCTGGTTCTGAGTGGTATGTTCTTGTCCTTGTTGATTTCTTTTCCAGATGGCCAGAGATTGCCATTACTCGTGGCATTGAGACAAAAAATGTAGTGGCCTTCTTAGACAAACTTTTTGCAAGGGAAGGTATTCCTAACACCATTCTCACAGATAATGGTCCCCAGTTAGTCTCTAAAGACATGGAACAATTTCTGTTAGAACATGGTATAAAACACAAGAAATCATCCCTGTACCACCCAGAGACAAACGGTACTGTTGAGAGATTCAACCGTGTTCTTAAAGAAACCATCAGAATGGCTAAGTCTGCTGGTACAGATTGGAGGGCAGATGTTTTCAAGAAGGTTAAGGTTTATAGAATATCTCCCCATGCTGTTACTGGGAAGACTCCCTTTGAACTTTTTAGATCACGTACCCCTAATACACTTGTAACACCTGCATGGGTCAATGATTTACAACCATGTTCTCATGATGTCAGTCATGATTGGATGGTGCGTGAATCTTCTAGGATTGAGAATAGAAAAAGGATTTTTGATGCAAGGAATTCGGTAAAGGTCACTCCTGTCAAAGTGGGTGATTGGGTACTTATTAAAAACCCCTGTAAAAACAATAAGGCCCTCTCTACTACCTTTAAAGAGCCTATCCGTGTCATCAAAGTTTTTAAAAACGCCATCAAAACTGCAGACCATCGGGTTTGGAATTTGAACAGGGTGGTGGTGGTTAGTGATGATATTGTGGAGGCTTCTCGTGATCGCCATTCCCAAACTTCTAGTGATGGATCTTCTTCACTTCTTCGCAAGTCTACAAGAGTCTCTCATTCTCCTGAGTATTTGAAAGACTACGTGACTGTGTGACTTATGCTTTAATAATTTTTTGTAATTTGGTTCATGTTGTTAGAAGGGAGATGTGTGGCATCCTGGTTCTGTGTGCTGTGCTTCATGACATAGCTGCGCTGATGTCATGAGACACTAGAATCTCCTGCACATCTCCTGGAATGTTATGTTTTGTTCAAGAGGCAGTTACTATCTGACATTGATGCTGGCTGGATGTTCACCTGTGGATGGGATCTTACTTCTGAATAAAACCTGAACTTTCATCTTAAAGATTGTGGCTTCATATGTTACAATATAGAAATCTAAAGAAGACGCTACGCACTCATTTCAATACACAGGAAAGTGTGGATCATGAACGCATGGTTTTTAATACAGCGCAACAGGAACCAGGAGAATCATTGCCAAGTTTCATCACAAGGCTGAAAGGTCTGGTACAATGCTGTCACTTCAACACCTTCTCAAATGAGGAGGCAGTTCGGCTACGGGTAATCGAAGGTTGCTCGAGTCCTAATACAAAGCGCAAGATTATTCGAGGACGGTGGTCACTAAAGGAAATCATCAAGAAGGCTGAAGTTGGAGTACGGGTCAAAGCAGGAGAATTATCAAAAGAATCAGCCCCAGAAACAAACAAAATAAGAAACAGGGAGAGTGAAGGCGAACCAGAGATGAGACAGCGGGAGAGACAAAGTGACATGAAACATTCCGAGTCAACAATACAAAAGACTAGGAGGATACAGGATTACGACAGCCGCAGTGACACAACCTCAAGGAGTTCTTCAACCTCAAGGGGTTCTTCAGCCTCAAGGAGTTGTTTAACACCAAGGGGTCATTCAAGGTATGGTGCAAACGTTCCTAAAGCTGATAAAGTGCCCAGTAGGACAGATCGCATCGATGAACCAGATGACAACTTGTCCAACAAAGGAGCAAGAAAGACAAAATATGGAAGAACGGACCAGCCACGTCAACGCCAGAACACCTCACCACTCGCCAAAGTCTGGAGATGAGTCGGAGAAAACATCAAGCAGTGAGACACATCACACCTGTAGCCCAGGTGTCAGGACACCAAACAAGCGTGAGGAAGAAGCAAACCACACAAGACAGAGTGAGTCATCCAGGCACCGGAAAAGGTAAGACAGACGCACACACGGCACCCGAGACCAAGAGGCAAGTGAGAGGAGGCCATCACCATCATACGAGAAAGGCAGAGACAAGGCGCTCGCGGATCAACCACAAGAAATAAGCATGTGGTTATCAAACAACCTCTCCATCGAAATGACAACGAAGGCATGTCGAAAAAGATACCCGGAGAATTATCCCAAAGATAACTCTGACTCGAGGAGCAGTTAGTCATGGCCTACTCGTTTCGGAAATCTGCCATTCAAGACACCCTCAAAGGAATGTTCTCAAAGAACATCAACAAAAGACTCCTCCGATTCAGAAAGCTTTTCTGTCCGATCTTTCGGGTCGACCGAGTCATGGTCCCAACAACGGTCATGGCATCAACCACTCGAACACACCACGGAACCACCGGACATTCTTCCCATCCAGAGCGACACAACTCACACCAATGTCTCTGAATGCTTAACCACCCCACAAGATAGCATGTCATGTCAGTCGCAGGTATATCAAGACATCAACAATATACCGTCACCCCTAAAGGGGTCAGCAAGACTGACTAAAAGGGCCTACAGAAGGAAAACAGACATAAAGGGCACTACCAACTGGTGGGGAAAAGGCTATCCAGTCACCCTGCAAGGAAGACCCAGCCTCGGGGCAAGACAACCAGAGACAGCAGGTGAGTCCCCTGACAAAATTAGTAAGACCCTTTCAGATAGTGCCCTACCGGCTGGCATGCATGACTCTGAACAGGAGGACAATGTTGCACCCGACTGGAAGAGACAAAAGGAAGTAGCATTATATGCAGGTGCTCGGAAAAGAATCAGGACAACATCCACTCACAGAGGAGATCGAGCGTCAATTGAACAAGAGCCACCAAGGAAGACGGAGTGCCGCCATCGAGCGGAGCCCTTCACGGTCACCTACCGAGAGGCAATCATGGTTGCCTCAGAAACTGAACCCACAAGCTCATAAGAAGTCGCCACAGATCTAGGAACAAGAAGATCACGCAAGACATTT
This sequence comes from Lissotriton helveticus, assembly GCF_964261635.1. Classification (NCBI taxonomy): domain Eukaryota; kingdom Metazoa; phylum Chordata; class Amphibia; order Caudata; family Salamandridae; genus Lissotriton; species Lissotriton helveticus. The sequence continues at coordinate 1,930,361,448 of NC_136065.1, forward strand.
CGCAACCTCAAGGATGCACTTCTGTGTTCAAGGATGATCTTGTCAAAGCAACGGAAAGCCACACCAAAGAAATGGAGACGCGTCTCCAGAGCCCAAACAGGCGGCCTGCGGACCCGTGTGGTTGATTGAGGAACCATAAACATGTTGGACGCCAAGTTTATTTTCTTTTGTTAACAAGGGGGGAGGTGTGATAATGTGATACAGTCTAGTGGTTAGGGTGGAGTTAAGGGGAGGACCAGGAACGGGAGGAGCCAGGGGACAGGAACTAGGGCAGTTAGAGCAGGGACTAGGTATGGAACAGACGTAGATAATAAAGCTCCTAAAATAATGAGTAGTGTCCGCCTGTTGATTACCAGGACGATACTACAGCTACCACCCGACTTGTGGGCAACTCCTGTAGGATATAGTTAGTGACTGTTGGGAGATAAATGCATCATCACACAAAAACAGAACTCTAACTGCTACCTTAATGATCTCTCCAGACATCTGTCCTGTCACAAATTGTCAGTTATATCCTGCCAAGAAAGATATTGTGAGCCTCTGGATGATGGCCTGTCTTTCCTCAAGGCTGAAGGAATTGCCAGTCTTCAATTTATTTGCAGCTGACTTTGGTCAGAGGTAGGAAAGCGTTGCTCCGGTGGTCCGGAAACCCACCCTTGAACTTTCCTCTCAGATCCCCTGGCATAGAAAGGGAGACGAGGAATGCCATCACACAGACAAACATGCTCTGCAAAGGTGACAAATGTAGGTCGCCTACTTACATTTCCCACTCAACAGGCCGTAATACTCACTCCCAAAATGTGTATTGATCACTGGCTTCCTTCAGCAGGTCAGATTGGCCATTAGGGTTTTTAAACTGTACCTATTTATACATTAATGGTTGCAATGTTTATCCTTTTTTTTCCTGAAACATAAATTGTTATGAAATTTTGTATAATTTACTGTGTGAATTTTGTGCCCATTAGATACACATTTTTTTTCTTTTGAAGACAACTTTGAGAGGTTAATAAGGTGACTTTATCTCAATTGTACTTTATCTGCTTGTTGTTGTTAAGTTATGCAAGTTACGTAAATATATACATGTGGCTCGCACGAAGAGTTGGGTAATTTGTTAATGTGTTATTCAAAATATGAAACTATGGGCACGAACCTGCACTGTCTTTAACAAGCAGGCATGTGGTCTCGGTCCTCTGCTCCCGAATTCCTATCTGGCCATGGACACCCCGTTCTCTGTAACAAATCATCTTGTTAGTAAAATGTATGCTCACTCCAGCCAGCACATACATTGCCCTGCTCTGTCAAATCCCTCACCCTATACCATGTCCCTCAAGAGAAGAAGTCGTGTCTGAAATGATGACGTTGGCGTCAGGAACTGGTCAAGAACAGCATCATGCTGAAAATACTGTTGTACTATTGGTGGAAAAACAGAGCCAGTGAATCACTCTGGAAAGAGTCATCAGTAACAATGTGTCACTCATGTCCTGGCTGCGAATAGGTGTAAAGCAGGGGGCTTCCAATAACCAAGTCCTTGACACCAATTTTCTGATAAAGTAGCAATGTTTACACTCCAGTGAAATCAGGATGTTCATAGCATGTAATCATATGTTAAATGCCATTTTTAAATCAAGAACTGAAAACAATTGAGATGTTTGAATTGCTTAATAAGTTTAGGGCTGCTCATTTTGTCAAATAATTATGATTAAAAAAATGTTTTGCAATCTAGACGGACCCATTATTGTTTTTTTACTTAAGGGGCATGCATTAAAAAGTGTTAAGACCAGTGCCCTACACTGTCTTAATCCATCCTTCACATCTACTAAGACCTCTCTGCAAAACAAGGAATTTGGCCCTCACCTGGGACCGCCTGATTGCCATAATTATCCCCGCTACCCCCGTGGACACTTTGGAGGCTTTGGGGTTCTGAGTGGCGCAAGGACGCGCACAACTGCTTTCTGCTGGTCTCCCCCGCTGCCACTGCATTTTGCCATCTGTGCGCGGCCGCTGAGGGGGGAGACCACATCTCCCAGCGCTCCCCGCGGCCGACGCCGCCCACGCACCGATTCCGCGACAGGTGGCGCATTAAAGGAGGACAGAGTTCCCGCGTCGTGGGACACACGCGGGCATCACCGGGCTAAGCCCGGGCAAAGGGCGGGCCGTCTGTGGCCGTCCGGGGCAGATCGGTGACATCGGGACCTTTTGGATTTTTGACACACAAGACCTCGCAAATGGTCAGTGACTCTTGATTTCCCCAACTGTTATTGGTGTGTGTGTGTGTGTGAATATTGTTCAATACCGGTTGTTTTCACACATGAGTATGGGTACTCGCAAAGGAACAGAGGGCCAAGGGGTGGTGGGCACTCTAGATGCTTTCCTCATTAGAGCAGAGTCGGTTTTTTTAATACATGAAATCGAACTCACACAGCGAAGACTCTGGAAACGCGTAGAACTGCTATGGAACCCAATATAGTGGGGGCTCCCCTTGTTAATGTTAATGAGATTATGTCTGATAGTCTTAACTCGGCCACTGTACCACAAGTACCATTAGAACCCTTGGTAGTAATTTCGGAAGGTCCACCCTTGCCCCATGTTACTTCTATTGGTGTCACTGCCATAACACCATCACCAGCATCACCACCTCCCCCAACTATAGCTAGATTTACACGACAATCACAGTGTAAAGCTAAGGGAGGTATGGACCAGGTTTTAACAAGGAAAAGAAAGGCAGGAGGGGAACCACTCACGGCACAGCAAACTTGTAAAGTGGCAAAAACAAAGGGCAATGCACTTGGTTGGAAATGCCCGGAAGTAGAAGTAGCCCCTGGTAGCCCTACCCACTCAAATATATTAAAAAACTCTATTGAGCATGGCCAGGTAGAGCTAGAAGATACAATCCTGGCAAAAATAGAGGGGAAGCTAACAGCGTTCGCTAAAAACGCTACTAGATAAACTTGTGGACATTGACATTCGCCTGAATGTCATAGAACAAAAACTCTCTGCCCACTAGTCAAACATTAAACGAGGGCACTGTAACTTTGAGCGATCAAACAATACATCTGACCACTGAGGCAAACACTGTCTTACCGGCTAGGAACGCTGCAATCAAAGAGGTCGCACAGGCTTCAATATTAAATAAGACCAATACCCAACCGGCAGAAGCTACCCTTGCCCGGGTAGGGACGAAACCCGGAGGAAGCAAGGGTTTGGATGGTCAAAGCAGGGGAGGTCTTGATACCGGTCATAGTAAGGGATATCTTAGCTTACCACCAGAGTCCACGCCTTACACAGTTGTGCTTTCGAATGTTCCAACGATTCAACCTAACTCTGAGGAACATTGGACCACCTTAAAACACAGGGCATTACATCTATTAAATATCAGGACCGGGTTGAGCAAGCATTTGTTCCATGAATTTAAAATGGTACGCAGGGTCCCCTGGATAGGGAGCGCAAAAACAAAAGCGACATGGGCGCCTGTATAGTTTTGAATTTTGGTTCCCCTGAGTTAGTCAGAACAATCTTAGAGAGAGCAGGGACAACACATAGGTAGGGAGGGGATCCATATCTTACCCCTGGGCTTCTTCTACCGTAACTCCCAGATGTTACCCGTACATAGGCATGATAATCAAACCATCACCCAAAACCAGGAGAGGTATGATTATAATGCCCCAACCTATAACCGTTTTGAACAGGCCTTCTCCAACTTAGATGATCAAGATTGACATCCGACTAAATTGGCTAGTGTAAGTAGCCAAGAGGGAAGTTTAACAGGGGAAAGCTCAGCCCATTACCGAACAAACACAGTGAAGGGGGAAATAGTGCAGGAACCCACACTCATACACCCAGCAACACAATCAATTGATCGCCTTTATGTAGCGGCTGATCTGTGCCTAGCGCCAGTTACTAATAACAGAAAACCGATGAGTCCCTGTAACCTAAAAAGAACAACTAATAACCTCGACCTTAATATTCTAAGTTGGAATGTTGCCGGCCTCGAACCAAGACTGGTGGACACAGACTGGATGCACATACTGTCTGGTAAAGACATTACAATGTTCCAGGAAACTTGGGCCACAGACGATCTACATATAGAGGGATACCATTGCTTTAACGTGACAGCACCTAAACCTGATTTTGGTCGCGCATCTGGCGGTCTATTAATTGGGATCAGGATAGCCGCTGGAGGAAGCACTAAGGTGATACCAACCACCAGCATAAATATACAGATATTAGAATACAGAAGACGGGTTCCCTTTTATTTGATTAATTTTTATAATAATGATTTTTATTCGGTCCCAAATAAGAATTTTATTGAGCTTTTTAAAGTTATATCAGATTTAGTTCAACGCCAAGGTACAGATGATGGCATAAGGATCCTCTTAGGGGGGGGGATTTCAATGCTAACATTTTAAAGGCATACCAGGATATGGATAAACCCCAAGCTGATCCAGCAGTGCGAAGGGGTTTAGAACTAGTCAGTTTTATTAGCGAACATATCCTTAGAAACGTAATGGATTTGGGCTATACCCCTAGCAACCAACAGGCACCAACCTTTAGAGGCAGAGATTGCTCCTCGACTATGGATTATAATGTTATGTCTCCATGTTTAGCAGACCGCCTTATAATGGCCAAAGTTCTTGCAACAACCTTTGGAGATCATAACCCGCTGATAGCGGCTATACGATTAGGACCCAGCCCCGTGTATGTTACTTCTCACGGGGCGAGAGCTATTACTCCCTCAACAGATAACTTAAGGCTGAAATGGAGGGGAGTAGATAGCGGTAGAATAGTAGAGACCGTGATAGAGGAACACCAGCACCTAATCATTTCTTGCATGTCGACTGATGGAAACCACCTAAGGAAAATTGAAGACTTTATCAAATTATGTTCTGTAATAAAATCCCTCCTGTCAGTGCCATCACATAAGATAGATAAAGATCCTAGATAGTTCGACCGCAACTGCTCAGAAGCAAATAGGGTTCTACGCAAGGCTCTGACCTCTAAACCTAGATGTCCTATGGAGATAAGGGCAGCAAGGAGGATGTACAAAATTAAAATAAGAGATCGAAAGGCTGCCTTACTGACGGAGCACTGGGAGGCATTAGTTGATTCTGCAGTTGGGAAGAATGGAAATTCCTTTTGGCCCGCAGTTAGGAACATGCGCAATATGGGTCAACAACTGACAACAGTTAGTTGCACTATTTCGAGTGACTCATGGGAGAACCATTTCTCTAAAATATACGCTGCTCCAACACAAGGCAAAGTTTGCTATGTGCCAAGACAACTATGTTGCCCACGGATCATGCTGCTGGAGGTGGAAGTGGCTATCAGACAGAGCCTTGGTAATAACGCCCCGGGCCCTGACGGCTTTCCAATAGACATTATGAAGTGGAAACTGGAACTTTGGGCCCCAATTTTATTAAATGTTTTTAATAGCTTGCCTCTAGCTCCCATGCCAGATACCTGGACAACGAGCATTATTGTGCCGATATATAAAAAGGGTGATAGATCCGACCCAATTAATTATAGACCAATCTCGCTGCTGGACAATACACTAAAGATTTTGGGGCGAGTACTCTATAATCGGGTCTTGGAATGGACGGAGGAAAGTGGAATTCTGGATCCCTGCCAGATGGGTTTTAGAAGTAAGGTCGGCACGGTCGAGCAATGTCTGAATCTTAATTTAGTAATTGGCAAATATAATATTGCTCTATCATCACTGATTTACTTCGCATTTATGGACTTATCGTCTGCGTTCGATTTAGTCAACAGGTCCAAACTCTGGTCCATTCTCTTGGATTATGGACTAGACGAACCCCTGGTACACTTTCTGGCATTCTTACATACCGACCTCAAAGCACAAGTCAGGATTGGGATGGGTGGGGAGATTTCTGGTGCCATCAGGGTTGGGAGAGGGGTTAGACAGGGGTGCGTTTTAGCACCCCTGCTTTTTATCATCTATATTAATGGGTTGAGCAATTCCCTAAATCAGGCGACCACAGATGTCCCGAAAATTAAAGGGAAATTACTACCAGCACTTCTCTACGCAGACGATGCGGTCCTTATGGGCCGCACCCCAAATTCCCTGCGTATTCTGGTCAAAACCTTTGTACAGCACATGGATGGCCTGGATCTACGCGTGAATTTTAAAAAATCTTTTACCATGTCATGCGGGCCAGAGAAACGCCATCTTAGTTCTATCCTAGTGGGGACTGATAGATTACACTCTACTAGCTCATTCCCATACTTAGGGATGGTCTTTGCTGCGAACGGCTCATGGACTGGACATTTGGCCCACTCCGCGAGCAAGTTCTCAAAGGCCATCAATTCAATCCTTATTCTACCACACCCGAGGAAAATTGGCGCCACTAAAGCGATTTAATTTTTTTTTTTATTACAATGTGCCCCAGTAGTTACATACGGGGAGGAGATATGGGGTTTGGCAAAAAATCATTGCATCCAACTAGAAGAAAATCGTTTCTGCAGAAAACTTTTGGGTGTACCGATTTCTACCTCTGAGTACATTTGCCACAGGGAATTAAATTTGCATTTCATCTGTGATTTTATTAGGACAAGACCAGCGTTATTCTGGCTCTCCATTAGGAGGAATAAATCCGCCATTCTGACGCAAGAAATCATTAGCGATTGTCTTAACTGTGAAAAAGGAATGGATATTCCCTGGCTCTCAGGAGTTCACAAGAGTTTATGTAGTGTGGACAAAGGCCACCTCTTTTTAGACCCCACTAGAGTTGAGGCTAGAGATAAGAATGAGATAAAAAACGCACTATATGCACTTTATAACTTAGATAGGACAAAAAAGGAATTTGACAAATCATCAGTCGCGGCATACATGAATAATGAGCTGTATAGGTATCCACTACCACTTTATCTCACTCTGCCAATGACTAATTGGGAAAGAACACTGCTGTTTCGTCTAAGGGCAGGAACTGTAAGATTTTTACTAAGCTTTCCCTTGGGCTATTGTTCAAAATCATCTTATAAACAATGCCCTTGTGATGGAGTGAGCACACAAAATGATTTGCACTTTTTCTTCTCTTGTAAAATGTATTTAGAATATGTTAAATGGTTTTTAGTTCCATTTTTTAGAAAATATAGGCCCCTCTCCCTGGGGAAGTCCTATTAGATGTTGCTCTCCCTGGACACTGAAGAATTAGTCTTTCGCACTAGCCCTTTTTTTAGACTTATTTCCCCTGTTCGCAAAATGATGGAAAATCCCTGAACATCTGTTCCACTTTAATTGCCATAATAATCGATTCGGAAACCTGCAAATGTTAATCTGTAAAGTTTTAAATGGGAATTTTATGATATTTTGCACATGAGATTGCTTTTATGAATTTCTGAAATTCGAATAAAGACTTTTGAATTGAATTGAAATTACTAAGACCTCGGAGGATCCCAGTTCCAAAGTGCACAAAGTCTTCAGATGGAAGCCTCACTCATTTTTCCAACATACAAAAAGAATACATTGACATATAAGAAATTTACAGTGCTAGGAGTAGGCCGCTGCAGAAGCATGGCAAAGCTAAAAAATGGACACTTAACTAGGGCCCTATGAGGCCCTCTATTTCTGTCATGCACCACCTGAAAGAAAAAAAAAAACTACTTCCTGCTGGTCACATGCTAGTGCTACAACTCACTGTCACAGGAAGTCTCTTTTGTGACACAGGCACTCAGTAACAACTGGCTACTGTTGTTTATCATTGGTGTTCCAGGGTCTAAAGCATTATTTCGTGCAAATGGAATAACTAACGTATTGCCACTTACTTTTAAACATACCTTGGCAAGTATTTTTACTGCTTAGGCCCGGATACAAGTGCTATATGACAAATAAATGTTAAATTAAATATGCTGCTGATTTTAATTATGCTTTTTCCAGTAAGGCCCCATTTATTAATTTGCCAAATACAGGGGGCTGTTTCACATGTATTAATCACATAGAAAATACCGCGTGTTAACGCTTCTCAAGCAACACCGGTTTAAGGCCCATTACCTTTTCGATCCTGCTCAAAGTACTGAACATATGTATGATTTAGCCAAAAGGTACTTTGTACAAAATACGGGGACATTAAACTGTAAAGTCTCCAAATTAGAAGAGAATGTCATAGGTAGTTTGTTAACTTATCCTTGAACTTCTCTTGCTTAACTGCTTCCACACCCATTTACCCTTCTAGCCCGACCCTTTTTGGGCTGCCCCTTTTCATGCACTTACCCACACCAAACACTCAACATCCGCACTGACAGCACCCAACAGCCCACTCTCTCACACAGTCCTACAATCACCCACACAACACTCTACACTGGCAAGCATGCTCCTCAACACCTGCTCACTCACCAAACACACCACAAAGATTTGGGGCCTGCTCCATGACAATGGTCCAGGCCTAGTTTTCCTCACAGACACCTGGATGAACCCTGCATCAGCATTTGACTGCTAAACCACCCTCCTCAGCTACAAGATCATCAGGCAAAACAGACTTCAAAAGCCCAGAGGTGGAATTGCCATCATCCATAAGAACTCCATCAGATTCATCATCTCCCCAGACAAGTCATTCATGCTTCTATGTCACAGCCAACTTCACCCTAAGAAGCACTTTCATCTACAGACCACCGGGACTAAGCACCAACTTCACCAAAACCATCTTGTACTTCGTTGCACCACACAGCCTCTACGCTAGCAATTACATATTATTTGGAGATCTGAACTTCCACCTGGAAGACCATGCTGATCCAAACACAAAATCACTCATCGAAGTCATTGCAAGCCTTGGTCTCACCCAATGAGTAAAGGGACATATCAACATAGCCAGGCCCCTCCTGGACTTTATATCACCACCTTTGACAACATACAAGCTGACGAACCCACACCAGTCTCCTGGACGGACCAGGCCGTCGTCAAATTTAGCAGCCCTGCCAGAGGTCCAACACCAATGCAAACAACTAGAGTGCAAATGGAGACTGAGCCAGGATAATACAGACAATAGCATATTCAAATTCGCCCTGAGATGCTAATACCAAATGATCCAAACCACCAAAAGAGCCACTCGGGTGGACAGCATCAACACCAGCGCCATCAGTAGCAAAGAAATATTTTCCATTGTGAAAAACTTAACCTCACAAGCGGCCACCTCTAACTAGATTACCCACTTGTAGGACGTCTGCAACAATCCCTCTCTATTTTTTAGCGAAAAAATTATTGCCATTTACAGGAACTTTAACCCACAGCTGGACCCGACACACCTCGCCAAATGTCTCCTCATCTCATCCAAAGAACTAATGCTAACCACATGGCCTAACAACACCCGAGAAGAAACCGCTGCAACAATAAAGTCCATTCACTCAGGAGCCCCACTGGACCCCGGCCCCCACCACTCCTACTCCAAAGGAATGCAACCAATCAGTACCATGCCTACCCCTATTCTCAACACCTTCACCTCTTTCACAACCTTCCCAGATGCTTGGAAACATTCAACTGTTCACCCATTGCTGAAGAAATTGACTGTAGACCCTTCAATGCTCACCACTTACAGACCAATCTCCACTCCATTCTCTACTACCAAGGTCTTAGAGGAAATCTTCAACATAGCCTCACCGAATACCTCAACGACCACCAACGCCTCGACACCACTCTGACCCAGTCACAGCACCTAAACTGCCCCCACCACCATCTTGCACACATCCCGAGCATACAGAAAACGAGACCCGCGGTCTCCCACTCCATCTTTATCCATCGTTTATATGACATCGGAACCCAAGGACATGTAGTCTGCTGGATCTGCTGCTTCATGACTGGAAAGACCCAGTCAGTCAGTCAGTCCGGCTCAGTACACCTTAGACACCCGCAACCTCATCTGTAGAGTTTTGCAAGGATTCGCTCTTAGCTCGGCCCTCCTCAACACATACAGGAACTTTCTAGCAAGCATCTTCCGCTCTCACAACATCAATGTCCTCTCCTATGCAGCCAACACGCAATTAATTCTCTCTCTCGCGAATAAGTGGCCCAGTATCCAGATTAAATTCAATGCCTGCCTGACTGAAACCACCCATTGGATGAAGATCAACTGTCTGAAACTGAACACCAACACTACAGAAATTATGATTTTCATAAAGAGAACTTCACCTTGGGACTCCACTTGGTGGCCAACAAAGGTTGGGCTGACATCCACATCCACCAGTAACGCCAAGAACCTTGGGATCCTCATCAACAGCAAACTCGACATGACAGAGTCACCCTCAGTTCTTAATTTGAACAATAGTTTCCGGTGCTCAGCACTGACACTCAATTGTCAACACTGGCACTTATGACAGTCTGCCACATGGTGGTGCGGTTAGTTAATTTTTTGAACTAAGCACAACAGCTATTGATTAATTCAATACATCATAAAAAATATACTAATACCCATCACCCAGGCTGTTTGTTTAGCTGTGGGGGCCCGGAATTGTCACACTTTTAAGAGTGTGATGATTAGTAGTGTATTGGTGCTGCCATTGGCATCTCTAGCAGGGGCAACAGGTCGTGCAAGCTGCAGTGGCCTCCTGACAAAGGCCCTGGCACCACTTCTTTTTACAAATTAAGGACTGGTCACTCCTCATGCTTCCATACCATGAAGATGCTGTGGAAGATTTCAAATGGCTCCCAATCAGCACCCGGAAAACCATCATGTATGCATCAGCCACAAGCAAGCTGGACTTTAGGATTACTCTTTATGCTGGGATCAACAAAAAGCTCACCAGAATGCTGCAGACTATTCAAAACTTAGCAGAGAAAACGACTCTCAAACTCCCACACCGCACTCACATTACACCACATCTGAAAGAACTCCACTAGCTCCGTACACACAAACAAGCACAACTCAAACTTCTCACCCATCCTTTCAAGACACTACATAACACTGGCCCAGCATACCTCAACAATCATATCATATCTGTTTTCAGAAGCCTTCCAGCCTCCTCCACTCATCCGGACTCCTACTAGTACACATCCCACACATACAGAAAATCAGAACTGACAGTTGAGCTTTCTCCTACATTTCTCCAAAAGCATGGAACGACCTGCTGCCACAGATAAGAGTCTCTGCCTCACCTCTTGAATTCCGCAAGAAGCTGAAGACCTGCCCCCCCTAGGCACTAGGTTTAGCTCAAATCACACCTGCTTTGTGCCAGGATAACCTCCTTAGTGATGGTATTCTTTACAAATCTGCCTAACATAAGCCTTAAATCTTCATTGTATTGAAATTGCATTTATATAGCGCTTACTACCCCTGACGAGGCGTCAAAGCACTTTTTCGGCAAGTAGCACGCTACTCTGGAACCCAAACAGGATTATTGGCGAATTAGTATAGGGAAATATGAAATTAATTTGAGCAGTGGACATGTTAGTCTGATGCTTGGATTGAAAGGATAGTGAAGGAATGGGAGAGTGAAGGTATTGGATATATAAATCGCACTTGCTACCCCTGATGAGGTGCTGAAGCACTTCTCGGTGAGTAGCATGCTACTCAGGAATCCAGTATAGGGAAAGATTAAATTCATTTGAGTAGTGAACATGTTAGTCTGTTATGTGGATTGGAAAGTAAAAGTGGGAAGATATAAGAGGGAAGGGTCTGAAATTTTCTTTGTGTTTTTTGGAAGTTCATAGCAGTAAGAGGGGGTTTGGGATGAGTAAAGGGGAGGTGGAGGGGGAAAGGCAGAGGGAAGGGTTTAGAAAGACTTGTTTGGGAGATCTGAACAGCAAAAGAGGTATGAGCTGATACAAGGAAAGGAAGAAAGTCTAGAAAGGGATATTTTGGGGATCAAAGTAGTGGTATGGGTTTTGGGATGAATGCGTGTGGAGGTAGAGGATATAATAATAGAGATATAGGTTGAGAAATAGAGTAGTACATTGGAAAGTAGAAGAATGAGGTTTGAGATGAGTCAGAGTTGAGGTAGAGGATATATTGCGAGTGGTATAGAGTGAGAAATAGAGTAATGCATTGGAGAAAGTGGTAGAACAGAGAGAAAACAGTCTGTTCCCCAATACTGAAGCTGTTTGTTCCCATTTTGTACTCTTTTCTTTGTCTACTTCCTTTGCTCCTATCCCCTCTCGCATAAATCTCTCCCCTTGCCTGCTACACTGCCTAGCCCCCTGTCCTTTGTGACCTTTGACTAAGCACTCCTTCTCCCCTTGTTGGGGAAAGATCCAATGTTTATACTCTGGAGTCTCAGCGTACACGCTGAGAAAGTCCACAGCGCCAAGGGAGCCACTCACAGTTGAGGTATTGTATGGCACCCCTTGCCAAAGCACTCCCTCTCCCCTTTTTGGGGAAGGATCCAGTATGTGGGCCTTGGAGTCTCAGAGACCCCTCTGAGAGAGTCCACTGTGTAAAGGGAACCTCTCGCAAGAGAGATGGGAAATGATACCACTTCCCCTTGGATCACAGCTTACTGGACTTTGAACGCAGCTTTGACTCGTCTACCGGTTTGTATCCCCGTCCTCTTTCCATGCTGTCTCTCACCCTCGCTTCCTCTTTCCCTCCTTCATTCTCTGTCTACTTCCCCTGCTCCTACTCCCCTCCCCATAATCTCTCCCCTTGCCTGCTTTTCCCCTTACGTATTTGTCCATATTGTCTATCTCGACCTTACACCTGTAACTATGTTGCCATGATCTAACAACTGTGTAACCTTTATAACGATGTAACCTGCAACTATGGTCTGATACTCATGTAAGGCGCTCTGATACCTCCGGGTCTAGCCAGCGCTATATAAAACCTTAAAAAAAAAATAAAAAGAGGTTTGAGGTGTCAGTGAGTGGAGGTAGAGGATACATTACAAAACTCCCTTCTTAAACACTTGTGGAAGTTGGAAGACAGTGAGGGAGCACAAGCAACTGGCAGCCAGTAATCTCGCCCCCTTCTTTATGCACTGTGTTACATTTTTAAGCAAAGTATTTCTCTTTTCAAAAAGAAAAACACTGAGATAGAAGTACTTATTGGGTCTGTTGTGTGGTTGTTGAGCTCTGAGGGCCTGATTCACAAAATACACTTTTTTGCAAGTCCATGATTCCTAGACCCCAGGGTAGTACCCTGAATTGGTAGTGTTCTTTGTTGACAAAGAAGGAATAGTTTCTTACCTGTACTCCTGTTATCTCGTAGGGGAATTTCCACCCCAGTCACATGCACTGGAGAGTCCTGCGCTCGCGTGGGGAGCCCAGAACACCCCCCCATAAACATCATGAACGGAGGGGAGCCCATAGTACCCCCCCCCCCCCCCCATAAACATCATGCATATATCAGCCCTTTAACCTGAGCCCTAATTCATCACCTGTCATCACAGCTGCATGAACTTATAACTATTGCTCTTAAAACGTTCCCTTTAGCTGGCCAGGGTCCCAATCATGATTGTATGGCGTCTTCAACCACGACTCTTAAGTTTGTAGCTCGTGAGTAGGAGTAAACAAGCAAAGTATGGCTAGATATCAATATAAACATACACACAGCATAAGACTGCCTAAACTGTACCGCATGGCTCAGGGAAAGGGGGCAGCTATGTGAGCTCGACTTAGGACCCCAACTATTAGCCCGCGTGTTCGGTTTCAAGGCTGTATCCCCTCGTGAATCTGTTCCTCAGAATCTAAATCAGGTGTCGGAGGGCTCCCCTGCGGATATCCGAGACCCCTGCAAGCTGAAAGGAACTCACCACCTTCTCCGGCGGAATCGGGAATCCACCACAGCTGACAGCCGGGCTCCGCCCTACGTACCTGTCAGGGTGGCGCAGTATCCGCTGCGGCCGGCTGCCAGACCCGACTCGCCCCGCCCCGCCCCGCCCCGCCCCAACCCTACCTGTACCTGTCCGAATTCAAGTCACCGAGCGCCTGCAGGTGCGTAGGCGGACTTGTCCATTCTGCAGGCACTGAAGGTGGACCTAGCGAAGCTTAGAAAAGAACATGAGCCGACAGAAATTTCATCCAGTATCGTCGAGTCTTCACGTGCACTGTTATGTTCATGATAAAAGTACCAGTTTTTACTGTATTGCTTGTGATAAGTCTGTAAGGTTCAGTACTGGTATTTGTTTGTTTTAGAAATTATTATTCTTAGGTCTGTTATTGCACTTGGCTCAGTTGAAATGCAGCAACACTACAATTCCCAGAATGCATTATTTCATACAAGGAACTCCCCGGACAGTTAAACATCGTGCTGCCGTAGACATGGAATCTTCTGGCATGTAACTTTATCAAGAAAAGGGGATTTCTTGACAGGCCGGAAGTTAGAACTCCTAAAGGTTGTCTGGGAAGAGAGTTGATGAAACAAAAGTTAACACGCTGGTCTAGTTATCACAACAGGGACACCGTTTAAATTAATTCTTAGCTGTCCAAAGTCCATCCCAGATTTTTGTTAGAATTCTGATAGATTGTAGTTTAGTTGACCCAGTTATAACTAGATAGCTCCTTGCTATAGTTCCTCTCCAGAGACTGCGCATCAACCTGAGGCGAGGGTGCTAGGGCGGGACATGTTAGTCCGCATGTGTCTGATCTGGTGTGCCTGTGGGTTGGTTTCTGACGCTCTCCCGGTCGCACCCGTTGTGCGCGCCTCCTCGGGCTGCAGCAGGTGACTAGATATTAATACTTATTAATATTTTCCTGCCGTGAACCTTTGAAACAGTGCTTTAAATGGGAAAAAAGAGGTGCAGCCAGGTACTCATCAATTTAAGCAGTGAATGGAGGAGGGGCAATTGTGTGCGGGGTTGGAGGCAGGCATTTAATGGGAGCCACGGTTTCTTGGTGGCAATTGTGCTTGATAATTCAGAATTATTTCTGCTATTTGTAGAGTATTTGTTTTCTCCTCCCATATGCAACAAGCATTTACAATGCAATAGGTCTCGCAGCATTAAAGTTTGAGTTTTTGGCATTGTGTATAACAATGCGTTGCATAAACTTTTTAGCAAACTTTGAATTGGTGAGCAGTGAGAGTGTGTGCAAGAGTATGCTGTTCTTGAAAGCAGTGTGGTAGAGAGTGCAGGAATTTGGGTGACCTGAGCAATGTGGATGATGCACCTCACGCACTGGGCTGACGCAGTTATTATTCACACAGTTCGGATGATGCACCTTAGGCACGGGCTCACAGCTGTTATTATTTACACAGCTCTGATGATGCACCTCAGCACGGGGCTGCGGGCAGTTATTATTCACACAGCTATGATGATGCACCTCATGCACAGGGCTCACAGCTGTTATTATTCACACAGCTCTTATGATGCACCTCACGCACTGGGCTGACGCAGTTATTATTTACACAGCTCTGATGATGCACGTCAGGCACGGGCTCACTGCTGTTATTATTCACACAACTCTGATGATGCACGTCAGGCACGGGCTCACAGCTGGTATTATTCACACAGCTCTGATGATGCACCTTAGGCACGGGGCACATTGCAATGCCTGCTTTGTAATAAATGTTTCCCACCTAGATGTATCTGTCTCTGTTTATTTGTGTTATGAAGCCAGTGCCCATTTCTCTCTGCCTCAATGTCCATGTGCCTATCTCTGAAGGTTTGTTTCCCTGTCCCAGTGTATCCCTGTCCCGGTGCTTGCATCTCCCTGTCCCAGTGCCTGTATCTCCCTGTCCTGGTGCTTGTATTTCCCTGTCCCAATGCTTGTATCTCCCTGTCCCTGTGCCTCTCTGTTCCAGTGCCCATGTATCCCTCTCTGTGTCTGTGTTTCCCTTTCCTAGTGCCCGTGTATCTCTGTTATGTTGCCCATGAAGCCCTATTCCTATGCCTGTATCTCCCTGTCCCTGTATCTCCCTGTCCCTGTGCCTGTATCTCCCTGTCCCTGTATCTCCCTGTCCCAGTGTTTGTATCTCCCTGTCCCAGTGTCTCCCTTTCTCAGTGTCTGTGTCTCCTGTATGTCCCTGTCCCGGTGCCTGTATCTCACTGTCCCAGTGTTTGTATCTCCATGTATCTCCTAGTCTCAGAGTCGACATCTAGGCGCCCCAGTGTCCAAGTCTCCAATACTTCGAGACTCGCTATGCCAGGGTCTCCCTGTCACGACATACCCGCAATCCATGCGCCCACCCCAGCGACTCTTCCTTCCAATGTCTCCCTCACACCGCACATTTGTGGGTGAGTACCGTGCATTATGCGGCACCTGTGTACCTCTCAACTTTCTGAAGCCTCGGAGGAGAGTGGGAAAGAGCGCTTCTGGATATTGGTCCTATTAAAATCAAGGAACGGGAATACTTTTTGTAGGGCGGCGGTTTCAAGAAGGATGGTAGTTCTCTGTGTCTGGGGGTGAGGATGAGCCCACGTTGGGTGACGCCCCCTCCCCCCCCCAAGAGATGGCGAGTCGAGAAGTCTGTGCTCACCCAGGCCGCCCTCTGCTAACTCTCAACAGCATCATCCTGAAGTTATCACATTCTTGTTGGAAAAAATTAAACAGACACGTTTCTGCTGAACTTTAACAGCCTCTCCGAGCCCAAACAGACTCTCGCGCTTTCTGCCAATGCCCCTGAGGCACTTTACACGCAGTCACACTTGTCAGGTGTCTGCTTCGGATGGGAGAGTGGAGGCGTGCGCCAACCAGCACTCCCCCCTTCTGCGAAAGGCTAAGAGGGGCAAACACCACTTTCAAATCCTGCAGATTGTTGCCTATTATCCCTTCTTAGGCGGCCCGCCCTGTGCGAACGAACCGAGCCGCCCCACGCGCCCCTCTCCTGCAGAGCTGTCCCGTGCAGCTCCACGCTGCTGGGTGCTTTTCACGGGGGCTTGCTCCAGCTGGTTCCTTCGCCTGGACAGGAATTTGCGGAGGGGGCTGAACAGGGAAAGAGAAAGGGAAAAATTAATGGCTGCTGCGACAGTATAGCGAAAAAAAGATTCACATTTCAAATATTAAGAAAAATCAATGTACCCGTCCAAAAACTATGAACACAGTGACTGAATAATTGGGGTAATGAAGGGCAGTGAAGGAGTATCATTACTTTAAACTTGTTTTCTCATTCTCTACAGGCTTCATCATTTGATCGTACCTTTTCCTTTATATAGAAGTTCCATGTTAACAACTACAGACATCTTTGACACAGCAATTCCGTAGTGTGCATCGTGCTAAGTAAATAATTCATTTGTCTTGCTTATGAATTTGAAAGAGTTAATAAATAAAAAAGCAGGCGCTGCCCGGGTGAGGAGCGAAGAAGCCCCTCCCGCCCGCCGTCGACGGGTCTTCCGTTGCTAGGCAACGGCCCCACCGGCACCAATCCCAGCGTGGCTCCTCGTCTGACGTCAGAGGAGCTGCGCTCGGGATTTCTCAGGCTCCCGAGGTTCCCGGGCTGCGGCGGTGTTTACGGGGAGCCAAATTTTAATTTCCCTACAATGCCGCTGTGGGAGGCGGCGGTGATTTCAGACAGCGCTCCTTCTGCCACAGAGCTCCACAGTGCCTTCCCATGCGTAAGGGGAGAGGAGCCCGGTGAGTGGGGTTGAGGGTGGGGGTGTACGCGCGTGTGTCTGTTTGAGTGTGTCTGTGCGTGCGTGCGTGTGTCTGTTTAAGGGGGGGTGCGTGTGTGTATGCAGCGTGTGTCTGTTTAAGGGGGGGTGCGTGTGTGTATGCAGTGTGTGTATGTGCGCATGCGTGAGAATGGCTTCGTTTATGAATGGGAATACGAGGCACGACGACGTGCGCGCTCCCGAGGTTAAATCTCGGCCAGGAAAAGCGCGTGGAACTCTGCTGTCCACATTCCCCCAAAAGTAACTGCATAAGTTGTCTTGCCCTAGACAGCAAAGCTTTGCTTTGCTTTCGTCTAGGCGAGACCTAAAAAGGATACGTTTATTATTTTGAGAATGTCATTCCTATAAGGATTGTCTCTGAGCCTATGCACATATGAAACATAAAAGTCATGATTTTTCTCATCATGCACAACAACAGCTATTGTAGGCAATTTGACTAAGAAACCCTATTTCTTTTGGCCTCCATTCATTAGGGTACACCTTGCATCTTTACATCTTTTTCCTCTCAGTTGCCTCCTCCCACATTTCACTCAGTAAACATCAAAACTGAAGTCACATAACCAACCCAAACGAACAGGAACATTTTCTATCTGGTCTTCAACACAATACTGTCTCAGCCATCATCTATTATATAGCAGGCATCCACTATGGTCAATCAAAATCACCCACATCTCCTTCAATAGGAGCACAAGGTACCTAATGTGAGCAGTGGGCAAGTGAAGTGATTGCAGGGAACTAGAGTGGTGACACGTGATGAAAGGCTTGTATAAATGGCTGAGATGAACGCAATGAGATGAGTTGAACTAGCATATGTCAAGGTAAAGTGAATGAAATGAACAACAAGCAGCATTAGGGTAAACAGGGCAGATGTCCCTTGAACTGGCTGGGTCAGGTGAGAATTAAGTGAGGAGAGAAAGGATGGATCAGTTAAGGCAGGTTAAGTAAATAAAACATGGTGGGTCAGTGCAGAGTGGAAGAGCCAAGCACATATTACATGGTGAATGCAAGGGTTGGCCAGGAAAATACAGGGTGGGTGAGTCAAGCACAGGTGAGCACATGGTGGTCTAGATGATGACAGGTTGAGTAAAGCAAGTCATCTGGTTCTGTGGGAGAGGCAAGTACAGCTTGCATAAAGCAAACAGAAGATGTGCAAGAAATGTACAGGCTGGATAAATCCAGCACATTGTAGGTACAGTGGGCGCCTAAAGGTCAGGAGACCATGGGATTTTCAAGTCGTTTTTGTAGCATGTACCAGGCCTCCTAGGTATTGGAGAGATGCAAAAGAGATGTTAGTACAATTTTCTAGCATTTGGGTATTCCCTACAAAATCCCTCAAGATAGTACATGCATTGACATTGAGAAAAAACATTTTGGTTTCAGAAAAGAGCTTCATATGGAAGGTGCAAGAAACAAAAAAGGTCCCACCCCTGCTTCTCTTCTTTAAAAAAAAATGGACCACCAACAAAAGACTTTATGCACGGTCTGGTCTTTATGACCAGTCTGGACTTTATGCGTGGCCTGACTCCCCCAAACAAAAGACTCTGGCTGTAATTCTGGCACAGAATGCAAAGGCTGTGTTTCTTTTCACTAAATGTAATTAAAGCTTAGCTTTGCTGTAATATAAAACACGGGCAAACTCACCTCTGTGTCTTAATACCTCTCATCGAAAAACACACAAACAAATTAAAGAAGCCATCTGTTGAATACTGTCACACTAGGCTTTAAAACCCCGCCTGCCATCATCAAGCATTCTAGGGCACCTTTTTAAAAGAACTGCTCGCCTGGGCTAAGAGATTGTGTTTTTCCTTAGACTGAAGAGTCCTGTAAGGGGTATGAGTTCATCAGTTTTTCAAAAATAGGACAACACCACGCTTAATGCATAATCACAACTTTTCAAAATCACCGATGGTGTGAGAGGCTCAGTTAAGACAACATGTATTTTATTTTAAAAAGGGGTTGTGGCAGTGCCTGAACAAGGAGAGAGAATGTGAGAAGGTTACACCTGGACCCGATCATACTAGTCATAAAGATCGAAGTCAGTACTTATCATGAGAGTGTGCGTTATTTTGAAGACCATTCATTTTCAAGCCATTCATTTCCTATGTTTTTCTTGGACATCTCCTTCCGCGTCTCTAAATCCATGAGTTTTTATTCAACACCTCTTTTTCGGTTCCCAGGAAACCTGTTTATTATCCACAGTCTGTTGAATCCTGGCATCCATGCTTGAACACCCCCCCCAACCTCTTGCTTTCTTACCTTCATTGACTGCTTGCTCTCCTATGCCTAGAAGATCTTTATCTTGTGTTCTGAGGGGCGTCTACCTTTTACCATCTACTTGATAAACCCATTAGTATGGACTTATGCTGCATCTGGTTCACACAGACAAGGCTGGATTCCATTAGGTGGTTGTGAGCGCATCTTCCCAGACTAAACACGTTTATACACACATACTCACCCATCACTTAACCCCTTCGGTGCTCATGACGGCCCCCGGCCGTCATGCTTCACGGTGGGCATGTGTGGAGGATGGCCAGGGGCCGTCCGAATCCCACCCACTATTTAAATCGCCTGCACAGGGCAATAATGTGCGCAGCACTGAAGGGGTTAAGAAACTCACACACATTCATGACCACTCACACACAATTTGATTCAGATAATTAGCTAGCACATTTACCTCATGATAATTGCCAGAAAACCTGGACTTGAACTGGCCCTTCTGGACCTATGGTGGACACCTCTTCTCCATAATAATCTCTCAAAAGTCAGAAAAAGTAATATTATCATGCACACAATAAAAGGCATTCAAACATGTGACAAGGTTGCAGATTACAAAACTGATGATGGAGTTACTACACTAAAGACATTCAACCCTGATCTTACGGGCAGGGGACTTTAATGAATTGCTGGTAGGTCGATATCATTGATTGTTTGTAGAGTACTCACTGCCCAAACGGGGCCTTTTGGTATTTTCAAATCTTTTGATCATGAAAAGGATTAAACTCACAATTGTAGAATCAGTTTTTCCTCCAAACCTCAAGTCTGTCTAAATTACTCATTCCCAAAGTTCAATTAATGAAATAAGTAGTGGATTCCTAGGTTGCTTGCTTTAGCGCACTCTGCCACATGAAAAGTCAATGGAATAATTGGAGTGTGCATGTCAATTAACTAGATTAATACTGAAATTCTAATGAGTACATAAAACTTGTCAAATGGACACAGATGTGCTGGGACGGGTAAAGACAGAAGTGTGCATACTGATGGACTGTCTGCTGCCCTACAGTGGACTGCCCAGCTGAATGCTAATAGGCCTATATATGGCAGTTGTTATTACACTCCTCTTCACCCTCTCAGCAGACTGGCAGGGAGAGGTGCGCTCTCTTCTCGGGTGTAACGCTGTAAATAAATTAGATTTGTGGGGTAGGGGGTAAGCCCAGTGTCACACACACACCTACAGTGTGATTGACTGGGCAAGGTCTGATCGGACCCTTTACTTTCATTCACAGACAGCTGCAGGGCATCCAAAACCCTAAACAGCCCTTAAGTGATGCAAATAGGTGGCTACGGGATTGCTCAGCAGGGGCTCCAATCAGAGGTGTACACTGGCCCCTCCTTCCATTCTGCCTTCTCTTTATCGGCAGTAGCTGAGCAGAGCACTTTCTGCGCAGCAGCACAGCTCCCAATGCCATCTAGCCTGCCCTGCCTGAATTTCCCCTAAGAGTACCCGTAATCTCCTTGGCCAAGGAAAAGTTCCCGTATTCAAAGAAGAAAAATAAAAAGTGGCGGTACTCCGTACTGGTGAGTACCGGTCCATTTAAAGCACTGCTTTCAAATCAGTTCAACCATACCATGTATGGTGCAGTGAGACCGTGAAATAAAATAACCGGAAAAAAGCTACCATGCATTAAAGCTCGTAGCCTCTAGGTGGCGCTGCTCATTTCCTAAAGTTTTTGTGTGCCTCTCTGTTTAGGTCCCGCCCTAGCATACACCGCGCAGCAGTGTCGCGCAGCCGAGATTTTATGTTTACAGTATGTGGGGCTTGAACCCGCCCCTCTTCTCCATTGGCTGGCTTCCTAAACGGAGGCCAGCCATTGGAGGAGAGGGGCATCACTCCGTTCAAGCCCCGTCTTTTTGGGATAGAGGGGTGTGTTTTTGCTGTTCTTTTTCTCCCTGACGTCTTTGGTAGAGAGCACGCCCCTCATCACGCTGCCTGCACGCTCAAGTCAGCTCTCTGATTGGTGTTCCTTATTAACCAATCAGAGGGCCGACTGGCACGTGCAGGCAGCGTGAGCAGACTCTGCCTCGCTTTTCTTGTTTTTGTCGCTTTGCCCTTCCTACCCGAGTCCATTTAGCCAACATTAATTCCTTCCAATACACTACGCTGGTGCGTGAGAAGCTCCTGCATTACCATCCTTGTAACTCCCCGTTACAATCAGTAAGCTGGCTATAAATGTAATTTAAATGCAATGTCGTGGAGCAGTCCAGAAAACATTTTTTTCACTTCATGGTAACGTTTCATATTGGCCTCTGACTCCTGAAGCGCTTTCATCCCTCAGGAAGGCTGCTTCCTAGATTGTTGTTTTCAGGAAACCAGACGCCAGTTTGTTTGTTGATTCGGGGCGGGGAGGAGGAGCAGTCCTTGTCTCTTCCATCAAACAGGCTCCGCAGTCTGTGGTCTGAATTTCAAAAGGTGCATTTGGGAAATTGTAAGGGGCCCATTATGATGTCGGGCCTATTGTCCGACATCCTCACTTGTTTCCCCTCCCACCATATTAGTAGGGCGGGGGGGACCTCGGCGGACGGAAAGACCGTCCGCCGCTCTTCCGCCCCGGTCGCCTTGCGGCCAGGGCGGAAGAGGAATAATATGGTGGCGGTGTCTATCAGACACCGCCAGCCATATTACAATGGGCATTTTACAATGCCTTTCCGCGGCGGCAATGCCGCCACGGAAAGGCTTGCGGTCTTCACTCTGGGAGCCCCCTGCGGGCCCCCAGAGTGAAGGAGGGTTGGGGGCTGCACACGGGGGGTACCTGTGGTACCCCCCCACATTTACATAAACAAAACCGCTTTGTTTATGCAAATGCTGAAATGCATTTCTGCCCGCCACAATGCTAGAAATGCAGGACGTGCCTGCCACTGTGGCGGGCACATCCTAATGCCCCCCACGGGACCCCTGCCCTTATGGCAGGCGGTCCCAATCCCCGTCAGGATGGTGTAGTGTAGCTCCTATTTTCCCAATAGGCTCTGCGCATTGGAATAGTACCTACAGCAGTAAAGGCCTAGGCCAGACGTTAACTAGGTCTACTACTGTCGATACTAGACTTAATTTTTGGGTTTGCCAGCTAAGCTCAGAGTTCGCTAGAAACTTTCTCGAATGTTCAAGGAAGGATTAACTCCCCTGATTAGACAAGAAGGGATTTAGTTTCTGACAACCATAGAACATGACAACTTTGCTCTCCCCTAATCAAGAGTCAATCTCAAGAGTCGTGTGAGCACAAGGCAATTATTTTACTCAGTCAGTACGTGCATTCTTAGTCTCATCAGAATGTAGAGAAAAGGAAGAGACGGGCGTGTTCAATAAAAGGTGTTATTTATTGATCAGTCTCTTTTCTCGTACAAGAGAAATGGATCGATATTATTGCAATACTTATAGTTAAGTAAAGTGCATACATTAGAAGCAATAGTATAAAATAATACTGTAAAAACATTGATATGGTTTCTGAGCCATACGATGTTTAAAATGATTAAAATATATTTACATACACATATACATTTGACTAAACGTACTCAACTGGTGTTTCTAAATACGCCTACCCCGTATACCTGACCTAAGTCTAATGCGTGGGCGGGAATAGAAAGTTACAGTTTAAGTTAAGTTTGTTTTTGCCAAGTGAATAACTAAAGAATTCTCTGTGAGGGGTTATTCAGTTCTGTACCTGGAAGTTAGGATGAATGAGGAATGGTATCTCTTTCTCTGCTCTCGATATTCCAGGCTGCCTGCGAGGGCTGCCCAGAAGCGCCGGTGCTGGGTCTCTCGGCTTGAGATAGCAGCGCGTCTCTCAGCGCGTCAGGAAGGCGGGGCTGCTGCCAGCGGGGTCTGCTTCTGCTCTCGGCTTCGGCAAGTATGGCTGCTCCGTCTTGTCACCACGCGTGTGTTTGCATAGGGCAAGGTCGGCAATATTTATACCTTAAAGGTGCCGAGATTGACGTAAGGATGGACATAGGTACGTCAATAAAGATGTCATACGACTTGCTCGTTAGCACATTCTTTTGCAAAAGTTCTCTGTGAAATCAAAACAATGGCCGCACGGATTTTCCAGGTTGTCATAGGTTTGATTTGTTATGAGAACGTCGTATGCCTTATCAGGGGCTGGAGGAATGTCGCTTGTCTAATTAGATCTCAAGCGTTATGACCTAATCAGATAACACGTTCCTGTGCCGTAGTGTGACTGCGTCAGATAACGGTATCTGCATCATGGGGGTTTTCTTGCCTCATGGGCTGACTGTTAGTTAACTAGCTAGGTAGTTTAACCAGATTAGGGTCAGGAATAGGGGGATCGATTCAGAACCTATAGAAATACACGACACCCACTCCACGCTAACTATGGTCATATCTACTAATCTATGCATAGTATAACATAGTACAACATACTATAGAGTATAGTGTATACCTTACCACCCCAAAATACATAAATGCATTTCGAAATTTTCAAATATACTGAAAAATTGCAGTCATATATATTGTATGCACTTAAGCTATGAATTAAATGCAAAAGTAAACACGCATTGTAATGCATTATTGCTTTTTGGTATATGAGAAATACACATGAAATGGCTCTTAATATAGCTATACAGAAAGGAAGGTCGAGACCATTTCATCACATAATAAAATATTTGTGAACATACCAGCGGGCAGCTAAAGTCTATATAAAGTATCTAAAATAGAAATCTTAGTTCTCTAGGAATAGTTTCTTACTTCAAGCAGAAGATCAGTGTCCCGGGGAAAAAATATATAGAAAAATATTTTAAGGGCTTGCTGAAAAAAGTTGCTGTCCGTGAACTGGATTGTAATTGTTCATGTGACTTTATTTTTTTAAAAGTTGAAGGCCGAATTCAGGGAACGCCGTGTGCGAGTTTACTCAAAAGTCTCTATTTCTGTTCCGGAAAGAACATCATATCATTCAGGCTTTCGAAAAAACTGTCAACAGCTTCATGGGAAAGTTCCACTAAGTCGGAAATAGGGGTAACCATGCATTCATGCGCATGATTGTCTCCATTGACATTCTGATTTGCATTGCTGACAGAAGGTCGTACCTGTTCGATGCTGTTTTCATCTTGAACTTCACTACTCTTCAATCGTAGTGGTGAAGATTCCAGGAATGCCGTCATCAGAATTGGCAGCCTTTGAGGGCAGCACAGTGCGTGAACCTTGGTAGGAACCAACAGTGTATCTGCATCCACTGGCGCATCTGATTGTAGCGTCAGACAGGTGTCTAACACGCATTCTTCTCCGCATAGCAGACACCTTAGTACAGGTAAAACACACCTTTGCCACATTGGTCGAAATGATAGAAACCAAGTCATGTTTAGGTCTCTAAGCCGGGAGAGTCCCAGGATTTTTGATATCCGGTCCCGGTATCCAATGGCTAGGATCGTATCTTCCATTGTCGCGAGAGTTTGATCTGTGACATGGGTTGCCATAACGAAAAATAAGGACTAGGAATAGGATTCCTGCAATTAGTCCCAGGATCAGGGGAAGTCCGCCAAAAATCGAATGGACGAAATCTGGAAAAATACCCAGTATGGCTTTGAATGGTGTTAATGCCATCGAAAATACTGTCTTAAATACCTTTGAGACCCCAGTGGTATCAGAAATATTTAAGATTTCGCTCAGGATTTCCGCGAAATGTACGGGGGAATTAGTCGATAATAATGTATGTATCTCTGCAGTCGTCCTTGCGACTTGTAGATCATATGTTTCTTTAGATGACGTGAGCCTTGTAGGCGTCTGAAGAAGCACTGTTTTCATTCTGCTTAAAGTGTCTATTCGAATAGAAGTAATTTTCAAACCGGGCCATGCCCTTGCCTCCCTGTCTGGTAAGGAGCTGGGGAACAAAGAACGTCCACAGCACTTGACCTTCGCCGTCGTGGTGACGAGATAAGGAGTCCCGGGCATAAGACTACAACATCTGCGGTCTACAATAAGAATGTAACTCCCATTATAGAGTCTTTGAAAGAATGGTTCTATTTCAGTTGCAGGTGCGCCTTGCTGGTGACATGAAAGGTTGTATGAATTCCCTTCACAGGCTCCGTGCAAACTAATTCCGTTACACAGAAGCGTGCCGCTTAGTGACATAGCACAATTGTTGCCACTAAGAAACACTTTCTGTCCTTTATTACTGACACATGCATGTGAATAGGGCAGGTTCCAAGTTGTTTTAAGGTACCCCTTTCCCAATTTCTCGTACATGCCAGCCTGTATATATTTTTGGCAGTATTGAAACCTGAAGGTTGAGATTGGAATATTAATGATTCCGTGGATTATCCATTCACTGACAGGTCGTTCTGACATTGTCATCGGTAATCTTTCTAGTTTTTCAATGCTCAAGATTGTATAATCAGCACCCTTCTGCGCCATACCGATTTGTCTATCAGTAAGGTTAAAGATTTGGAATAGTGACGTTGTGTTGATTAAACGCCAAGGCACATAGCCTGAACGCAGATTTTGTAATGTCCAGCCAAGCTGTACAATAGAGCGCAATTGTGACTGACCATGTTGTAATAACAGTAAGTCTTGCGATAATATATCGATTGCTGAAGACACAATGCTGTCCAATGAAAATATTCTGGAGGACAGAGTCATTAACCCATTGTCCACTACAGAAAGTGATTTTTCCAAATTAATACGATCAATTTCACGTATTCTCTCTGCTGTTTCAATTTGAGTAACCTTCCAGGCCTCATTGTATGCTGCATATACAGAGGCTGCTATGAAACGCTTTTGACGCTGTTTGCGTGGTCCCAGTATGAAATCACGCAAGTCAGCACCATCAGTAAGTAAAGTTAGGTGTTGCTTAATTTCAGGCAGTGTGGAAGTTTGTAGCCATTGAAGGCATAATTTGCCCACACTGTAGGTTGTTATTATCCCTGGGTGATGTCTTTGGGGATATCTAGGGTCTGGCCTGGTCATTTTGAAACCCTGTGTTTTATTCAGGAATCTATCTTGACAGTGATTTGTATCTGTGGGCCAGATCAACCATTGTTTCCAATCAGGATGTGTTCTGTTTTGGTTAAGTATATGGTTTATGTCTATTTCTTCATCTGTTTCAGAGCTATTGCTAAACATTGTTGGCTTTGGAATAGACGGGTTATTTAAATCTTTGATTTTGGCTAAGCCAAGACAGGTGGTTTGTTGAACAGTGTCATTTAAAAATATCATTTGTTCTGGGATCATGCAGGCTCTAAACAAAGCTTCTATACCCTGTACTTGCCATTCTTTTGTACCCCAAACACTTTTCAAATCAACATTTTTGTCCCAATAATCAAATCCAAATGTATTCATTTTTTCAAAGAATGAATCTGAATATATCAATTTTGTGTTGGTTATCATGGTTTTCATCCCTGTCTTGTTTGACAATTTGTAATAAAATGTTTCAGCATTAGTTATGTTAAAACCTGAAAAATATGAATATTTGTCATAAACGGTTCTAGAGCTCCCTTTTGGAGGTGTAGCACAATGTTCCCATTGATTATAATTTAAAACATTTCTAGGTTGTGCAGATTTATGCAAGAAATGGTTACCATAATGGTTATAGCAATACATACTATCATAATTTGTAGAACCTTGCAAATAATCATGTTTTGTAAATTTAGCAGACATTACTAAGTCAGACATCATATTGTTTATACTTTCAAAGTCCCAATCATCAGCAAATGAGTTTGGTTTTGCAAAATCACTCAAGGAGATCTTGATTTGGTGTGGATATTTCAGGATCTCGACCGGACCATAAATTTCATAGTCAGTGTTGTCCCAGGCTACCCCACCAGGTATTGGAATTGCTGTGAAGTTGGCTGAAGAAAGTTCTGAAGAAAGTTCTCTTTTCTCGATGTGTGAAGATGTCTGTGGTTTGAGGACCAAGTTGATGTTCTGACTTGCTGTGTCCATTTTAGCATATTTTCCCTCAATGAAGCGTCCCAAGGTAAATACCATGATGAGCCAAAGTATGAGGATAAATGCACCAAAACCCACCCAAAATTCAATCCATGGAGAAACCAGATATGTTTCTTTCAGTTGTTTCAAAAGTTCCTTAGCTTTGTCTTTAATGGATTTTGATGATGGCTGTGTCTTTTGTTCGCTGAAACCTTCAGAGGAATCATCGAAGTTGATGAAGTAACCAGATGCAGTTCTGTCAATTGTTCCAATTGGTTCAGGATTTTTGTTTCTTGCAATTTCACTTGGAACTTCATTGTAGATTGGTGTGTCTCTGCTAAATGTCTTTATTTGGGTTTTCAGAGGTCTGAGTTCTATTGCATTGTTGCATAGTCCTTGTTGTTCTTCTTTAGGCGTTTCGAATGTGATGAGCCTCTTTGTTAGGACCTCTGTACTGGTAGCAAACCTTGGTGTTCTGCTACTTATTGGGAGTCCACTTGGCCTACTGTTTGTTATCGGCCACATGTTGTGGTTTTACCAGGTCGATGGATACAACTCGGTTCTCCTTTTTTCCAGCAAGTGGCGGTAGTACAACTGATCTTGTCCCGTTGACAGACAAGACAGGAACTGCTTTTCTGTAAGAAGGCCCAAATTCCTTCTTTACCGCGATCTTCTCCCTGACTAGATCCCCGACTTTTGGAATCCAGACAGGTCTTGCTGGGACAGGTGGTGATTCTTCAGTGGTTGTTGGCTGTTGTTTCAACTGTATGTTGCTCAGGTCTTTTCTTGTTTTGTTTAAGTCCTGCAAAATAGCCAAACGGTCTTTGACATCAAAGGTTTTTTCTATTACCACTGAAGTCTGACTATCAAGGTCAGAGATCAACATCCTAGTTCCGAATAATAATTCGTACGGACTGAATCCCTTCAGAGAATTTCTTGGCAAGTTATTTAGACTACGTTGGACACTTATTAGATGTTTGACCCACCCAGCTCCCGAACCTAATGTCCTTTCCATTATAGATTGCTTTCTGCCTTGGTTTTTTCTTTACACCATCCCATACCCTCAGGAAGGAAGTGAGAAGATTCCCGCTGGGCTGTGCTCATTTGGCCATTCTTTCCCCCCCCAGGCTGGATTGCCTGAGAGAAAAAAAAAAAAAATGGTCGAACGTAGCATGCTCTTAGCGTATATGCCATTTAGACTCGCAAATCTTGTATAACAGTCCGGACGTCAGCCGAGTGCAGTGGATCTACATTATAAGTGGAACTAGCCTGTGTATGTTAATCGCAAGCCATTCTTTTTGTTGGTAATATTATCTGCCTTGATACGACGAGGTATTAAACTGCTTCTCTCCCCACTGCGATCTCTGTTGCAGTTTGGGCAGTTTTTTACAAACATGGTGTAGTGCAGGCTCATGCCTGGCCACCAGTACCGTGATTGTAATTCTTCCAGAGAATCTTTTAATTTAAGGTGTCTGAGACCCTCGCCCATGTGTGCGTCTGCGATTAACAAGTGTCTCCTGTCCATGTTTGGAATCACTCTATCCCCCACTCCAGGGATTCGAGCAAAAGGGACGGAGTTTGCATCGATTATGTATGTATAATTGAGTGGATAGTTGATCGGTAACGCTGAGCAGTCGCCTTTTGATGACGTTTTCACCGCCAGCATTGTTTCACCGTCAATGTATTTTAATGTACGCTTTTTTCGATCTACGGGAGCCGATTTAGTGGCTGCCGCTGCGGCTGTTTCAGCCAATGAATTCCCTACAACGTGAACGCCATCACGTTGATGACTCAGTGAGTGAGTCACGTGAGTCTTTGGTAGTTCTTTTTTTAAAAGAGCTACTTGTTCCCAGAGAAGTCTCTGCTTTATTGGTGCATCTGTGTCATCTTTGTAACCGTTCTGAATCCATGTCTGCAAATCCTTGTTATATGCTTTGACGCAGAAATATGAATCTGACACTATAAGCGTCGGGAATTCGCGATCCGCATTATCTAGCGCCATTTTCAAAGCTATTATTTCAGTTTGTAGTTCTGAATTAGTTTCTACTGAGTGTGATTTTGTTAATAGAGGTTTTAATATACCTCCGCGCCACACTTCTTTTGTGATCTCACATGTGGGATTGTATGCATGTTCTCCCCAAACGGAGGGTTGAGCATGTCCGTCTGTATAGATTACACAGGCGTAATGTCGTAGAGGCAGAATGTCGATTGGCAGAGGATACGTCTTTTCATATTTTAGATTTTTTAATTCTTCTAGTTCTTAAAAGACTGTCAACCAGGCAATACTTGATAATTCATATCCTCCGTACTGGATTTTCAGATGGGCAATTCTGGATTTTTTGAAGTTGAATTTGTAACCCTCTGCAGCGAAACCAAGTATTATGGTGTTCACTCTTTTCAAGTGAGTCTCCAAGTCATCATCTGTTAAGTAAATGTCATCGACATAAGATAATGCTTCATCATCATATAGTTGTAGTAATTCTGTTACTCTTGCTGAGAATACCCCCGGGCTGTTCTTGTACCCCTGGGCTAACCGACAGAATTGTTTTTGAGTGCCATTTACTGAGAAAGCTGTTAAATATCTGCTCTCTGGTGCTATGTTTTGACAAAAGAATCCATTGGAGATGTCCAAGGTTGTTTTGTATTTTTTGCGCACTATGTTATTCATTAGTGCAGCACTGTGTGAGTTTTGCACTGCAAAGGTTTTGCAACATGTGTTAAGGTGTCGGTAATCCAAAACTAGACGGTATGAATTGTCTGGTTTGGAGACCGGAAACAAAGGATTGTTCATTTGTGAGGTGCAAGTTTCAATCACCCCCTGGTATTCTAGCTGATCTAATATTTCATTTACTTGTTTTTTAGCTTCTTGCTTAATTGGGTACTGCCTTTGTGCAGTTGGTTGTGATTTTAACTGGATTTTGTGAGGAGGAGAATCCTCATCCCATCCTACATGATTTTTTATATAAAGCAGGTGCAAAGGCCACTGCCCACTTTCTAGCAAGTGTGTATTTTTAATGAATCGGTATTTGATTCGAGAAGGCAGGCATAATTACTTCTTCGCCATGAGGGCACTCCCTGACAAACTCTGGTGGCCAGTCTTTTTCAGCTAGAAGGATGTCATAGCCCTTGGATAGGTTATCCCAAAATAGTCCCCTTATTTTCCTAGTCTTATCTCCCTCTATACGTAATGTTATCTCGTATATTTTGTGGGGCTTGCTAACTCTGGTATCTGCAGTTTCCACTTGAAGGTATTCATTCGTGTCCACTGTCTCCAGATGATTCATAAGGACTTTGCGAGCTATGCTCACCTCTGCTGCGCTGTCTAGCATTGTCTGAGCCCACTCTCCGTTTTTCAGTTGTGTCCTCAGTATTCTCGGCATTGTTAACTACCTTGATACTGGCTACCTTCTTTTTTGGAAATTGTGATTTCTTTTTCAGTTGAGCAGGTTCCTTGTCTTTGGACTTGGCGTGCTCTTCTGATCGTCCTCTTCTTTCCGATTTCTGCGAGGAATTCTGAAAAGATTGAGAGGGACGTGTATCAATGTCTTGATATCTATCAGGTTTTTTAATATTATCCCTATTTCTAAGGTTATATCTATTCCCAGAGGGGTCACTCTGGGGTGACCTTTGTCTCGGGTTTGGAGATTTCTCTCTTCGCCTAGGAGACCTTCCTCTGGACTGGAATTTCTTTTCTTTAGGATTGGATTGTTTGTTCCCATCCCAGTTCTTTTTTGGTGAATTATTATTTTTATTAAAAAACATTTTTTCTGGACTTGTAGTCAGTTGCGGTTTTACCGGTATTCCACCTAGACTATCTCTGCCTAGTTCTTCATAGGATTTTTCTATGATTCTGGCAATTTCAGCTGGTTGGTCTGCTATATCTGTCTCTTTTAACCTCTGGCGGATCGCCACGTTTGCTGCTTCACCCTTTATGTTGGCTAGTAATATAGCCGAAACCTGTTTGAAGTCTTTTAGTAATTTCATACCAAGAGTTAAAGCAGGTTCTGGACCGTATTCATCTTGAATTTGTTTAAGCACATCTGGTATTACCGAAATGGATGGAACACCGTGCGTTTTTGTATAGATGGAAGCAAAGACTGTACCCCAAGTGTCACAGTCCTCAATGTGTGGTGCGATTCCCATTGGGAGACATATAGTCAGAATCCTGTGTTTTTCCAGCGGGGTGGTGTCAGGAAACACCGCCTCTATTTGGGTAATTTTCTGTGCCAACCAGAATGGTATCTGTTCCCGTTTAGCTGGAACTTTACCTAGGCAGGATTGGATGTTCTGTGGTGTAATTTTATTTGTGTTCCCCTGGTGAGGGGTCAGCTGTGGAAGTTTAATCGCTGGCTGAATTGTTGAAGTCCGCATTACATACTGAACTAATTGTCTGTGAATTTTTAGTAGTTGTTTTAGCTGTATTAACAGCTCTGCTGCAGGCATTCTTTCGATGTCTGGATGTGGTGTGTATCCGGCTAAGACCGGCCACGTTGCTCCTGGTCTTCCTAAAGGACCGAGCCTTGTAATGTGATTGTTATGTATTAGGGCGCCATCAAATAAGAGCAAATGCTCTTGGAATTTGAGTGGTACTTCCACCTCCTCGAAAGGAGTGTACGTTTCAGGAGGTTCCTCTACTTTGTAATAGTGGAAGTACTTTGTTACAGCATTTGCTGCTGGAAAATGTATCCATGTATAGTATACCTCTGTCTGCCGATATTCGTGTGCCTCAATTACGAATATGACTGTGCCACCTCTAGGTGTCAGTCCATTTTCTATAAGTTTTAAGGTTATAGATCTCCTTTTAATGACCGGAATGAGTATTATATCCGCGTCTGCTGCTTGCATGGTAGCATCAGCATCTGCTATTTCAGTAGCTAATCTAATTGCCTCTCTTTCTCCATCACTGTCTCCCATTTTACTGACAGGATGGTATTATTTTTATTTGCAGATCAGGTTTCTTATGGAAACAGAGATTAGATGCACAATATTCTGGAACTGTTTTATCCTTCAACGTTGACTAGACCAAAAACCATACATAGGAGTTCCCTCCTGCGAGGTTTTGGAGGATATTATAACCTTTCACCCACTCCAGACGTCTTTGGAGTATTTGGGAAAAGGGGTCTGAGTGAGAAAGCACGACTGAGTTACTCTAAATGTCTTACGTTAGTTTTATCGCCCTTTCCAAACGCGTTGGGCGCCATGTAGTGTAGCTCCTATTTTCCCAATAGGCTCTGCGCATTGGAATAGTACCTACAGCAGTAAAGGCCTAGGCCAGACGTTAACTAGGTCTACTACTGTCGATACTAGACTTAATTTTTGGGTTTGCCAGCTAAGCTCAGAGTTCGCTAGAAACTTTCTCGAATGTTCAAGGAAGGATTAACTCCCCTGATTAGACAAGAAGGGATTTAGTTTCTGACAACCATAGAACATGACAACTTTGCTCTCCCCTAATCAAGAGTCAATCTCAAGAGTCGTGTGAGCACAAGGCAATTATTTTACTCAGTCAGTACGTGCATTCTTAGTCTCATCAGAATGTAGAGAAAAGGAAGAGACGGGCGTGTTCAATAAAAGGTGTTATTTATTGATCAGTCTCTTTTCTCGTACAAGAGAAATGGATCGATATTATTGCAATACTTATAGTTAAGTAAAGTGCATACATTAGAAGCAATAGTATAAAATAATACTGTAAAAACATTGATATGGTTTCTGAGCCATACGATGTTTAAAATGATTAAAATATATTTACATACACATATACATTTGACTAAACGTACTCAACTGGTGTTTCTAAATACGCCTACCCCGTGTACCTGACCTAAGTCTAATGCGTGGGCGGGAATAGAAAGTTACAGTTTAAGTTAAGTTTGTTTTTGCCAAGTGAATAACTAAAGAATTCTCTGTGAGGGGTTATTCAGTTCTGTACCTGGAAGTTAGGATGAATGAGGAATGGTATCTCTTTCTCTGCTCTCGATATTCCAGGCTGCCTGCGAGGGCTGCCCAGAAGCGCCGGTGCTGGGTCTCTCGGCTTGAGATAGCAGCGCGTCTCTCAGCGCGTCAGGAAGGCGGGGCTGCTGCCAGCGGGGTCTGCTTCTGCTCTCGGCTTCGGCAAGTATGGCTGCTCCGTCTTGTCACCACGCGTGTGTTTGCATAGGGCAAGGTCGGCAATATTTATACCTTAAAGGTGCCGAGATTGACGTAAGGATGGACATAGGTACGTCAATAAAGATGTCATACGACTTGCTCGTTAGCACATTCTTTTGCAAAAGTTCTCTGTGAAATCAAAACAATGGCCGCACGGATTTTCCAGGTTGTCATAGGTTTGATTTGTTATGAGAACGTCGTATGCCTTATCAGGGGCTGGAGGAATGTCGCTTGTCTAATTAGATCTCAAGCGTTATGACCTAATCAGATAACACGTTCCTGTGCCGTAGTGTGACTGCGTCAGATAACGGTATCTGCATCATGGGGGTTTTCTTGCCTCATGGGCTGACTGTTAGTTAACTAGCTAGGTAGTTTAACCAGATTAGGGTCAGGAATAGGGGGATCGATTCAGAACCTATAGAAATACACGACAATGGCGGGCGGGCAAAGTCCGCCCGCCATCCTAATGACCCCGTAAGTCTCTTGAAAGGTATCCGCGGCTGCATCATCCGTATAGCATTTCATGACATCAGCGTGTTTGGAGACAGAAGGTTAACTTTGTGTTGTCCACATATTTGAAAGGCAGCTTTTTAACTTCGTGTGGTTGAACCTGTGCGGTTTTTTAGTTGAAAAAAAGTTGAATATTTCCAAATGGTTTCTGCCGCATTGGTTTTGGACATTACGTGAATTTTGGTGGGAAATCGCTCTTGATTCCGCAGGCCTTTGGAAACTTATTTGTGTTTAATAGTATGTAATGATCTTGTTAGTATTGTAACTTAGAAGGGTTTCCCATATTTATTTGGTTGGACATACACAACGAAGTGGCCAAAATTCCACACTGTAATTTAATTCTGTAGAAACAGTTTGTGGGGTGGAACCTCCACCATTTACTTTGAAATGCAGTGATTTTTAAATTCAAAATATGTATTTGCATTAGAGTAGGCAATGTGTTTGACTGCCTGTCTTATATATTTTTCCTAACAAACAATGGAACTTATTCCTTCTTAAATTTCTACAAGTACGCAGACTCAAGTACTTGTACACAGACTCAAGTACTTAACTATTAATGTACATGACTATACAGATGAGATTTATTCACACAACTTTATAATTCGAGAAAACTCTTCTGATAAGGAATAAGCAAAACTATCATTGTTGTGTGTGGTATTGGAGGCCCTTCCTCAGGTCCTTGCATCTTGTGGTCACAGGGTCTGCTGATAGCCAGTCCCATTAGTAGCTCCGCATACCAAGGAGTGGGTGGTCTGTTTGACGACCACCAAACCCAACCACTGTCACTGGTTTTACCATTAGACCTAGATTACAATTATTGACCCGGTGCTGGTGATGAGTTATTGATCATGCCTGATAATTAATGATACATTGGAGATCCTTATTTATTGGAAGCCATAAATAATACTGATTGAAAGCTTTGCTGCCAAAATGGGGACTAGCATGTGGGTTTTACTGCTTACCACACCAAATCAGCATTTTCTGGGCTTCTCCCCATAGTAAATATTGTCTAGTATGACCTGCCGAAATTCGTCTCCAGACTATATCGTGCGGTGCAAAACTCCAACCCATTCATAATTATGACACAGTGCAAACACACGCTGTGCTCTGGGACGTCCTTGCGAACGATTAAGCTATTGGCATTGTAAATGACAATGCCATTTATTTATGTTTTAAAAAGAAAAACATAAATAAAAATAATGTCATGAGCAATGCCAATAGCTCTAACTTTAACAATGCCGAGACCATTGCATTGTAAATGCTTGTTTTTTTAGTATCCTGTATCTTGAACTGACAACCCAGTTCCGGAGTGCACAAAATGAAGGCCGTCATTCTGCGTGGCCTGGTAATCGAGTCCTGGTTGTCCAAATGGCCAAAAACGGTATTACAAGTAGTGCGGTGTTACTTCACTCACTGATTCCACTATGGCCTGGTACTCCCCCAAGTCCCCTCTTTCTACTTGTTTTACCTACCACCATCCCTTGCCTGGATGAAGTCTCCCTCCCTCCTTCAAGTCAAGTATTAAAGACCACACCAATTTGGGAATTTTTGGAGTAGGGGGGAGTAACCACCCCTGGCCGTATTTATTACAAAATTAAAAAACATTATTTATTAACATTATTTACAATTACGCAGAAAGGCCAGATACATTGTTAGGCCGATGATGTCACATGGCTAACCTTAACTCTAATACACATGACACTCCTACTGTAACTCTAACAATGCATATATACACTTTCTGCGTGTCCCCTCTAGAGCCTACGGCAAAGTCAATGACTGGCAGCCTCCTGATCCCCGCAAACTACGAGAAATTACCATGCCGGAGTCGGCTTGCGCAGGGGGTACAGCTTATCGGACAGATATTTTCCACCGGGCCCCCCCTCCTACGCCCTCTGCCTTAACTCCATAACGGGGGTTGCAGAAACTCTGCATGGCTTGCGCAGGGGGTACAGCTTATCGGACACATATTTTCCACCGCCCCCCCCCCCTGCGCCCATTGCCTTAAACTCCATAACGGGGGCTGCAGAAACTCTGCATACTTGCACCCTGATGCGCATGCGCGTGCGGGGGTGGCCACAGGCCCACTGGGAAGAAAGATCCCCCCGACCCCCGCACCCAGACAGCCTACCTACCGGCTGTCACTGCCCCTGGAGTTACATGTTTGACCGCTAAGGACCGAAGACTATGCTTACCGCCTGACCGGAGACACAAAACTAAATACAACATTTGTAACTGGTATCAAATAACATGTACTGACATTTATTCAACATTACATACTTCAATTAGATAACTCCGCCCTAAATGATTCTGTTCTTGACAAGTTCATACATATTGACACTTTTATTATAAATTCACCAAACATCGCATTGACATTGAATATCTCCTGGGATACCTGCAATGAAGTAAAAGATCAAAGCAAACATATCACATTTACATTACTTCAGTCTCCAGAGATACCTGCAATAAACTGTAACTGAACATAGTGAATTGGTTACTGTTCTTATCCCTAACTCTATGCACCATGGCCTCGTGACACTGCAGAGACAGATACCGGTACCGGTACTATGGTCTGAACATCATTTGATCAATTTTCAGATCCACTCGATGTATAAAACCTTTTCTAGACCTTCTGAACACTCCCGGCAGACTGCGCGAGCCTTTCATCGAGTGTCTCCAGACATGTTGGCGCATGCACTCTCATCCCATCCTTGCCAGCTGTCAGGGAGCTTAGAGGTGGATCTGGACCTCCTGCATCTATGGCTGGTCGATAGATTTGAAGAGCTAGCTCCAGAGACGGTCTCCCGTAAAGCATGCAAGCGGGCTTCCGCCCCGTGGTTTACTGCTTCCCTAGCTGAGATGCGGCGAAGATGCAAGAAAGCTGAAAGGGCCTGGCGTCGCCATTACGATCTTACTGAAAAAAATTTAATATAGAGAATCCATTAGACTTTATCACAGTAACATCATATCAGAGAAAAAGGCCTATTTTGCCAGGAGAATTAAGGATGCGGTAAATACTAGCAAAGAAATTTTCCGCATAGTAAAGGAATTCCTCTTACCCACCCCTGTCCTGCCCACGCATTCTCATACTGAACCGTGGGTATGTCAACTTGCAAACTATTTTGCTACTAAAATTAAGTCTATTCAAGACGCTTTCCCCCTCACTAGCGCGGTGATTTCACCGGAGACCAGTGTCTCTTTGCTTACATCTTCGGTTCCTGACGGTCCCACTCTCTCTGATTTTCCTCCCCTGTCTTTCTCTTCCTCTCTGGACCTTCTCACTCAATTAAAATCTGGTTCCCCTCATGATCCCTGTCCCGCAAAATGTCTCGGGAAAATAGCTCCTGCTATCAACTCCCTGGTAAACCCGGTGCTTAATCTCTCGCTAAGCACGGGAGTGGTTCCCCGGGCCTGGAAGCATGCCCTGATCCTGCCGCTTGTGAAGAAGCCCAATCTGGACCCGTTGGTTCATGCCAACTACAGGCCCATCTCCCTCCTCCCGGCACTGGCTAAGGTGGTGGAGAAGCACGTCCACGTCTCCCTCTCCACCTACCTAGAACATAATAACATCTTACATGACACCCAGTCGGGCTTCCGTGCCATCATGAGCACGGAGACCGCGCTGTTAGAAGTCACTGATGCCATAAGAGAGGTATTAGAAGAGGGAGGTAAGGCCATGCTTGTAATGTTGGACTTGTCGGCGGCATTCGACACCGTTCCCCATGGCGGTCTCCTTTTAAGACTCCGAGAGATCGGGTTACGGGGAGTGGTATTCAGCTGGTTTGAGTCATTTCTGGCAGACCGCCGTCAAATGGTCTGGGCCCCACCGTTCTCCGCCGATATGCCGCCACTGGAGGTGGGGGTACCTCAGGGCTCCATCTTAAGCCCCACCCTCTTTAACATCTATATGGCCCCATTGGCGGCACTGGCGGAGTCGTTTGGTGCCCAGATCGTGTCCTATGCTGATGACACCCAGCTCCTCTTTACTTGCAAGAAGGGCTCCGATTTTGATGGCCTGCGGATCAGAGGCTGTCTGGGTGCGGTCTTCGAATGGTTTAAACATCAAAGCCTTAAATGTAACTCTGATAAATTGGAGTTGCTTTTTTTCGGATGCCCACCCGATCCCAGATGGCAGTCCTGGTGGCCCCCAGATATGTAATCCCCGGCGGCTGCGTCCTCCAAAGCCAAGAATCTTGGAGTACAGATCGACGATGGCCTTACTCTGAAGCCCCAGATTCTTGGACTCACAGGGAAGTGTTTCGGCATCTTGAAAATGCTGAGAAAATTCCTTCCGATCCTCTCCATTGAGCATAGGAAAACTACTGTGCAGGCCCTGATAGGTTCCCGTCTGGATTACGCAAACGTACTCTACCTGGGCCTGCCAGAGTATCTTCTTTCGCACCTTCAGATAGTACAGAACTCTGCTGCGAGAGATATCAACGGTCTCCATCGGAGAACCAGTGCGTCGGAGCTTCTTAAACGACTGCACTGGCTACCTATTAGAAAATGGATTGCTTTTAAGGCGCTCACGCTCGCTTTCAAAGCGCTCCATCTCTCAGGTGCGAAATATATTAGGAAACGTCTGGCTTTCTATTTGCCTACTAGGACACTGAGATCGGCCTCCCTGGCCGTGGCATCTGTTCCATCTATCAGACGGGCGAGAATTGGAGGTTGCTCTTTGCGTCACCTGGCACCTCAACTCTGGAATTCCTTGCCCGTCTCTGAGGAAAAACGGCAATTTACTAGCCTTCAGGAAGGAGCTGAAGTCTTGGCTGTTTGCTCAATAACGCTCTTGTCTGTTCATCTGCCCCTGACCTCTGCATCGGGTATGTTAAAGCGCCGGGACACTCCTTGGAGTACCTGAGCGCTATATAAATCTGATTTTAACATTAACAAAATTAGAACGTACATCAATGTATTGCCCATTGACGGGCTAAGACTTACTCTACTGCACTTGATACTATGTAACGGTGTACTGACGCAAAAGATTTTTCCCGGAGTCACAGGGCAAAGGAAATCGCAAACTTACGCTACTGCGCGCGATACTATGTAACAGTGTACTGCTGCAAACCCGGGTCCTGGGAAATTAGCGCTCCTAGCCTAAAGATAAGAGGCAACACTTACGCTACTGCACCTGATACTATGTAACAGTGTACTGACGCACACATTTCTCCCTGAGTCACAGGGCAAAGGAAATCGCAAACTTACGCTACTGCACGCGATACTATGTAACAGTGTACAGCTGCAAACCAGGTCGTGGGACATTAGCGCTCCTAGCCTTAAGATAAGAGCTAACACTTACGCTACTGTACATGATACTATGTAACAGTGTACTGACGCAAAATGTTTCTCCCTGAGTCCCAGGGTGAAAAGACAAAAACGCAAACTTACGCTACTGTACGCGATACTATTTAACAGTGTACTGATGCAAACCTGCGTCTTGGATGGCGCACAAAGACCCCTGACTCTTGAATTGCAAGACAGTGAAGCGTAATACATCGCCACGTATCAGAAGTGGCCCTGCCAATTCGCTGACATCGCGGTATGGGTCACTTCGCAGGTGTCACCATTATGGATCCATCATACATAAAGGAACACAACACAGATGATTAGCGCTCCTGGCCTCAAGAAAAGAGATACCCTCTAGGTCCCCTACGCCTTTCCTATCCTCAGCACCGGCTCCAGAGGTACGGTGCGATAAAGCTGACAACGAATGTGCAAGCCCCGCGGCTGCATAGGAACTGTGTCTGCGACCACATGCGCTTCTAGTGAAATTGGTGTACAAAAACACAGCGTGCAGAGATATTGCATGACCTAGGCATCCCATGCCGGCATCAGGCACATTGTACGTGGGTTCGCCTGAAAGCGCCCAGCACCATTTCCACTAATTGTGAAACACAAAAAATCATATTTACCACTTAGACACGCCTAGCAGCGCACCCGTCGCTTCTAGCGGAGGCATTGCAATCGGCCTATCTATTCTGACCGTGTAGCTAAGCCTCAGTTCCAATACATAAGGAACATTGTATAGAAAATCATTACCAATTAAACACGCCTAGCGTAGCACCTGACGAACATTTGAAACCGGACCATCAATTCGACGGCTTAGCTTAGCCTAGCCTCAGTTGTGATACCTAAGGGACATTCCATGTGACTCTCCGTGAGAACGCCCCGCGTAGCACTGGTTCCATCAAGTGAGGGCCGGCCCCGGGCATCAGACGTCTAATTCTGACCGCTTAGCATGGCCTAAGTTGTGTCATAACCGTTCACCAGTTAGGGAGCCTATGCCCTATCTACACTGCTCGATATAATCTGTGTTTAAATCAGTTGCTCTCTGAGAGTTTAAGTATTCTTTCATAGGTTTGTGAAAGTATGACTCCCCCTGCTAACAGGTGACCCTTTCTGTAAGTTGTTTGGCATTGTTGATGATCTTAGGAAGTCTGCCGCGTTTTGGAACTATGATGTCCCAAAGTTACCCTTGATGTCCATCTTTAGGTGTTTTTTCCACCTTGTAATAAACATGCACTGCTGCGCTCTCGTACACCAGAGGGCATCCTGGCATTGAATCACAGAAGGTGTATTGTTACCCCACTCAATGGATTGAAACTGAATACCACCCCCCGTGATTTGACCCTGGGACCATGAAGCCAACACAGGCCCCTGTAGTGTACACCTTAGTCCCCTATGCTACCAGGGCAAAACTTCAATACTGAGGGATACAGATAGACAATCAAGCGTGCCTAGCATAACTTGTTGTATTACCTGAATAACCTTGAAATCAGATTTTTTGCGAGACTTTAGGGTGCTAATCATATTACCAGTTTGTTACATGAGGACATTGTCATCGCACCGACAAATGAGAGCGTTTAGCGTAGTACTGGTCGCATTGCCTGCAGCACAGCGAAATCAGAGTTTTCTTACATGGGAAGTCTAAGTGTAGCTCAGTCACATCCCACTGCATAGTGGAGGCCAGGTCACCAAGATCGTACCATGTGCGTTCTGCCCGCTACCTTGTACCCTAGTCTTTGACCAGGACACATACCCTCATTAAAGGTTCAGTCCAACAACTTGGCCACGCCATGGCCGCCCTGTAATAGGACCCTTAATTTGTTTAGCAGCCCTCAAATGTCATCGCCACATTTATGAGGCCCTGCCACACGTTGGCGCTTGAATTAACTACTTGAGATATGAGCTCTTGGTGGCCTGTCCTGAGCTGCCCAGTCGCACGTGCAGAGAGATGGTAGGCAGTTTTCTGCTACCGGCATTGGCCATGACAATTGGGCACTGGGGATGCAATCTGCAGGGTCCCTGGCACTATGATTTAGCTACTTGAATACGTGCGACCCGTGAAGGTCGGACCCCAGGATAATTGCGCGCCGGATAAAACCGGAGTTTATCGATTTGTATCTCCTCCTTGTGTGACTTTATCTCTTGTACATTTGCAATTTTTTCTGTTTGTACCTTTTTATAACGCATGTAATCCTAAGTCCGTATGTTTTCAACTGGTTCTTATGTAAGTCAAAAAATTGCAAATTCTTTTTGTACCGTCAGTCCTTATGTTTGAAACTGGGTCCTATGTAAAGCGCTCTGACACCTTCGGGTAAAGTTCGCGCTATATAAAATCGCATAAATAAATACATAAATAAAATGTGATGGAGGGTGAACGTAGTCGACTGCTTATTTGATTGTCCTCCAGGGTTGCAGTGTTGGAGAGCCCACATACCCTTACGCCTCAAGCAGGACAACGCCTGGGTAAACCATGCATTACAACTTACATTCTCAGGAGAATTCAACAATTAGGAACCATGCACTGTAGGGACTAAGCATTCATCCAGCACTCATACTAAATATGCAAAGGGGTGATTATTGAATCAGCACGCATGACCAGCACTCTGCGTGATGTAAAGTAAACTTGAACTCCCCACATGCAATATAGGGAATCTGTGTTCATTCCAATCTGATACTCGGTGCCACTCTGAGCTCCATTTAGTCAACATATTGCTGTTTGTCACCAGACCACGGAGCAGCGAAATGTTTTAACAAGCGCAATGAAATCGCAACCGCGAGAAGTTCTCCTGCCATAGCTAACTGTACATATGCATACATACATATGCATAAACATATAGCTCTGGGCCCATAGTCTGCTCCACTCAGCTCTTGTGCTGATTATGCCTACTTCAGGGGTGCTGGTAGTCCCCCAACTGCCCATTAGAGCGGCCCTACCATAATTTAATAATTTGGGAAATTACTTGAAGCAGGGGTTCTGTCACGGAACTCCATGTGCACTTGGCAGCGTTAAATGTTTCATGTGGAATGCTTTTAATGGAACAAAAAGGCCTTACTTAATATTTTTTTCCTTTTCACATATTAAACAATATGCTGGGCAGTTTAAAAAGTGAGAGGACACAAAGATACACCTCACAGCGTGACCTAATATTTGCACGTGTCCATAGCCCTAGCTCAGTTCGCTAGTCTTTTCCGCAATTATTTAGCAAGATGATAATAAATGCATAAATTTGTGTTCCATCACATGGGCC
Organism: Lissotriton helveticus; assembly: GCF_964261635.1. Lineage (NCBI taxonomy): Eukaryota > Metazoa > Chordata > Amphibia > Caudata > Salamandridae > Lissotriton > Lissotriton helveticus. Next base: position 1,930,404,261 of record NC_136065.1, read on the forward strand.
AGTCCATGAAAACGACGTGTCAGCTGAATGACAATGGCCTTTGAATAAGAGAGATAATCGAAACTCACACATTCCAACACCTCAACATTGTTACCTGCTTCAGCAAAGAAAATCGGTCTCAGCTGCAAATCCTGGTGGCTTTAAGCCGATGAACCGAAGCCAATTCTCTTGGTGTAGGGGCAATTCAACAAAATGCTTCAGCTGTTGATCAACTTTGCAACTGAAAATACCACCCCCTACGGGGATTGAACCCGCACCCATAGCATCGTCAGCATCACACTCGAACAAACTGAGCCGTCATTAAGCTATACGCTGCACTGTTGCATGCAGCCTACACATTCTACAAATTTGCCAGTGGAATTCGAAAATGCTAGGCCTCTGAGGAAGAAGATATGGGCGCAAGGTGGAGCTCCGCTTCGGCTCCTCGCTCCGAAGTCGCCAAGGCATTAACAAACACCAATAAAGGAATTACAGTTGACCAAACTATTCAAAGTCATTGCATACTTTTATAGCGCGAACTCGACCCGAAGGTATTGGAGCGCTTACCTGATCACCGGATTTACAATACACATTCAGGCACCGGGTGAATCCCTGCCCATACCGCTACTAAAGCAAAACATAGGTAAGCTCCTCGAGGGGCTATAATGACGCTCTCCCCTGCACCCAAGGGCGACACCAGCAGTGAAAAAACATTACACCTAACGCAACGAAAGCGTGCATTTAAAGTAACCTTTCCATATCGCTGCACTGAACTCAAAAGAAACACCATGGCAGCCTTCCACAAATACCCGACTCTACACTCATGGCTCAAATCCCGCAAAGCGCCTCTGATTAATTATCATCGGTACTACCTCAAAACACGGGTAAGTAGTTCGAGGGGTTTTTAATGACGCTCTCTCTGCATGAAAGCAAACAGCAAAGAAAAAGAGTAACTCCTATGGATCTTGGTAGAGTAATTAAACACTGCGGGCCGCAGTTAATTCCCCGCACACATTGGTATTAACACCACACACACGGGTAAGCTTTAGCGACGCCTTCTCCGCACGACAAGGGCACCAGCATTGTAACAATCATCACGTTTTATGCCCAAGAAAACAAACGCGTCCCATGGAATTAACATTTCGCCAACAGCACATATAAGCGCACTGCACGCAAACTGCAAGAAGCATGGCAGCCTTCTATTCTTTGTATATATAAAGACCCGCTTAGTGTGTGCTATACAGTGTGCCCGTTCCAAGCAACTTAACTTTAAAATTACCAAATTGCTCCTGTATCTTCGAGTATGGCTCCCCAACGACGACGCTGATCCGGGAAACATCATTTACTACGAAGTCATTACATTACCACTCGTTACGTTTACTACGGGTAACTTACCACGCAAACGTCTTTTCAACGCGGGTGCATTCCACGAACGTCTTTACCACGCAACGATCAATCCTTCCAGTCTTCCTTCGTACTGCGTGTTCATCATTTAGTAAAAGGAAAAATAAAAAAAGGAGGCTTGGGGGGCTGGGGGGTGTCTCCCCCCCCCCCAAAATGAACAAGCGGAATGTAAAAAAAAAAAGGAAGAAAACTTAGAAAAAAAACGATAATAAGTGACTCTGACGATCAAGGAAAGAGCCGATCCAGCGACGTGGCGTGTACGTCATTATAGAAGTCCTATCTCTATTTTTAAAGACGTGTTACTTTTGACGCTCGTTTCCGTGAAGGGCTGCTGGTGAAAGGCGTGGAGAGGTGAGATAAGGATCAAAAGTTAAAATTAAAAAAATAACTTAAGCGCATTGTAAATTAAAATAAATTTAAAATGTAAGGTAATATGTAGTATTGGTTTGATATAAACAACAATATTTTACTTTGTTTAGCAGTTTTGAAAATGTTTTTGTAGCCTATCCGCATCATTAAGTAAATTTAGAAGGGACGTAAGAGGTTAGTTAACGTAAAATTTGCGGAGCAGAATCCTGCGTTATCAATTGCTGCGTGGTAAAGACACATGCGAAGTAAAATTCGCGTGGTAAAGCCATGCGTGGTACAGGTAAGCGTTGTATAATCATATATTCCGCTGATCCTTCTCCTTGGACCGCAGGCTTGAAATACGAGACTCGCCCGCAGCTTCAGGCCATTCCACCATCGCAACCGGGGTCCACCGCTCCACGAGAAATCAGCACGCCGCCTGAAACAAAAAATGAAAAAGAAATTACGGGCCGCTGGTGGCTCGGGTGCTGCGTTCGTGGGGAGCATAGGAACAAGAGAACGTTCCGCTCCCCACACCCCCTTTTAACAGGGGGGGCACTGGCCAGTCTAAACTGGTCTGTCCCTGCTGTTGTGTGCCCGTGTGAACCGGAAGCACTAAAGTGCTTCCGGTTCACCCCGCCGTAGCCGCCCACTGTAGGCAAATGGGGGAGGTGGGGGTGCTCCCCCCTCCTCCTTTCTCCTGGGGACGGGCTCGACCGCCATAAGGGCGGCGCACACTATTCTAGTGCTGTTCAGTGTGGTAATTCTGCATATTTTACCCAAAACAAGTCATACCTGGAGGGAGGTCTTTGTTCCTTGCAAAATGACTGGATTTAAGAGTTCACATGCAGGATTTTGTGCAGAAACACCGATTCCTGTCTCTTATTCCATACTCTCCTCATGTAGAGATGGTGGAAACGCTTTGCTTCCAATAGCAGACCTTCAGCCAGTTCTGCTGTCAGAAACATTGTTACTGTGGCCAGCAGACTGAGACCTATCAGGTCCATGGCTCTGGAAGGCCAGTCCTATTAAAAGCAGGCCTAATGCTGTGCTTTTCTGCTCGGACTGAACTGCAGAAAAGGCCACTTCCGGAGAGTAAGAAAGCCATAATGTCCCCAAAGACTGGTAGGAAACTATTTTAGGAGGAAACTTCCTGCTTGGGATTTCGATTGTGAATAAACAAAAAATATTGACCATGCTTTCATGAGATGATGGGGCAGGCGGCCTTGCAAAACTATGGTAATATTTTCTAAAACACTATTGATCACTATTTCCTGCGCATCAGCAAATAACTTTAAATTGGGCCGGCCAGTTAGCACTATGGCGCCAGATCAGCAGATTAGTGGGAGGGTAATCGGGGCATAAATGAGACCTGAAGTTGAGTCTAGGGGGTTGTAGCAGGCAAGGAAACGGGGAGGGTAGATGGGCCTGTCAGGGCTCCCCTTTCTTCCAAAACTAGAAATCTTCCCATTTCCGAATAGGCTGGTTTATCCATCTTTTACTGTCTAATACCCTCATTACAAGTGGTCTGGTGTTATGGGCCACGTGTTCAGACAGAATATTGAGCTGGAAACGTCGACTTACACAAATATCAAGTTTGAAATATCATGACAGAAATATCAACAGCAAAAAAACAATCATGGTCAAGAATATCGAATTTAAGATAAGAAATATTGTTTTAAAAATACAGAAGTCATTAATATCATTTGCAAAAATATAGTTGTTTAAAATATCTATTTTTTTAATGAGTGTTTTGTATTTTAGTATATATATTTTAAATGTATGTGATGTATTTTTATAAGTACTGTTTATTTAATATGTGTTAACATTTTTAGTAGTTATTAACTTTATTTAATTACATTTTGCATTTTTTAGTTCAGTAGCAGGTTGTGGGTTTATAGGGGATAGGATGGGAAGTAATTTAATTATAATAAATAATGATGACTTTTTATTTATTAATATTCATTTAGAGATTTTAAAGTGTTAATTGTGTTTGTAATTTTTTTTACATTTTATGAGTGGGTTGTAGGGTTTATAGGGCTATAAGGTGGGAAGTAATTGGTTAATTAATCATTAATTAATTGGTGATTAATTATGGCACTTGTGTAATTTGTTTTCAGGTGTGGGTTGTGGGTTTTATAGGGTTAAGGGGTGTGAAGTAGTTTATTTTTAATAAAGTAATAATTGGTTAATAATAATAATAATATTTTTGGGGGTGTGAGTTTTGGGTTTATAAAGGTAAAAAGTGGGAAGTGATTTATTTGGAATGAATTAATATTTAGTTAATATTAATTGTCAATTAAATATGAACATTGTGTAATTAATTTTTGGTGTGGGGTGGGGGTTTATAGGTGTAAAGGGGGAAGTAATATACTTTTAATTAATAATTAGTTGATAATTAATAATTAATTGATTAAGGTAATTTTTTTCTGTTTGGGTTTTGTGTTTATAGGGGTAAAGGGTGAGAAGTACATTATTGTTACTTACTTTATAATTAATTGTTAAATACTATTAGTTATTTAATTGAAAATAAAATGTAGTTGTGTGATTCATTTTTTTACAGTTTAATTTTAAGTTTGGTTTGTGGGGATTATAGGGGTAAAGGGCAGGGAAGTTGATTAATCTTTATATTGAAATTTTATTTTTAATTAATAATATTTGTTTGATTGATAATTATGTTAATTATGCAAATATTTTTTATTTTATGTTGGCTGTGAGTTGTGTTATGTTATAGGGTTGGCAGTAAAAAAACTAAATGTATGTAAACATTAAAATGTTTTTGTTAATAAATAATTTCTAATTACAATATGTATTTGTTTGAAAATTATGTTTTTATTTTATTTATTATAATATTTGTTGGTATGTATTTAACATTATAATTTGTTTTTATTTTTTAAATTCTGTAATATTAAATATATTTATTTTTTATTTTATTTATATTTTTTTATTTAATTTGTTTTTTAAATATTTTTATTTTGTTGATGATATTTTGGTTGTTTTTAATTTTGAACTGATTGGAGTGGGAATAATAATTTATATCCCTTCGCTATCCAACACTTTCCCTACTGTTGCACTCATTGGAGTGGGAATTGTAATTTTTACCCCTCCGCAATCCAACACTTTCCCTATTGTTGCACTCATTGGAGTGGGAATAGTAATTTTTACCCCTCCGCTATCCATCACTTTCCTTACTGTTGCACTGACTGAAGTGGGAATAGTAAATGTTATCCCTCCGCTATCCAACACTTTCCCTACAGTTGCACTCATTCAAGTGGGAATAGTAATTTTTACTCCTCCGCAATACAACACTTTCCATACTGTTGCCCTGACGGGAGTCGGTATATTACATTTTACCTCTCTGCTCTTTAATAGTTTTATGGGTGCTGTATTGGCTGGAATGGGTGCTGTAAATATTTTCTATGTGTAATTGATCACCTTTTCTACTGTTGCACTTATTGGAGTGTGATTTGTAAATTTTATTTTTATCTAGTGTTAATATTTATGTGTTGTTCTAAATGGGAGTGGTAAATTGTTTATATATTTATTTTAATAGTTGTGTAGTTTTGTTTAAATTGTAGTAGATATAGTATGCATATTAAATGTTTTAATTAATTTTGTATTGTTATAATTTAAATTATGTTTTGTTTATTTGAAATTATAATATTTTAAGTTAGTATTATTTGTTAATTGGAAAATGATTTTTCTAAGTTTAAATATTTTTAAATAGTTTAATGTTTTAATTTATTTAGAATGCTTTTTCTTAGATTTTAGGTTTTTGGTATCTCTCTCTCTCTCTCTCTTATATATATATATATATATATCCAAAAGAAAGACGCTCAAAGCTTGAGGTGCCACTCACAGCGCGTTTATTAACCTTTAGTTCAGGAGGGATGTAGGGCACAGGGCGTCACCTTCCAGCAATTTCTGTGCCAAACGCGTTTTGGGCTTCTATAGCCCTTGCTCACTGGCTTTTCTCTGGGGGAAACAGCTGATGAAATTTCCACCGCACTCGCAGTGGTGGTTTATAAGTCCTGCCTTAAGTAGGTGTGGTCATTGGGCATTCTGGTAGTAGTAGTTCTTTCACTGTCATAGTGCCCCCAAACAGTTTCAATCACTACATTGGGTCGCTGTACAAAGGTGAAGCTGGGAGCCCACATCTATTAACTCACTGATGAATGGTCCGCGTTGTTCCTTTTCCACACTTGTAATCATCGGCGGAGGAGCTGCAACGTCCGCAGCGGGGCACCTCGCGACCGGAGCAGGCCGCTATGTATCCAAAAGAAAGACGCTCAAAGCTTGAGGTGCCACTCACAGCGCGTTTATTAACCTATAGTTCAGGAGGGATGTAGGGCACAGGGCGTCACCTTCCAGCAATTTCTGTGCCAAACGCGTTTCGGGCTTCCATAGCCCTTGCTCACTGGCTTTTCTCTGGGGGAAACAGCTGATGAAATTTCCACCGCACTCGCAGTGGTGGTTTATAAGTCCTGCCTTAAGTAGGTGTGGTCATTGGGCATTCTGGTAGTAGTAGTTCTTTCACTGTCATAGTGCCCCCAAACAGTTTCAATCACCACATTGGGTCGCTGTACAAAGGTGAAGCTGGGACCCCACATCTATTAACTCACTGATGAATGGTCCGCGTTGTTCCTTTTCCGCACTTGTAATCATCGGCGGAGGAGCTGCAACGTCCACAGCGGGGCACCTCGCGACCGGAGCAGGCCGCTATGTATCCAAAAGAAAGACGCTCAAAGCTTGAGGTGCCACTCACAGCGCGTTTATTAACCTTTAGTTCAGGAGGGATGTAGGGCACAGGGCGTCACCTTCCAGCAATTTCTGTGCCAAACGCGTTTCGGGCTTCCATAGCCCTTGCTCACTGGCTTTTCTCTGGGGGAAACAGCGGATGAAATTTCCACCGCACTCGCAGTGGTGGTTTATAAGTCCTGCCTTAAGTAGGTGTGGTCATTGGGCATTCTGGTAGTAGTAGTTCTTTCACTGTCATAGTGCCCCCAAACAGTTTCAATCACCACATTGGGTCGCTGTACAAAGGTGAAGCTGGGACCCCACATCTATTAACTCACTGATGAATGGTCCGCGTTGTTCCTTTTCCGCACTTGTAATCATCGGCGGAGGAGCTGCAACGTCCGCAGCGGGGCACCTCGCGACCGGAGCAGGCCGCTATGTATCCAAAAGAAAGACGCTCAAAGCTTGAGGTGCCACACACAGCGCGTTTATTAACCTTTAGTTCAGGAGGGATGTAGGGCACAGGGCGTCACCTTCCAGCAATTTCTGTGCCAAACGCGTTTCGGGCTTCCATAGCCATTGCTCACTGGCTTTTCTCTGGGGGAAACAGATGATGAAATTTCCACCGCACTCGCAGTGGTGGTTTATAAGTCCTGCCTTAAGTAGGTGTGGTTATTGGGCATTCTGGTAGTAGTAGTTCTTTCACTGTCATAGTGCCCCCAAACAGTTTCAATCACCACATTGGGTCGCTGTACAAAGGTGAAGCTGGTACCCCACATCTATTAACTCACTGATGAATGGTCCGCGTTGTTCCTTTTCCGCACTTGTAATCATCGGCGGAGGAGCTGCAACGTCCGCAGCGGGGCAACTCGCGACCGGAGCAGGCCGCTATGTATCCAAAAGAAAGACGCTCAAAGCTTGAGGTGCCACTCACAGCGCGTTTATTAACCTTTAGTTCAGGAGGGATATAGGGCACAGGGCGTCACCTTCCAGCAATTTCTGTGCCAAACGCGTTTCGGGCTTCCATAGCCCTTGCTCACTGGCTTTTCTCTGGGGGAAACAGCTGATGAAATTTCCACCGCACTCGCAGTGGTGGTTTATAAGTCCTGCCTTAAGTAGGTGTGGTCATTGGGCACCCCCCAGAGAAAAGCCAGTGAGCAAGGGCTATGGAAGCCCGAAACGCGTTTGGCACAGAAATTGCTGGAAGGTGACGCCCTGGGCCCTACATCCCTCCTGAACTAAAGGTTAATAAACGCGCTGTGAGTGGCACCTCAAGCTTTGAGCGTCTTTCTTTTATATATATATATATATATATATATATATATATATATATATATATATACTTGCGTGTGTTTGTTATTTTTTAAATACATTTTAAATTATTAAATACATTACAATTATTCATTTAATAATTGTTTCAAAGTAAATATGTATATGTATTAATTATTATATATGTGTTTAACTTTATACAATTAAGTTTAGTTGTTAACTATGTTAAAATGTATATTAAATCAATGTAAAAAAATAATTGTATTATTTAATATATTCATTAATAATAATTTTAAATATATAAAAAACGATATTTTGTACAACTAGATTAATGACATGGATATTTGTTTCTTGATATTTTTGTACTTACCTTTATAAATATAGGATGTCAAAAATTTTTGACATCAATATTTATAACTCGAAATTGTGGTATGGGGATATTTTGGGTGTCGATATTCTGTTAGTGAACTATGTCATACTACTTACTACCTCTGTTATCAGCCGCACTACAGGCAGTGACAATACAAGGTCCTGGAATTACAGTGGCGTTGTGAGTTGTCACATGCAATTGGGTATAACATGCATGAATTGGTACAGGAAGAGCATTATCCTGGACATGCAAGATCACCCATGTTTGACTTGGAGGATTTGTCCATGGGAAGGAACGTGAGCCATGGAGACAGGCACAAAAAGTCTAGAAGCTTAGTGGAAGCTAAAGGCTCCGCCCAACGTACCAGGTGCTATAAAAATAGCTTATCCAGGATTCGTCCTGTTTCGCACTGATAACAGGAGTTTAAAGTGTAGCATAGGAGCTATAAGCTGTAGGATACCTGCCGGATTTGGGTCGTTAATTTTGTAGTCTTTCTTTTGGATCTGAAGTTCTTAGTTCTACCCTGTCCTAAAAAGGCTTGTTTTTTCTGATTTTTTCCATTGCGCTCGTTAATTAAATGCGTTGTTGTGGCGGTGTTAGTGGCCTCATATCTTTATTATGTCTATTATTTGAAGACCTGTTGGCTTTGGTGTTCCTCGCAACTAAAGACTAGGACAAGGATGGGGGATGTACGGATAACACCCTAATTAATTACCAGCAACCTGTGTTATTCTTAGTCCCAGGTATCCTTGGCACGGTCGTTAGGATCCACCACCCTCCCTTGATGCCACTCTTGGAACAGCCTTTACCAGTCTTCCTTGTCACGGTCATTGGGATCCACCCACCCTCCCTTGATGCCAGTGATGGAATGGGTCTTTGCCAGTCCTCCTCGTCACGGACATTGGGACCCACCCACCCTCCCTTGATGCCAGTCTTGGAATGGGCCTTTGCAAGTCCTCCTCGTCACAGTCATTCGGATCCACCCACCCACTCTTGATGCCAGTCTTGGAATGGGCCTTTGCCAGTCCTCCTCGTCACGGTCAATGGGATCCACCCACCCTTCCTTGATGCCAGTCTTGCAATGGGTCTTTGCCAGTCCTCCTCGTCACGGATATTGGGAGCCACCCACCCTCCCTTGATGCCAGTCTTGGAATGGGTCTTTGCCAGTCCTCCTCGTCACGGATATTGGGAGCCACCCACCCTCCCTTGATGCCAGTCTTGGAATGGGCCTTTGTCCGTCCTCCTCGTCACGGTCTTTGGGATCCACCCACCCGCCCTTGATGCCAGTTTTAGAATGGGCCTTTGTCCGCACTCCTCGCCACAGTCATTGGGATCCACCCACCCTCCCTTGATGCCAGACTTGGAATGGGCCTTTAACGGCGGAAGAACACTGGGTAAGATATATGGGTCGCCACGGTCTTCAGTTTATCGTATGATCTAGGTTTCCTTCTCCTGTCTTGAGGTAGGAGACATCTTCAAAAGTAGGACTGAAGTAAATCCAAGGATAATGAAGATCACTGGTAAGTATGAGAGACAGCACCTAGAATCTCATTTAGTCCAGAAGCTCCTGTTTCCGTCAGAAACTCGAACACTGAGCTCCGTGTAATCACGATAGGTTGGGACCCCTTGGCAGAGCTGTGTCCTCCAGGCTGACAGGCAGTGCAGCCCCCCAGGGTTTTGGCTCATCTTTCTCTCCTCGGTTGACAGCAGCTGCCCACCTCAGAGCTCTTCTTTAATTGCCAGCTTTTACTAGTGGTTCCGATGTAAATCTGCCACGGCGCTGATTCCCATTACAGGCCTAGTAATGTTTGCGATATTAAACATGCCAGGCGAGCAGCTGGGCCGCTCCGCACCGCGCTGGCAGTAGATGAAGAAAGTACCAGGCCTGCCAGTGCTTCTTTTTTCTGCCAACCACCTGCAACCTTCTTTCCCACCCCCTCCTATCAACATCAAACTCAGAGGCCTCTGATTAATTTAGTCCTACCATGTCTAAATGACAAACACCCTCCGTTTGGCCGTGGGAGGAGGCGTGGTCGGCAGTATAGTGACTCTCTCTACATTGAAGCAGCCCTGTGAAATATGTTCAACTCTCAGAAAAGGATGTGCTGCTGATCTTAATTTGAAGTTTGCATAAAAGCAAACTTCAGACGATGTTTGTAAGTGTTTGGGTTTCTAAGTGTAAATCAATTATTTTCTCAGCCCCCTCCTAATCTATATATAAATAATTTTGTATCCTTAACTTCCACTTTATACTAATTCTACTATTACCTAGCCCTTAGTACCCCGAAGGAGGTGTTGAAGGGACAGTTATGTAAAAAAAAATGACACTCTGGTAATACTAAAATCTACATTTTTCAAGTACCACTTTATGTTAAAACAATTGGCACATCATTTGTAGCATTCTATCTTACACTGTGTGTAATGCCAGTATAAAATAATAACTTACATATTCACAGACCTTTCTGTCATAGGCTGAGACCTCGCAACAATAAAAATACACAAGTCACTATTCCCTGCACTAACCAAGATTTAGGAGGTGATTACGATGGCGGGCGGACCACCGTAGCGGTGAATGGGACCACCCGCCAGACATGTGGCAGTCCCACCAATGGGATTAGGTGGACCCGCCATACTGGCGGGTGCATCCTGGGCCTTTAACATTGCGGGCGGTGATGCTGGCTGCGGCCCCGCCCTCATTGTTAAAGGTGCTCGCATCGCATTTCCCTGCACCACTTGGCAGGCACCATGTGGTGCCTGCCACCAGGTGCATGGAAATGCAGGGGGGTACCATGGGTACCCCCCAGTGTAGCGACCCCCCCCCAACCCAATTCCCGCCAGCCATGGCAAGGCATCTTCCAGGACATATTCTAATATGGCGGACGGTGCCTGCTAGGCACCGCCACCATTTTAGTGGCCCTTTTCCGTCCGCCAGGCAATCGGTGCGATTGCGTCTGGTGGAAAAGCGGCAGATGGATTTTGCGTCCGCCGCGATACTCACCGCCCTCCTAATATGGCGGTGGGTAATGAGCTTGGTGATGGCGGAAGGACCGCCCTCGCCGGCCTGGCAGTGGCGGTCCTTCGCCATCATAATAACCTCCATAGTTCTGTGGCTCTCTGGTCAGACACAGACCGCTGCAGTGTATTAACTAACAGAGGTTTCATAATGCACTACAGAGCATTTCCCACTGAGTAACATCTTTTAAAATGTATTTTTTATTTGAGCTCATTATTTTATATGTACCTACCTGATGGTGAAACACCAAACAAATTTACAGAATATTTTAGGGTTTATTTATGAAAGGCTTGGGCTGCTAGAGCATCACTTTTTTTTTATATTCTCAATGCGCAAGTGTCTCAACCATACCTATAAGGCGACGCAAAGTCACCATGCGTAGCTTTGCATGGCCTCATAGATATGGAGTAAGAAGAAGCAGCGCAAGTTGCTGCGTTGCCTTACTCTGTGTCAAGGAGGCGCTCCATGGGTGGTCATGGGTGTTTCCACACAACAACCATGGATTTTGATGCTACACCAGATTCACAAATTTACATAAACCCGGAGCAGCGCCAAAAACTTTCACCTCACCAGAAGAGGTGTAATGAGGAGAAATGTTTTTGTTTCTCTTCATTTTTCCTCTTTTCATGTGTACTGCATTCTGTAGCTCACATAGAACGAGGAAAACGCCTCTCAGGATTGTTTTTGTGAAGGAAGGCACACCTTCCTGCACAAAAACTATCCTGCCTACATTGGTGCTAGTTAGCAATTTATGCGCCTACGCAAGTGGAAAGGACAGGAATGCCCAATATTTATTAATACAGTGCATTCCTACTCTTTTAAATTGGCGTAGAGCAGCACAGCAAGAAGACTTCCAGGACTGCTCTTTGCCAATTTCTAATAAATGAGGCCCTTTGTTTTTTAGCTAAACCTTTGGCCAAGGCCCCACGCTCACTGACATTTGGTTTGCTAAACACTGTTTAATATTATTTCCGCACTGTAAAAATTAAGTGCTGGAAAGTAGTGGCGCAATTACAGAGTCCTAATGGCCTTACAAGATAATCATAGAGGCGCTAGCAGGTGTAGAAGGCTGTATTCCACTTGTCACCTTCCTGGATGCTCACTAGATTATATACACGCTATATATTCAATTTTGTATAGATCAAGGCATCCCTTGGATGATCCCAAAAAATTGAAATGAGGGGCAGTGAATAATAATTTATGATGGTTCAATTTGCAGTACTTCACACATGGGTGCAAAGAATGTAGGTGCTCCTGCAGGAGACATGTAGTGTTGAATAAAATCGTTCTTTAGATTGTTGGCCAGATATTCTTTATAAACCTGATACTCTTTAGGACCTAGAGGATAAATTGTTCCATACCCTATCTTGGCATCAGAGACCAGATTGATGGCACAATCACAGGATTGAATTTTAAGTAAATAATTGCCCCCTTTTTTGCTAGATAGATCCAGATATTCCAGATGAGCGCCAGGAACCTACATTGTTTCCTCCGAAGGCTGTGTCATAAGGCTGTACTGCATTATTAGCCACTGGGTAAGCAGCTATTTGTGTGGTAGGGATGTATAAACTGAAGATTTTCTTCTTGCCAACCAAATTGCAGAATTACGTCTAATCATACATTAAAGATTCAACATGTCCATGTAATGTAGCCATGGTTACATTTTTGTGTGTCCAAACAATGTCTTCAGGCATGAGTTCGTTACTATTAATACCTCTAATAAATTTTTTTTGTACTTTTCTCTTTTTTGGAATCAGTACTATTTCTTGAAAGGTCTGGTCCATAAAACATCCTAAGGCTTCTGAATCAAGAAGAGCCAAAACTGAAAATACGCCTGAAGGCGTGGACAATTTGACTGACAGATAGTAATGTTCTCTAGCACTGGAAACTATTTTGTTGTAAGTCTGCTCGATCTGAGTCCACCACTCAATTTCTAGTACTGGTGTTTCCAGGCCGATGGGGACAGTTGTTAAATAAATGCCCATGTTTTCCTTCGTTTCGTTTTCCTGGGTTGCAAGCTGTTTCTGTAATTGCCCAACCTACATAGGTTCTTCAAACCCTGAAGAATAAGATTAACCTGCAGGAACCAGATGTGTGCTGCAAGCCATTTCCATTCTCTCCCACCAGCATTGATTTGGTGGGAGTGTATTTGTAGTGCCAAAAATATGAGGACCTTAAATTCAGTGGGTCGGTTTACTTCTTGTTGAATGGTATCTTTTAAATCCTCGTGTAAACTGTGTGAGAAGGCTGCAGCTGCTGCTTCATGTGCCTACCCTGTCCAATTGATTATAATGACTACCATATTTAATCCTATCTCTTGACCCTTGTCAGAGAATTTGGTGTCGGAAAAGGGAATAATTAGAAAACTAGGGACAGTTGTTATTAATAAGTGAAATCGCCCATGCCAAGGCATCCTTGGACAAATATGACAGGATGAGGGTAACCTTGAAGCAAGAAGTGTAACTTCCACTGAGCCAAAAAGGCTTGAAAGGCCTTAGGAATGGATCTCCAGAAACCCACTCCAGAGGAGCCATACCATGAATAGGAATAGTAGTATGCGTGGGTATTGTTGGAGGGTTTGCCCCTGTTTTCGTCATACTGCTCCCAAAAGGGGAGACAGTACCTGTATTACAGTTATTTGGACTTCATGAAGGACTAGGATTGGATGACGGCAGCTGATTGATGCTGTCTAGCTGGAAATCCCTTTCTTTATAGGCTGTCTCCACCTCTTACAGTATTTTACCAATGACCTCAGGTCTGACATGCAATAGGTAAACATCAGAATATATGGAGTGTATGGGCCTGGCTATCAGACTCATGGTTCCACTAAGGAGATGTCTGGGTTAGATGCTGCTTCGTTTTGCCCACCTTCTACTCTAAGAAGGCTAAGAAGCTACTCCCGAGAGAACAGGGGAAAAAAGGAATTGGGAAAGATATACCTCCCTTCATGGTCACGGATGAAAGAGGAGACGTCTTTGCGCGCCGACGTGAGATGGCGGCTCTCCCGTGAGCTCTGGAGAGATACGGGCTCCCAATGATTTTCTAGCCTCGTTTCTTCATGTTTGAGGCCGGAATTGTGCATATTCGTGCGGCGGAACATGTGCGGCGCTGATGGTATCCAGTCCTGAAGCTCCTAACGCCGTTTTTGAAGTCCTGCGAGTCTTTCCTCCTGCAACGGTATCGGGACGCGGGCGGCCGCCATTTTGAGCTGCTGAGCCCGCGTCTCTCCTCAAGAATTTACCGTCGCCTCAGGCTTTCTTCTGAGCTATTCTTGCTCCATACTTCACCTACCTTGCAGCCCTTCATAAGGTATGGCGTACTTGCATCAATGGCTCCTCCTTATGTGACTCACTTTTTCTTATCATGACTTTTTTGCCGTAATAAGTGACGACCGCCATTTTCCCAATTTTGCTGCAAAGGTGTGCTGGGTACCTACTTCTCTCAACTGCCGTAATGTGGTGCTTTAATGCTAGCTCTTACCCATCATATTTTTCATGAACACTTTGCTGATATACTCTTTTCATCACCTCTTGTGACTTTCCTCACCTTGCTAGTTTGCGGAGTCTGACTGACCTACTCTCTCTCACTACATTTGTACAAGGTGTGCCTCGGGGTTCTGGAGCAGGTTGTCTGAGTCATTCTACTCATCCTTTTTGAGGATTTTTCTTCACGCTTGGTGACTTTTTGTGCTGCTTCTTCGCAACCATCATTCTTTTTATTTATTTTTCTTCTGTGTTCCTGGTGTATCCCTTTACTGGAATAATGACGCATGTCACAGGCAGCTTAAAGTCGTCGAACACAGAACCACGCCCAAACGCCTTAAGAATGACCCCCCTTCTACGATTCGCACCTCCCAGAATCCTATTTTGGACTCCATCTTAGAGGAGGTTAGGGGTCTCCAACCCTTTATGTCTGCCACCAATGAGAAACTCAAGCAGATTGAAGAGAGGTGGGTTGTTATGGAAGGCAAGGTCTTGAATCTGGAACAGCGCGTTAGTGATATTCAAGATATCTCTACTAAGATACCCCTGTTGGAAAAGGAAATTCACCAACTGAAGCTACACACAGAGGACCTTGAAAATCGCAATCGTAGGAACAACCTACGTATTTACGGAGTTCCAGAGAATCTTGAGGGGTCTGACATGGTGTCTTTCATTTGTGGACTCCTGCATGAGCTGTTAGACCTTCAACCGAATGCTCATCCCCTAAATATCCAGAGAGCTCACCGTCTTGGACGTCCTACTTCTAACTCCTCAAAACCTCGGGGTATCATCCTCCTTTTCCTCGAGTTTACTGAATTAATGACTGATCTCAAAGCTGCCAGGCTCAAACGTCGCCTTGTGTGGTCAGGTCATAACATCTTTATCTCTCAAGACTTGTCAAATGCCACCAATGCCCGACGTAAAGAATTTCTGAACCTACGCCCTCAGATGAGACAGTTAAATATTCAATATGGAATTCTGCACCCTTGCCTCTGCAAAATCACCCATAATGGTCGCACTCGCACATTTGATGATCCTCAGAAGCTGCACGAATACCTGCAATTTGCCTCTACACCTAACATGGATGTTAATACCTGATGCCTTTTTTAGGCATCTTTTGTTTCTCCTTTTCTGCCAGCCTTCTGCTGAGTTGTTGTACTGTTTCTAGCCTCAACATGTTTTCCTTCTATATGTCGTGCTGTTCTTGGTTTTTCTCTACTTCTCTCCTGTCGTCCTGGGGGGGTCTGCTTCTCCTTTGGCGTCTCCTCGCTCCAGATGTCTTGGTGTTTTCTTTCTTCTCAGATCTGGCATTCTTGCCTTGATCTGTCTACTTTTTCCTCTTCCTTCTTCTATCTCTTTTCTTTCCTCTTCCTAGTCTCTTTTTTCTTCTCCTACCACTATGTATGTTTGTTCAACATCTCTTTCCCTTTTCTTTCTTTTTTGACTGTTCTATTCCTTGTTAGTTCGTCTTTGGTACTTTTTGGCATATTTTTTCGAATTAATGTACTTCTATCGGATATTATTTGTATCTCTAATGCTTGTGTTGCGTATCCCTTTTATTTTAGTCTTTCTTTCAAAACTTTATTTCGATTTCATATAGAAACCATAAAAGTATACATAAACAATTTTAAAAAGCAGTAAAATTAATCAACCATAAAATCACAATACATGTTTTCATAGTTTTTCTTAAAACCAAATTCCATCAATATCTATTTCTAACAAAACATTCAGACTAATGGATTAACACAATATAAAAACAAAAAGAACAAATATTAATAATGTCAGTGTCTATACAATTTAAGAGAGTAAGTGAAAATGATTAGAAGTGGGGATGTTGTAACCACTCGAGACGAGGGAACTTCTGCTCGTCAAACAATTGTTCTCAGGTCTTTGACTTGATGATGGAACGTATGACGTTCTAGGGTAGAAATCAGTTAGGCCCCAAATCGATATAGGGCCATCCCCTATTTGTGGCTGCCTTGATTGGAGATGTGAGACGACGTGTTTATTTCTAAATCTTACCAGTACCAGATCACCAGCTATATCCTTTGACAGATGTCCTAACCAGCCCACCCTTCTAACACTTTGTATACTTCCGTCTATGTTGGTAGGAAGAGGTCTATTTTTAGTTAACCAAAAGACAACCTTATTCCTAAGGTCCTGTTGTCTTTCGCTTTTCCCCTTGGTAAGTTCCGGTACTCCCGAGAGGACACAGACAAAGGGAGTAGCCTCCGGTGGCAAATGTAAATGATTAGTTTCAGGTACGTTATTGTCATAATTGGCAGCTGTCCCCTTGTGTGATATAAAATCTTTCTTAGTCCCTGCTTTGGGGTAGGCACTCCGTGCTACTGCGACTGCTTTCGGGGTATTTAAAGATGTTATATGAGGGGATACTGAATGTTTGTTGGGGATTTTACTTAGTGCAGTATTTTTAGGCACTTCTGTGGGGACTGGTGTCTGTGATGACTGTGGTTGAAAGGGACCTGCCAAACTCTTTATGTATGCCGAGTTGGCCTTAATTGCTTCCTCAACACCTGTGAGCCTTTCCCCTAAGGTGTTCATTTTTTCCTTCAGAGGGGATATTATTAATTTGATCATGATTTCGATCTGGGCCAGTAAAGTAGCCTGGATAGGTACTTTGAGGGTGGGAGTGTTGGGAAGTGGGGAACTTGGTTTTGGTTGTTGAGTCTTTACATGTTTCCCCCATTGTTTGGCCCCTTCTCCCTTCCCTTTAACAGAAAGGCTCTGAGGGGACAGTGTACATTGGGAATTTGCTTTTGTTTGTACTAAAAGGGGAGTATCCTGGAAGCTTTCATTTGATTGGAATGATCTAGTGCGCTGGGGGCTAGTAGTTACTATGTGACAGGTTGAAGCACTAGTTTGTGTACTTCCTGCATCAACGGGAACATACTTAGACTTAGAGTCATGTTCAAATCCCTTTGCCTGGTTTACAAGGCTTTGAATAATGTGGGACCGGCGTTTTTCGTCCAAAACCTCATTCCTTACCGTCCCCCAAGAATGCTACGTTCATCTTTCCAGCATGACTTAGTGGTACCCCGAACCAAACTTGTGTCCTGGGGGGACAGAAGATTTATGGTAGCTGCACCCAAATTGTGGAATACTTTACCAGAGTCGATCAGAACCAGCCCCTCCCTCTGGATCTTCCGCAAACAATTAAAAACATGGCTTTTTAACCAATAATCTCCAGTCTGATGAGGCTTAACACATTGCAGTATCACTAGCGCCGAGATGCCCAAGGGCCTTCGTTCGCGCTCTACAAATGTTTTTATAAATAAATAAATAAATAGATTTACAAAATTTGTTTAGCTCCGCTAGGAGTAATGAATCTAGAGCTGTTTTTTCTGTCTGGGAAAAAAGGCATGTGCTCAAAGAACTACCCATGTCCATGGATCGTTCTATACTCTCAGGGTCGCTGGTAATGGGGGATGTCACCCTCTTTAAGTAATTGTCCATAGTTCCCTGGCACAGGTTACTCTGCGTGTAAAAGTTTTTAGTGACCCCCTTGCAAGTCATAGCTTAACAGTTTTGTGTGGGAAAAAAAAAAAGGGGCATCAACCACCAGAAATTTGGTCAAATGTCACGATGTGGTTGCACTTCGGAGGAACCTGTAAGGCACAGGACGATAGATTATCTTTACCTTCCTATGCCAAGGGGCTCCTCTGGCCTTGGATGGCCGCTGATGGCCCCGCCCTTGTCCCAAGCTTAGCCCGGCGCCGCCCGCGCGCGTCCCGCGGGCCGGAAATGAGGCGTCGATTATATCCTCCCCGGTGTCCAGGGGGTGTGGCTGCCGGTCCTCTGCTCGCAGCCTCCTGGGACAGGCAGTCCCGCTGCGGCCCCTGCTCTCCCCAAGCAACAACTGGTGGCAGGAACGATGCGTCTCCCGCGAAGCGGGAGGCGCGAGAAGTATTTCAGGGATTTCCCGGTGTCCAGGGGGTGTGGCTGCCGGTCCTCTGCTCGCAGCCTCCTGGGACAGGTAGTCCCGCTGCGGCCCCCGCTCTCCCCAAGCAACAACTGGTGGCAGGAACGATGCGTCTCCCGCGAAGCGGGAGGCGCGAGAAGTATTTCAGGGATTTCCCGGTGTCCAGGGGGTGTGGCTGCCGGTCCTCTGCTCGCAGCCTCCTGGGACAGGTAGTCCCGCTGCGGCCCCCGCTCTCCCCAAGCAACAACTGGTGGCAGGAACGATGCGTCAGGAGGAGTCATTCTCCTGCAATGTGTTCGCCCAAGATGTTCGTCCCCTTCCTCACCTCCCATCATGTGTAATCTTGTCACGTGGAACGTTCGTGGTCTGGGTCACCCCGTCAAGCGTCAAAAGGTATTGTCACATTTATCCAAGCTTAATTCACAGGTTGCCTTTCTTCAAGAGACCCACTGTACGGATTCGGAATCTTCTAAGCTCAAGAGACAATGGGTGGGTCAAATTGTATATTCTCCTGCTGTCAACAACAAGGGAGGTGTTGCAATTTTATTTCACAAAGGTTTATGTGTCCAAATTCTCTCCTCCAAAGCTGATACTGAAGGTCGATGGGTTATGGCTAAAGTTGTTATCCAAAACAAAACACTGTTTTTTTTAACATTTATGGTCCTACCCGTCCTTCTCCTGAATTTTGGAATGAGGTTAAAGTTCTTATTTCCTCTATTGACTGTCCCAATATTGTTATTTCTGGTGATTTTAACCAGTGGTTGGATCCTTTTTCTGATAGACTTTCTTCCACCAAATTTCGTCCTGACAAAACTCATAAATGTTTCCAATCTGCCATCTCTTCCCGTCCCCTATATGATGTATGGAAAACTTGTAATCCTGATACTTTGGAATACACGTTTTATTCAAATGTACATCATACTAGATCTAGGATTGATTATATTTTAGTTAGTAAGTCTCTCCTCCCCACATTGCCAAATTCAGTCACTGGAAATTCAACACCTTCCTTTTGTCAGATGCTGTCTATGTGAAGGAGGTCCAGAATTTCATAGCCGAATTTTTCACTTTTAATGTTCCTGCGGACACATCAGTTCCTAATCATTGGGATGCCTTCAAGGCTGCCCTGAGAGCTTTTACAATCTTGTATGTCTCTAAAAAGAAGAAACTTAATGTATCTAAATATTCAGAACAACTCTCTTCCATTAGGAAGCTGGAACATTTGTATTTCTCATCTAAAGACTCTGATGCCCTCCATAATCTTGTTAAAGCGAAATCTGAACTGAATAAAATAGCTACAGCTGAAGCATGTAACACTTTATTGAAAATTAAATCTAAGTTTCATGGAGGTCAGAATAAGGCTGGTAAAATGTTGGCAAATTACCTAAAAATCAAATCTGAGCGTAAAACTGTGGGTCCTATCCTAAATGAATCTACAAATACACTAGTTACCTGCGATGAAGATATTGCAGAGGTTTTTCACACCTACTATCACAATCTTTATACTGATGATACTCACCCCACAGACCAAAATTTATCTTCTTTTTTTTAGAGTCTCCCCTCTCCTCCTACACTCCCTGATGAATTTGTTCAATTAGAAAAGGATATTACCTCTCAAGAGATTCTTCTGGCCATCAACTCCCTCAAAAAATCAAAGGCCCCTGGCCCAGATGGATTGCCAATTGAGTTTTACTCTGCCCTCCATGCTATTTTTGTGCCTAAATTACTACAATTGTTTAATTCCTTCATTGCTGATGCTAAGGCCTCAGGATCTTTCTTGGATGCACTCATTGTCATAATTCCCAAACCTGACAAAGATCACTCCCACTGTAAAAATGATCGCCCTATTTCCTTGATCAATTATGACTGTAAAATATTTGCCAAAATCCTCGCATCCCGTCTTGATTCCATCATCCCACTTTTAATTAAAACGGACCAAGTTGGTTTTGTTAAAGGCAGACTTGCTGCTGACAATGCTCGTATGTTCGCTAATGTCATTTCCCATAGCAAACACTTCAAAGACCCTCTAGCTGCCTTATCCCTAGGTGCGGAAAAAGCTTTTGACCGCATTAACTGGCATTTTATGTTTTGCACCTTGCAATGGTTTGGTTTTGGTCCCTCTTTTATTTCCTTGGTCAAACTCCTATACTCAGCTCCCCGTGCCAGTATTGTTGTTAATAACCAATTTTCTAGATTCTTTCCCTTATGTAGAGGAACGAGACAAGGGTGTCCCTTATCCCCGTTACTGTTCATACTTTGCCTTGAACCCTTTCTTGAACGAATTTGTTCTAATCCCCAAATAACTGGCTTTAAACTTTCCTCTGTTGAAACTAAATTGTCTGCCTATGCTGATGACATTTTAGTCTACATGTCTAATCCTGTTACGTCACTTCCCCCTTTTCTGGACAAAGTCCTCCTTTACTCCTCAGTCTCTGGGTATAAACTCAACTTATTTAAAAACTGAAGTATTACCTTTAAACTCTACTTGTTACCAATACATGTTTTCCTCCACTGACTTTGCATGGTGTCCCTCCAAAATAAAATATCTGGGCATTTGGTTCTCACCATCCCTTATTGACACTCTTAAAGCCACATTCACGTCCCTCACTCAGAAAGTTCAATCCCTCCTTCAAAGTTGGTCCCCTTTATTTTTATCTTGGTGGGGTAGACTTGATACCATCAAAATGATGATTACGCCTCATATATTATATACTGTATCAATGCTCCCCATGAAAATTCCAAACATTTATTTTACTTGTTTAAACTCCATTTGTTCCAAATTCCTGTGGAACAACAAGCACCCTCGCATTGCCTTACATAAGCTCATACGTCCTAAATTGGAAGGCGGGGTTCGTTTCCCTCATTTCAAGCTCTATCACTCGGCCTTCCTCATTAAGCAATCCTTTTCTTTAGCTTTTGACTTTCATAACTCCCCGATTCCTAAATGGATTACCTTCGAACGATCATTGTTACAAGGTTTTTCATTTCAACATACTGTTTTTATGTCTAACTGCTCGTTTTTATCTAAGCATACAGTTTTAAAATACTCACAAACTCTATTGCATGATATATTTGCCTAACATTCAGATTGAGTTTGTGGAGAGGTCAATTGTGCAGTATCCTGTTCCTAATTAGCGACTAGATTATGTTCGGCCAACCAACGAAGTCCAAAAAATGGAAATGTGAGGCTTCAATCAAAACATACTATTTTATTGTGAAACTGTAAACATATCATAATTTAGTCCACTGTGTAATTTGTGATGGGTTTTGACTTGAGCCAAATCCCATCAACTGCTCTAACTTCTTTTGGTTTATTTTTCAGATATATAGACAGCACAGACTTGTTTAAAATCAGTAACTCTGGTTACAAACAGAAAGAGACATAAAGCAACTTGGGTAGTTCTTGCCAAGGTGTTTACAGAAAGGAAGAATGATTTTTTGGATATCAAGAATGTATGAGTACGCTTTACATTAGATATAAAATATAGAAGCCTACACCCCCGCAGATGAAAAGTCAAAACAACTATTTTCCAAGAACCAGGTTTTCTGAAGAGATATATGCAAACAATACAGGACGTAAATCCAGAAAAAATGGAAACGAGACAGCAAGTGGAATAAGTCGCAAAGCCAATGTAAAAAGGCATCCATTATTTAACTAAATAAACAGATTTCAAACGGGTGCACATTTTTATTCTACTAGCTCAATTCCTTTTGCTGAAGTGCTACCACAACATAATATAATTCCACTGTGGGGTTTGCAGGGCAATGGGGTTAAGGCCACTTCGGTATAAAGCCCATGTTGACGAAACAAGCTGCGGCCCTTGCAAGGATTGCCGATTCAGCAACGGTGCATTCCATTATACATTCTGCCCTGTTGTGTAAGTTACAACTTTTGCATAACTCTACAAGGGGTGTCTTTCCCCCCCCCCCCCCCACGGGTGACACAGGTGAACTTGGTTCCATACACCACAATGAATGCGAAAAGCAGGTTAATGTAGCCTCGTAGTATCCTGTTCAATGTGTAATTGACTTTGAAGGATTGCTTTTGGGTTACTAACAATACCATACAGGGGTCAGGAGCACCGCGGTAACAGTCACAAACCTTATGTTGTTATTCACAGTATTACAGACACCCTGTACTAAGAAGAATGAACACTTTTAGGTCAAAAGTATTTATTGCTACAGAAAAAATCTGTTTCTCAGTACGTTTATAACAATTACGCAGAATATTATAAAAACAGGAAGCAGAATTTCCATTAATAATGAGAACAAAACAAAAATTTCTAACATTGTTAAAATGTCATCTAAAACATAACACCCTACCATCTACTTCTATGCGCTACACTGAGAGAGCATGGAATGTAGAGTAACTTGCAGTCTATAGTTTCTTAGGGAGAAGAGACACACTGCATACCTTGTTCACAGCAAAGGCTGTCTTTATCAGACAGTGTTCCCAGCGATTAGCAAACACCTGCTGCGGTAGCAGTAAATTGGTCTTCCTCTGGGACTTGACTTTATTAGCTTCAGGCACGATGTAGCATCTGCGAGGTATGACGTGTGCCAGCAGTAGGTGAGAACCTCACTGGCAGCATCTCGGGCGATAATCGCGTCAACGGGCCTCTCCTCAAAAGTGGTAAGTGGCCATCCATTTTTATAAACAGAAATTTCTGGCATAAGTTTAGGAATGTCTGACATAGATTACGTGCATCAAGGTATGTGTTCCATACATTTCCTTATGAACATATAAAGCAAAAAGATGGCAATTCAGAATACATTATTTTATTTTACCTTTACATTGTGAAACATTTGATCCAGACAAATGTCACACTATATGTCATTAATTAAAGAACTTAACATTATCACATTACCTAGAAAGATAAGGTCGGGTGACATCTGTGCCTAAAGGCAGATATTGCAATGATCCTGCATAAATCAAGCAATATGGCAATGTCCACTGTCTAAGTTAAGGAAGATGGAGACCTCCATGGAACGAGATGGAGTCAGACTTACATAAGATGGAGTCGGACCTTAGCCCCAATTATAAAATCATATGGGAAAATTAAACCTCAACCATACTTAAAGGCAGCAATAAGCAAGGTGACGAGGCATTGTATTCTAAGAGCACGACTCATGGTTCTGCTGATCTATGAGTTTCGCTCTAATTGGGCATCTATCTCTGACGTCAGCCCCTGCAGGTCAGTGACTACTAGATTGAGTCTATGCTGCACCTCCAATGTTGCTGCCCAGAATTTTTAACTGCATGACTCACTTTATTAAAAAAAAAGAATGTTTCTGAAGAGCAGGGGTTCTGCCTCTAAGGACACTAGAATTCTGTACAACTACTACTGGTACCATGTACTTGGCATGCTTCAAGACATTTGTTAATACAAATGTTACTGCCATTAGACTCCGATGCCTCTAATATTTTAATGCAGCCACACAGGCAGGTAAGACATTTTACCTTTTAACCATTTTAATTTTAGTATCTCTCACCCCGGAGTTGTTTTACATTGTCTGGTAGTACTTTGGTGCTCTCTTGTTTAAATAGATTTATTGACATTTTATTCTGAAACCGTTTCACTGTGATTACATTTGTACCAATTTTAAATAATTACCACGAATAAACATATTCACTCAAGACTCGCACTTCTGTATTAAATCTAGATTCCCTAAAGGGCATCTGTTGGGAATCTAGCTGCCCTTCCCCAGTCCACCGCGGGAGTATCCCGTTTATTGTGGAGAGAAGAGGCACTTCCGGCGGCAGGGGTGGGTGGTGTTTGAGCGGCCTGCCTTTCCCCATAAAAACCGGATGACAGCTAGGACGCACAGTGGACACGCGATCGTAAGAATATAAATGCAGCTTCTCTGCTTTTGCTGCTACATGCCATATTTGCACAACTCGTTTTTAAAAAAAGAAATCGTAACTGTTAGGTTTTTTATGTAGATTTTGTCTTTTAGCGGAATTAAAAAGGAACTGTTTGCACTTACTGTTGGGCATCTGTTGGGAATCTAGCTGCCCTTCCCCGGTCCTCCGTTGGAGTATCCCGTTTGTTGTGGAGAGAAGAGGCACTTCCGGCGGCAGGGGTGGGTGGTGTTTGAGCGGCCTGGCTTTCCCCATAAAAAACGGATGACACCTAGGACGCGCAGTGGACGCGCGCAACGGGTGTGCCGGCGGCGCGCCGAAGGCAAGCCCGTCTGCGCCTGTCCACGACCAGCCAGGGCTAGGGGCTAGTACCCCTGCCGGTTTTATCGCAAGAACGCGTTACAGCTCCCAGCAGTTTCCAGCTGTTAGCCACGGAAACCTTACGGAAACATGCGGACGAAGGCCATACGGCAGCACTGATCCTACTGGATCTTAGTGCCGCTTTCGACACTGTGGCCCATCATACGCTGTTACGTTGTTTAAGAAGGGGAGGAGTGGTGGACAAGGCATGGGAATGGTTGGAGTCTTTTCTATCTGACCGCAGTTTCCACGTGGCACAGGGAACTTTCCAGTCCAAAGACATCATCCTTAAACAGGGGGTGCCCCATGGGTCCAGTCTTAGCCCAACCCTTTTCAATTTATATGTGGCACTAGATGCTTTGATCACAGACAAATTCGGGGATGAAGTTGTGTCTTACGCAGACGACACACAACTGGTGGTGGCTTTGACACAGACTAAGGAGCAGGTCGCTACTAATTTTAGGTCATGTCTGCAGGAATTGGTGGCCTGGGTGGTCAATAACTGCCTCAAATTAAAGGGAAACAAGACAGAGGTCTTGATTGTGGGGAAGGCTCCTTCAATGTGGACCTCGGTATGGTGGCCTCCAGCGCTGGGTCCTCTACCTACTCCCAGTGATCAAGTGAGGAACCTAGGGGTGTGGATCGATGATAAGATCTCGTACGAGTACCACACCAAACGAGTGACAGGCATATGCTTTGGCACTCTGAGGGTCCTCAGGAAGACACAGGACTACCTGCCATTGACAGCCAGGAAAACCATGGTCCATGCATTAATAACATCGAGGCTGGACTATGGGAATGTCCTCTACTTGGGAGCCAGCGCTAAGTGCATTCAAAGGTTGCAACGTATACAAAATGCTGCGGCCCGCCTGGTTTTGAGGCTGCCGAAAAGAGCCTTGTCAAAGAGAGCTCTGAAAGCATTGCACTGGCTTCCAATTAAGGAACGTGTGGCATTCAAGCCCTCTGTGTGGGCCATCGCATTCTACAGGGGAAAGGACCCACTTATCTTTACAACCTGCTTGCGCCCTACCACCCGCCCGTCAACTGAGATCTAGCGGGACGGGGATGGTGCAGGTTCCTAAATTCAGCAGAGTAAGAATGGGAGGACGCTCCTTTCGTGTCCTGGTAGCTCAACAATGGAACAGACTCCCTCTGAGGCTCCGGGTAGAGAAGTCAGAGCTAACATTCCGCAATAAGCTGAAAACATATCTGTTTCCTAAAGATTAGGACGGGGCTGTGATATGGCCGGGGAGCAGAATTAGCAGCTGAGTGGCTTTACTAGACCGTCCTTAAGCGCGGGGACACACTAGCAACAGTGTAACCAGGCGCTTTACAAATGTAATTATTATTATTATTATTACAGGAAAAGGTGGCCCCGGGGGTCACCCTGATTTTCCCCTTCAAACCTCATTTGTGATAATCTATTGTTTATGATCAAAGGGTAATGAAAAAGGCTCATTGGAGATAACAACGATGACGGGATTCCAAGAGGCACTCATGAAACCTGGGGGTGCTACTCAATAAATTATTTGTTAACGTGAAAGTAAACCACTAAAACAGCGAACAAGCATACCTACATATTCTATATGTGCCAAGAACTGTGCCGGTGCCGAGAACTCACCAGAGTTTATATATGCTAAGGAGAAAGAGCCAAGGGCGGCTCCTATGCTATGGCAGAGGAGCGTCGCCCCATTGATTAAAGGAAGAAAATGAAAAATAAAACGATAAAACATTTTTACTATCATTTTAGTTTTGTATTGACTCAGCCAAAGTTTTATAGCCGGCGAGTCTGGGGAGTTGTGGGGCCAGGTTGAAATCACCAGCAGGGGGAGGAGGAGCTGTGGGTACTGAAAGTGCGAATGTCAGTTAGGCTGGCCGTCCACGGCCGGCCAAACTGACATGCACACTTAGATATCTCCAGGCTATTCCTTGGAGATATCTGCAGGGCTCAGGAGCTCAGGCTCCCAGTCCCTGCTGGAGCGTGAAACTGCTCTGCCCAATTCCAGCGCGTCTCTCATGCTGGGAGTAATAGCATGAGAGAAGCACTGGTATTGCGTGGGGAGATGGGACTCTGTGCTCATGGGAACAACTGCAGTTCTGGGAGCAGAGGAGCGGAGCAGGACCAGAAGTTAAGTGCCTCACCATTTAGAATGGGCAGCAGCCGCTACTGAAAGGAGTGCTCCTTGTGGTTCCAGGTAGCATATTCCTGGACACCATGCTTAGCAGGATGTTAAGCATCTGCACTGTCTAGACTGCACAGGCATCTCTGCGGTCATGGTCACCAGAAGGGTCTTCAGTGAGCTGCATGGAGTTCCATGTTTGAATGATGGTGGCAGAACTGCTGAACTTAGCTCTTGGCAAATGAAATCAATCTGGGGCTTCTTCATGTGCCAAATGGATGCATGAGTTTCAGGAAAAGTGCGTGGCCAAGCATTTTAGTCTTTAGGGTTTTAAGAGGGATGAAAAAACTGGGAGGGCGTCTCAAAGGGGCATGGCCTATGTAATTAAGGGCGTAACTTAAAAAACATAAGCTAAAACTCTATGCTGTGCACAGTGTGCTGCTCAACTGTAATGTTGCTACTTCTATCGCTGCATACAGATATAAAACAACAAGTAACATTACACCTATAACAAGCAAGGACTATTGGCTTTGCCAGTGGTTGTTAGTTGCATAAGATACATAAGCAACAACTATCAATCAACCAATCCGGGAATTGTGAAGTGTGCTACTCACCCGTGAGGGTCTCAAGGAGCTGGGGGAGGGTACAGCTCTGAGTCAGCCGAAGAGACAGGTCTTCCGGCTCTTCCTGAGGTGTGCAGAGTGGAGGAGTGTTTAATGTCGATTGGGAGCTCGTTCCAGGCCTTAGACACAATGTAGGACAAGGCTCTTCAACTTGCTCTGGCTCTGCGGATGTGCAGGGCTTTGGCGAGGGCAACGTCGGCGGAGCCGAGGTTTCGCTTGGATACGTGGAAGGAGACTCTTTCATTGAGGTATTGGGGTCCGGTATTGTGGAGGGATTTGTAGGCGTGGGTGAGTAGCTTGAAGGTAATTCTCTTCTTGACGGGAAGCCAGTGGAGGTTTCGTAGGTGTTGGGTGATGTGTTCATGTCGTGGGATGCAGAGGATGAGTCTGGCCGCGGTGTTCTGGATGGTCTAGAGTTTGCGGAACAGGGATTTGTTGATTCCGGCGTAGAAGGCTTTTCCATAGTCCAGTCTGCTAGTTATGAGTGAATGGGTGACGGTCTTTCTGGATTTGAGGGGGAACCATTTGAAGGTCCTGAGAAGGATGCAGAGAGTGTTGAAGCAGGTGGAAGCAAAGGCGTTGATCTGTCGGGTCATGGTGAGGGAGGAGTCGAGTATGATGGTGAGGTTTCGAGCGTGGTCCATGGGAGTGGGTGGGTGCAGAGGGCGGTGGGCTACCAGGTGTTGTCCCATGCTGAGGGGTGGGTCCAAGGACGAGGACTTCTGTCTTCTCCAAGTTGAGCTTCAGGAAGCTGCTGCTCATCCAGGATGTGACGTCTTTCATTTCTTCCTGAAAACTGAGTCTGGTGGTGTGGGAGTACTTTGTGAGGGAGAGGATGAGCTGGGTGTCATCGGCGTAGGATACTATGCTGAGTCCATGCTGTCTAACAATGGTGGCATAGGGGCCATGTAGATGTTGAAGGCCGTGAGGCTGAACGATGATTCTTGGGGTACTCAGCAGTTGATGTCTGTGGGTTCGGAGAGGAAGGGCGGAGAGTCTGATTCTTTGGGTTCTGCCGGTGAGGCAGGAGCGGAGCCATTTGAGGGCAGTCCCCTGTATGCCTGCGTCGTGGAGTCTGACTGTGAGAAATCGGTGGGAGACGGTGTTATGTTATGTTATGTTATACATTTATTTTTATAGCGCACGGCTACTCCAAAGGAGTGTCCCGGCGCTTTATCGAGGCAGCTCAAAATAAAAAACATAACACCAAACAGCGAACAACTGAGACAGGAAGAAAACAACAAAGATTCTAACGGTTAAAAAGCCAGGTCTTCAGGCTCTTCCTGAAGTGAAGCAGATTAGAAGAGGACGGTGTCGAAGGCCACAGAGAGATCTAGTAGGATGAGGGCCGCAGTGTAGCCTTGGTTGAGGAGAGTGTGGATGTCGTCTGTTGCGGCGAGGAGGGCGGTCTCGATGCTGTGGTTGCTGTCAAAACCGGATTGGGAAAGCTCGAGGATGGAGTTATATTCGATGAAGTTTGTTAGCTGGACTTTGACAATCTTCTCAGTGAATTTGGCCACAAAGAGGAGAGAGGTGGGTCGATAGTTTTTGAGGTCCGTCGTGTCTGCGGAAGGCTTCTTGAGGAGGGGCTTAACTACTGCACGTTTCCAGACATCGGGTAACGTGCCTGATTCGAAGGTGGCATTCATGGTGCGTCGAGGCTTGGGTGCTATGTTGGCGGCGGCTCTGTGGAAGACACGCGCTGGGCAGGGGTCCATGGGGGCACCTGAGTGAATGCATTTCATGGTTGTGGCGGTGTCTTCGTTGGTGACCTGGGTCCAGGCGAAGATGGTAGGCTGGCTGTCATTGCTGGAGGGTGGAGTGGTTCCGGTGCCTGGTGTCTGTTCATTAAAGTTGTCGTAGAGGGACTTGATTTTCAGGGGGAGTCGAGTTTGTTGCAGAGAACCGGGGAGGGTGTGACATCAGTGGCTTCGCTGCGGAGTTTGGTGAATTCCTGAATGAAGAGTTCCTTTGAGTTGCTGGAGTTAGCGAGGATTTTGTTCCAGATGAAGGTCCTTTTGGTGGATCTGATCAGTTTTGCTGTTCCTCCATAGCTTCTCAAGACGTCTGCAGGTGCGTCTGGATTCTTGGAGGCCGGTGGTGAACCAGGTCACCATTGTGACAAAGTAACCCGTCCGCTGAAATGTAAGTCAGGCAGGTATGGTAGGTAGGTTTAGGTTGCCTTTTAATATTACACACAAAAAAATGCCGCCATTGAAGTGTATGCTGCACCGATAAGTGATCACCTACTAGGACTACTCTGTGATAGGAGTGGATGTCAATTTCCTAGACCACATGCTAGACAGAAAAGCTTATTGCTATGTTATGTTATTAAAGTTTATAGAGCACAACTGATATCCAGGAGCGTGCTGTGGCACTGAAAGCTATTTGAACTAAGACACAAGCCCAATCCCCATCACAATGCTTACTCAAATAGAACAGTTTTACAGCTTTCCCAAACTGAAAATGATAGTCCATAACCTTGAGAGAACAATGGAGCAAATGGATAAAAAGTATGTCCATCCCCTCTTTTTTTATGAAATGTGGAATCATCAAGTTATGATCAGACTGAGTGAAGATGTCAACAGGGACGATATCACCAAAATGTTTCCTAAGGATAGTTTGGGGCCTAATTTGATTATGTGAGGTATAAAGTCTTAAATGAGATTATTTTCTCAACTATAAACTAATGCGACTGGTGCCTACAAGCAGGGCCCTTTTAGGGCTATCAGCCATTTTTGTTTTATGACTGGGTATGGGCTGGTTATACTACAAATGGGGCTAATTTTTGTTACTGGGAATCGTCCGGCTGCATACCTGCTTTAGGCGCTCATAAAGATTGCAAAGAAATGGTTTTAAGCCCTAATTAAAATGATTTTCTTGCATTGTTTATTTACTGGCGGTGAAAGCAGGAATGCCACCGGTTTACGTACCGACCCTCTTAGTTTCCTGGTTGCCAGTTCCACGCAGGTGTAATCATAGGACTCAGAGGATTTTAGGTTCTGATGATACCGTTCCAATTTAAGAAATCATCCCATAACTCAGTGTTTCGTGTGATTGATGACGCAAACTACTTTGGTTGGTCCACCCTGCTGAGACACCTTTCTTTTATACTTTTTGAATTGGTGAGTGTTCCGATTATTGTTTTTGGTTTTTATGTTTAATTTTGGACATTACTGAATAAAGTGGATCTTCCTTTAGCCAATGGTCACTTTGTCCTCAATATTACACTAATGCATTCTGCCTGCTTAACATCCTTCTGAATTGTGTTTGAACTTAAGTATGAGTTCAGGGTCAGTAGTACATGAGAAATGAAGTGATGGACCGTTTGCTCTATTTATTTTGATAGACATTGGCAGTTCGTCAATGATGGTCCTAATATATGAACTTTTGCATGTCTAATTTAATTGTGTTTTCTTTTGCTCCATCTTTTTCCTCTTAGTGCTTTCTTTTGTTTCTGTTCCTCCTCCATTCTATGTACTACCACCATGGTGGTCGTTTCTACTTCTCATCTTAATTTGTTAGGTTTTTGGATAAATCTTTTTAGATATTCAGTGGGGTTTTCTATGTTCTGGTGGTTGCCAAATGGCAATGTGAAATAGGATCTATTCACTGATTGAATTAAAATATATGGTCTTAGTGTTCTTAATTAATACATGCGTATTGTGAATACATTTCTATTCTATATGTCTGTCTTATATGATTGTATATTCATGTTGAAGGTGCTCACAATGTACATATATTTCTAATGTGAGCTATTGTATATAGGCTACTTTACCGTGCATATATGACTTTTTTAAGATAACTAATTTCAGGCTTGTGTGTCTGTTTTTAAATCCCATCCGTTTTTGTACTTCTTAAAATAATTTTGTTTTTGTATTTTTGTACTAGATATATGTATGTCCTGTGTAATGTGTTTATAATATATATTTTTCTGGGTTTTGTTCCAGCCCTGACGAAGTTCCGCCTAGGAACGAAACGCATTGGCTGTACAACCTGTTTGGCATATTTGCTGTAATAAAGAACTCAATGATTTGGATTAAAAAGGATTCTATCTGATATTTGAATGAGTGCGCCTTCCATCATCTGAAGTAATTTTGCTGATCGTTTTTGTGCCCTGTGGCGACGGGCACGGGAAGTGTGCTGCACCAGGCTTATACTTATTATACTCTTGTTATGGTTGTGCTGAACCTTGGTCAGGTCGTCTTTTCCGTAATTTTTATATGTGTATTTTGTTGACTGTTTAGCACCCATAGCTATTTGTTATAATACTCACAAAGGAAAATGGCTAGATTTCAGGATGGGAGAGAGGAGATGGCCCTCAATCTTTTTGATGTAGGTCTTAGTAAGACATCTACTACCCAGAAATTGCCCGCTACTACAAGCCTAAAAACATTATTCCTCAGACTAGAGAGGCTGAAGAAATGGGAACTGTCTCGTTGGTGGGATGGGGTGACTTTACAACAATATCTCACCAATAAGAAGGTACCACGCGGGCTGAGAATTTTAATTTTCCCTACTTTTGAGGACCTACAGGAAAACCTCCTCAACGAATGGGAAAGTAATTTGGAAAATGCCTCACAAATAATGATGCAGATCCTAATTCGTCACGCTAGAGATAAGGGAGACAAGTTACAGGAAGAGATAGAGACCCTCGAAAAAGAAATTAATGCTATGGAACAAAAGGATTTGATTACAAACAAAATTGTAATCCTGAAAAAGGTAATGGATGATTACCAGATATACCTTAAGGATAAGAAGCTTAAGAAAGTAAGGAGGGACAACCGAGATGGGCGGGTTTATACTTTTGCAAAAAAGTTTGACAACTTGCAAAGCAATGATGACAAAAAGAGACCTAGAGAGGAGAAGGAAAGTAATGAAGAAGTATCATCCATTAGTAGTGCCTCCACATCCTCCATCAGTAGCATAGCCTCCAGCATGACATCAGACACCCCTTTAGCAGAAGGAGCTTCTTCTTTTCAGAAGGAGCTCGCAAAATTGAGAATAAGCAGCAGGCTCCAACAGAAAAAAGAGTCAACAAAACCCGGAGGGGAGGCAGGAGGAGCAAGGGGCGGTACAGGCAAGGGCCGAGGTACAGTGAACAGAGCCAACAAATGATGGGAGGAGATATACCTGACCAATTGTTATGTAACAATGTGACCACTGAATTTGATTTGAAAATTGTTAATTTGTCAAATAAAACACTCGACAATGATGAAATCTCTGTGTTGTCCAAGGGACTGAGTTTCTGTCCAACTCAAAGTGGGGATCCCACAAATGTACATATCGACCTATTTAAATTTGTTCGTGCACTTAAATTACGTGATTATTTCTCACAACAGTCTGAAAGGGACAGAGTCCCTCACCCTATGGGTGATATCTCACACCAAACTGTTGGGGAAATCAGGCATGTACAGATGCTGCTTAGTATTGAAAACAATGATGCTCCTAATATGCCTGTACTACTAAATGATTTGGATATTGACCAGGTACCGAATATGGAAAGTGGATTAAAATCAAATTCCAAGTTTATACCTGTGTCCAACTATCATAGAAATATCGATGTCTTTTATGATAGGGTCACCAAGGATCTGTACTAAATGGAAGCCACTATGGAGTCACGTCATATTCCTAGCCATAACATCACCGCCAAAGAACGAAGGGCATTGGTTAGATTAAAGGGTGATGACAGTATTGTCATCCGAGAGGCCGACAAAGGCGGTAATGTTGTGGTTATGAGCCAAGTGGACTATATGATGGAAATTGAACGCCAACTAGGTGATGTCTCATGCTACCGGAAATTAAGATCCAATCCTATACCTGATCTGCAGGGTCTTGTTAATCTCAAGCTGAGTGAATGGAAAGAAATTGGGCTTCTCAGTGAGGACGAGTTCATCTACCTTAGGGTCCATTGTCCCACCTATCCGTGCATCTATGTATTGCCTAAGGTGCATAAGGAAGGCAAATTTCCACCGGGACGTCCCATAGTGTCAGGGGTGGGTTCCCCCACTGAAAAGATTGTGCAGTTTGTGGATAAACAGCTCGAGAAATATGTGGTTAACCTCCCATCCTTTCTAAAAGACAGCCCATAACTCAGTGTGCACTGCTTTGTAGTCCTATGTCCATTGTGCAGATACATTTTACAACCTGGAGCCATTCTGTCCCTAGCGGCGGTACAGCATCTATGCATTTCCTACATATTTCTCTCCTAGCGAGAAGGATCAGGTAAAACAGCGAGGCCTGTCTTTTCATTGGTAAGGGTGCAACCGAGTTCTCCTCCAACCGAGTTCTCCTCCAACCCCAACATAGCCAACATTAAGCTAATTTTTATATTGGAACAGAGGATTTCATTTATTACTTTCTCCACAAACATCCAATAATCCTGAATCAAGGGGCATTCAAAGAACATGTGCCGATCGTCCGCACTCAGCATTCCACATCTATGGCATCTTGGGGCTACTGCTGTTACGAATTTAGCCAGTTTCCTCGGTGTCCAATATAATCCGTTAGCTGTAAAAAAAAAATGGTTCCTTTTCAGATTCGCTGGCTTAAACCACTTTATAGAGCAATTTAAAAGAAAGTTGATAAAGACGATCTTATAATATATATACAGCTGACCCGGCTGTCACAATTCCTAGGGTGGAGCTCTTAGCGAAAGAATATGGAGCCTTCTCCGGATATCTAGTAAACAGCGAAAAAACAGGGATAAGGTGTTGGAATGTTCCTGATTGGAGGGGAAATGTCCAGGGGGAGATTAGATATCGTGGAATAAGTATATTTAATGTATTAAAGAAAATCCCCAGCACAATTTGGAAAGGGTAATAAAAGACAAAGAAAGAACACTCTCTAGATGGAAGAATCTCCCGCTTTCATTATACGGTAGAGTAAATCTAATAAAAATGGCGCTGTCCCCAAGCTGACATTTCTTTTTCACTGTATTCCACTTGCTTTTCCCATGGGGTTGATAGATAAAACGCAGGGCAAATTTGGTAGCTTTGTCTGGGCTGCTAGGGGGCTCGGATGTCTTGGAAAGAACTGCGACGAAAACTGGCAGAAGGGGGGTTGGCACTCCCAGACTTAAGGTTATATTGGATGGCATTTCAGTTTAATAACTGTAGAGCTCTCCTAGGAACACCGGGTCCCACGGTATGGGGTGGGCTGTTGGAGGAGATGGTGAAAAAGTGGGGCAAGAAAGGGTTCCTATACATATTTGGTGCAAAGAAATACTTTAAAAAA
This sequence comes from Lissotriton helveticus, assembly GCF_964261635.1. Lineage (NCBI taxonomy): Eukaryota > Metazoa > Chordata > Amphibia > Caudata > Salamandridae > Lissotriton > Lissotriton helveticus. The sequence goes on from NC_136065.1 coordinate 1,930,439,002, forward strand.
AGTTAGACTGAAAATACTAAAGGCAGCACTTGGGATAAGGAAAATACAGGGAATGGGCTACTATTCAGATGGGGCACCAATATGGGACTCACCAGGTACACCAGAATGTTTGCAGGATCAGCTTAGCATCCCTTTAAAGAGAGCAGGGATTGAGCGATGGGGAGATCTCATGGTGCTGAAAGAGGTGGTTCCATGGAAAATCCTGACAGCTAAGTCAGGAGGGTCCCTCTCAAGGTTTAAATATCTGCAGTTGCTATCTTGGGAGTAGGCAGACAGGGTGGAGATCAGAGGAGGTACCCGGGACTTTGAAAAGGAAATACAGAATGAGCCCCCCCCCCCCCAAAAAAAAAGAAGTATCTATCTGGTACCAGACTTTGGTGATATCAGAAGAAAAAAGTTGAAAGCACCATACGAGATCTGGGCTGGTGATATACAGCTGGCAAAACCTTGTTTCCGCATTCTAAAATAAAGAAAGAGGAGATCTTCAGCATTTTAGGAAAAATAATCCAAGGATAGTTTATCTTAATGTGGTTCGTAAAAGTATCATCAAGATAAAAAATAAGGTTTTTAACAGTAGTGTTTGCTGGCCAGTGAAACTCCTAAAGCAGAGGAAATGTTCACTGCAGTCCAACCAAGACTCTCCACCTTCTACTTAATCTGGTCTTAACCCTATCTCTCAGTAGCACATGGAGAAAAATAATTAACATTTTTGTTAGCTTTACAAATCTCATATTAAAAAATCAAGCATTTACTTGTTAATAGAATTATCTGATGAGAATAAGTGAGGTGAATAGTGGTTCCGTGACCCTTTCAGACCACATGCTCATCACAATCTCTTCTCATTTTGACACCACCACAACTAAGAACAAGAGAAATATTAAACATATCACTCCAAAATAATCAACAATTCAGGAACTAGCCTTCATAGATTAATTCTTCAATACAAATACATGTTGAACAGACCCCATGGTTAACCGATGTCTCCAAAGGGAATGCAAACAAAAGATCTGCAGAGCTCTGTACACAGATTAAAGACCTTGAATGTGCTCTTAACTCCAAACTGATGGGACTCTGTATTAAATTCAGTGAGAATTGTTACATGACAACTCAACACACTCTAATCTGAATCAAAGCAAACATGTATGGGGGAAGAAACAAATGCGGAAAAATATTAGCCATGTACTACAAAGAAAGCAAAGAAAATCACAGCAGTAGAGCAATCGGAGAAAAGAACACACTGAGCCTGAAGGACAAGGAAATTGCTTTGGTCGACGCTAGTTATTACAAGGTTGTATACACCAGCGAGCAATGAATAATCCTAACAGAAATCAATAACTACTTCAAAACTTTACAGATTTGTTCCAACTGGTACCACCTTGACCTATTTTTTGACACACCACCATCTCAGAAGGGTGGATCTTCCTGAAGTGCTGCACCTTTAAACGCTTATGCCACCATAAATTACATTTATGTTTCACTAAAACGTTGCACAATCTGTCTGCGCACCTGTATAATCACACCACATCACCCGTAAATGACGACTCAAACTGTAATATTTGCTTAGATTTATCCTTATCACCAATGTTAACTTGTAGGTCATACTCATTCCTGGAAGTTGCCCAACTAAAGAAGCTGTTGGTTTTTTCCCATCCTGTACATAATTTTCGATCTTCTTCCTTCCCCTCCCAACAATCCTATAAACTAAACCTAGGGGGCAGATTTACTAACACTTTGTGCTGGCAGAAAAGGACACACAGAGCAAAGTCTGTGAAGGGTATTTTCAGTGGAAAAGGTAATTTGCGCTGTGAAGGCCCCGATTTTTATCAGCACAGATTGCAATTTATATCAAGTAGATGTTGCATGGGAGGAACTTGGGCTGATCAGCCTAAGTAACCATAGTTTTCCCCGTAAATAAAGCCTGATCTACTAAAATAGCTAGACCAGGCTAAGAATAAGAAAAATAATGCCTCCTAGAAGCAGGTGCAAAGTTGGAGAAATGTTTTAATTTCTCTAAACATCCCGCACATTGTATGTGTGCTACATTTTACAACACACATGTAATATTTGGAATAGTACATAAATTGTTCACACATAGGCTTTTGTGCTGGACGGGTATACTTCCAGTACAAAACCTGTGCTAGACATCACGCACAGAGCTATGCACCATGTTGCGAAGTTTGTGCGTGGCATAGGACAACTGGTTCCTGCACCAGTGCATATTGTACGTCTGCTTTAGTATCACTTTATACAATCCGTTCTATCCAAGTCAGATGGCCCTATAGCAATAATGTCCTGATGCGACCCCTATATCCGACTGAGGGTCGAAACGTCAACAACTGAATAACAAACCAACTACAATTCATTGTTTAACCTTTTGAGGACTTCGTACAGCTGTTTGTTATAAATACACAAAAGTTCACATCACTACACCGTCTGTCTCTACTGCCTCTTAGTTGTGGTTTTTCAGTGTTTGCCCTTGTGACACATTCTTCGTATTGTTTGTAAAGGGATTGGACAATTCTTTACTGATGTGAACCATGGACTACATCAAAAACAGAACGCCGAGCTGCATCCATGCTCAAAACACCCTTCCTCCCACCCCTGCCTCACCAGCCACAAAAATTAATACAGAACAGGCGGGATGGGAAACTGTTCTATCCGTATCCATGGAAACATAGCGTCCAGGGAAGCTTCCAGAAATTCAGGTGCAGGTCTCTTCAGCAATCATAGTTTTTTTTTTATAAACCTTGACCAAAATCCATTTTACAAGGAGGTTTTACGATTCCCCCTGCTCTGCTTTCAGCAGCAGAGGAATCTGTGGGCAGCTGTCAGGGCTGGGCTGCTCCCGCTGCCAGCCCAGTGTTAACCCCTAGTATGCCACCCATCACGGATATCCTATGCAAAATAATATAGAGCTCAGTTTCCAAAACAATTTTAAACATCTTCTCTCTCCACTACGTGACCAGGTTCCATATTTTCGAATCCACGATAAGCCATAGTGATGCCTACCTACATGTTTCCCCCTACTGTGAATTTACTATTACTCCCGCATGCATAATATTACACAAGCGAAAAGTCAATATAAGAGCGAATGTGGGAGTAAACAAGGGCTGGGATACAAAAGCACTGAATCACTCCACAAACACTGGACTGGAAGTGAAACAGAGTACCCCCAGGGAGGGTGATGCAAGGTACCAGACACACCCATAGGTGAAGAATTCTACCAGAAGATAGGGGTTTAATGCTATGCTTAACAGTATGTGAATGGGCGTATGTTTTTTAATGTTTTTTTTCCACATACAGAACATGTGATCCTGGGCAAGGTCAAGGAATGGGAAGTGGAGCCCGCATGAGCAAGTGCTCGTTCCTATGTCATACCTGCCCGTGACATCCGTGTATTTGCTTCTCCTAATTGCTGGCATTTAGTTCATTTAAAAAAGGACCAAGGGGAGCAAAATGGGCATGTCGCAGTCCAGTCATATCCAGGGCATGCACCAGGCCCTGCACTGTCAAGATAATCATCATAGACACATTTCCACTCATGAGTGGTGTAACTGACTTATCACATAGAACACTTCCCCACCCTGGCAGGCTGCACTTCTGTATTGCACTCCACACCACTGGTACGCAATCAAGCTGCATGTGATGTGAGGAGATACTTTACACAAGTATCCTCACAGCACAGTGAGAACTACTGAGACAGTGCATGCCCTGTCGCTTGCATTGTGTTTACTTACAAAGGGCTTAGAGCCCACCTATTGCTTAACATTGGCTGGCTTCATCATCACTCTCATTTCTTTGCTTCTCTTTGGTCAGCGCGTGCTAGCTTCACTTTGTTATGTTATGTTATTTATTCTTCTAGAGCGCTTGAATGCCCTGAGGCGTCTTGGCGCTGACTGAAATAGCAGAAAGAGGAACACAAATAGTAAGACTAATTAGAGGAAAACAGCCATGTTTTCACGGCTTTTCTAAAAGCCAAAAGGTTTGGCAAGGCTTTGATGTAAAGAGGGACAGTATTTCAGGCTTTTGCTGCTCCCAACACGAAGCCTCTTCCACCCTTGATGGCACATTTAAAACTAGGCACTATCACCTTTTTGGCAGAGGCAGAACGTAGTGTCCTAGCTGGAATATACTAACTAAAGCTCTTCTTTGGAAGTCCGGCCTTGGTCATGCACTGCTTTGTAAACAATACTAAGTGCCTTAAAGAGAATCCTCTGCCTGACCGGGAGCCAATGAAGCTTCCTCATGGGCTCAGAGACAGATTGGTACTTCAGAACCTCCAAAAGCACGCGGGCAGACGCATGTTACAAAATTTGCAGTTTGTTGAGTACGTGCTGGTGAGCATTGAGGTAGAGCCCATTGCAATAATCGGTCTTGGACAACACCAGAGACATAACTGCCCTCTTCTGCAAGTTAGCGGGGATGAAAGGTAAAATCCTCTTGATTAACCTAAAGGTATAAAGGGCAGAGGTAACTGCCATTTCTTGATCATGATAGGTCAATTTGTCGTTGATAAGAATTCATAGGTTCTTCGTTGACCGTATAGGAGTGGGAAGTAAACCTTAATCAGATGGCACCATACAGGAGACCAAATGAACATCTGGGCACCAAAGGGCAATACCTCTGCCTTTCCTGAATTGAGTTTCAGACAGTTCATGGTCATCCACAAGCTGACTGCCTGCATGCAGTTGCAGAATCTCGCCCCAATTCAATTGTCTTCAGTGGCTAACGAGCTTTCAATTTGTGTGTCATTAGCATAGGACATCAGGGAAAACCCAAAAGATTTTATAAGTTCTGCCAGTGGGGTGACAAATATTGAACAATGTTAGACTAAGTCAGGAACCCTGGGGGACCCCGCAAGGCAGAGAGTAAGGGGAAGAAGTAAAGTCCCCTAGTCAAACCTACTGTTCCCGACCGCTGAGAGAGGAATTAAGTAATTCCCATGCTGTACCTGTCACTCCAATCCTGCCCAGACGCTCCATCAGCAGCCCATGATTGACCTATCAAAGGCTGCTGATAGATCGAGCAGGATAAGAGAAGCTCCACCACCCAGATCAACAGGTAGCCTGAGCTCCTCGGTGGTTTTGATAAGTGCATTCTCAGTACTGTGACCAGCACGGAAGCCAAACTGAGTGGCATCCAAGAGATTGTTAGCATGAACATGTTCGGCCAGTTGTTTGTTAATAACTTTTTCGATGAGCTTTGCTGGCAAAGGCAAACAGGAAATAAGACAATAACTATTAGGATCTTGAGGGTCAAGAGATGGTTTATTATTTATACACTTCTTCCATACTGAGGCAAATGAACCAGAACAGCACATAAAATGCAAGATATCAGTCAGTTTAATCGCAATAATCTCAGCTACTAAGGTAGTCACTTTGGTGGGCATGGTTCACATGAAGAGCCTGATTTAGATAATTTGATCAGTTTGATGACCTCTTCTCTAGCTGGTGAGATAAACTGGCTAAGGGTGCTGTTCACATCCAAATGTAAGGAAGTGTGCGTGTCTGAAAGCTGGGTGGGCAGCGTGTCGGAAAACTTGTAATAAACATCTTCAACTTTATGACAGAAAGCATCTGCCAGAGTATTGCAAAAAGACTGATTAAAGTCTTTGAAGATGTTTGCAGTGTCAGTGATCAGCAGTTTTTAACAGTGGAAAACAGTTCTTTAGAGGAATTTCTAGCTGCTTCAATTTTGCTCGTAAAATAGGCAGTTTTTTCCTTTAAGTTCAAAGCCTTGTACTCTGCTAAGCACTTTTTAAATTTGTACTTCTCTATTTCAGAATAACCAGCTCTCCATCTTTTCACCTGTCTCTGACAGCACTGCTTAGAAGCCCTGATGTTTTCAGAGAACCAGGGAGCAGAGATGTTATGTCTTTTAATGTTGGTCGTTTTCACAAGTACCAATGAATGAGCAGCACTTGTCTAACTAGTGCATATACTGCGAAACCGCAGACTCAATTTCCTCCGGGAGAGTATTTTCTAACATTTTGGTAAACTCATCTGCCTGGATTTTGTGGCAAGCACGGGAGCAGGTCCGAGTCACACAGGCCATGGATCCATGGTCAGCTTGACACATTTTTATGTCAAAGAAAATAGCACTGTGATCGGTTGACCGTAAGGGGGAATTTTTATATTCCTTAGAGATGAATTGTTTGAAAAGATACCATCCAAGGTATGTCCTGCCAGGTGCGTAGGGCTTTCCACCTGTTGCGACAGCCAAGAGATGACATAGTTTGAAGTAAGGCTACTATTTCAATGTCAGATTGGACATCAAGATGAAAAACAAAATCGCCTAGAACAGTATTGTTGCTAAGCAGAATGTTGGCTTCCAGTAGGCTGCTAATCTCCTGAGCAATAATAGATCGCAGGCCAGGATAGACTATTATACCTTTAAAGGACTGAGTTTAAGACAATTCTTCACACTTCACAAAAGGAAGATGGCATGGGGCTGCACCAAACATCTAGGTCAACTCTGTATATAACCGCCATGCCGTCTCGCCGTTTGCCCAATCAATCCTGTCTAATGATGGCAAAGCCCTCAGGAAATATCTGATAATATAGCTAGCCGGGCTAGAGGATGAATCAGCCCTAATCTCAGTAATAAAGACCAGGGATGGATTCTGTGTTTCCGAAAAAAAAGTAAATTCAACACTGTGTTTTACCAGTGACCTGGCGTTAATGAGCACACAAGACAGATAGATGTTAGGTTTATCCTGTTGACTATTATAGCCTAACTGAAGGCTAACAGTGATTTTTGGGGCTGGCCGCAGCTCTGACTCTGGAAAACTCAGATGCAGGCCATCTCAAGGCAGATGAAATTACGCATAGCCTTAATAGAAATAGGGTCAAACTGGGGGCGGCAGCCCCAGGACTCATGAGGGAGGTTTAATGCCAAAAGGGAGTCACACATGTACATAAGTCTGGAGCTATCTTCAGGATCTAGACTGGCAGCATGGCTGGCGTTGGCCACTTCTGGGACGCTGATGAGCTTGCCTCTGGCACGCTTCCAGTGAGCCAAAGTTGCATACTTGAAAACAGTCTGCCAAAGAGCAGCAGGGAGCATGGTCTGAGGCGGGGCTTGCTCATGCTGCACTGCGGCAAATCCGAACTATGGGGCCTATTCGGATGGCGGACGGACCTGCGTCCGTCCGCCACCCCCGAGGTGGAGGGACCGTCTGCAGGGGCAGCGGCGGTCCCTCCGTTGCAATTAGGATGTGACCACCACCCTGGCGGTCACATCCCGTATCTTTAACCTTGCGGCGGGTGCTGCTTGAAGCAGCACCCGCCGCAAGGTTAAAAATGCATTATTTGCATTTACATGCACAACATGGCAGGCACTGCGCCGTGCCTGCCGCTTTGTGCATGTAAATGCAGGGGGGTACCATAGGTACCCCCCATGTGCACCCCCCACCCACCGACACCCTGGGGACCGCAAGGGCCCCCCAGAAGCTAATGTCCACATGCTTTTCCACGGCGGTAAATCCGCCGCGGAAACGCATGTTTACAAACCCATCGTAATTTGGCTGGCGATGTCTTGCAGACACCCGCCACCAAATTGCGTCCAACACCCCGCGGATCAGCGGCAGACGGACTTGCCGTCTGCCGCTGATACCACCGCCATCATAATGTGGCGGTGGGTGTTTTGAAGGTCCGCAGCGGTGATTCCGCATCCTCTAAGCCGGCGGTGGCTTCCACCGGCCCGGAGGATGCGGAATCACCGCAATCATAATCGACCCCTATGAAAGCCAAAATGAGTGGGCAAATTCAAATGAGCAAACGGGGGTCCAGCAACTCCCGACTCCTGTCTCAGCCTTCCCTAAGAGAGGAAGACTACTGGTAAAGCAAAGAATAACTGAAAGAAAAGTGATAAAAGCAAACACATAAAAGTATAAAAACAGGGATAACCCCTTTCAAGATGTCTCCCACACTTGAGACTAGGGAGACAGGTACCTCCCAATAATATATCTGCCGGGCCATCTACAAGGAACGAAAATGGTGGTGGGATTCCTCCTCTTCAGCAATCAACTGAGCAGATGTGCCATGCGTCCCTGTAAATAGCCCGCCATGGAGCAGGGGGCATGCCCAGAGGTGTGGCTTGTTCACTGTGCACTGCGGCAAAGCCAAACTATGAGAGCAAAAACAAGTAGGAAAATTGAAATCAGCAAACCGGGGTCCAACAACTACCAACTCCTGTCTCAGGTTTCCCTGACACAGGAAGACTAATGGTAAAGCAAAGAATAACTAAAAGAAAAATGGTAAAAGTAAACACATACAAGTATTAAAACGGGGATAAACCCTTTCAAGCTGGCTCCCACACTTGAGACAAGGTAGCCAGGCACCTCCCAAAAATATGGCAACTGGGCTACCTATAGGGAACAAAAATGGTGATGGGATTCCTCCTCTACAGCAATCAGCTTTATCTTTGTATGCTTGTCCCTCCTCTAGAGCACGATCCAAGTACTGCTTTCTTGCTGTGCCCAGTGTCCTTCGCCCCTGGAACATGATCCAAGTACTGCTTTCTTGCTGTGCCCAGTGTCCTTCCCTGGAACATGATCCAAGTACTGCTTTCTTGCTGTGCCCAGTGTCCTTCGCCCCTGGAACATGATCCAAGTACTGCTTTCTTGCTGTGCCCAGTGTCCTTCTCCCCTGGAACATGATCCAAGTACTGCTTTCTTGCTGTGCCCAGTGTCATTCTCCCCTGGAACATGATCCAAGTACTGCTTTCTTGCTGTGCCCAGTGTCCTTCTCCCCTGGAACATGATCCAAGTACTGCTTTCTTGCTGTGCCCAGTGTCCTTCCCTGGAACATGATCCAAGTACGGCTTCCTTTCTGCACCCAGTGTCCTTCTCCCCTGGAACATGATCCAAGTACTGCTTTCTTGCTGTGCCCAGTGTCCTTCTCCCCTGGAACATGATCCAAGTACTGCTTTCTTGCTGTGCCCAGTGTCCTTCCCTGGAACATGATCCAAGTACGGCTTCCTTTCTGCACCCAGTGTCCTTCTCCCCTGGAACATGATCCAAGTACTGCTTTCTTGCTGTGCCCAGTGTCCTTCGCCCCTGGAACATGATCCAAGTACTGCTTCCTTTCTGCACCCAGTGTCCTTCGCCCCTGGAACATGATCCAAGTACTGCTTTCTTGCTGTGCCCAGTGTCCTTCGCCCCTGGAACATGATCCAAGTACTGCTTCCTTTCTGCACCCAGTGTCCTTCGCCCCTGGAACATGATCCAAGTACTGCTTTCTTGCTGTGCCCAGTGTCCTTCGCCCCTGGAACATGATCCAAGTACTGCTTTCTTGCTGTGCCCAGTGTCCTTCGCCCCTGGAACATGATCCAAGTACTGCTTCCTTTCTGCACCCAGTGTCCTTCGCCCCTGGAACATGATCCAAGTACTGCTTTCTTGCTGTGCCCAGTGTCCTTCGCCCCTGGAACATGATCCAAGTACTGCTTTCTTGCTGTGCCCAGTGTCCTTCTCCCCTGGAACATGATCCAAGTACTGCTTTCTTGCTGTGCCCAGTGTCATTCTCCCCTGGAACATGATCCAAGTACTGCTTTCTTGCTGTGCCCAGTGTCCTTCGCCCCTGGAACATGATCCAAGTACTGCTTTCTTGCTGTGCCCAGTGTCCTTCTCCCCTGGAACATGATCCAAGTACTGCTTTCTTGCTGTGCCCAGTGTCCTTCCCTGGAACATGATCCAAGTACGGCTTCCTTTCTGCACCCAGTGTCCTTCTCCCCTGGAACATGATCCAAGTACTGCTTTCTTGCTGTGCCCAGTGTCCTTCTCCCCTGGAACATGATCCAAGTACGGCTTTCTTGCTGTGCCCAGTGTCCTTCTCCCCTGGAACATGATCCAAGTACTGCTTTCTTGCTGTGCCCAGTGTCCTTCTCCCCTGGAACATGATCCAAGTACTGCTTTCTTGCTGTGCCCAGTGTCCTTCCACTGCTCGTGAGTTTTAGGAGGTACTTTTTGAGTCGAGCCTCAGAGAGCTTGTGCTAGAACATGTTCTCTCACTTGTGAGACACTATTGATTACTTCAAGGACTTGGAGCCCGCTCATTACTTACCATTTGAGTGTTTCAGCATCACTGTTCTTTGCAGCCTTCTATAGGGACTAGTCCAGGCGAAACATCACTTCTGATGCTTGCTGTGCAGCACAAACCAATCACAGAGTGATTCAGCCTAATCAGTGCCCGTCTGCTGGTCCTGACATGATTGAGGTACTATTTCTTTCACCTCCCATTCCCACTGCCTGCTGCTCCATTCATAGCACTTTTTTCTCTTTTTTTGCAGTACTCGGTGCTATGGGTTACGTTTGCTGACTCCAATCATGTTATTATAGGTGTCACTTGAGGGGCTTACGACGGCGAGGGAAGGCTGATTCCACCCTTGTCTCTGTATCCGCACATAACACCAGGGTGATCTTGTCAACATGAATTTGTTCTCCGACACCTCGGTCCACTTTGCATGCTCTCATGCAGATTTATCATCAAAATCGGTGACAGTTCTTGACAGCCATGGAGTACATAATTGCATTGGTCTGAAATGGCACGACTGTGACTGTATTAATTTCTGATGCTCACATGAGGAATATTGAACTGACATACACGCAGGTGTGTGCTTAACTAGTGAAGACTACATTTTTTTTGATGTGAGACATGACTGCGTTTGTAAGAATACAAATGAATTGCAAACCACTGCTCCCATGTCGGAATCCTCCCAGAGCAGTTGTGATGTTTTGCAAAGGCATAGCGTGCCTTAAAGGCTTTGGTGCATTTGTGTCAGAATTCAAATGCCAAACTGCAGATCTTTCAAACAGCTCCTGTCTCAGATTTCATACCCGTAAAGGGCAAGGCCATTTGAAGAAATGTAATATCAGCCTATTGTGTTAATGTTTTGTACACTAAAAATTCTGCATAGGCTGTGCCACTGGAATTTTGCTGCAGGGGAGGGCCAAATTATGCAGCGGTGTTGAATAAATTAAGAAACAAGAGGCAATTTATGCCACTCCACTCTAACCCACTCCACTCTAATTCACCCAATCCATTCCACTCTAATCCACTCCACTTCAATCCAGTCCACTGCAGTCCAATCATCAACTCCAGTTTAATCTAGTCCAGTCTACTCTAATCCACTACAATCCACTCAATTCTAATCCACTCCACTATAATCCAGTCCACTCCAATTCAATCCACTGTAATCCACTCTGATGCATTCCTGTAGGAAAGTGCCCTTTTTATATGGTCACCCACCACCTTTTGCTCCTAATACTAATGGTTATGACTCTTAAAGTGCATTGGAGCCTGCTGCCAACCAGTGCTCTCTCCTAACCTGATATGTGTGAATTGTTAACCCCAAATGGCAAGGACTTTAACCCCCTTATAAATCTATGGAATATGTGGAGTCTTTTCAATGGTAGAATGTAAGGATTGTTGCTAGGATGGAATGTTGCTCTTTGAAGTAAGAGGAGTTGAAGCTGTGAAGCTGGAACAGAACGCTGGGGGTACCTGTACATACATACTACCAATAAAGATAACCAACCTTACTACTGCGTTTGGAGTGGATCTTTAAAATATGGTACCAGTGGTACCCAGAACATGGGTGTTATAGGGGCCACAAGGGACTGAAGCACTGTTTGTGCCACACTGAGTGACCCAAGTAAATCATAAACAGCGGCCGACCATTGCACAATTCTTGTGCCAGAGTTGATGTGCAATGCACCCAGATGGCTGTAATCCACTCCACTGTCATCCACTGCGCTCTAATTCATTCTATTCTAATCTACCCTACTCTAATCCCCTCTAATTCACTCTAATCCACTACACTACATTGCAATCCATGCTAATCCACTCCACTCTAATCCACTCCAATCCACTCCACTCCACTCTAATTCACTCAAATCAATTCCACTCTAATCCACTTCTTGCCAATCCACTCCACGCCAATCCACTCCAATTCACTCCACTCGAATCCATTCCATGCTAGACCTCTCCTATACACTCCATTATAATCCACTCTTATCCACTCAACTCAAATCCACTCTAATCAACTCCTGTCCATTCCCTCTAATCCACTTCTGATCCACTTCTTTCTGATCTACTCCAATCTCATCCACTTAAATCCACTCCAATCCACTGAAATCTACTCCAATCCAATCTAATCTGTTCCAATCCACTTCACACTAATCCACTCCATTCTGCCCTCAAATCCACTCAATCCATCCTAACTAAGTCTACTCCACTACAATTCACTCTACTCTAATCCAGTCCAATTCACTCCACTCTAATTCACTGTACTTTAATCTAATCCACTCTAGTCCACTCTAATTCTGTCTGTTCCACTCTGATCCACTCCACTTCACTCTAATCCATTCCAATCCATTCAACTCTAATCCACTCCTCTATAATTCACTCCAATATACTCCAATCCACTCTTATCCACTCCAATCTATTCCACTATAATCCACTCCACTCCATCCACTCTAATCCACTGTAATCCATTCTAACCCTCTAATCCACTCCGCTCCAATCCAGTCCACTCTAGTCCACTCCAATTCACTCTAATCCAACCTGCTCCAATCTACTGTACTCTAATCCACTCCACTCCAATCCATTCCAAGCAATTCTACTCTAATCCACTCCACTCTAATTCACTGAATTCTAATTTAATCCACTTCACTCTAATCCATTCAGCTCTAATTCCACACCTCAATAATCCACTCAACTCTAATCCACTTCAATCCACTTTAATCCACTCTGATCTAATCAAGTCCACTCCACACCTGTCTGTTTCACTCTAATCCACTCCACTCTAATTATTCCAATCCATTCAACTTCAATACATTCCCCTAGAATCCACTCCACTCGATCCTACTCCACTCTAATTCACTTCAATCCACTTTAATCCACTCCATGCCAATCCACTCCAGTTCACTCCACACCAATCCACTCCACTCCATTCACTCTAATACACTCCACTCTAATACACTCTAATTCATTTTACTCTAATCCATCCTCTTCTAATCCTTTTAAATGCACCTCACTTGAATCCACTCTAATCCACTCAAGTCCACTCCCTTTAGTCCGCTGCAGATCTGCTCAACTCTAATACACTCTAATCCACCCCAACCCACTGTAATCCACTCCATTCAACTCTAACCCAAATCACTCCGCTCCAATCCACTCGAATATACTCTCCACTCCAAACCACTTCCAATCCACCCCATTCATTCCACTCTAATTCACGCCACTCCAATCTACTCAATTCTAATCCACTCCACTATAATTCACTCCATTCCACTCGGCTTAAATTAACTCTGGTCCATTCCACTCTAATCCACTCTAATCCTCTCCACTCACGCCAATCCACTCCACTCCACTCCAATCCACACCAATCCAATTCATTTAAATCCACTCAATTATAATCCACTCCACTCTAACCCACTTCAATCTATTACACTCTAATCCGCTCCAAGCTAAATCACTCCACTCTAATCGACTTCATGACAAGCCTCTCCAATCCACTCCACTCGATTCCACTCTACTCTAATCTACTGTCTTCCACTGAATTCCACTCCACTCTAATCATTTCAATCCATACAACTTCAATCAATTCCTCTATAATCCGCTCCACTCCACTCCAATCTACTCCACTCTAATTCACTCCAATCCACTTTAATCCACTCCACTCCATGCCAATCCAGTCCACTCCACGCCAATCCACTCCACTCCATTAATCTAATACACTCCACTCTAATTCATTTTACTATAATCCATCCCCTACTAATCCTCTCAAATTCACTTCGCTTTAATCTACTCTAATCCACTCTCTTTAGTCCACTGCAGATCCGCACAACTCGAATCCACCCCAACCCACTCTCATCCACTCCATTCCACTCTAACCCAAATCACTCCGCTCCAATCCACTCTAACCCACTCCACTCTAAGCCACTCCAATCCATTATAATCCACCCCAATCAATTCCACTCTTATTCTCGCCACCCCAATCCACTCAATTCTAAACCACTCCACAATAATTCACTCCATTCCACTCTGCTTAAATGAACTCCGGTCCATTCCACTGTAATCCACTCTAATTCTCTCCACTCGAATCCACTCCACGCCAGTCCACGCCACTCGACTCCAACCCACTCCAATCCTGTTAGGACCCGGAGTCTTTAGGGCATGTTCTGAGTGTGTTGTTAGGTGAATTGTGCCCCAACAGGGACTACAAGTCCCAGAATGCCGTGAGGCACTCTGCAGATGACCATGATCCTCCTGCACCAATCAGATACCGATGGGGAGGTTCTTATGTCTTCCTTCCCCTATCGACGGTGCTTGGTTTTCAGTTTGAATCCTGCCTGTATCCCGACCCTTGGATCACCGCTGCTTTTTGTTGCTCATTGAACTGGTTCGTGATTACTTGTCTTCGCTTCCGCTGCAAAAGCCTCGCGCGGCCGCGCTGGCTTTTTTGCTGCCTCTCCTTCTACTTCCTTATCCCGGCGCTGTGTCAACTCCCCCCGCCGTAGAGCTCATCGGAGTGGTTCACCTCCCTTCTAGTTCCGCTAATTGCGGATCTCCGTTGTTGACATTCCTGTCCATATTACCCGACCCGAAAGCCCCTGCTGAGGCCCTACGACTTCTTACCTGAGGCTGGAGTTCCCGTTGTGATTTTTCGACGGGTCAGTGGCCCAACAGGAAATATACTTTTTCTTTCTCCGGAGTGAAGGACGCCGAGTGTTAGCGTCTGTCAGCTGTTTCTCGGTGGGACACGCCCGAGAGCGGCTCCATTGGAGTTCACGTTGTTTTTTGTTACTTTACAAACTCAGTGAGAATTATCACGAACTTTAAAGATACTTACTTTTGGACTCTGCATATTGGACAGAGAAAGAGAGACTGTGTTTGGACTCCTTTGTTCTTCCGAGGATACCTTCCCTGGAAAAGAGAGACCTATATATCCACCCTGCCTTTTTTTTGGTTCGTATGTTATTGCTTATTTTTGTGGATACCTTTTGGGTGTGATATACAAGTTGGGCAGGTAAGAGCCTCGCAGCACACTCATTACAGGAAAACGTAGGTGACCCTGTTCTTTTATAGTAGTGTTCTAAGAAATCCTGTTGTGTGTCTGTTTTCTTCTCTCCCCTGCAGGCTGCTGCTTCCTATTGGGCGTCCCTTGTCTAAAGTACCCTGTCTTCCTACAAAGAGACTTAAGGGTTTTAGGTCTCTCTCTTTTCTGGCCCGCTCTGTGTGTATTTACGAGCAGCAGAGGGTGTTGTGTCGTAGGAATAGAGGGAGGCACTGTCTACTCTTCTGAGGAGCTGGTTTCTGCTTCGAGCCTGTTGCTCGCCCGACAAATCCAATTTATTCAAATCCAC
Source organism: Lissotriton helveticus (assembly GCF_964261635.1). Classification (NCBI taxonomy): domain Eukaryota; kingdom Metazoa; phylum Chordata; class Amphibia; order Caudata; family Salamandridae; genus Lissotriton; species Lissotriton helveticus. The sequence goes on from NC_136065.1 coordinate 1,930,454,369, forward strand.
TGAACTCTAATCCACTCTACTCTAACTCACTCCAATCTATTCCACTCTAATCCACTCCAATCTAAACCACTCCACTCTAACCGACTTCATGACAAGTCTCTCCAATCCACTCCACTCTAATCCACTTCACTCTAATCCACTCTAATCCAATGCACTCCAATATACTGTCTTCCACTCCCCTCTAATCCACTCCATGCCAATCCACTCCAGGCCAATCCACTTCATTCTGTCATGCCTGTCATGTACACATGGCGGACCATCAAGATTCCGTCCGCATTGAGAGAAGTGAGCGGTGGTTGGCAGTGGTTGGCAAAAACCGTGAAGAGCAGAATGCGCATGCGCGGGAGAGTAGCGGTGAAGACAAAAACCCGCCCTACGCGCACAGGAAATTGCTTTGCGTTTAGCTAGCCTGAGTTTGTCGTTCCGGGTTATTTGGCGTCCGAGGAGAGAGGAGCTAGGAGTTTGGCGTTCAGGTACCGTTCAGCGTCTTGCTTACAGTGGTGAAGCTTATAGCTTCCATTCACTTCGTCCCTTTGTTTTTGTTATCCGTTTGAACTTTCATTTACCCGCGGTTAGCGGTTGTCGTCTTGGTTGCTTATGGTGTTTTCCTTTATTGAATAAGTCGATCGGGTTCTTTTATGTCCCTTCATTGTTACCGGTCTTGACTCTGGATTTACTACGGTGCACCTATCCGGTGCTCAGGGTGAGTGAGTGCTTCGAGGCTTAGTAAGAACAGTAACTCGTAGTATAGCAGCTAATGGGAGTTGTTTTTGTATTCAAGGGATCAGACACTAAAAGCCTACAGTCAGCGCAGTACAGAGTTCCTGTCGTTTTCTTTTCCTGTGATACACGGTTCTTGTTCTTCTGCATTAAGGTATTACAGAGAATCAGCATATAACATACCAAAGAGACACGGGGAGGGGTTGGTTTTTCATTATTGTTTATTTTATGTTTCTGCAGTTCCACAGCAGTGAAGCCTACTAATTCTACGCTGACGAAGACCTTGGTGTGTCTGTCTTATCTTCCCCTTCCTACCCTTGTTTTGTTCCCCTGTGTTCCCTGGGTCACTCTTTGGACGTTAGTGTTTTATCCTGACGCCTGGAGGGTGATTAGGGGAATCAGGGGGTCTAACGTCGTGGATCCAGGACTCTTCTGAGACTAAAGGTGCGTGCATGACAGAACGCAAAGCCTTATAAATATAGTCTCCCAGGAGTCATGGAGCTCACGCTGCAGGATGTCGCTACTATGGTGGGTAATCTCCAAAGAGAGACCCAAAACATTGCAGATAGGTTGGCGGTTTTAAGCACCCAGGATGGAGAGAGAGCAGGAACCAGTAATGCCACACCAGTAGTGCAAGTGGTTACGCCCCATTCCATTCCATTGGCCCCACCTGAACGATTTTACGGGGAGCCATCAAAATGCGCCGCTTTTCTGACTCAGTGTCAGTTGCATTTTCTATGTAAAGCTGCTTGCTTCCCTAACGATCAAGCCAAGGTAGCTTTTGTACTATCATATTTAGGGGGGTCAGCCGCTAATTGGACTATTCCCTTGATAGAAAAAGATGACCCTATGTTATTGGATTACGCTGCATTTCGCAGAGAACTGCGTAAAATGTTTGACAAACATACTTTCACTCACGCGGCTGATACGGAGCTACTACATCTGAAACAGGGTTCGAAAGATTTAGTCACCTATATCACAACCTTTAACAGATTAGTGGTGGAGGCTGACTGGCCTGTTAACAAGAGAAGCGCGCTGTTCTATAAAGGGCTACGAGATGAACTTAAGGATGAGTTGGCTCATGTAGTGGATCCTCCTGCAACCTGCCCAGAGTTGATAGATTTAGTCGTAAAGCTAGATCATAGACTGGGTGAAAGAAGAAAAGATAGAGGCAGAACTGAATATCCTAGATATGGCCACAAAGAAAAGAAACTAGAAGTGGAAGCAAAAAACGAAGAACCGGAACCCATGCAAATAGGGAGTATCAAAGGCCCCTTGAGTGAGGCTGAAAAACAAAGGCGTCGAACTAATAGATTATGTTTATATTGTGGAAAAGGGGGTCACTTCCTCAGAGAATGTCCTGTCAAGCCTAAGCCCTTTCGCAAATCGGAAAACTAGCAGACCCTAAGGTAACAGAGACCGTACCGCAGGGTCCTATAGTACAAATGGTCTCCTCTGTAATGGATAACAAGGGGCATTTCTATGTTGACTCCATATTGTCATGGGAGAAGTCATCGGTTAACCTAGCCATTATGATAGATTCCGGTGCATCTGGTAATTTCATGGACTACCAATGGGCCAAGTCCAATAGTATACCTGTCGAACCAAAAACCACACCCGAGGAAGTGTTTACCATAGATGGGAGTCCTTTAACCTCCGGACCCATCACCCATTCCAGTATTCTATTAAAGATGTGCATAGGTTCCACACACATAGAAACATTGCCTTTCGATTTAATAGAATCTCCCCAGTTCCCTGTGGTCTTAGGTCTTCCGTGGTTGCGCCTCCATAATCCCCACATTAATTGGAAGCGGGCTAGCATTTCTTTTCCGGAGCAAGAAGAACCGATGCCTCCTATAGAGACAGGTCCCACTTCCCTGCCATCGTACAACCTCATATCCACTAACAGACAGGGTTCCATGCCACAGACCACCGAGTCTTTTTCAGCAACAGAGCAAGAAGAACAACCCGATGTAATCCTGCCCTCAGTGTATAGCGAGTACCACACTGTGTTTGACCAAAAGCAAGCCACTTGTTTACCGCCGCACAGAGTCTATGACTGCCGGATAGATCTCCAGCATGGTGCTCGCATCCCTACCAGTAGGGTATACTCCCTGACGGAGAAAGAGAATGTATATCTGAGAGAGTATCTTGACTCCATGTTAGATCTGGGATTTATTCGGCCGTCTAGATCCCCGGCCTCTTCAGCTTTATTTTTTATCCCGAAACGGGAAGGGGGCTTGCGCTGCTGCATTGACTATCGTTCCTTGAACGACATCACTATTAAAAACAAGTACCCTCTGCCGCTCATCTCCTCTCTGCTCGACCAGGTGAAGGATGCCCAATGGTTCACGAAGTTAGATCTACGTGGGGCCTATCACCTGGTTCGAGTCAGAGAGGGTGATGAGTGGAAAACAGCCTTTTGCACCAAGTATGGGCTATACGAGTATTTGGTGATGCCCTTCGGGCTATGCAATGCTCCTTCAGCATTTCAATACTTCATTAACGAGGTGCTGAAGGAGTATCTCGACAAACATGTCATAGCCTATATCGATGATTTGTTGATATACTCCAAAACCATGGAAGACCATGTGAGCCATGTTAAATCTGTACTTCAGTTGTTACTTGATAACGATTTATTTTGCAAGTTAGATAAGTGTTTCTTTCACCGGCATCAAGTTGCCTTTTTGGGTTACATAGTATCAGCAACAGGTCTAAGCATGGATCCCAGTAAAGTCAGTGCAGTATTGAATTGGCCTCCTCCTAAAAACGTAAAAGAAATCCAACAATTCATTGGGTTCGCAAACTTTTATAGGCGCTTCATCCACCACTTTTCAGATCTAGTGGCTCCTATCACCAAATTATTGAGAAAAGGGGTTCCGTTCCAGTGGACTGAGACCACGAACAACGCCTTTACCTTACTTAAAACAGCTTTTACTCAGGCTCCCATTCTCAAACACCCTGATCCTTCCAGTCCCTATATAGTGGAGGTTGACGCTTCACAAGTGGCGGTGGGAGGCATACTTTCTCAGGCAGAGGCTTCCACCGGTGAATTACATCCTGTGGCCTATTATTCCCACAAATTGACCCCAGCGGAGGTGAATTATACTGTGGGGGATAGAGAGCTTTTGGCTATTAAAAAGGTATTGGAGGAATGGAGACAGTATCTCCTAGGGACTAACCATACTGTCACCGTCCTAACAGATCATCGCAACCTCCAGTATCTCAAATCGGCCAGAGCACTGTCCATGCGGCAGCTTAGATGGACACAGTTTTTTAACGAGTATGATTTCAAAATTCACTTTAGAGCTGGGAGGCAAAACGGGAAGGCCGACGCTTTGTCTCGTTTGGGTTTTGATCCTGACCCTTCAGTTGAGGACCCTCCTTGTATTGTTGCACCTCACAGGTTGATTGGCGCCATTAGTACCGAAGAGGACTTTCTCCTTCAGGTCAGGAGCGCTCAGTCTGACCCTGTGGCTAGGGACCTTGCACGGACACACCAAGGCAGCCTCGTTTCAGACTTGATGTACGTTAAAGGGGGGTTGTTTGTTCCCACGGTTCCTCTACAACGACAAGTTATGGAGTGGTGTCACTCTCATGGGGTGGCGGGTCATCCAGGCTATAAAAGGTCTTTGGAATTAATCCGGAGGCATTGTTGGTGGCCCCATATGGCTCATGACATTCAGTTGTTCGTACAAACCTGTCATGTTTGTGCTCAAGGAAAGCCCACACATGAAGGGTTCGTGGGTCTGTTGTTGCCTCTTCCTACACCTGTGGCACCCTGGCAATCTGTCTCTATGGATTTCATAGTGGAATTGCCGAGAACACATAGGGGCAATACTACGCTATTAGTAGTGGTGGACATGTTCACTAAGGCGGCTCACTTCATTCCACTGCAAGGTCTCCCTACTTCGGTGGGGTTGGCGAATGTGTTCCTGCAACATGTTGTACGCCTCCATGGTTTACCGTCTGTTGTGGTTACGGACAGGGGCTCTCAATTTATCTCCAAGTTTTGGAGACAGTTGTGCAAATCCCTGCAGATGGAGGTGCGTTTGTCCTCCAGTCACCATCCGCAGACGGATGGACAGACAGAACGTGTCAACCAGAGCCTTGAACAATTCCTGAGGTGTCAGCTGTTGCAGGAACAAAAGGAATGGGATGACCTGATCTGGTTGGCAGAACTGTCTTATAACAACAGCCACCACTTCTCCACTTTGTACACACCCTTCTATGCATCATATGGTTTTCATCCCAGAGTCCTCCCGTTCCCTCCGTTGAAGCCATGCGCCATACCGGCTGCTCAGGAAATGGTGGCACACTTACAAGTGGTACATTCCAACATACATACCAACCTTGACAGAGCCAAAACGGAGTATAAAAACAAGGCTGATACACATAGAAGAGCAGGAACGGTGTATCAAAGAAACGACAAGGTATGGTTGTCCACCAGGCACATAGCATTGAAGGGAGCATGTAAATTCAAGCCTAAATACATAGGCCCTTTTTCTGTGGTGAAATTAATTAATCCAGTGGCTGTTAAATTGGCTCTGCCCCCTTCGATGAAAATCCATCCTGTTTTTCACGTTTCTTTACTGAAACCTGTGGTGCCCGGTACTCGTCTTCCTGTTGTTCCTCTTTCTGTCCCGGTAGATTCGGATGATGAATATGAGGTGGGAGCGATTATTGACTCTAGGAGAGTGAGAAACCGTCTCCAATACTTGATACATTGGAAGGGGTTCGGAATTGAGGAACGGTCTTGGGAGCCTGCCGCTCAAGTGCATGCGCCTCGGTTGTTACGAGCCTTTCATAGGAGATACCCCTACAAGCCCAAACCGGTGGGGGGCGTTGTAGGAGGGGTGTTCTGTCATGCCTGTCATGTACACATGGCGGACCATCAAGATTCCGTCCGCATTGAGAGAAGTGAGCGGTGGTTGGCAGTGGTTGGCAAAAACCGTGAAGAGCAGAATGCGCATGCGCGGGAGAGTAGCGGTGAAGACAAAAACCCGCCCTACGCGCACAGGAAATTGCTTTGCGTTTAGCTAGCCTGAGTTTGTCGTTCCGGGTTATTTGGCGTCCGAGGAGAGAGGAGCTAGGAGTTTGGCGTTCAGGTACCGTTCAGCGTCTTGCTTACAGTGGTGAAGCTTATAGCTTCCATTCACTTCGTCCCTTTGTTTTTGTTATCCGTTTGAACTTTCATTTACCCGCGGTTAGCGGTTGTCGTCTTGGTTGCTTATGGTGTTTTCCTTTATTGAATAAGTCGATCGGGTTCTTTTATGTCCCTTCATTGTTACCGGTCTTGACTCTGGATTTACTACGGTGCACCTATCCGGTGCTCAGGGTGAGTGAGTGCTTCGAGGCTTAGTAAGAACAGTAACTCGTAGTATAGCAGCTAATGGGAGTTGTTTTTGTATTCAAGGGATCAGACACTAAAAGCCTACAGTCAGCGCAGTACAGAGTTCCTGTCGTTTTCTTTTCCTGTGATACACGGTTCTTGTTCTTCTGCATTAAGGTATTACAGAGAATCAGCATATAACATACCAAAGAGACACGGGGAGGGGTTGGTTTTTCATTATTGTTTATTTTATGTTTCTGCAGTTCCACAGCAGTGAAGCCTACTAATTCTACGCTGACGAAGACCTTGGTGTGTCTGTCTTATCTTCCCCTTCCTACCCTTGTTTTGTTCCCCTGTGTTCCCTGGGTCACTCTTTGGACGTTAGTGTTTTATCCTGACGCCTGGAGGGTGATTAGGGGAATCAGGGGGTCTAACGTCGTGGATCCAGGACTCTTCTGAGACTAAAGGTGCGTGCATGACACATTCACTTTAATGCACTCCACTCTAATACACTCTAATTCATTTTACTCTAATCCATCCCCTTCTAGTCCTCTCAAATTTACCTCACTTTAATCCACTCTTATCCGCTCCACTCTAATCCACTCCAGTCCACTCCCTCTAGACCACTGCAGATCCACTTGTCTCTAATCCAATCTAATCCACCCCAACGCAGTCTCATCCACTCCATTTTACTTTAACCCAAGCCACTCCGCTCCAATCCATTCTAATCCACTCCACTCTAAACCACTCTGATCCACTATAATCCACCCCAATCCATTCCACTCTAATTTTCTTCACTTCAATCCACTCAATTCTAATCCACTCCATTCCACTCTGCTTAAATTAACTCTGATCCATTCCACTGTATTCCACTCTAATCCTCTCCACTCTGATCCACTCCACTCCACTCCACTCCACGCCAATCCATTCAAATCCACTGTCACGGGGTGGGACGTTCCCGCATTGTCGAGGGTGCTGACGTTGACTGGTGGTCAGCTGTACCCCCCTGTTCACCCCTGTCTGTTTCCGACTCACAGCCTTCATCCGCCTGGCCAGAGGAGGGGTCTCAGACGGACAGTAGCACACGTTGGGAGAACATGGACAAAGAGGCACACGGGCCCTTTAAATTACCCGACGAAGATGATGAAACCCCACCCACCTGGTTCGTGACGACGCCAAAAGGCAGCCTGACCCGGAAGGCGACGAACAGCAGTTCCGGAGCAGGAGGAGGAGAAAGCGCGAGAGACTGGAGAGCAGAGATGGAGTACGGCGGAGAAGAGTTCCTGACGAGCCCAGCTGTGGACTACAAGCCAGGAGACCAACGGACAGGCGATCCGCCCAGCCACGTTCCCGCGGGAGGAGCGTGGCACACAAAGGTACGGGGCAGAGTGGCGGGCTGGATAACTCGTAGCAACCAACCGACCGTGTGATTGACCAGTGTGCATATTGTATAGTCTCCACAACCCCCCTTCCCTCACGAGCACCAAGAGCACTGAATCGGCCGTGTGGGTAGAACACAAGAGCACCTGGTTTCCTTCACGTCCCTGGCCCCCAAAACGCTATAATGTGGAACATTGGAGTAATCGTTCCTCCCTTCTCTGTTTTGTTTTCCGGATTTGGCCCTGACCTGGGAGGTGCCTCCGAACCCCGACTGATTCAGAAAAGGGGGTGGTGATGAACAGAGTGTCTGAATTAAGCAGACCACTCTTACCCAGTCCAAAGATCAGGGCTTGATCCATCACCGTTTTTTTAGCTCACTGCACCATCCCAGCTCAGAACCTGGCTACATGCAAATTAGTCTGTTCCTGTCCCAGTACATGATGGGAACAGGGTAAACCAAATTACCAAGCCAATTCTTATACTGGGAAGGAAACAAGCTTCCGGGGACCGGTTTCTGGCATTTCAGCCGTCGTCGGCCCGGCTTGCTTGAATCCTGATGGTGCAATGAGCAAGGGACTCACATCTGAGTATACCCTTCCACGCTTATGGTGGACAAAATGATTCAGAAAAGGGGGTGGTGATGATCACCACCCCCTTTTCTGAATCGTTTTTGGCCACTATAGGTGTGCCAGGGTATACTCAGACATGAGTCCCTTGCTCACTGCTCCGTCAGGATTCAAGCAAGCCGGGCCGACGACAGCTGTAATGCCAGAAACCGGTCCCCGGAAGCTTGTCTCCTTTCTGGTGAAGAATTGGCTTGGTAGTTTGGTCTGCCCTGTTTCCATGATGCACTGGGCCAGGGACAGACTAATTTGCATATAGCCAGGTTCTGAGCTGGGATGGGGCAGTGAGCTAAATAACGGTGATGGATCAAGCCCTGATCTTTGGACTGGGTAAGAGTGGTCTGCTTAATTCAGACACTCTGTTCATCACCACCCCCTTTTCTGAATCGTTTTTGGCCACTATAGGTGTGGCAGGGTATACTCAGACATGAGTCCCTTGCTCACTGCTCCATCAGGATTCAAGCAAGCCGGGCCGACGACGGCTGTAATGCCAGAAACCGGTCCCCGGAAGCTTGTCTCCTTTCTGGTGAAGAATTGGCTTGGTAGTTTGGTCTGCCCTGTTCCCATGATGCACTGGGCCAGGGACAGACTAATTTGCATATAGCCAGGTTCTGAGCTGGGATGGGGCAGTGAGCTAAATAACGGTGATGGATCAAGCCCTGATCTTTGGACTGGGTAAGAGTGGTCTGCTTAATTCAGACACTCTGTTCATCACCACCCCCTTTTCTGAATCGTTTTTGGCCACTATAGGTGTGGCAGGGTATACTCAGACATGAGTCCCTTGCTCACTGCTCCATCAGGATTCAAGCAAGCCGGGCCGACGACGGCTGTAATGCCAGAAACCGGTCCCCGGAAGCTTGTCTCCTTTCTGGTGAAGAATTGGCTTGGTAGTTTGGTCTGCCCTGTTCCCATGATGCACTGGGCCAGGGACAGACTAATTTGCATATAGCCAGGTTCTGAGCTGGGATGGGGCAGTGAGCTAAATAACGGTGATGGATCAAGCCCTGATCTTTGGACTGGGTAAGAGTGGTCTGCTTAATTCAGACACTCTGTTCATCACCACCCCCTTTTCTGAATCGTTTTTGGCCACTATAGGTGTGGCAGGGTATACTCAGACATGAGTCCCTTGCTCACTGCTCCATCAGGATTCAAGCAAGCCGGGCCGACGACGGCTGTAATGCCAGAAACCGGTCCCCGGAAGCTTGTCTCCTTTCTGGTGAAGAATTGGCTTGGTAGTTTGGTCTGCCCTGTTCCCATGATGCACTGGGCCAGGGACAGACTAATTTGCATACAGCCAGGTTCTGAGCTGGGATGGGGCAGTGAGCTAAATAACGGTGATGGATCAAGCCCTGATCTTTGGACTGGGTAAGAGTGGTCTGCTTAATTCAGACACTCTGTTCATCACCACCCCCTTTTCTGAATCCTAACCCCGACGACGTCCACGGAAGCACCGGACTGGCGAGAACCTATACCCGATGCGGGAGAAGCACCCTGGACCGTCCCATCTTCCCCAGAGGCGTCAAGACGGAACCGGACGAGTTTGCCCGGTTAAGGCTCTCTAGCCGAAGAAGAAAGGCTTACTTAAAAATAAAACCTTCGTTAAAATCCTTACTGCACGTGTCTGACTCACTCCCTACAGTCCCTTCCGATCCCGAACCCCAACAACTGGTGTCAGAAGTGGGATTACCACCTCAGTCCGTCTGTATACCCGAGATGGACGCCCTCATTCAACATCTAGTGAAGGGACAAGAGAAGCTAGAATGGGCAGTGGAACGGCAAATCACAACAGCGCAAGCAGACCGGGACATGTTCACCAACACGATCACTGCCCACCTTGAGAGTATTCAGACCAAAGCCGCTGATCCCCTACTCAATGTCACTAGGGAGAGTAGGATACATATCCCCAACCCCTCGGGGATAGCCCTTCAGAAGTATGTTTCTGGGGAAGACCCAGACGCGTTCCTCATGAACTTCGAACGCGCAGCCAGGGCTTTAGGTTGGCCGGAGGATAAATGGCCGTTCTTCCTAGCCCCCTTGCTGACCGGAGAAGCGCAGTTTGCGTATCAGGTGGCCAATCCTGCGGGTATAGCTCCATATCACCTGATTAAAAACGTTATATTGGACCACTTGGGATTAGACTCAGAGGCGTATCGTGTACGCTTCAGAAAAGAGAAAGGAGTACCCGGGGAGAATCCAAAAACCCTTTTCTTTAGGTTGAAAATGATGGCGGATAAGTGGTTAAAACCTGAAGCCTGCTCCAAGGAAGACATACTTGCCAAAGTATATTTAGAGCAGTTCATGGAAGCCTTTCCGTATGGGTCGCAGAGATGGTTAAGGCAACACTGTGGGCTCACTGTGGAGCAGGCCATCGAGATGGCAGCCAAGTTCAAGTTCAAGTTCAAGTTCAAAAGACCTTTATTCGAATTTCATAAAATTCATAAAAGTACCACAAAATCATTACAAATCATTACAATTGTACATAATACAACATTTTTACAGTTAATAAAATATGTCTAAATTAGAAATCTCATACAGTTCAGCTCCAATAAGACTACTTTCTAGTTTCATGGATTTTCCATTGTTTTACGCGCTCGTGTGCTCAGTCTCAAAAAAGTGCTGGTGCGAAAGATTAGTTCATCAGAATCCAAAGAAACTAACATTCTATAAGACTCATTTAATGAGAGTGGTCTATATTTCTTAAAATAGGGAGTTAAAAGCCATTTGATATATTTAAGATAGAATTTGCAAAAGAATAGGAAATGCAAATCATCCTGTGAGCTGACACCATCACAGGGACATGAATTAAAGTCAATACTGTGGCGATGCCCCAATGGAAAAGACAACAAAAATTTCACTGTACCCGCTCTTAAGCGAAACAAAAGTGATCTCTCCCAACTAGTCATAGGTAGGGTGAGATACGGCGGGAGAGGTTGTCTACACAGTTCATTCCCTAGGTATTTTACAACAGTTGATTTCTGGGATTCTCTGCCTATTCGTTCAGTGTTATAAAGTGCATAGAGTGCATTTTTGACCTCGACCTTGTCCTTAAGTTCAATTGCAGTAGGGTCGGTAAATAAAGTGCCCCTGTCCACTGAGCTCAGTGTTTTCGAAACTTCTGTGAGCCATGGAATCGCCAACCCATTGTCGCAATTTAAACAGTCTTTTATAATGTTTTGTGTAAGGGAGGCAGCATCATTCCTCCAGACTCTAATCCAAAAGAGTACTGGTCTGGCTCTAATAAAATCACTGATATATGGCAGATTTAATTCACTGTGGCAAATATAATCAGAGGATGAAATCGGGGCACCCAATATTTTCCTGCAAAAACGACTTTCCTCCCGTTGTAAACATTGGTTGCTTCCTGACCCCCAGACCTCCGCTCCATATGAGGCAACAGGTAAGCACTGTAATTTAAAAAAATTTAAAATGGCTTTAGTTGCACAGATTTTCTTTGGGCGGGGGAGACTCATCACAGAATTGATGGCTTTCGAGAACTTGCTCGTGGCGTGGGCTAAATGCCCACTCCACGAGCCGTTCGCAGCGAAAGCCAGTCCTAGATAAGGAAATATAGGAACAGATTCGAGTTTATCTGTACCTATCTGTATAGTGTTGAGCTTCCTTTTGCCATGGCCACAAGACATAATAAAAGATTTTTTAAAATTAACCCACAAATCTAGACCCTCCATAAAATGTACAAAACTATGGACAAGGAGGCGAAGGGCATTAGGTGTGCGGGCCATAAGCACCGCATCATCAGCGTATAAAAGCGCTGGTAGGGGTTTCCCTAAAATTGTCGGGACATCCGTAGTGACTTTTTTCAGGCAGTTGGATAAACCATTAATATAAATGATGAACAACAGGGGTGCTAAAACGCACCCCTGTCTCACCCCCTGCCTATATCAATGGGTCCTGAGACTTCACCACCAATCCCTATTCTGACACGTGCTTTCAGGTCAGTGTGGAGGTAGGCGAGGAACCTGACTAGAGTATCATCTAGCCCGTTATCTGATAGGATTTTCCAGAGTTTGGATCTATTCACTAGATCGAAAGCGGATGAAAGATCCATAAAAGCGAGGTAGGTGGGAGATGATCGGGCAATGCTGTACTTATCAATTATTAGTTTCAAATTCAAGCATTGCTCCACTGTTCCTACCCCACTCCGGAATCCCATCTGACATGGATCCAATAAGTCTGTATCTACGGCCCATTCAAGCACTCTATTATAAATTATGCGTCCCAAAATGTTCAAAGTATTGTCCAAAAGGGAGATGGGGCGGTAGTTGGCTGGTTCCGACCTATCTCCCTTTTTAAAAATTGGGACGATAATACTAGTTGCCCATGTCGCCGGCATAGCCGCTGATGGCAAACTGTTAAAAACATTAAGCAGAATAGGAGCCCATAAATCAATGTTGTGTTTAATAATATCTATGGGCAGGCCATCAGGGCCAGGCGCCTTGTTTCCAAGGCTCTCTTTTATAGCTATTACAACTTCGTGAACTTCAATCTGTAGACCAGCCTGAATTCCTAAATTAAAATTAAAGTTAGAATTAGAGTTAAAAGTGGGTTGCTCCTCTGGTGAAGCAGCGTAAATTTTGGAGAAATGGGTCTCCCATGCGTTGCTGGTTATATTGCAACTGATTGGGGAGAGCTTCTTGCCCATTTCTCTTGTTTTCCGAACGGCGCACCAAAAAGGACCACTGCCACCCAAATTTGCACTGATCACCAGCGATTCCCACTGTTCTGAAAGTAGTGTTGCCTTTCTTTCTGCTAGTTTAGTTTTGTACTGTTTCCTGGCTAACTGGATGGTCGTTTTACACCTAGGATTGGCATTAAGTGCCTTTCTTAGTTCCTTGTTAGCCAAGGAACACACTGAGTCTACCCACCTTGGGTCTTTACCTTCCTTGGGTAGTGGAACTGATAGAAGAGTTTTTATAACAGAACACAGCACTTCAAAATCTGCAATTATTTTGTCATGGTTAACATTCATTGACAGACAAGAATTAAACAGATATGAATGTGAGGTTTGCACACTGTCCAGAATTGCCCCACAGTCAGCCCCCCTCCACTTTAATCGTAAACCATCAATTGATGATGTGATATCCCTTGCACCATTCAATTTCATAAAAACAGGGCTGGGTGCAAGGTTCAGTGTGATTGTAAGTAGGGGAGAGGGGTTGGCCTAACGGCTAAGGCGCTCGACCTCGGACCTGGGGATCTGGGTTCGAGTCTCGGTAACGTCGCCAAAAACCCCCTGTGATTCTGGGCAAATCACTTAATCTCCCCGTGCCTAAAATGAAAGTAACTGGTGCTATGTAAAGCGCTCTGATAACTGATTCGGTTCGGTTCTAGTTCGCGCTATATAAAACTCTGCAAAAAAAAAAAAAGTGTTGTCACCATCACTGTAGACTTTACTATACAGTCTGAGAAGTGAGGTGACATAAATATATAGTCAATGGTGGAGCTGCTGTCCCTACTTATAAACGTGGGGGCGTGAGGGATGCTAGGACTGTGACCTATTCTCATGGCATCGTCAAGGGCAAATTCAGTTAATATATTACCTAATTCGATGCCCCTGCGTTCCGCTTGATCGTGATAGATCCTATCCTCAAACCCATTTCTCTTTGTGAGTTTTGCATTAAAGTCACCCCCAATTAAAAATCCTGACTCTGTATCAGTTAGTACGCTACATTCCAATTTTCTTAAAACTTTTGACAGGGCCAGAAAATTCTTGTTTGGTACATGGTAAAAATCATTATTATAAAAATGTATTAAATAAATCTTGGTCTTTGACTTTAACTTGTATTCAAGAATTTGAATGTTCGGATTATCGCTAGACAGATCCCTAATTGAACCACCAGCCAAGATCTTTATCCCAATAAACAGGCCTCCCACTGCTTGTCCAAAACTAGGTTTGGGTGATGTTATACTAAAGCAGTGGTAACCCTCAATGTGGGTGTTTCCAACAGCCCATGTCTCCTGAAAACATAAGGATATCCATGCCATCAATTATCTCAGCCCATGCGGGGACTGAAAGCTTAGGTTCCAGCCCTGCCACATTCCAGCTCAGAATTGATAGATCATGGCTACTACAATGCTTAGTGGGCTTACTCCCAACGCTCAACAATATGTCCCTGTTAGTATTAACTATAACAGGTGAAATACTATTAGCATTCATATCATTCACTGGGTTATTTAAATTGTTTAAATTGTTCCGGTTTGTACATTCTTCAGCCAATAGTGGCTGCCCCTCATGTCTGTTATTTAGATCTTCACTATTGGTGATACTCTCAACTGCTTTATCCAGTCAATCCTGATCATCTAGATTGGAGAAGTATTCAAACCGGTTATGAGTAGGTATGTTAAATAATGGCCAAGTATCATTTGTTGGTATGGGTTGGTTGAAAGCCAGACCCGGTTGTGACCTTTCCCTGTGATCATAGAGGGGCATGATGGGAAATTGAGGGTAGTACGGGGAGAAAGCTGGCATTGGGGCTTGATGACGCCAAGTGTGGCCATTCAGATGGTTAAAATCTTGGTTCTGAGAGAATAGTGGGGATTTAATTCTAGCTCCGAAATTCAGGTCTTGATGCGAGATGGGGAAGTTATTTGACATGGTTTGTTTGTGGGGTATCAAATGTCTGTAAAAATAGCCTAATGGGAGGAGAGTCATGTTAAATTCCCATGGTGAGGGTAATGGGGCACTAGCCAATGTTTTTTCCGCCCACTGGGGGTTTTTAAAATTTATTGTGATACAATCCCCCTCGAACTTTTTCTTTAGTGGGCCTATCCAGCCTACTCTCTTAGTTTTGGTGTATTAACTAGGACCAACACGTATGCCCCACACTCCGGTGGTAAGTTAAAACGTAGTGGGATCTGCCTAGTGGTTTTTTGAGGGAGCTGAGCCATAGGACGATCATTAGAGGGGTCATGCGATTGGCTTGTGGGGATCCCCTTGGGTTGTTCAATATTGTGATTCTTCCTTGGCTCTGATACTGGTACTGCATTAGTAGGACTGGGGTTAACTAATGGCTGATTAGTACTAATTCCTTTGGCCGGGGCCTGCAGGGGTTTAGGTAATGTTAGTATCCCTTGGGGGTTTTTAGTTTTGGTGCATGCGAGTTTAGGGGAACTTAATGTAGCTCCTGCACTACTATGAGCACCCTCTCTGGGGATATTCTTAATAGAGGTACTTAGTTCGTCTATTTGTTTTTCAATACGTGTGAGCCTACTTTCTATAGGTGACAGATAGATACTGAGTAATTCACCCATCCTTTCCATCAAGCGATCAGTTAAGAGGTTGTCATCAGATTTACCATCTGTGCCAATCGCTCCTTCTTGATGCTCCTCATTAACCACCTCAATTGCTTCCTCCGTAGTCTTCTTAGACCTGCTCGTGCTTAAAAGTGGATTGGGATTAGGATTGGCACCTTTTCTAACCTTCTGTTTAGACGTGCTATGATTTCCAACCTTAGACATGCGTGGCTTTAGTGGAAGTTGTCCTTGTTTTTGTTTGTGTTTTTGGACAGCACCCTCCCGCCTGCCTCTTTGTTGCCTTGTATTGGCTACTACTGTTTCATCTGGGGTAGGATTAATAGACAAGTTGGGAGTTTTTTCCAAATCCGTGCTCGTGTCAGTGTCAGAGTCTATCAATGAGATTGATGCAGATAGATTGACCTCACTTGGTATAGTATGGATATCAGCACGTACATCAATTAGGGGTCTCGCGTTACTAGGTTTGGCCTGGAGTGGTGTAGTTGCCGATGCAATAAAACCAAGGGATGAACGTCTGGCTTGGGCTAGATCTTGCGAGACCCTACGTTCCAGAAGTAAAATACCCTGGTCTATAGCATCGTTGGCTCTGATTATAAAATTATCTATAGGGCCAGCCACTAGGGCTCCCCCAGCTGCGGTTTTGCATCGGGTGCCCCTCGGAGACATGGTACGGGAATACTAATACAATAGTCAATGTAACAAAAATAAGTCCCAACAATAGTTCAATGCAGTTCGAGCGGATCAGTAAGCAATGGGTGCGAGGTGATAGACCGAGCACCATATAGGTAGGTGGGTGAATGGGAGTCACAAATAACAAGACGGATGGGTATTATCAGCATGGACAGTAGATACCATAGTCCATCCTCTTGTGTCAAGGGGGACACAGTTAAATATCAATAATGTACCTTATTTGATGGTGTCAGAGGGGTGCACCCACCCGACCTCCTCAGGCCTCGGAGGGCCACAGAGGGCCCGCCCTTTGCCCGGGCTTAGCCCGGCGTCCCGCGAGGCGGGTGCTCGGGCGTCTTTATGCGCCTCCTGGCGCTCCTGTGACGTTACTGAAGGCGCTCCGCCACAGAGGCTGCCGGGATTCGCAGTCCCGGGGCGGCAGCGCCGGTGGCGATGATGTGGCTGTGGTGCTCCGGCTCCGGCGCACTTGTCCCGCACAATGTAGCTCTTGGCGGTGGACTCGGCGGCAGAGTGGCAAATAGAGTGTCCCCCAGCAGGCCAGGTCAGTTCCCCCCGCTCGCCGGTGCTCGGGCGTCTTTATGCGCCTCCTGGCGCTCCTGTGACGTTACTGAAGGCGCGCCGCCGCAGAGGGTGCCGGGATTCGCAGTCCCGGGGTGGCAGCGCCGATGGCGATGATGTGGCTGTGGTGCTCCGGCTCCGGCGCACTTGTCCTGCACAATGTGGCTCTTGGCGGTGGACTCGGCGGTAGAGTGGCAAATAGAGTGTCCCCCAGCAGGCCAGGTCAGTTCCCCCCGCTCGCCGGTGCTCGGGCGTCTTTATGCGCCTCCTGGCGCTCCTGTGACGTTACTGAAGGCGCGCCACCGCAGAGGCTGCCGGGATTCGCAGTCCCGGGGCGGCAGCGCCGATGGCGATGATGTGGCTGTGGTGCTCCAGCTCCGGCGCACTTGTCCCGCACAATGTGGCTCTTGGCGGTGGACTCGGCGGCAGAGTGGCAAATAGAGTGTCCCCCAGCAGGCCAGGTCAGTTCCCCCCGCTCGCCGGTGCTCGGGCGTCTTTATGCGCCTCCTGGCGCTCCTGTGACGTTACTGAAGGCGCGCCGCCGCAGAGGCTGCCGGGATTCGCAGTCCCGGGGCGGCAGCGCCGATGGCGATGATGTGGCTGTGGTGCTCCGGCTCCGGCGCACTTGTCGCGCACAATGTGGCTCTTGGCGGTGGACTCGGCGGCAGAGTGGCAAATAGAGTGTCCCCCAGCAGGCCAGGTCAGTTCCCCCAGCTATGCCAGAGCCCAGCCCAAGGGTTTGGGTTGGGAACATGAGAAGTACACAAAAAACCATCCTCCCGCCAAACAGGAGAAGAGAACAAAACCGATGGTGGAAACCCCGAGACCCAGACCATTCCGAATGGAGCCGCATACATCAAGAGGTCCACAATGCTTTGAGTGCGGCGAATGGGGTCACATAGCCCGCCTGTGTCCACGAAAACATCCCACAGAGGAACGATGGAGGTCGGTTATCTCCCCAAAACAGTACTGTACTCCGCAGAGCTGGGAACCTCCTTCTATGTGAGTATGCAGATCAATAAGCAAAGGGTGAAAGCCCTCTTAGATTCGGGGTGCAGGCAGTCTGTGGTTAGGAAACGCCTAGTCCTTCCCAGTCAATACATCCCCGATACCCTAGTACACATCCGCTGCGTCCATGGGGACGTAAAGCCATATCCCTTAGCAGACATCCCCCTAAAGCCCACAGACAAACCAGAATGTGTGGTTCGATTAGGGGTAGTGGATTCCTTGCCTGATGACATGATACTGGGGGTGGATAATCCTAGATTCCTTGCATTGTTCCGGGAAACAGTGTTGGACCAGACACGGAATGCAGAGGAACCCCGGGCGGCGTATATAACCCCTGATCCCTGGGTACTTGATCGCAGTTTCAGACATGCCCAGGCAGAGGACAGAACGTTATACAATACCTGGGAGGCCGCTCATGCTGACCAAACTAACCCCAACCTCTCTTTCCCAAAGTTCGTGATACAGAAGGACCTACTGTACAGACTGGAGAAAACAGGAAGGAGCCTTCAGTTACTAGTACCCTTGTCCTTCCGGGAACAGGTACTGTTCTTTGCGCATGCCCACCTAACCGCCGGACATGCAGGGAAAGAAAAGACGACGGAGAGCATAACACGCCACTTCTTCTGGCCTGGAGTATACCGGGATGTGCAGGAATACTGTAGGAAATGTGAAATCTGCCAGCGGAAAAACACCCACAGACCCCCTGCGGCACCCCTGCAACCGATGCCCATTGTCGGTGTCCCTTTCGAGAGGGTGGGTATGGACTTGATCGGACCTTTGCCCACATCATCCAAGGGACACCGCTACGGCCTGGTCATAGTCGACTATGCGACAAGGTTCATAGAGGCATTTCCCTTACGGGCTCCCACCACAGCCAACGTGGCAGAGAAGATCGTGGAACTGTTCGCCCGGGTGGGATTTCCCAAAGAGGTCCTCACCGACCAAGGGACTCCCTTTACATCGCGCCTGATGAAAGAAGTCTGCAAGTCCTTAAACATCCATCAGTTGAAAACATCGGTTTATCATCCCCAGACCGATGGTCTGGTGGAGAGATATAACCAAACGTTGAAAACAACATTAAAGAAAATGCTCTCTACGGAGGGTCAGGCCTGGGATCGCCTGCTTCCCTTGGCGTTGTATGTGCTCAGGGCCCAGAAACAGAGCAGCCTGGGCTATTCGTCCTTCGAGCTCCTATATGGGCGAATCCCGAGATCCTTACTAGAGATAACCAAAGACAGCTGGGAGACACAAGAAGCCCAGGAGCAGTCGTCCCTCCTGGAATACACCATTCGACTCCGTTCCAAACTAGGAAAACTCCGAGAGCTAGCACACACGAACCTTGAACTCCAGAGGCACAAACAGAAGACATATTATGACAGAGGGAAGAGACTACGCCAGCTGCGGGTCGGGGACTGGGTTCTGCTGCTTTTACCTTCGGTCACGCACAGGAACGAGTGGGTTGGCCCATATGAGGTCCTGGAGACGATCGGGAACACCACCTACAAGCTCAGGTTGTCCCCTAACAAGACACAAAGCTACCACATAAATCTATTGAAGAAGTGGATAGGACCGATATCCAGAAGTAACAACCTGGTACTCCCAACCCTGCCTGACAAGGACACCACCCTGGAGCACTTAGTCGTGAACTCAGATCTGTCCGACTCAAGGAAGAAGGAACTGCAGGACGTACTACAACCCCTGACCACTGTATTCTCCGACTTCCCCCGGGAAAACTACACTGGTGGAACATCACATCGAAACGCCCCCAGGAAAAACAATAAAACAACGGCCATATAGGATTCCAGCCTCCCGACGAGAAGCAGTCCGGAAAGAGGTGTCAGACATGCTACGACTGGGTGTCATCCGGCCTTCTAAGAGCTGTTGGTCCTCCCCGATCGTGATGGTCCCGAAACCAGATGGCACGAAAAGATTCTGTATGGATTTCAGGGCCCTGAACTCTATATCCTCTTTTGACGCCTATCCCATCCCCAGGGTGGACGAACTGGTGGAAAAACTAGGTGACGCCGTCTTCATCAGTACACTTGACCTGACAAAGGGGTATTGGCAGGTGCCCCTTCGAGAAGAAGATAGAAAGAAAACGGCCTTCGTCACAGACGACGGGCTCTACGAGTTCACGGTCCTGCCATTTGGATTACACGGGGCACCTGCCACGTTCCAACGCCTCATGAATCAAGTGTTGAAACCCTTTCCGTCTTTCAGTGCGGCATACCTCGACGATATCGTCATTCACAGCAAAACGTGGGAAGACCACCTAGAGCATCTACATACCATACTGACAGCGCTAAAACACGCTGGGCTGCATGTCAACTCGAAGAAGTCAAGAGTCGCCTTCAATAGCGTCAAGTACCTGGGTTACGTCCTTGGGAAGGGCACCATTGCACCTCAGGCCGAGAAGATCAAAGCCATTCAGAACACCCGTTTCCCTACCACCAAAAGAGAACTCCGGGCCTTCCTGGGACTAATAGGCTACTATAGGAGGTTCATTCCTCAGTTCGCCGAAGTAGCCGCTCCCCTAACGAATCTCCTAAGACAGAACGTCAAACCCAGAGAACTACTGACTCCCTCCAATGAAGCCAGAGACGCCTTCGAGGGGTTGAAAACCATCATAACCTCCTCCCCCGTATTGGAATCTCCGGACTTCTCCAAGACATTCATACTGGCCACTGACGCTTCTGACGTAGGGATAGGGGCTGTTTTGTCGCAGGTGGGCGACAACGGGGTTGAACATCCAATACTGTTTACCAGCCGCAAACTGTTTCCTAGGGAGTGTAGGTATTCCACTGTGGAACGCGAATGCCTGGCCATCAAATGGGCTGTTGATAAACTGCAATATTATCTTGAGGGTAGACCTTTTGTGCTACAGACTGATCACGCTCCTTTAACGTGGATGTATCGGAATAGGGCCCTGAATGCTAGAGTGCTGAGGTGGTTTTTATCCCTCCAACCCTACTCCTTTACGGTCCAGCATAAAAAGGGCGCAGACAATGGGAATGCTGACTTCCTGTCCCGATCCAATTTTCTCCCCGATCGGGAGAAACCAGGGGGGGAGGTGTGTCACGGGGTGGGACGTTCCCGCATTGTCGAGGGTGCTGACGTTGACTGGTGGTCAGCTGTACCCCCCTGTTCACCCCTGTCTGTTTCCGACTTACAGCCTTCATCCGCCTGGCCAGAGGAGGGGTCTCAGACGGACAGTAGCACACGTTGGGAGAACATGGACAAAGAGGCACACGGGCCCTTTAAATTACCCGACGAAGATGACGAAACCCCGCCCACCTGGTTCGTGACGACGCCAAAAGGCAGCCCGACCCGGAAGGCGACGAACAGCAGTTCCGGAGCAGAAGGAGGAGAAAGCGCGAGAGACTGGAGAGCAGAGACGGAGTACGGCGGGGAAGAGTTCCTGACGAGCCCAGCTGTGGACTACAAGCCAGGAGGCCAACGGACAGGCGATCCGCCCAGCCACGTTCCCGCGGGAGGAGCGTGGCTCACAAAGGTACGGGGCAGAGTGGCGGGCTGGATAACTCGTAGCAACCAACCGACTGTGTGATTGACCAGTGTGCATATTGTATAGTCTCCACAACCCCCCTTCCCTCACGAGCACCAAGAGCACTGAATCGGCCGTGTGGGTAGAACACAAGAGCACCTGGTTTCCTTCACGTCCCTGGCCCCCAAAACGCTATAAAGTGGAACATTGGAGTAATCGTTCCTCCCTTCCCTGTTTTGTTTTCCGGATCTGGCCCTGACCTGGGAGGTGCCTCCTAACCCCGACGACGTCCACGGAAGCACCGGACTGGCGGGAACCTATACCCGACGCGGGAGAAGCACCCTGGACCGTCCCATCTTCCCCAGAGGCGTCAAGACGGAACCGGACGAGTTTGCCCGGTTAAGGCTCTCTAGCCGAAGAAGAAAGGCTTACTTAAAAATAAAACCTTCGTTAAAATCCTTACTGCACGTGTCTGACTCACTCCCTACAGTCCCTTCCGATCCCGAACCCCAACATCCACTCAACTCTAATCCACTCCACTCTAACCCACTCCAATCTATTACACTCTAATCCACTCCAACCTAAATCACTCCAGTCTGATTGACTTCATGGCAAACCTCTCCAATCCACTCCACTTGAGTCCACTCCACTCTAATCCAATCCACTCCAATCTAATCCACTCCAATCCACTCTAACCCAGTCCACTCTGCTCCAATCCACTCTAATCCACTCCAATCAATTTAAATCTAATCCACTCCAATCAATTTAAATATAATCCACTCCACTCCAATCCACTCTAATCCATTCTACTCCACTCCAATCCACTTCGCCCCACTCCACTCCAGTCCAATCCATTCTAATCCACTCTAATCCATTCCAATCCTATTCACTCCAACCCACTTTAATCTGCTCCATTCTAATCCGCTCCACTCTAATCAATTCTACTCTAATCAACTCTACTCTAATCCAGTCCACTCTAATCTCTAATTCACTCCGCTAAGACACTCCAATATGCAACACTCCACTATACAACACTCCACTCTACAACAATATACTCTACGCCACTCTACTCCACTCTACAACACTCTACTCCACTCTACGACTGTGAGGACAAGCTACCCTCCTTAGCTGACGTTCCATCCTCAGAGCTACAACTGGACCCCCTTACCTGTTTCCCTGTCCCTGTTTCCCTGTCCCCTCCTTTACTTCCAGGCTCCTACCTCCAACAGCAGCTGGGTCTACCCCTTAAAGACTTCGCCTTCCAAGTGTTCGCTCTCCGGTCATGTGACCGCAACCAGAGACCCGGCCTGGATAAAGCCAGAAGAGGCGGCCCAGAAAACGCTCTTTCCTGGAAGCCCAAGGCCAAGAAGACGGAACGGGAAAAATACGAGAGACGCGCCGAGACCTGCTTTGTACCCCTGACTGCAGTGTTCCTGCCGAGGACCGAGGATACAAGTAAGCCCCCACACAGACCGGAAGAAGAGTCCGCCTATACCTGTAAAGAGCCAGAGAGGGAGCCGGACCCGATCCGGTACCTTGAAGAAACCGGCCACTTCCTAGCAGGGACGTGGCTTAATAAGGTACGTAACCGTATAAGCACTGCAGGGGGAAGTGACGTCAGGAGTAGAAAACCAGCCTGGGTGGGGGGAGCTAACCACCGCACATGCTCACTGGTGTTGGTCCTGGGTGATTGCTCCCTGCACTCCCCGATCCCTGCCATTTTATGTCCGAACGAAACAGTCTCCTCATGGGGTCTTTTCTGTTCTTCTCTTCCCTTATGTTTTGATCTCAGGAAAACCCTGGCGAGCTACATCGACAGACAGCGATTCATAACGTCTGGAGGTGCAATTCCTGTCTCCTTCCTGAAGGAATATATATAGACTTAAAGGCGAGCCCAGCGCCAGACCCAGGTGAACCCACCCTTTTGTTGGCTATATATAAAACCAATACTGCTGATGTATTATTTCTAGTAAACCTCTACTACTCCTACAAAGTTGTCCCTGTTTGCTTCTCCACCACGCCACAACGACACTCCACTCTACGACCACCCGCTCCACTAACTTTTAGCCATGCTAAACAGGAGCCATACTGGTGTACAACATGGCTAAACACATTGCCAAAGCTAAAGGCGCTTGCATAGGTGAGACCTATTGGCTTTGTCAATGCTTGTTTTATTTTAGTTCCAGCACACCATAAGAGTGCATGTGTTTGCAGGACGTGTCCCGCCCTCCCGTCTCGATCCTTGTTGTGGCTTGCCCCCTTCCACTTTCTGTCCCTCTCTATATTGAATAAAAAGGGGTGTGTGAAAAGATCAGAGTTGACCCTTCAAAGGCTAATCCCATTTTACATAAAACAGGCACAGCATGTGAGATTTGTGGCAACCACGCTTGCATATGATGTAATTTTTCCACTGCTAGGGTCAGACAGAACAGGAATATTTATGGTGACTGCGTGCCACAGAGGCACCTAATATAGCCCTAAAGCAGCCCACTGGCTCACCACTGAATAACTCATAGGTACGATTTCACAACCCCCAATACATTTATGCCCCATGCCTGTTGCTGCCAAGTGAGGAAATTACAAGCATCAGGCCCTTGAAACAGAACTGCCTTTTTAATAAGCAGCACTTTGTCTCCGCAAACAATCTAACCACCCTCACCTACCACCATTGTCCCACCATCCTACCACTACCACCCTACCACCACCACCTTAACCACCACCATCCTAACCCCCACCATAACAAGCCACTACCAGCCTACCATAACTATCCAACCACTACCCTCCCCATACCACCACAACCCCCTGCCACCACCCGAACCACTACTACGGCTTTAACCACCCCCACCACCCTAACTAATACCACCACCACCCTAATCACCACCACCACCCTAATCACACCAACATTCCGTCACCATCTCTTGCTCTGGCGAGCAGCTAGGAAGACCTAGGCTGATCTACATAGCCATGTAAATCTCAGGATACAACATTATCCCTTTCCTTTAAAAATGAAAACAATCAAATAAGAAAAGGACTATACTCAAAACAATAATGTTCATAACCTAGGGACGAAAAAGAATTTGAAACATCACCAAAGGAAGAACAAAGCAAACCATGAAGAAGGGCATAATACGGCATAGTATAAACATGCATCAAATTCGCCCCTCCTCCCTAATGTAGGTTGTAAAAATTCATTAAGTATACAATGAAAGTTGTTAAAATTCATTGAATCAAAATCATCACACATTTGCAGATAGGGAAGGAACAATGTAAAGACAAATCACGAATGCAGCTAACAAAGACCCCATCCTTTCCCAAAACACAAGAGAAGAAGGGTGTAATACCACACAACGAACACCCAAACCCAGAAACCAACATCAAGTGTGAACAAACACTGCAGATGCACGTGTACCACAATATGGACCACATAAAGAGTACACACACACACAGTGAAGCGCGGGCCGACTTACACACAACAACATGTGACGCGCAGAACGACTTACACACGACAACACCTGAAGCGCAGGACGACTTACACAGGACAACACGTGAGGCGCAGAGCGACTTACACACAGGACAACATCTGAAGCGCAAGGCGACTTACACAGGACAACATGTAAGGCGCGAGGCGACTTACACACATACCAACAAATCAGACGTGCAGCGCAATGCGACTTACCAACACCAAGAAGATGGGGACCACCCACCACAACCAGAACCACCCTCAATTAAGAGAGAATCGGTGATGACCACCCACCAGGAGACTAATACGCCTCACACTGTGAATAGCGAAAAGAAACTGTGGCATCACAAACTAATAAAATTGCATGATGTATGCACGTACAATAACCATAAAAGAAGAACACTTCCAAACTATGTCTCCACACCAGTGAGCGATCTCTCACCCAAGTTGTTCTGCATAACATATTAATGCAACAGAAACAATCAACACCAAACATGCACCAAAAATAGTGCTGGAAACATGCGTGCTTAAAAGGTACACTTTCAGTTCCATTTTACGTGTAGAAGAAGTTACAACGATCTCTATGACTGGCTCTAGGCTTATAGCAATTCCCCGTTATACAACCACCAGATGGCACACCACACATAGATTCAACAATAAGCAATCACCCTTACATGTACACTTATGTATGTAACTAAGAAAAAATAACAGAAATCAGCATACGAGTTACTCATGGCACAGCAAAATTCACAAACAGCCTCTCAACACAGGTCTCTCAGCAAGCTTGTCATCGTGGCAGTCCCATCTTGGTGCAGCACTTAAGTTCCTATTGCGCTCGTGGAGGATTAAGCAAACACATTTCCGCTACAGTACAGTTCAAAATGCCACACTTGAGTGAAGAGAATTTTCGTACTGGACGGCACAAAGAACAATTGTGTTCCTTAGACTCGTGTTTCCATGGTGACTGACGAGATTTCCACACAGCAAACACCTTGACCCAGGACATTGTTTACAAGGCCAAAATCAAAATGGCAGCACGTTTTCAGCGCAATGCCGAGTGGCTCACGGTGCATACATGCACCACAGGATCTTTGCAGCAGAAAAGCAGCTCCTGATTCGAAGCAGCACCGCTGGTCAGAAGAAAGCAGATGACGCAGGACAAAAGAACTCACATGTGACGTGAAGGAAGAAGACCGTAGGCACGCGAGTTACTTGGCTCGTGCTCTCTTATCATTTAAATCCCGGGTGGCGGTTGAACAGAGAATTGCGCAGCAGCTAAAAATCCTCAATGCTGATGGCCAAAGTTTAAAACAATATTTGTACAGCTCTCTTGGTCACTAAACGGAAAACCTGTAGCGGGATCCTCTCATCCTTTGGCGCTCTGTTGTACACAGGCAAGGCACGACCAGTAGATAAAAGATAATGCAACTCAGCAAGTGCCTATACGTAGAAATCAACACATACTGCATTGTCCAGTAATTGACCACATCTAACACCACACTGAAGTTTCCTAGGACCACTGACACTGCGCTTGCAGATCTCATAAGTACACATGGTATTGCTCAGAATAAAACCAAACTGTGTTGAAGCATGCCGTTCCTGTATGGCACATGTGAAATTCATCACATCACTTAGACTTAACACACAGTACTTTATGCCAAACAGTATTTCCAAGCTGACAAAGAAATCTGATGCAAAAACTGCTTTCCATGCGCAATGAAGACAGCGAACATGGGAAAACCACACTGCTCCTGTGTGGTACATGTGAAAACATTCACTGAGTTAGTCCATAACTCATCTCCTGAACAGCCACAGGCGCTCCTTACTTCACAGAGTTAGACCATAACTCTAATCTTGGTCAGCCAGAGTTCCCTTGCGCAGTGGATACATCCATACAGCAGATTACAAGGGAAGTGGTAGGGTGAAAGAAAATCCATTCATACCCTAACATACAGACCATACCTGAGGTCTTGCCCATGGAGTAAAATCAGGCAACAGGTTGGGGCCGTCCGACGACTGGACACTGGTGGGGCTAACTTGCCTTTTACTCCATACTTTTCTTTCCTTTTTTTTTCTTCAAGTTACGCTGGTTTCAAAGTTTTCTTAGGAGTCTCTGGATCTGTGTTCAGTCCTTAAGTACGCTTGGGTCTTGGTCCTTGGTCCTCGTCGCCAAAAATATGTTGTACTTTGTATATGAAGACACTTGTAGTCAGGATGTAGTTTCTTGAAGTCTTCTTTATTAATCCAAGTCTAGCAACATCAAACAGGGATCATGCAAGTACAACTGTAATCCAGCTCTAGTAACTCCTATGCCAGCCCCTGCCAGCCCCACCAGGAGCAGCCTGCCTAGCTGCTCAGCCCATCTCAAACTGTCACACACTCATACACACAGGCACCCAGGCATTCCATTCATCACAGGCACACCAACATTCTGTCACCATCTCTTGCTCTGGCTGAGCAGCTAGGAAGACCTAGGCTGATCTACATAGCCATGTAAATCTCAGGATACAACATTATCCCTTTCCTTTAAAAATGAAAACAATCAAATAAGAAAAGGACTATACTCAAAACAATAATGTTCATAACCTAGGGACGAAAAAGAATTTTCACTCTCATGTACATCTCTCTATGCCCCTGCGCCACACTCCATAATGTTTCATCTCCCTGCTTCTCCCCCACTACCCTTTGCATTGTGCTTGCTCTTGTGTGCATCTCACACACACTGCTTTCTTGCTGATGTGCTTCTCTCCCATTCCACATTGCCTTCTCTCTTACCTGTGTGCTTGTTCCCTCTCATTCCACCTTATTACTTATTATTACAGGATCCTAACTTATTGTTAGGATCCTGTGTTTTTCCACAGTAGTGGAATTAGGAAATACTGCTTCCAGCTGGTCAAATTTCTCAGCAAGCCAGTAAGGTAAATCATCCTTATTCTGTGGACGCTTGCCCATAACCGAATTAACCATGACGGGACTAATCGAGATCCCGGCCGGTCCAGCTGGTTGCGCCGCAACCCCAGGTGCTCCCACCTGGAGATTGCGGGAAACGTATTGTACTAGAGCCCTATGTACCTCAATTTAAAGAGGTGTGCAAGACACGGAATACGTCTATAGTGGCTACTAGATAACGTGGATGAGGTGTGTACCTGGCAAAAACTGGCCAAGTGGCCCCAAGAATCGACAAAGGGCCTAAACGGACTGGAGTCATTGTGTGGGGGAGGGCGCCATTAAACAAAATACGGTGTTGCCATGCCAAAATTGGAACTTCGAGCATCGTATATGGCCTATATAAAACAAGTACCGCAGTGGGAGCGTATGCATGGAACAAGTTATCATCTCGATTCACTGCCGGAAAGGTTACCCAAGAGTAGAATACCTCAAAGTGGTAAGCTGGGTTAGCACCAACCACAAAAATAAGCGTGATACCCGCATATGCCCTGCAGGCACTCCATATGCAGTTAAATGATGACGGAGTGGTGCGCCACTATACCCTGAAATATTCATATCATCCATAAGGACAAAGAAAAGGAAAACAACTTAATTGCGTGGCAGCACAAAGGGATCAGCAATTTAATAGACTAATAAAAACCTTTTTATAATATCAAGCTTGAAAGAACCTATAAAACATCAATATAGGTAGGTTATGCCGTCACAACTGTTTTCCGGAAAACAGGAGTGAGGGTATTGTGGACAAGTACAAGCACTACTAAAGTGTCTTGTAAATAAGTACCAGACCAAACATTGGGTGCGTCAGGTTGCATGGTTTCTGCTCATGCACAGAACTATGCGCAGGAAACCAGGACCTCGGTGTATTGTGGTGTACCAAAAAAGCCACCTCAGTGCTTAGAACTCCAATCCGACTAGCAATAGTGTCTCCGTACTACAGCAAAGCTACCAATGACTAGACAACCTAGAACATGCGACATAGTAAACTTTCAGGAATAGTGAGAAACAAGAACACTCTTTCGCTCTAACAATCATACTAGTCAGTAAGTAATCAGAGACACGGTATAGTTTAAAATGTTTATTTTAACTAATGTGCTCTAAGATGCAGTACACAAGCCAACACTAACAGAAAAATGCATAAGAATAATACAATCAGTATTGTTACAATTCCATAAAGCACAAAAGGGGAAATCATATAATGACAGTGGAAACAGGACTATAGTGCCTTTACCACCCTCCCTGTGCTGTGGGTTAGTTTATTATAATTATACAAGACCTCTAGGCTTTGTCAGGGGGACCCCATACCTCCAAGATCAGATGCAATGAATTACATCCCAGGACAATCACAGCTCTTCTTGGTTGGAAAGGTTTTCTCCATCAGGCCTCTCATCAGACTACCCTTTGTGACTGTTGACCT
Organism: Lissotriton helveticus; assembly: GCF_964261635.1. Lineage (NCBI taxonomy): Eukaryota > Metazoa > Chordata > Amphibia > Caudata > Salamandridae > Lissotriton > Lissotriton helveticus. The sequence continues at coordinate 1,930,483,277 of NC_136065.1, forward strand.
TCTTGAACCAGGATACGTTCCTTACAGCGGTGTGATGTCCCCGCTGCACGATGATCATGGTGCAGTTGATTTTCATGGCTTGCCAGGTTTCTGCCTCAAATGTTGTTCAGGACTTCCACCCTGGGTGATGACGGTCTCTCATAATGATGCTCTCCCCTATTTGGATGGTTGAGCGTCATTGCTCTCCTTCCTAAACTGGCCTTGACGTTGGTGGTCTGCCTTCATGTGTGTCCAGAATAGGGGGCTGCCATTCCGGTCTGTTGGGGGCGCAATTGGTGGTGCTGTGGGGTGGTCTCGCAGTAAATCCTCAAGGACCGAAGCAGACAGCGTTCGGCATCTTCCCCCTGGTCAATGCCAATTCTTAATACTTGGTTTAGAGTTCTCATTAATCTTTCGACCTCCCTGTTTGCTCAAGGCCACAGGAGGTTACCTTTCGGTAGTGAATGACTGACAAGTACTCTTAAAACTCATGCCCCTGAAATGAAGGACCATTGTCTGATAATATTTCCTTTGGTAGGCCTATCAGGGCAAATGTTTTCTCCAACTCAGGCTTGATTTTTGAAAATGCAGTCAACTGTATTAACTCCATGACTGGGAACTTGGTTTGGGAGTCAATGAGAACTACGGTGAGACGTCTATCCGGAAAGCTCCCGAAGTCCATGCTGATCTTCGATCACGGCTTTAGGCTGGGTTCCTCTGTCATAACTGGGGCTGGTGGAAATTCCCCACTGGTGATGGCGCAGAAGTGGCAGCTTCAAGCTTTTTCATCAACTTGAGTGCCAACACCGTGTCCCTGAGTCTGACCTTCATTTTGATGATACCCTAGTGGCCTTCGTGTGCCAGATCGATCACTCTGGCCCACTAAGTATATGGTATCACGATCTGCCAACCTCTGAGCAACAGCCCTTCCTCACTTGTGCTCAGCTAGTTCTGAACTCACCATATCTGAGTCCTTGCTGTTTGCTCTGAGGATGTCAGCGACCAGGACCCATTGAGGAAGTGTTTCCATTGTCTCCATGCGAGGGCTTCTTTGGCTCGGGAGATGCTCTCATCTTTGTCTGTCACTTCTTGTATCTCTTGGATGGTGAGTGCCTTGGGCCATGCTTCTTGCATGATAATTTGCACAAACTCCTCGACTCCTTCATCATTTTCTAACAGATTATATCCGTTGGAAGGTGGAGGGTGTATCGATAGATAGTCTGCCAGGTTATTGGCCCCTGGGTGGTAGAAGATTTCAAATGAGTATGGCTGCAGCTGCACAGCCCATCATTCAATCCACAAAGGTGCCAGCTGGGCCGACGCACTGAATAATGGGAACAGCGGCTTGTGGTCCATGACCCCTCTGTATTGCCGGCTGCAAAGTTACAGGTGGAAGTGGCGACATGCCCACAGGATGGCCAATGCCTCTAGCTTGATTTGAGCATATCTGGTCTTCGTGTCAGAGAGCACTCGGCTCACGGAGGCAATGGGGAACCACACTTTTTTTCTTGCAGGTGTTCTGCCCCTAGACTTACCAGGCTCGCATCAACCACTAGCTCCATTTTGTGCTGCTGGCTGTAGAACCCCATGGTGGCATAATCAAGGAGAGCTTCTTTCACCATGTGGAATGCTTTGTCAGCCTTTGGTCCCAACTACCAAAGGGGTGTTCATTTTTGTTAGTGTCCTCAGTGACTCTGGCAGGGTGACTAGGTTTGGGATGAACCTCCTGCATTATGTTGCCATGCCCAGGAAGCTCCGTACTTTAGTCGGATTTTGGGCTATGGATGTGCTCCTGATGGTGTCAACTTTCCTCGGGTCCACCCTTAGGCCATCTCATTAGAAGTTGTAGCCAAAGAATTGTATTGAGTTTTGGTAGAATGAGCATTTTTGTTGGCATAGAGTCAGGCCACAATCAGCTAGTCATTGCAGGGTGGCTCTTAGCCTCACGTGGTGTTCTTCGAGGTTGCCTGAAAAGATTAGGATGTAGGATGTCGTTGCTTATATTGATCAGTCCGGAAAGGGTCTTCTTTATGGCTTTCTGGAATACCTCTGCAGCAGATGAGATACCAAAGTTGAGCCTTCGATTTTTCCAGAGACCTACGTGCGTGGAGAATGTGGTGATTTACCGGCTAGCTGGGTCAAGTTCTAGCTGATGGTACCCAGAGCTGAGACATAGTTTTGAAAACCATTGGGTGCTATTCAGGTCCACCACAATGCCATCCATGGTTGGTGGGATGTGTCGCTCCCTCTGGGTCTTTAAACTTCGCTATGACCCCATTTTGCTCTAGGTCTCGCAGCACTTGTCCACTTGCGCCCTCAAGTGAAATGGGACCCGTTGATGTCATAGTGCCATGGGCCTTACTGAGGCATCAATGTGTAGCCGTATCTGTTTCTCTTTTCATTTTCCGAGTCCGGTGACCAGTTGGAGAAATCTGGCCGGCATGTCTATGGCATTTAATTTGTGCACCTGTTTAGAAAAAAACACCTGTTCAGTGTCTTCTGCTGTGTGGCACCCCAACAGCGTGCTGGTGCTACCTTCGGTGGCATGGAACCTCACACCAGCTTGATTGGCCTTTACTCACCACATCACATTTACATAGGCTCCTTTGTCGATCAATTTATCGATGGAGGTGTCTCCAACCTCGACGGTGCACATAGTGGGGTGGCCCCTTCCTGTTGCCTTGCCCCTCGGCAAATTAGATAACAAAGTAGTCATCTTCCTGATCCTCTAAATGGGTTCTTGCCCCACTGCCACTTGGTGCATCTTCATCCACCTGCTTGTCAAGGGATAGTTGCCATCATGCTAGCAAGTCTTTTTCGGGAAGCCTGTGTTCTACCCTTATTTCCCACTTCAACACACCGTGGCGAAGTGATTTGGTTTTGCACACTTTGAGAAGGTGCGCCCTTGAGCTGGGCAGACATTTGGGATTTTGTGTTCCGGTCTGCAGTTGCTGCCTCCGCTACTGGATGGCCTCGAGGAATTGAATTGTGTCTGCACATTCTTCCTTTATTTTCACACACTTCTGAGTCCACTCATGGCCGCACCTTTGCTTAGGGCTGCTTCCATCTCATCAGCCCTACTGTTCAATAGTTTGTGGGGCCGGGCTAGTATTAGTACTTCTTTCAATGTGATGCCTGGTTGTGGCTGGATTAGAAGTCGACGCACTGCCGATCTGCATCCCTGTATTATCTGGGCACGGATTTCCACTGGTTGGTTGATGTACACAAGCCTGAGAAAACACGCTAGCTTTCTCAGGTTTGCGTAGAACATGCCGACTGATTCCAATTCTGGCTGCCTAGACTGGCGTATTTTGAAATGCTCATAATCACGATTGTGCTGCAGATCAAAGTGCCTGTTGAGGGCCGCTACAGCAGCATCGAAGTCTGGATCCCCTCCTGTGTTTGGCAGGGACTCAAAGAGGTCGTACAGTTCAGACCCCCAAAGTGTACCAACAGTGATGTCTTGACTGTGCCATCGGTCTCCTGAGTGGCGCAGAAATAATGCTGTAGGTGTCCAATCCAAGAGCACCAGCTTGGAGCCGCTGTAGCGGGGTCAGCTAACTCACTGAATGGAGGTAGTGGCCCTACTGAGACGTGTGCATATGGAGCAGGAGGCTGGAACACTTGCTCTTGACGCTGGTCAGTCATTATTGTAATTATTATCTTTCCTTACTGCTGTGGAATGCTGTGGAATGATCCTTGGATGCAGGATTTGTGACTTCACTTGCTGTCTTTCTTTCTTTATTCCACCTTGTTCCTGAGGCCTTCGTTTTACCTCTACACAGTGTTAATTTATCTTTCACCCCTCTTTTTTCATTTTTAGGTTTCGCCTCGCCGAAACTTTCTGCGCAAGGCGAAAGCTTATGTCTAGAGATGTGTACTCATGTCCCGCCCCTCTGTTCCATTGGCTAGCTCCATAAATGGAGGCTAGCCATTGGAACAGAGATCTGTCCGTCAATTGCGGAGCAGATTCGGGGGCGTTCCGGCCATTTTTACTCATCCTGCCCCTTTGACAACGTCATTGCGGTGGTGGGCGGTTCCTATTTTTTTGGGGGGGGGGAAGGTTTGTTTTGGTCATTGCAGGCCGACCGCCGCCGGAAGAAGTCCAGGTGAGTGCTTTTTCTTGCCTTTCTTGCTGTTTCCGCCCCCTCCCGCTGTCCGTGGCTTTCCTGCCCCCCCTCCCGCTGTCCGTGCCTTTCCTGCCCCCCCCTCCCGCTGTCCGTGCCTTTCCCGTCCCCCCTCCCGCTGTCCGTGACTTTCCCGTCCCCCCTCCTTGCCTATGTGTAAAACGACCAGCTTCCAGCAGTAACGTTAATTATTTCAAGGTGAAAGACTGGTATTTTTGCTTTTCTCCAGCAAGTTGTGTACGGAATTACGACTATGCCGCCTGCAATTCATTCAATGAATGCATTCACCTCCCCACCCATTGATTCATTTATTCATCGCAGACATCAGCGGGATGTCGGTGTCTACGAGGGGTAATGAACACATGTGCCGTCCATGTGAAATCTTTTTCAGGGAAGTAGGGAATTGAACACTTGCCAGTTGATCGCGCTGTTTTCAGCCGTGGTCTCACAAGATTCTGGATTTTATTCTTTTCACAAGATTCTGGAGTTCATTATTTTTACATTTACATTCTTTACAGCGCTTGAAACTCCCAGGCGGAAGCTTCGAAGCGATGCTGCGGTCACGGGAACGTGAACGGAGGGGACCGCAGAGAGGTACAAACGGTACCACAGGTCCGGGATCACCAGTGGAAGCTGCAGATAAAATACATTTTGGCTACTACGAGATGCCAAGTGGCAATCAGAGCGAATTGTTTGATTTGTTGCACCTGGCAGGAGCGGCACACACCATAGTGATGTCTAAGTCTGTTCGCGCAGATAGAGCCCTGGTAACAGAAATGTACGGACCCTTGTAGCTGTGGGGACAGAGGCGGCTTAACACTGCAGGAATGCGTTTTATGTCCACCCTGCAACAATTAAAACCGGTGGCCGGCTCCTGCGGTCTAAAATATACAGTAAGCCTGAGGAACAGTGGGGGATTCAGATCGGCAGAAATCGGGTGTTTGGGATCGACATGACATCGGAATATTAAATGCATTAAACAAATAATAGAAACACAGAAAGGTGCTGTCCATTGAAAACATGCCACACAAAAAATCAATAAACAAAGTTGTTGTGAGACTTTGGGGAGCGTTGATGAATTGTTAAAAAGGAAAATGATAGTTCGAAAAATATAATAAAAGGGAAGCCAACTGTGTAGATAAGGTGCTGTCTGGGGGAAGTGGGCGTGCCCTGAGCTGTTATTTCGCTAGCAATGTGTTAGTTGGCCTTCTGTTTTAGTGGTTGGATGTCCTACAGTTACGCTAGGAAACATGAAAGACCCCGCTCTGAAGAGAAAAAATACTGTCACTCTGAACATAAGTGATTAAAACGTGATTTTCCCATGCGCCTATCTACTCTGGGTGTGAGGGTGTTTGCTGGGGGAGGTGGGGGATAACCGTTCCCTTGTAGTGGGATCAGTAAATTAGCGAGGGGGAGGGGGGTGCTGAACGGATTTCTTTAGCCATAAAGGGAATCCCTGAGATGGGGAAGGGGGGAGCCTTGTATGAGCCCCACTCCCAGCAGTAAACGCCCCCCTCTTTGAGGAGTATGGGTGCCCTCGCATTAAGATGTATACATGCTCTCAATGTTAGATATACTTGTGCTCTCTAGTGACTAGGTTTAGGTGTGGTGCACAAGAGACGTGTGCTCTCATTATGACGAGCATAAGCATGCTTACTGTCTCATGCCTGGACTGGTACATGTTCTCTCGCCGTAAGGTATCTAGGGGGTGTACTTATAAGATGCACGTGTGCTCTCAAAGTGTGGGTGCCTTCTCACTTTGAAATGTATATACTCCCTCACTGAGTTGTATAGATGATGTGGCTGTAAGGTGCCTGTGTTCTCTTTATAAAGTATGAATATCTTCGCGCTGTGAGGTGTGCATGTTTGATCATTATGAGTTGTGTAGGCGGTGTCGTTATAAGATCAGTGCATGCTTCCGCAAGGTATGTAAATATACCTTGCCACTGGGCGTGTAAGGTCGAGCTCATGTATGCTGTCTCACATAAGCGTATAGCATGGTCTGGACAGGAGATACATGTTTGCTCTCGCTATATGGCGTTTGGGTGTAATATTTACAAGTGCTCTCGATATAAGGTGCACTTGCACCCTCACTATAAGGTGAGTATGTGCCCTCACTGCGAGGTGCACTTGTACCCTCAGTGTAAGGTGCATGTGTGCCCATACTGTGAGAGGCCCCTGTGCTCCCAGTGTAAGGTGTAGATTTGCCCTCAATGTGAGATGTCCTCGAGCTCTCACTATAAGTTGTTCATGTGCCCTCACTGTGCTCTCATTTTAGGCTGCGTGTGTGCCCTCACTGTGAGATGTGCGCGTCCGTGAGCACCTCACAGTGCACCCTCTGTCACATCTAAGTGTTGTCACGCTTAGGTGCATAAATATGCCCTTGTTGTGTAAGGCGCACGTTCTCTCAATGTATGGTGTTGGCGTGCCCATACTGTGAGAGGACCCTCTGCTTCCAGTGTAAGGTCCCTTCACTGTGAGAGGCACGCGTGCTCTCATTATAAGGGGCACACGTGTCCTCATTGTGAGAATCACATGTTCTCTTACTATAATAAGGTGTACATCTGTGTGATGTGCACGCCTACATGGACACTTCACAGTGTGCGCTACATCGGGTGTACTTGTGCTGTCATTATACGGTGCATAGCTGCTATCACGGTGAGAGGTGCACGGTACATTATACATTGGGTCAGATGTAGATGCTCTCACTAAAAGCTCCATGCGTGTCACTACTGTGAGATCTCCACATACATGTGCCCTTTGTCAGATGAATGTGTGCTATCACGAAAAGGTGTCCATGAGCCATCAGTGTGAGAGGTTCATGTACCCGGACACTTTACTTTGGATACTTTGTCAGACGCACGTGCTCTCACTGTACACCCGCCTTCATTGGGGCATGTGCGTGTACTCACTATGAGGTGTGTGTGTGTGCGTTCACTGTGAGGTGTGTGTGTGTGTATATATAAATATATATCCTCAGTATAAGCATCTTTCTTTCACAGTCAGCACTCTGATAGATGTATGTTCGCACTGCAAGATGACCGTTCTCTCCCTGCACAGTGTAACTGTGTCTTCAGCATAAGATACTTATCCCACTCTATGCATGACACGTGCCTCCGTTGTGAGATGTGCCAACACACACGGCCTCTTCATAGCGAGGACTGCATTGCAAATGCTATAGGTCTCGCATTTGCGAGAGATTAAGCTATTGGCATTGTAAATGACAATGCCATTTATTTATTTTCAAAACCAACACATAAATAAAAATTGTCATTTACCTTGCCAATAGCTCAAACTTTTCAAAAGGCGAAACCATTGCATTGTAAATGCTTGTTTATGTTGCCACCTCAGCGGGGTTTGTATTATCTCTTTCTCTTTTGTTACACTCTTCCTCTCTCCATTTTTGTCTGTAATGCCGCCTTGAATGTGCCAGACTGGAGGGCAGGCGTCTTGGGCTACAGTGCACGTGGTGCAGTAATACTTATAACAATCGGTGCCTTTGCTGCGGGCGTGAGTGCGGTGCCTGGGTCAGGCGCTGTGTCGTGTGTCTTTGTGCATATAGCAGCACACTTACTTCAGGCTGTGCAGTCAAAGAGCTGGTGCAGTCACAAGGAACGCGTGATCGGCAGTCGAGCCAGGGCTGAGGAGAAGGGATGAATCTCACCTGCAGGTATGGAAGGACACCTGTGGTGTCGACAAGTTGCTAGGGGAATGTAACAAACTTTACACTTCTCCTCGAAGATCGCGATCAGGCTGCCTGCTCCGCTGTGCATTGTCCGGTGCGACACCAGGTGTCAGTGAGGCAGCAGCAGGGCCGGACTGGGAACTGAAAGCAGCCCTGGCAAATTTTTACAGACCAGCCCCCGTCCGGCCCGTCGCGAGCGAGCGAAGCGTGCAAGTCCGACCGCTACTAGCGGGGTTTGGGGGGGGTTCTCCCCCCCAAGAAAATTTTGGAAAAAGACAGACCAAAATGGTGAATTTTACAGCACATTTTACATTACATATTCAATTGTATTAACTTTCAAAGCACAGTAAATAGTAGATGATGACCTTAAAGAGCACCAGGGTACCCACCAAGTCATATGTACCCATAGATTTTCTTTCAGCGAGCACCAAAAATAGACACAGGTAGTGAATCAGAGAGAACAAAGTAAAAGTGAGACCAGCCCCCCCATGGTGTGTAGCGAGCAAGCTCAGTGAGCAACCACTACTAGGGGGAGTTTAGGGGGTTCTGCCATAAGGGTGCACTCACTGAATAGTTCTTGAAAAGGTAAGTGTCTGAATTTCTCAGTTCATTGTGGAAAAAAAGGTTGATAATAATAATAATTTAAAAAAAAGTAACAGAAGACCAGTTAGGTTTCCCCTGAGTGAGGCAATGTACGTTTTGCCAAATGGTTTTGCTATGTATGTATTCTCTAATGAGTTTTGGAAAAGGCCCGAGTGATGCTTTAGCCGAAATATAGCGAAGGCTCTCTGCCTCCCCCTACCCCCTACTCACCACATGCCCTCGAGGTCCTCCTGGATTCCAGGTTTATGCATGTAGCATGTTTCGACCTCTGAGGGGTGGTGATGGCACATGGCTGGCTAAGTTACATGGAGGATCGGGGTCCGGGATAGCCTCTCCCCGAGTCATCAATCTGAGCCTTCCTGGCCTAGAGCGTAAGGCCTGTCACCACCTCGCTCCGCTCCTGCTCACAAAAAAAAAACACTACGCTGCGGAACCGGGCCGGGGCCTAGCCCTGCTGCCCCTTGCCCCTTTAGGACCCTTTTGCTTTTAATTCATTTCTCTGGCCCGGTCGCAACTTCACAAACTACAAAAGGGGATACTCGGTCATGCGTGTGTGTTGGCACAAAAGCTGAGGTGAAAGAGACCACATGCGGAGTCATATCTGGCTGAGAAATACCCATCCGACCACCCTTATTGGCGGAGTATCGTCATATGGGAGTTGGTACATGATCCTAGTACCGCCCAAACCATCGAATGACGGTGCGGGTCTGGATCTGTAAAGAGATTCTTGCCGAGATAATGCTCAAAAGGGTAGAAAAAGATGAAGGTAAAGTGCAGTGCCCAAGGTGAAAAGTGAGACTAAAATTGACTACTTAAACAAAAAATATGTTTAATCAGGATTATCTAAGTGTCAAAATTAAAACCACGCCCTGTAGTGGAAATTAATAACTACAAAGTGGCGCTGTGCAGGACGGTCGCAACTTCCCCATACAGTGCCGCCTAGCACCCACCACCCAGTGGTCAAAGTGGGGGAAAAAAAGTAGGGAAGCTGTGGACGGACAATCAGAGGGCGGGAATAACCCGTGGATTGGGTCAGTGGGCGGAGTCAGCGGTGTGGCAGAAAGAGCAAAATATCCCAATTTTTAGTATTTGTTTCCCATTTCCCTAACCGCTTACAGCTTATTACGTTATTTAATTTAACCAATGGATACACATGATTATTTAAGGTTTAATATTAGTTATTGACATTAAAATACATTCACAAAGTGAGATACGTTTCCAATCATAGAATGTCCCAAATATCCTTAAAAGTGGAATTGCAAGCCTTTTGTCTCCCAGCCACGGAGTTTCTGTCATCAGAACTTCTCCTTTTTTTCCACAAGAGCAGTTCAAACATGAATGGCAAAATATCCTAGTTTGCAAATGTTTTCCACATAATTATGGCTCTGTCATATTTGCCACATAATACATCATCAGCTGCATAATCAGACGTTTTTAACTAATAAATTGTTTATACCTCAAACGTATCAAAAGTTACTAAGAAATGTGACTTGTGCTGCTGTGAAGTGGAGGGCTCCATGAAAAGATTAACTGGTCACCTTTCTCACTGCTGCAGTTGTATGTTCCATTGGTACTAATAAGTAAAAATCTTTGCAGAGGCTGTTAGCATGTGTAAAAATGTCAAACTAATAAAGTATCAGAACATTTACAGCACCACTTATACCCATGTAGGGTGTCAGAGCGCTTTACATCACACATATTACACAGAGACAATCAATCATACGTGCATAAATCACTGTATAGGAAATGTTACATAAGAAAAAGGACTACAAGGTGTAGGAGTCAAATGACAACCATACTGGTAAACAGCATAGCTTGATAGTGATTGGTCTGGAGAAACGCAAACTCAGATTTTAAAACGTAATACCATGGTTGGAGGTTCTCCTGAATAATCAGAATTGATTTCTACCCAAATGAACCCTTTTTTGTAACATTAGTATAATCAAAGACTGGGGAAAACAACATAACAATCTAATTTATACCTTGCCGTTTGCATGAAGCTCTTACATGACAGTTAATAGCTCACTGTTCTATGTTAGGATTTTAACTTATTAACTGCAAGTAACAATAGGGCCTCTCTGGCAAAAGAGGGAACCCACTGACCCCTTTACATTATGCAAAAACAACAATTGATGAACAGAATGCAGAACAATGTCATGCATTCACCCCTGTACAGAGATCTGGACCTAAATCCATTTTTTTTGCTCACAATGCCATTCCAGTTTGAACCCAACCATATGCAAATCAGTCTTGACCCTGTGCCCTATGTCCAGCCCGAACTGCCAGGCCAGTTCCTCCCTGAACTGGAAACAAGCATCCTAGGACCAGTTTCATTTGTTGCAGTTACACTATTTACATTATGTGCACTTTGTGATCTGTATGGTACATATTCTTAGCAGTAGGCACATTAACCCTCTTTCCACGAGTCAAAACATCCACTAGACTAAACACCTTCTGTCTCCACTAAGAACATGAATCACTGGAGTTATCATGACATTTTTATTGTTGCCGAAAATTGTTGGAGGCCAGGAAGGAGGCAGCAATTGCTTTTAAAACCATGTTATACTTGCAAACACAACGCCCCACCTGAAGTCAGTGCCAGCCGCGGTCTGTGCATGTAAGAGCGGTGGGTGGTGGGGCCAGGTAAAGAGGGATTTTGAGGGACAATGCAGAGGGAAAATTAATTATTTATTTCATTTTCCCTCTGCATCATCCCTCGAAATCCCCCCTTACTTGGCCCCTCTGCCCCACTGCTGTTACCTGCACTGACCGCGGCTGGGCAGCGCCTGGTGCGGTCGCACTGCCCTAGAGCCACCCTGCTCAAGGGTCCTGTGACTTCAGTGACAAAGTCACTTTCACTCTATGGTGTGCTGCTTCATAGGCCTGCCTGCAAGACTGAAGGTGAACTTCAGAATGAAGTGTGGCGAACAGGCCTTCTAGGTTAACCCACGCTTGCCACTGCTAGGGTGCTAAGGCACCAGGGCTTCTAAGTTCTTGTGCGGCCTTCTAAGGTCCAGCATGGGAATGTGCTCTCTCAGGAGAGTGGTCTGGTGGACTGGTTCTCCAGTTCCAAATTCAGCAGCTCTGACCGTAGTGCCCCCTCCTCTCCCCCACTGAATACCATACTGCCCCACTGAGAGAAACTTGCACTGCACTGACCCGCTATAGACACCTGGATGTGACTCAATTCAAATCACGCACTAGACAAGAGCAATATTCTGCCTAAAAAAAAATCAACAACATTCTAGAAAAAGCAAACACTCATAGGGAATAAAAGATTAAGTAAAGCATGTGAAATGTACGCAGGAAACAACATGGTTACCTTTTTCTTTTTACAATCATTATTCAGAAATTAGTGAGTGCTTTTGCCTGAAAAGTTAAGGCCCTGACTACAGGGCATAGAAGGGACCCAGTTCAATGCCCATTGCCTTTATCCTACAAAACATAAGATGTATGGTTTAAAAAGACCACATTTGTGAACACAAAGCCGCTGTACATATTTTGTTTTCCAATTCACCCATCAAGCAGGTATTTTAGTACCTCCAGGAATAGTGCACTTTCCCACCCAGGGTAAGCAATGGCGAGAGATAAGACAACAAAAGTAGCCTGAGTGTTGCAGTGTCCCTGAAATCACATCCTGCTAATAAATGAGTTGGCCTTGTATACAGCAATAGCAGTGAAACTGTAAAGACATTTAACGAGACGATGGGATACAGACGATCCCGACTCACCTGTCTGGAGATAGACCACCTCCAGAAGTCTTCAGGAGCATCAGCAACTTTAAGATGCGAACCCTCCTCAAAATGGCCCTTCCAGCCTAGGAGCAGTAGCAGCAATCTGGGGCTTTGAAGAGTGGTATGCTTTCTGCTAATCTCAACGAAGTTGATTGCTGTTACTATTATTAACCTGTTTATTTTATATAATGCAAAGCAGTAGGCAGTGTGCCTGTCTTTAAAATGTTGCCAGGATTCTGCTAATTTTACCATCTGCATTACTGGCCCTAAAGTTATGTTTGTGCCCTGCTGCCCGTCTGGCTATGTTTGTCATGTGTAGATGCCTTTGAACGTGCAAGAAATCCAAACTGAGGTCATAAAACAGCAAGAAATCTTACTGCACTGATGCTAACAAACATTTACTACTAAAAGATCCCATAAGACAGAACAGCATTCATACACCCTTCGGAGTCCAGTTGTGCTGCTTAGCTGGCTGTCACTGTGCTCATAACTGCACTACTGAAAAACTTATGCCACCCGCTGCAGTCCACCTGAATACATTGAACAGAACACGTGCTTAACAATAGCCCTTACCTCTGTGCAACAACAAGCACAAATGTCCAGCAAAAGACATTAAACAAAACACCGTGCATAAAATCCACATAGCAAAAATATGCCAAGTAGTAGGCTACCACTGTGCTCGTAACAACACTTCCCACTATGATATAACTTATGCAAATGCGCAACGGTCATGCTTGTAAAGGCCCAGATAAGCAATGAGACCCACTGTACACGTTACTAATGAATGCCACACAGAAAGCAAGAATGCACAGATCTGTCAACGCAGAAGATGCATATGCAATTGGTGAAGCACTTCAGCATTAAACATACACCAACAGCGTAATACATACCCACCTAACCAACAGGAGGGCCTGGACACGGTACCCTACCACACAATCACACCCCGGTCCAGCCCATGGCCTAGGATGAACCCTGTGGAAAGGCGTCCGGCTGCCAAAAGCTCTAAGAGGCACAACCATGCTAGAATGTGCCCTATACAAATACCACTTTCATAACATTTGCACAAGATAGCGGCCTGCGTGGCACAGTGTACTGCCACTGGGCGGCTTGGCGCCAATGGCATCGGCACTTATGCACTCCTGCAGGGTTTTGAAGTCCCACCGGCTGTTCTAACTCCAGCCAACCTCCTCTAGGCGCTTTGCTTTCTCTTCGCTCTACTCCCCACACTACTATTTGCAAGGATTTTAGGGCACGCTGGAACACATGCACTGAATCGTCTGGTTGAGATTCTGGCACAAAGGTTGGTGATGAAACACAGCGTGCATAAGCCCGGTTGTGGAGTACGTTCTTATCTGTGCAAATGACTAGTATTCATTCACTATCAAGATCAAACCCCCTTTAGAAATGTATTTCAGCTTCAACCTACTGTTGCTTTTGGAAAAACATGCTTTAAAGGGCCACATTTGCTAATATTTTCCACAATGGGTTTGGCTGAAACAATCACAGCAATACAACAGAATGCAACTGCACTTTGTGTCCTTTAAAACGTCCTTAAAATTCCATAGGAAAGTATCACTGTTAATCCTCAACCTCACTCCCCACCAGTTGTAAAATCCTATCCAGTTCTGGTCAAAGTTACATACAGTGCGGTTTTATTTGGATAATTTGTCTCAAAGTACCCCTGTTATGTGATCCCCATTGTGTCTTAAATAGTTGTGAATTTCGATGCACGAATGTGGAGCACTGTGATCTGTTATTGTCCCAGTCCAAGCCTGGTTGTTGAAATTTACAATTAACTAGTAACATGTTTAAAGATAAGCCCATAACGGCTGCCTCTTTCAAAAGCCATGGGAAACGTTTTACTGATCAGGCCTAAAAGTGCAATTTAATAAAAATGAATTGTGTTCGATTTGAATAACTGATGCTGGTTAAACGCAACTTTGAGATCACAAATAATGAATCTAAATCATCAGGCTGCCATATTTCCTTATTTTAAATTGACATCTTTCTTCATTTTAATTGTGCAGGAACTTTGCTTATTCGTGGGCTACACTTCCTCCGTATATTGCTCAGCATCAGTACATAGGGGCCTATTACGATGGAGGATTTTCCGCATCCTTCGGGCCGGCGGAAGCCACCGCCGGCCCAGAGGATGCGGAAAATCCTCTGCGGACCCACCAAAGACCCACCGCCACATTAGGATGGCTGGTGGGTCCTGGTTTCCGTCCGCAGCTTTTCCGCCGCGGTTGGCTTACAACCGTGGCGGAAAAGCACTAATATGGTGACGGTGTCTCTCAGACACCGTCAGCCAGATTAGGATGGGCTCTGAAACATGCTTTTCCGCGGCGGCTTTTCCGCCGTGGAAAAGCATGTGTTACTTCACTGCGGGGGCCCGTTGCAGGCCCCCTAGGTGAAGGGGGTGTGGGGGGTGCACATTGGGGGTACCTATGGTACCCCCCTGCATTTGTATGCAGAAAGCGGCAGGCACCACGCGGTGCCTGCCACTTTCTACATACAAATGCAATGCGTGCATTTTTAACATTGCTGCGGGTGCAGCTTGAAGCCGCACCCGCCGCAATGTTAAAAATAGAGGATGTGACCGCCAGGGTGGCGGTCACATCCTAATTGCACAGGAGGGAACTCCGCAGCCCATGCGGAGGTTCCCTCCTACTCTATGGTGGCGGACGGACTCAGGTCCGTCCGCCATCATAATGTGCCCCTAAGTGTGTCAGCCATTGCACTAGATAGCTACTGGACTATATAGTGGGGTGCTTTCAATATGGGACTCCTCAAAGCAGGACGTTGGCTGTTATCATCTGGATCTGGCTTCAATCACTGCTTAGCAGCATTCCTCCTTTACTAGGGTGGGGGCATGTCACAGACTGAAGCCGCAGCACTGGCTATGCAGTGCTCTTAGCTGGCTTCTCGGTTTTACTGCCAATGTGTATAATGCTTTTTTGCTATTTTAAAAGTCGTCAGTATTGCCACTGAGCATGTTAAAAAGATTCATGAGTTGGAGAATCAGCTACGTAGAAATTCTCTTACACCAAATAATGCTGAGATGGCGAAACCAACATGTTATAAACTAATTTATTTCATGAATTGCAAACTTCTAGCAGAAGCAAACTAGTGCGACACACAGTATCTCTAGTTACTCTGGGGGTATGCAAACACAAGCCAAGACCTTTCGGTAACGATTGTAACGGGCGGGATAATCATGGACGGATGTTTCTTCTGCTTATTGTACTTGTGTTCTCCTGTTCCTGGGTGCCTTATGTGATCGTCAGTCTTTTTCAGGCCATAGAACATGCGTATCCTAAGACGTCCAGTAGCGGAAGTGTGGTTAGATGAGGGCCTGAGGCTCCTGCGGGTAGAAGGATGGAGGGGGTCGTGGGTGTCACACAAGTGACTAAGGAAGCGGGGCCTCCACTGTAAGCGCTATTAATAAAATGTAAACTTTGAAGAAAACTGATACCTCACTGAGGCGCAACTTACTTTTGAGTCGACTCACAAATTATGTGGCTCGAAGCAGCTGCACAGGAGGGCCTGGTGTGCTTCTAAGGCTGCTGAAGAGCAACTCCAGAGGCCGCCGCTGGTCAGGACCCTCAAGTGTTTCACGGAGATAATAAAATACCCACGGCACATAACTCACTTGGTACACCGGCCCCATGATTAATCATGCTGGTTGCACGTCGGGGTAAATCTGTTACAGCACCTTGGCTGTGTTGGGGAGCTCAGAAAGACATGCGCGAATGGTTTAATTGTTGCAACTTGCAAGTGAGCATGCGTGGTGCAATACGCATAAGCATGATGCGTGATACTTGGCAGTACTGTGTTTTTCTTTTTTGGATCCATTTCACAGAGAACCAAAAACTACGGAAGGAGGAAAGAGAAGGTAATGCCTGACTGTTTGTAATAACTGTCTCTCTCTGAGTCACGCAGGGGTCGGTTCCAAACGGCCAAATCGGCCCCAGCAATAGAACCGGCCCCCTGTCACAAAACCGGCCCCCACCCCCCTCCAGCCGACCGGGGGATTGCCCGGTGCCCGGACTTGCCAGTCCGGGCCTGGGCAGCAGCTTTCGCTGTGCGATGGGCAGTCACCATCCTCGCCGCCAGTGCAGTGTCCATGACCTGGTGGTTGCGGGTGTCTCGCAGCAGCAGGTATAAGGCACATTACAGTGTTTAGACCTCACACTCGGCATACGTGTCAGCCAGTGGCGCGCCCTAGCTAAGGCAAAGGAGCGTCGCCCCCTGTTTTTCAGCAATGTAAGTTATTATCATTTTATTTTTCCCTTTCGCTGCAGCTTTGTGGGGCAGGGCTGCTCTGCTGACAGAGATTGGGAGGAGTGATTTTCACTACCTAAGGGCGCATGAATGTTTGGAAGGCCGTCTGGGGCCGGCCAAACTTTCATGCTCACTTAGCATGTTCTCCACAAAGGCTGCATTACAGCCTTTGTGGAGAACATGCCCAGGCCCCAGGTCCCCATCTGAGCGATGAACCAGAGCGCTCAGACTAATCACAACAAAATAGTGAATTAAAAACTGCTACTAAACGTGCTGCAATATGCTGCATTCAGTGGCGGGTCGCAAAGGTAACACTGTGGGGCGGTAAGGCGGGGGCGGGGCTGGGTGGGAGTGTAGTGGAGTGTGACATACGACGGGAAAGTTTGGAGTAAATAAATAAATAATTAAAAGCACTTACTTTGCGCTCGCAGCATCACCAAGTTGGCGATGCTGCGAGTGCAACATAAGTGCTTTTATTTATTTATTTCTTTACTCTCCACTTTCCCGTCGTATGTCACACTCGACTACCTCTCCCACGAAGCCCTGCCCCCGCCCGCCTCACCGTCCCACAGCGTTACCTGTGCGAGCCGCCACTGGCTGCATTATTTGCTTTTTCTTACGGCATAATTTGTTATTCCCCTTCAGCAAAATTTCACTGGCCCTGCCTTCAACCCTAAAAGACTGTGACAATTAATCAAACAACCAGCAGTAAGCCATCGCTAAAGTCTAAATAAACCCACAAAAATCAAATCACCCTATCTCATGCTCACAATATTAAATGAGTCACGTAGGCAATCAAAAAGAAGTCCAGAGGAACACAAGTTTAGCTTCCATGCAATAGATCATGTTAAACCTGATGTAAGAGGTGGTAACATACAATTGAAACTGAGACGTAGGGAAATTATTTGGTTGATGAAACTCAGAGCAGTGGAAAAGGGGATGAACATAGATAATGAGTTTCAGTATTTTTTAGGACAGGATTGAGTGAAAGTTGGTTAGACTTCTAAATATTAACAGTTATATTATCTGATTTCACTCCAATGTTCTTAAAAAATTATGTCACTAGCTTGATCTCTTGGGATTGCCAGTTTGAAGTTAATATGTAACAGGATGTTTTGAAGTTTAATAATTTTTAATAACTCTTTCATTTTTTTTTATTTTATCAACAGTTCTAATACGTGGTTCTGTTTATATGATAATATGTGTTATATGGCTTGTTGATTTATCTGCTCTATGGATGTGAATATATACTTAGTTTTATTGTATTACATACACATGCAGAGATGTGACTATGTTAGGGATTATGCCTTTATGTCTCTCCTCTCACCTTCCCTCTACATGTACTGATTTATAGAGTATTTTGGTTAGGATCAGAGGTTGTTCAGGTGTACAGACCAGGGTAAACATTGGAGCATTAGTGAACTAGCAGACATCCGTTTAAAGAATAGAGTGTTTACAGACCCTCACTGTTAATATGTAATGCATGGACTTTATGGAGCCTACAAGAGAACCAGAAGTAAGGTAATATCGGAGTTAAGTTATGATGGAGATACTGTTTAAAATTCCTTAGGTTTATTTACTATTTATGGCGTGATTTAGTAATGGCTTGACAGGATTCTTTAAACAATGACATGTACCCTATATAGTGGCGTTATAAATATGATGTGTGATAGCTACCTGACGTGGATCGGTATAATGTATACGTCCTCCCTTTTTAAATGAGGTCACATTTAATTTATGCTGAAGGGTAGGCCGGATGCTCCGTGATTAGTGGAGTGAGCCACACATACTAAGATGGCGCACGCATTATTTTCTTTTTTTTGCAACGTATTTTCGTACTCGGTGGTTGGGTGCCGATATTGATGTACACCACGTGAAAAGACGAATACTAACTCCGCGTTACGGGGGCAACTTTAGAATGTATAACTATTCAATGAATATAATGATTGCGGCAACATTTGGGTAAGATTATACGGATTTAGTTTTAAACAGGTTGCACGAAATACTACCTTTTAACACTGAACTACTACTCCAAGATGGTGACCACGTACAAAATACTTAAATAGGCATAACAGATGGCGCTCGAGTAGGACGCCGGTTGCTGTACTCGTAGCAGGACGCTGTCTTTAAGACTTATGGTGAGTTTGTGTCGACTGGGCTTGGAGTGCATTTATTGTATTATAATCATATTACTTAATGAGCGGAGCGAGAACCACAATGTGACGTTTTCGGTATATCTTTACTTTTAGATCACGTACATGTGACTAACTTGTCTACGTTATTGTTCGGGAGCAATATTGATATTTCAAGCATAGAAAACTACAGAGGAGGTGAGTCTTGCGAAACTGACCTTATTTGGTATTATACTTATGACGATCATATAAGTAGGATTTGTGTGAGAATGAGTATGAGAATGGTTCGTTTTTCATTTCAGGAGATTCTGACGTGCAACAAGGATTAGAGTGTTCAAGAACTTATTGGCCACTCGGGGTACATCTATTATCCGTATTTATTTTGAGTGTTTTCCAATGATTTTGAATATAGCAATAGAACTTGCTCATGATTAGTTATTTTTGATTGCCTACGTGACTCGTTTAATATTGTGAGCATGAGATAGGGTGATTTGATTTTTGTCGGTTTATTTAGACTTTAGAGATAGCTTACTGCTAGTTGTTTGATTAATTGTTGTTGGGGCAACAGGATGGGATTTGAGATTTATGTACTTACACATCTCTTTCAGGGATGATTACCATGTGTGGAAAATTTATTGATTGATTGATGGTTGGACTCTAGACGTATAAGACAACAACACAGTACATGAGGTTTGTTTTAGGGTTGGCTGTCATTTGTAGACTTATAGTTACTTTGCACCTAAATTCACTATATGTTGGACCTTTATTGGGCTTTTGGTTCCATTCTTTTTCGAGAGCACAGGGTGTTGGTTGCATTTGTACCTATTCTTTGATCCTTCATATATTTTAACTGACAATAATGGATTGTGCACAATGATGTATTAGTAATGTAATGTTATAATATTTTTTGGGTTGCAGCCCTGAAGAAGTCAAATGTGCTAAAATTTAAAGCACAACGAAACACGTGTTGGCTGCTTTCTTTAGATTAAACATTCGATCAATAAAACATTATTTTGGAAGACCTTAAAGAACTGGCGTTTGTATGGAGACATAATACAGAAACGTGGATTAACTGAGCCAACTGAGGAGTACTCGTTTGAAGAGAGACTGTATATGGACAGTATTGATCTATTGTATATTGAGTGCTCGGAGAAGACTTTTGTGTGATATTAATATTTTCAATTGTGGATAGCTTATCTGCATCTGGGGAGCTGCGAAGAAATGCTGCAGGGGACCAGAGGAAAAGTGTCCGGGTGGATCAGAGATGTGAAGAACCTGAAAGCAGAGGAGACAGAGTATGGGTCACTAGCCAGTGACCACGATGGCGAGGAGAAGATGCCAGCTGATGTTGGGTGATTTCACGTGATAGAGGTGAAACTTGACTCTTCAGCCACGAGATCCAGGAGGTGTCGACAACAACCAGAAGCTGGATTCGAGCTGTCCCACAAAAAATCTAGTTGACTGTGGAATCGAAACCCGGATTGGACCCAACAAGCCTTGGCAATGGCAATCCATGCATGATGTCAAGATTGGCTTCTGTGCAGACCAGCAAGGTCAGAGAGAATCCTCCTTTGGAGAGGAGTGGGAGCAAGTCTAGAGCAACCAGGAAAGCTCAAGAAATCAAAGCTGGCCCTTCGTGGGGGCTCGCTAGCCAATGGACTAGGAACCGCAAAGAGGCCTCAAGCGGAAATGCACAAAGCGGGCCCACGGGACACTCGTGGAGTGTAGGCCTCTGATCTTCAGTGCAAAAGGTGCTTGGGGCAGGGGCTTCAACCGACCTATATTCCCCTCGAAGCACCAATGGGAGATGCAGTATATGTTACATTCCCTGATTTGCTGAGCGTCCTCTTATATCACTGGTTACCACTGTTTTTATAACAGGTTATAAAGTCAACCTTATAGAAAGCTATCCTAGTGGTAGCTGTGGAGAGCAGCCTTCGCTAAGACTTAGAGGCGAGTTAAGCTAGGTGTTTTACCAATTATAATCTCTAGAATGATCAAATGAAAGCACACCACACAAGGTATATATCAAATATATATCTATTTATTCTAAACATAACCCCTCTGGGCTCTTTATGAGGTCAGAGGTAAAAGTACAATACAAGGAACTTAATTAGGAAACAATAGGTTGCACAGTATACGTTATGCCCCAGGGGGCCTCACAAACCATATACTAAAATAGTGGTATGAGAACCACATGAGAATTTGAAAGCAGGCCTAGGGCCTGTAGAACCACTGGGGCTAGAGATAATCACTAAAGTTTAGGATGCAGGAGGCCCACGGGGGACGCGTGCAGTGTCTAAACGCAGCTGTGGATCACCATTGACTTTCTATGGAGAACAAACAAGTTACAATTTCACAGATTAAGGGAAATTCTAGGTGAACTACGATGGAACCCTTTTAGACTATGACACTTCGAGAGTCAAGACCCACAGTAGCACAGGAGTACTTGTGTTACCTCACTCAGAGAAGCCGGGTGCATAGGTGTCTTTTGGTGTCGGGTTTCGTCGTCGATTCCAATAGAAAGCTGCGAAGAAATGCTGCAGGGGACCAGAGGAAAAGTGTCCGGGTGGATCAGAGATGTGAAGAACCTGAAAGCAGAGGAGACAGAGTATGGGTCACTAGCCAGTGACCACGATGGCGAGGAGAAGATGCCAGCTGATGTTGGGTGATTTCACGTGATAGAGGTGAAACTTGACTCTTCAGCCACGAGATCCAGGAGGTGTCGACAACAACCAGAAGCTGGATTCGAGCTGTCCCACAAAAAATCTAGTTGACTGTGGTATCGAAACCCGGATTGGACCCAATAAGCCTGGGCAATGGCAATCCATGCATGATGTCAAGATTGGCTTCTGTGCAGACCAGCAAGGTCCGAGAGAATCCTCCTTTGGAGAGGAGTGGGAGCAAGTCTAGAGCAACCAGGAAAGCTCAAGAAATCAAAGCTGGCCCTTCGTGGGGGCTCGCTAGCCAATGGACTAGCAACTGCAAAGAGGCCTCAAGCGGAAATGCACAAAGCGGGCCCACGGGACACTCGTGGAGTGTAGGCCTCTGATCTTCAGTGCAAAAGGTGCTTGGGGCAGGGGCTTCAAATACCCCAATGCACAACTTCAGGATTCCTCATGAAGCAGGTGCAGTAGCAAAAATGAAGGATGTCCAGGAGTTCCGGTCCAACATCTCTCGTGTCTGCTACAGGTCTCAGCTTTGCTGGGAGCGCAGGTCAGCATCAGAGATGTCTGGAAGTCCATGTCTTGTGTGGCAGATTCTTCGGGATCCGGCGGGAGCCTCGAAATTGCAGACCCGCAAAGATGCTGTTGGTGCCTGTTTGGACAGGGTGGTCACTCCTTGACCACAAGGGAGATTTCTTCCATCTTCCAGTCGATATGGAATGTCAAAGGTCCAGGAATTATGTATCAGAGTTTCGTCCAGGGTAATCTAAAGTCCTAGGGATTGAGGTTCTATACTTATAGTAAGTTTAGGGGTTGGACTAACTCTAAGGTCCCTCCTATGGGTGGACCTGGGGAGGGGGTGGTTACACCCCTTCCCCTTGGTCTAGTTTCACGCCAGAGCTGGGGCTGAGCGCCCCAGCAACCGGTTTGAACTGGGAAATGCATGGAGCACCTTGTGTGCCCCAGGCAATGTCTGAAAAGCATTCACTGAATGCAACCCACCCTGCCCCAATACACTAAAGCCTGTCTGCGGAGGTGCTAGCACCTACCTGGACAGGAAACCTATTGTCCAGGCCTCCCCTGCTGGAGTTTCGTTCAGCAGCAGGAGGGCAGACTCGTGTCTGTGGCAGCAGCATCCATTTTGTGATGCTGGTGCTCTGTTTAACTTTAACTGGATTTACCAGTAACTACATGTCTTCTACCTCTAGAAGGGTGGAATGCTACCCCCGCCACCAGAACTGGCAGGGAGGTAGTATTCCAAAGTGATTGACACCTTACACGACATGTTTTGATAAATCCAAAACAAAGTTAGCATTAACCTCGAGGATTATAATGCACTTAAGAGTATATGGTATGGCGTTATCATAGAACAGCTATAAGGGGATGGTTCCGAAAGCTGCAGAGGGGCTCAGCTCATACTAGGGCACCCTCTCACACAAAACCAAGCACTCTGCCTCTAGGATTGTCAAGGCCTGCCATAGGAGTGACTTATAGGTTAATATGTGTCTCTCTCTCTCTCTCTCTATATATATATCTATATATATATAGATATATATATATATATATAGCTATAGATAGATAGATATAGGTATATTTATTTTGTTTGCAATTTATTAAGCGCGAACAAATACCCGTAGGCGTCTCGGCACTAGACTAACTGCCATCTTCAAGGAATATCACTGTAAATTTATTGGCTGAAAAGCCAGGTCTTTAACCGCTTCCGGAAAAGCAGGAGCGAAGGGCTGGTCCTAATAGGTTGTGGCAGAGTGTTCCACAACTTGGGGGCCGAGACCACAAATCGACGATCACCCCAAGTGACAGTTTTTGTACGTGGCACCACTAGTTGGTTCAGGGTGGTGGAACGAAGTTGTCTAGAGGGAGTGTAAGGAATTAGCTGATCCCTGAGAAATTGCGGGCCTTGATTAAGTAATGCTTTATAAACTAGACATAAAGTCTTGAACTTGATTCGATTACGAATCGGCAGCCAGTGGTAGTTCATTATCGTATCTGAGACTGATTTAAATCTGGGTGTTCCAGAGAGAAGTCTGGCCGCCGCGTTCTGAATGGTCTGCATTTTATTAATCACCCGAATCTGTACATTTGCAAATAGGCCGTTACAGTAATCCAGGGAAGATAGGACTAAGGCAACAACCAAAGTTTTTCCCGCTGTGTCAGGTAAAAAAGGAATAATTTTCCTTATCAGTTTTAGTTTATGACAGGCTGTGGCTGCTGTTTTCTTGGCGTGGGCCATAAAATTAAGGCCATCATCAAATGTCACTCCCAGATTCCTCACCTTGGAAACTGGCTTAGGCGGAACTCCGAAAGATGCAGGCCACCAGGCCGGGGACCATCCTGGCGAGAGAGGTCCAAAGATGATCACCTCCGTTTTCTCGGAGTTTAACTTTAGACAATTAGAGGCCATCCACTCTCCAATTGCTAGCATACCTCCTTTGTGATGTATTCCTATAGGTTCTGAATCGATCCCCCTATTCCTGACCCTATTCTAGTCAAACAAACCAACAAGTTAACTAGCAGTCAGCCCATGAGGCAGAAAACCCCCATGATGCAGATACCGTTATCTGACGCAGTCACACTACGGCACAGGAACGTGTTATCTGATTAGGTCATAACGCTTGCGATCTAATTAGACAAGCGATATTCCTCCAGCCCCTGATAAGGCATACGGAGTTCTCATAACAAATCAAACCTATGACAACCTGGGCAAAACCCTGCGGCCATTGTTTTGATTTCACCGAGAACTTCAGTAAAAGAATGTGCTAACGAGCAAGTCGTATGACATCCTTATTGACGTATCTATGTCCATCCTTACGTCAATCTCGGCACCTTAAAGGTATAAATATTACTGATCTTGCCCTATGCAAAACACACGCGTGGTGACGAGACGGAGCAGCCATACTTGCCGAAGCCAAGAGCAGAGCAGACCCCGCTGGCAGCAGCCCCGCCTTCCTGACGCGCTGAGAGACGCGCTGCTTTCTCCTGCCGAGAATCCAGCACCGGCGTTTCTGGGCAGCCCTCGCAGGCAGCCTGGAATATCGAGACCAGAGAGAGAGATACCATTCCTCATTCATCCTAACTTCCAGGTACAGAACTGAATAACCCCTCACAGAGAATTCTTTAGTTATTCACTTGGCAAAAACAAACTTAACTTAAACTGTGACTTTCTATTCCCGCCCACGTATTAGGCTTAGGTCAGGTACACGGGGTAGGCGTATTTAGAAACACCAGTTGAGTACGTTTAGTCAAATGTATATGTGTATGTAATATATTTTATTCATTTTAAAACATCTTATGGCTTAGAAACCATATCAATGTTTTTACAGTATTATTTTATACTATTGCTTTTAATGTATGCACTTTACTTAACTATAAGTATTGCAATAATATCGATCCATTTCTCTTGTATGAGAAAAGAGACTGATCAATAAATAACACCTTTTTATTGAACACGCCCGTCTCTTCCTTTTCTCTACAATCTGATGAGACTAAGAATGCACGTACTGACTGAGTAAAATAATTTGCCTTTTGTTCACACGACTCTCGAGATTTACTCTTGATTAGGGGAGAGCAAAGTTGTCATGTTCTATGGTTGTCAGAAACTAAATCCCTTCTTGTCTAATCAGGGAAGTTAATTCCTCCTTGAACATTCGAGAAAGTTTCTAGTGAACTCTGAGCTAAGCTGGCAAACCCAAAACTTTAAGTCTAGTATCGACAGTAGTAGACCTAGTTAATGTCTGGTCTAGGCCTTTACTGCTGTAGGTATTATTCCAATGCGCAGAGCCTATTGGGATGATAGGAACTACACTACATGGCGCCCAACGCGTTTGGAAAGGGCGATAAAACTAACGTAAGACATTTAGAGTAACTCAGTCGTGCTTTCTCACTCAGACCCCTTTTCCCATAATACTCCAAAGACGTCTGGAGTGGGTGAAAGGTTATATCCGCCAGACCTCGCAGGAGGGAACTCCTATGTATGGTTCTTGGTATAGTCAACGTTGAAGGATAAACAGTTCCAAAATATTGTGCATCTAACCTTTGTTTCCATAAGAAACCTGATCTGCAAACAAAAGAAATAACCATCCTGTCAGTAAAATGGGAGACAGTGATGAAGAAAGAGAGGCAGTTAGATTAGCAACTGAACTCGCAGCAGCTGATGCTACCATGCAGGCAGCAGACCAGGATATAATACTCATCCCGGTCATCAAAAGGAGATCTATAACCCTAAAACTTATAGAAAAAGGACTGACACCTAGAGGTGGCACAGTCATATTCGTAATTGAGGCACACGAATATCGGCAGACAGAGGTATACTATTCATGGATACATTTTCCAGCAGCAAATGCTGTAACAAAGTACTTCCACTATTACAAGATAGAGGAACCTCCTAATGAGTACACTCCTTTCGAGGAGGTGGAAGTACCACTCAAATTTCAAGAGCATTTGCTCTTATTTGATGGCGCCCTAAAACATAATAATCACATCACCAGGCTCGGTCCTTTAGGTAGATCAGGAGCAACGTGGCCGGTCCTAGCCGGATACACACCACATCCAGACATCAATGAGATGCCAGCAGCAGAGCTGTTAACACAGCTAAAACAATTAATAAAAATACATAGACAATTAGTCCAGTATGTGATGCGGACTTCAACAATTCAGCCAGCGATTAAACTCCAACAGCTGACCCCTCACCAGGGGAACACAAATAAGATTACACCACAGAACATCCAGTCCTGCCTAGGTAAAGTACCGGCTAAACGGGAACAAATACCATTCTGGCTAGCGCAAAAAAAGCACCCAAATAGAGGCGGTGTTTCCTGACACCACCCCTCTAGAAAAGCACAGGATTCTGACTATCTGCCTTCCAATGGGAATCGCACCACACATTGAGGACTGTGACACTTGGGGTACAGTCTTTGCTTCCATCTACACAAAAACGCACGGTGTTCCATCCATTTCGGTAATACCAGATGTGCTAAAACAAATTCAAGATGAATATGGCCCTGAACCCGCTTTAACTCTTGGTATGAAATTACTGAAAGACTTCAAGCAGGTCTCGGCTATATTATTAGCCAACATAAAAGGTGAAGCAGCAAACGTGGCGATCCGCCAGAGGTTAAAAGAGACAGATATAGCAGACCAACCAGCTGAAATTGCCAGAATCATAGAAAAATCCTATGAGGAACTAGCTAGAGATAGTTTAGTTGGAATACCAGTAAAACCGCAACTAATTGAAAGTCCTGAAAAAATATTTTTTAATAATAATTCTACATCACCAAAAAAGAACTGGGATGGAAACAAACAATCCAATCCTAAAGAAAAGAAATTCCAGTCCCGAGGAAGGTCTCCTAGGCGAAGAGAAAAATCTCCGAACCAAAGACACAGGTCACCTCAGAGTGACCCCTCTGGGAAAAGATATAACCTTAGAAATAGGGATAATATTAAAAAACCTGATAGATATCAAGACATTGATACACGTCCCTCTCAATCTTTTCAGACTTCCTCGCAGAAATCGGAAAGAAGAGGACGATCAGAACAAAGAGAAGAGCACACCAAGTCCAAAGACAAGGAACCTGCTCAACTAAAAAAGAAATTACAATTTCCAAAAAAGAAGGTAGCCAGTATCAAGGTAGTTAACAATGCCGAGAATACTGAGGACACAACTGAAAAACGGAGAGTGGGCTCAGACAATGCTAGACAGCGCAGCAGAAGTGAGCATAGCTCGCAAAGTCCTTATGAATCATCTGGAGACAGTGGACACGAATGAATATCTTCAAGTGGAAACTGCGGACACCAGAGTTAGCAAACCTCACAAAATATACAAAATAACATTGCGTATAGAGGGGGATAAGACTAGGAAAATAAGGGGACTATTTTGGGATAATCTCTCCAAGGGCTATGATATCCTTCCAGCTGAAAAAGACTGGCCACCAGAGTTTGTCAGGGAGTGCCCTCATGACGAAGAAGTAATTATGCCTGCCTTCTCAAATCAAATTCCAATTCATAAAAAATACACACTTGCTAGAAAGTGGGCAGTGGCTCTAGCTCCTGCTTTATATAAAAATCACGTGGGATGGGATGAGGATTCTCCTCCTCACAAAATCCAGTTAAAATCACAACCAACTGCACAAAGGCAGTACCCAATTAAGCAAGAAGCTAAAAAACAGGTAAATGAAATACTAGATCAGCTAGAATACCAGGGGGTGATTGAAACTTGCACCTCACAAATGAACAACCCTTTGTTTCCGGTCTCCAAACCAGACAATTCATATCGTCTAGTTTTGGATTACCGACACCTTAACACATGTTGCAAAACTTTTGCAGTGCAAAACTCACACAGTGCTGCACTAATGAATAACATAGTGCGCAAAAAATACAAAACAACATTAGACATCTCTAATGGATTCTTTTGTCAAAACATAGCACCAGTGAGCAGATATTTAACTGCATTCTCAATAAATGGCACTCAGAAACAATTCTGTCGGTTAGCCCAGGGGTACAAGAACAGCCCGGGAGTATTCTCAGCGAGAGTAACAGAATTACTACAACTATATGATGATGAAGCATTATCTTATGTCGATGACATTTACTTAACAGATGATGACTTGGAGACTCACTTGAAGAGAGTGAACACCATAATACTTGGGTTCGCAGCAGAGGGTTACAAATTCAACTTTAAAAAATCCAGAATTGCCCATCTGAAAGTCCTGTTCTTAGGATATGAATTATCAAGTGAAGGCAAAAGCCTGGCCGACAATTTCCTAGAGAAATGTGCCGTAATCCAAGCACCTAGAACACTAAAAAACCTACAGTCGATTCTAGGCTTCCTAAATTTCAGAAGAACATACATTGCAAATTACGCAGAAAGGGTCAAACCCCTTTATGATCTGATAAAACCAGATTTTAAAAGATCCAATTGGACTCAAATACACACAGAAATTTTGAGATCCCTACAAACAGACATGCTAATTAAAACAAAATTAGAAACACGTGATAACACACGCAATCTTGTGATTCGAGTCATCCCAGGGAGATGCGGATTCACATACCTGACCTCTAATGAGGGAGAAAAGGTACCAATTGCATTCAAATCACACTTGTACACAGAAGCTGAACAGAAATTCAGCAACAAAGAAAAAATTGTTCATGCAGTTCAAACCGCAATAGCTAGAGAAAAAGATCAAGCTGACGGTAGACATATCACAGTCAGAACAGCAGAATCAGCCTTCGAGGCACTAACAACACCGTGTAATTTACCAAAAACAACATTAAATCCAGAATGGATACAATGGGTGAATTCAATCACAACGGACAAAGTATACTACTACTTTGATCCAGAACTAGAAGAATTAAAAAATCTAGAATATGAAGAAACATATCCTCTGCCAATCGACATTCTGCCTTTACGACATTACGCCTGTGTAATCTATACAGACGGACATGCTCAACCCTCCGTTTGGGGAGAACAAGCATACAACCCCACATGTGAGATTACAAAAGAAGTGTGGCGCGGAGGTAAACTAAAACCTCTATTAACAAAGACACACTCAGTAGAAACTAATTCAGAACAACAAACTGAAATATTAGCTTTGAACATGGCGCTAGATAATGCGGATCGCGAATTCCCGACACTTATAGTGTCAGATTCATATTACTGCGTGTAACGGGGGAGCGGGAGGTGGGCTGTCTCAGGGGGATTGGTGGTGTCCGCGCCCCGCTGACCCTGCAACCCCTTGTCCATTACAGACTGACCCGTGGAGAAACAAGCAAGACGACATAGACGCACCCGACGACAGCAGCGGCCCCTTTAACTGGGCCTATGCTTCCGAAGAGGAAGCCCCGCCCCCTAACGACGTCATCCCGGCCGGAATGGCCAAAAACCAGGAAGTACTGTACGGAGGGTGTGTTTACACCCCGGGAGAGCGGAAGGAGGGAGAGAAGGCGACGAAGAGCGGAGACGAGGACGGAGAAGGAGCGGAGAACCCGAAAGGAGATCGAGGAGTGTGGCTGTCACAGGTACGGCGGCGTTGGGCAGCCTGGGTGGGGAGCCGGAGGGCTCACGTTTAAAGAAGTGTAAAAAGCCCTTGTTTGTTGCCTCCCCGTTGTGTGACCTTTCCCCCCCCTCCATTCCCCCTTTCCAACCCTGTCCCTCACCTCCTATCCCCACCTACGCTCACCGTGCACTGAGTAAAGAGCGCTGTGTCTAAGCACTATCCACAAGGGTTTTCCTCACTACCCCGGCCCTCAAGGTGCAGCTCTGGGTAGAACCTGACCTAACGCCATCCCTTATTTCTGGTTTCTTACATGTGGCTGAGCTGGCCTGGATTCCCCTACTCTTCCCCAAGACCAAGACCGAACAGAATCCCAGTAAAGACAAGAACACCACCACGGAGCCCGGAGCGCCATCCCGTGACCGCCTGACACAGAGACGGAGAAGGACTTTTGTCTATAAAAGCTCTTTAAAAATAAAGCCTGCATTGCCCTCTACACCTGGTGCCTTGGTCGTCCCTTCACCCCCGCCTACACTGGTGTCAGAAGTGGGATCCCCCCTACAAACCCGACCATGGCGATGGACCAGGTGATCCAGACTCTCATAGAAGGGCAACAGAAGCTGGAATGGGCCGTGAGCCAACAGATTAACACAGCGGACGCTGACAGGGAGCTCTTCCGCACTACAATGTCTCAACAGATGGACAGTATTCAAAAGACGGTACAGGCCCCCGGCGCTGTACTACCTACGGATAGAAGACCCATAGGACCACACCCGACTGGAGTGGCGCTTCAAAAATACGTGGCGGGGGAAGACCCCGATGCATTTCTACTCAATTTTGAACGGGCAGCAAGGGCTTGTGGGTGGGCCGAGGAGAAATGGCCCTTCTTTTTGGCTCCTCTACTGACTGGCGAGGCCCAATCGACCTATCAGGTAGCCAACCACTCCGGCACCGCGTCCTATAATGAGGTCAAGGAAGTGATACTGGACCACTTAGGGATGGATGCAGAGGCCTACCGGCTCAGGTTCAGGAAAGAGAAGGGGAACGCAGGAGAGAACCCCAAAACTCTGTACTTGAGAATTAAGATGGCAGCCGAGAAATGGCTGAGACCTGGTAGCAGAAGCAAGGACGAAGTCATGACCAGTATAATACTGGAACAATTCATGGAGGCCTTACCATATGGCACACAGAGGTGGTTGCGACAGCATCCGGGGTTAACGGCCGCTCAGGCCATCGAGATGGCAGCCAACTACACCAGGGCCGCTCCCCGATCATTCCCTTGGGATACGGACAAAGGCAGTAAGGCCAGTGCGCCCCCACAAAAACCAGACAAAAAGAAGACGATCCCTGAGCCTCTCAGACCTCGACCTTTCCGACTGGAACAACCCACCATGAAAGGGCCGCAATGCTTTGAGTGCGGGGACTGGGGGCACATAGCTCGGATGTGCCCACATAGACGAACAACAGAAGAACCCATGGAGGTTGGATACATACCGAAAGCAGTGATGTACACCGCCGAAATGGGACCCTCCTTCTATGTAAGCGTCCTGGTTAATCAGAAAAAAGTGAAAGCCCTTCTGGACTCTGGTTGTAGACAATCTGTCATCCAGGAGAGGCTGCTGCACCCCACCCAATACAGACACCAAGGCATAGTACACATCAGATGTGTGCACGGGGACGTGAAGCCCTACCCCTTGGCATGCATTACATTACA
Source organism: Lissotriton helveticus (assembly GCF_964261635.1). Lineage (NCBI taxonomy): Eukaryota > Metazoa > Chordata > Amphibia > Caudata > Salamandridae > Lissotriton > Lissotriton helveticus. The sequence continues at coordinate 1,930,514,207 of NC_136065.1, forward strand.
CCCGAAGGGTAGAGAGCCGTGCTTGGTAAAGGTGGGTGTAGTGGGTTCTTTGCCCGAGGAGTTGATCATAGGCGTAGATAACCCAGACTTCCTGTCCTTGTTCAAGAGGGAACTTCAAGATAGTCCGGCAGGAGCATACCTGTCGATAGAACCCTGGGCCCTCGATAGGGGGTTCAAGTTCGCCCAGGCCAACGATCCCACACTCCTGAATGCGTGGGAAGCGGCACATGTGGCCCAAAACAACCCCACAACGGGGTACCCCCGGTTTCTGATCGAAAAGGACCTCCTGTATAGAGAAGGGAAGGCTGGGGAACACAGACAACTCGTGGTTCCGAAAGACTGCAGGGAACAGATCCTGTTCTATGCCCACACCCACTTAACCGCAGGGCATAGCGGAGCTGAGAAAACAACTCAAAACATCCTGCGCCTGTTCTACTGGCCAGGAATCTACAAAGAAGCGGAAGCATATTGTAGACAGTGTGAGGTATGCCAGAAGAAGAACCTTACTAGACCCCCTGCCGTTCCCCTCCAACCGTTACCCGTCATTGGCAACCCCTAGGAAAGGGTGGGGATGGATCTCATTGGACCCTTACCCCGCACCTCTAGAGGAAACACTTATGCCTTGGTAGTGGTTGACTACAACACCAGGTTCCCGGAGGCTTTTCCCCTCAGTGCGCCCACCACCAAGAATGTGGCAGACAAACTGGTGGAGCTGTTCTCCCGGGTTGGGTTTCCGAGGGAGAACCTAACGGATCAAGGGACCCCGTTCGTTTCAAGGATGATGACAGAAGTATGCAAGCTGCTGGACCGACACATCCGGACTTCCGCATACCATCCCCAAACAGACGGCCTCGTTGAGCGGTATAACCGCACACTGAAAACAACCTTAAAAAAATGCTGAGCACAGAGACAAAGGATTGGGATAGGGTGTTACCTCTGGCCCTTTATGTTGTGAGATCCCAAGTCCAGAGTAGCCTGGGGTTTTCGCCATTCGAGCTCCTATACGGTCGCCAGCCTAGGTCTTTACTAGAAATCACCAGAGAAGCCTGGGAGGGGGAAGAGGCCGCGGAGCAACGATCCCTACTGGAATACACACAACAGTTGAGGTCCCGCCTGGGCAAGCTAAGAGACCTAGCATATTCCAATCTAGAAAAAGCACAAACCAACCAAAGGTTTCAGTACAATAAGGGAAAAAAATGGCGAACCTTACGGATAGGGGATTGGGCACTGGTGCTCTTACCATCGTCCACCCAAAAGTTCAGGAGCGAGTGGAAGGGTCCGTTTAAGGTAGTGGAGACCATCGGGCGCACTACATATAGGTTGCAACTGTCACCCTCTAGGAGACAAACCTTCCACATCAATCTTCTAAAGAAATGGATAGGACCACCCCCCAGCCCCGCCAATTTGGTCCTTCCTTCCAGCAGGCAGGAGACGACCTTGGAACACCTTCCTGTGAACCCTGAAATAACCGCTGAAAAAAAACAAGAATTGATGGAAGCTGTACGTCCCTTTTCCCCTTTGTTCTCTGACACCCCCGGGTGTACCCACATGGCAGAACATCAAATACACACCAAAGAGGGACAGATCATCAAGCAGAAAGCATATCGCATTCCTGCAGCCAAACGGGCCGACGTAAGAAGGGAGGTACAGGACATGCTAAGGCTAGGAGTCATCAGACCCTCAAAGAGCAGCTGGTCATCCCCCATTGTTATGGTCCCCAAACCCGACGGGTCAACCCGTTTTTGTATGGACTTTAGAGCATTAAATTCGATTTCTTCCTTTGACGCCTTTCCCATCCCGAGAGTGGACGAGCTGATTGAGCGAATAGGGGAAGCTCACTATATCACAACATTTGACCTGACAAAAGGGTATTGGCAGGTGCCTCTGCGGGAGGGGGATAGGCACAAAACGGCCTTCGCCACAGAAGACGGGCTGTTCGAATTTAACGTGCTCCCTTTCGGGTTACACGGTGCCCCCGCCACTTTTCAGAGATTGATGAACTCTGTGTTGGCCCCACATACCGAGTATAGCTCGGTCTATCTGGACGACATAGTAGTCTTTAGCAACACCTGGGGGGAACACCTGGGCCATGTGACCGAAGTCCTTCGGGCCCTGAAATCGGCCGGACTACACGTAAACGCCAGGAAATCTAGAGCAGCCTTTTCCAAAGTGAAGTATCTGGGGTTCATGTTGGGGAATGGCGTGATAGCCCCACAAGAAGAAAAGATCAAAGCCATTACCAAGACGCCGTTCCCTGCGACCAAAAGAGACTTAAGGGCTTTTCTGGGGCTTATCGGGTACTATAGACGTTTTATCCCAAACTTCGCGGCCACCTCTTCCCCTTTGACGGACTTACTACAAAAACATGTAAGGAACTCCTTACCCAGCCCCCCCTCGGAGGTGGCTTGTAGGGCCTTCCAAGCCCTGAAGGAGGCGATCACTTCGAGCCCCATCTTGATTTCTCCAGACTTTGAGAAGCCCTTTTCCCTGGCCACCGACGCCTCCGACACTGGCATAGGTGCGGTGTTGTCCCAGGAAGGAGCTGGCGGACTCGAACACCCTATCTTGTATGTGAGCAGAAAACTACATCCAAGGGAACAGAAGTACCCCACAGTAGAGAAGGAATGCCTGGCAATACGGTGGGCGGTGGACAAGCTTCGATATTACTTGGAGGGTAAAGCCTTCACCCTGTATTCTGATCATGCCCCATTACAGTGGATGCAGAGAAACCGTTCGCAGAACACTAGGATCCTCAGGTGGTTTTTGTTTCTGCAGCCATTTGCCTTCACTGTTGTACATAGGAAAGGTATCCACAACGGGAATGCGGACTTTCTTTCCCGTATCCCTATTCTACCCGAGCGGTCGAATCCCGGTGGGGAGGAATGTAACGGGGGAGCGGGAGGTGGGCTGTCTCAGGGGGATTGGTGGTGTCCGCGCCCCGCTGACCCTGCAACCCCTTGTCCATTACAGACTGACCCGTGGAGAAACAAGCAAGACGACATAGACGCACCCGACGACAGCAGCTGCCCCTTTAACTGGGCCTATGCTTCCGAAGAGGAAGCCCCGCCCCCTAACGACGTCATCCCGGCCGGAATGGCCAAAAACCAGGAAGTACTGTACGGAGGGTGTGTTTACACCCCGGGAGAGCGGAAGGAGGGAGAGAAGGCGACGAAGAGCGGAGACGAGGACGGAGAAGGAGCGGAGAACCCGAAAGGAGATCGAGGAGTGTGGCTGTCACAGGTACGGCGGCGTTGGGCAGCCTGGGTGGGGAGCCGGAGGGCTCACGTTTAAAGAAGTGTAAAAAGCCCTTGTTTGTTGCCTCCCCGTTGTGTGACCTTTCCCCCCCCTCCATTCCCCCTTTCCAACCCTGTCCCTCACCTCCTATCCCCACCTACGCTCACCGTGCACTGAGTAAAGAGCGCTGTGTCTAAGCACTATCCACAAGGGTTTTCCTCACTACCCCGGCCCTCAAGGTGCAGCTCTGGGTAGAACCTGACCTAACGCCATCCCTTATTTCTGGTTTCTTACATGTGGCTGAGCTGGCCTGGATTCCCCTACTCTTCCCCAAGACCAAGACCGAACAGAATCCCAGTAAAGACAAGAACACCACCACGGAGCCCGGAGCGCCATCCCGTGACCGCCTGACACAGAGACGGAGAAGGACTTTTGTCTATAAAAGCTCTTTAAAAATAAAGCCTGCATTGCCCTCTACACCTGGTGCCTTGGTCGTCCCTTCACTCCCGCCTACACTGCGTCAAATCATATAACAGCGATTTGCAGACATGGATTCAAAACGGTTACAAAGATGACACAGATGCACCAATAAAGCAAAAACTGCTCTGGGAACAAATAGCTCTTTTACAGAAAGAGCTACCAAAGACTCACGTGATACATACACTGAGTCATCAACGTGATGGCGTTCACGTTGCAGGGAATTCATTGGCTGATGAGGCCGCGAAGGCAGCTGTGCAAACGGCTTCCGTAGCTGCCATCACCCGGTCAAAAACAAAAATAGACAGCGAAATATTACAAGCTGTCAGCGCTTCAGAAAAGGATTCGATAGAAACACTCCCGAAAGGCTTTCCAGTAAAATACTCATACATAACTGATGTAAACAATGTTCCTTTTGCTCGAATCCCTGGAGTGGGGGATAGGGCAATTCCAAACATGGAACATAGGTTAGGACTAATAATAGCGGCACACGAAGGGCTTGCTTCTATCCATGCTGGCGTCTCAGCCACAGTATCATTATTAAAACAGAGATACTGGTGGCCACAAATGAGAAGACAAACAAGGAACTATGTTCTAGAATGCGAGATATGTCAAAAAATGAAAGTATCAACTGTGAGACGTCCAGCTCAGACGCCCCTTCTAATCTCGGATAAACCATTAGCCTGTGTTTACCTAGACCACTGTGGTCCCTTACAAAGGGATGGTAACTATAAATATATCCTGGTCGCAGTGGATTCATGCACGAGATTCATATGGATGTGGCCCCAGCGAACGGCTGACGCCAGAACTGTTATAAAAGATTTGCGAGTCTTTATCAGCACATACGCAATTGGCATGCTGCATTCAGACCACGGTCCTGCTTTTAGCTCTCGGGCTTATAAGGAGGCCATGGTCAGCATGGGCGTGCAATTGCGGTACTCTTGTCCATTTCACCCTGAGGGGAACGGAATTGTTGAAAGAAAAAACCGTGACATAAAGCAATCTATAACGGCGAAGGTATTAGGTTCGGGAGCTGGGTGGGTCAAACATCTAATAAGTGTCCAACGTAGTCTCAATAACTTGCCAAGAAATTCTCTGAAGGGATTCAGTGCGTACGAATTATTATTTGGAACTAGGATGATGATCTCTGACATTGATAGTCAGACTTCAGTGGTGAAAGAAAAAATCTTTGATATCAAAGACCGTTTGGCTATTTTGCAGGACTTAAACAAAACAAGAAAAGACCTGAGCAACATAAAGTTGAAACAACAGCCAACAACCACTGAAGAACCACCACCTGTCCCAGCAAGACCTGTCTGGATTCCAAAAGTCGGGGATCTAGTCAGGGAAAAGATCGCGGTAAAGAAGGAATTTGGGCCTTCTTACAGAAAAGCAGTTCCTGTCTTGTCTGTCAACGGGACAAGATCAGTTGTACTACCGCCACTTGCTGGTAAAAAGGAGAACCGAGTTGTATCCATCGACCTGGTACAACCACAACATGTGGCCGATAACAAACAGTAGGCCAAGTGGACTCCCAATAAGTAGCAGAACACCAAGGTTTGCTACCAGTACAGAGGTCCTAACAAAGAGGCTCATCACATTCGAAACGCCTACAGCAGAACAACATGGACTATGCAACAATGCAATAGAACTAAGACCTCTGAAAACCCAAATAAAAACATTTAGCAGAGACACACCAATCTATAATGAAGTAACAAGTGAAAATGCAAGTAACAGAAATCCTGAAGCAATTGGAACAATTGACAGAACTGCATCCGGCTACTTCATAAACTTCGATGATTCCTCTGAAGGCTTCAGTGAATCAAAAACACAGCCATCATCAAAAACCTTTAAAGATAAAGCTAAGGAACTTTTGAAACAACTGAAAGAAACATATCTGATTTCCCCATGGATTGAATTTTGGGTGGGTTTTGGTGCATTTATCCTCATACTTTGGCTCATAATGATACTAACATTGGGACGCTTCATTGAGGGAAAATATGCAAAAATGGACACAGCAAGTCTGAAAATCAACTTGATCCTCAAACCACACACATCTTCACACGTCGAGAAAAGAGAACTTTCTTCAGCCAACTTCACAGCCAATCCGATACCTGGTGGGGTAGCATGGGACAACACTGACTATGAAATTTATGGTCCGGTCGAGATCCTGAAATATCCACACCAAATTAAGATCTCCTTGAGTGACTTTGTAAAACCAAACTCATTTGCTGATGATTGGGACTTCGAAAGCATTAATAATATGATGTCTGACTTAGTAATGTCTGCTAAATTTACCAAACATGATTATTTGCAGGGTTCTACAAATTATGATAGTATGTACTGTTATAACCACTATGGTAACCATTTTTTACATAGATCTGCACAACCTAGAAATGTTTTAAATTATAATCAATGGGAACATTGTGCAACACCTCCAAAAGGGAGCTCAAGAACCGTTTACGACAAATATTCATATTTTTCAGGTTTTAACACAAGTAATGCTGAAACATTTTATTTTAAATTGTCAAACAAAACAGGGACCAAGACCATGATAACCAACACAAAATTGTTATATTCAGACTCATTCTTTGAAAAAATGAATACTTTTGGTTTTGATTATTGGGACAAAAATGTTGAATTGAAAAGTGTTTGGGGTACAAAAGAATGGCAAGTACAGGGTATAGAAGCTTTGTTTAGAGCCTGCATGATCCCAGAACAAATGATATTTTTAAATGACACTGTTCAACAAACCACCTGTCTTGGCCTAGCCAAAATCAAAGATTTAAATAAACCGTCTATTCCAAAGCCAACAATGTTTAGCAACACTTCTACAGATGAAGAGATAGACGTAAACCATATATTAAACCAAAACAGAACACATCCTGATTGGAAACAGTGGTTGATCTGGCCCACGGATACTAATAACTGTCAAGACAGATTCCTGAACAAAACACAGGGGTTCAAAATGACCAGGCCAGACCCTAGATATCCTCAAAGACATCACCCAGGGATAATAACCACCTACAGTGTGGGCAAATTATGCCTTCAGTGGCTACAAACTTCCACACTGGCAGAAATTAAGCAACACCTAACTTTACTTACTGATGGTGCTGACTTGCGTGATTTCACTTTGGGACCACGCAAACAGCGTCAAAAGCGTTTCATAGCAGCCTCTGTATATGCAGCATACAATGAGGCCTGGAAGGTTACTCAAATTGAAACAGCAGAGAGAATACGGGAAATTGACCGTATTAATTTGGAAAAATCACTTTCTGTAGTGGACAATGGGTTAATGACTCTGTCCTCCAGAATTTTTTCTTTGGACAGCATTGTGTCTTCAGCAATCGACATATTATCGCAGGACTTACTGTTATTACAACACGGTCAGTCTCAATTGCGTTCTATTGTACAGCTTGGCTGGACGTTACAAAATCTGCGTTCAGGCTATGTGCCTTGGCGTTTAATCAACACAACGTCACTATTCCAAATCTTTAACCTTACTGATAGACAAATCAGTATGGCACAAAAGGGTGCTGATTATACAATCTTGAGCATTGAAAAACTCGAAAGATTACCAGTGACAATGTCAGAACGACCTGTCAGTGAATGGATAATACATGGGATAATAAATATTCCAATCTCAACCTTCAGGTTTCAATACTGCCAAAAATATATACAGGCTGGCATGTACGAGAAATTGGGAAAGGGGTACCTTAAAACAACATGGAACCTGCCCTATTCACATGCATGTGTCAGTAATAAAGGACAGAAAGTGTTTCTTAGTGGCAACAATTGTGCGATGTCACTAAGTGGCACACTTCTGTGTAACGGAATTAGTTTGCATGGAGCCTGTGAAGGGAATTCATACAACCTTTCATGTCACCAGCAAGGCGCACCTGCAACAGAAATAGAACCATTCTTTCAAAGACTCTATAATGGGAGTTACATTCTTATTGTAGACCGCAGATGTTGTAGTCTTATGCCCGGGACTCCTTATCTAGTAACTACGACTGCGAAGGTCAAGTGCTGTGGACGCTCATTGTTCCCCAGTTCCTTCCCAGACAGGGAGGCAAGGGCATGGCCCGATTTGAAAATTACTTCTATTCGAATAGATACTTTAAGCAGAATGAAAACAGTGCTTCTTCAGACGCCTACCAGGCTTTCGTCATCAAAAGAAACGTATGATCTACAAGTCGCAAGGACGACTGCAGAGATACATACATTATTATCAACTAATTCCCCCGTACATTTCGCGGAAATCCTGAATGAAATCTTAAATATTTCTGATACCAATGGGGTCTCAAAGGTATTTAAGACAGTATTTTCGATGGCATTAACACCATTCAAAGCCATACTGGGTATTTTTCCAGATTTCGTCCATTCGATTTTTGGCGGACTTCCCCTGATCCTGGGACTAATTGCAGGAATCCTATTCTTAGTCCTTATTTTTCGTTATGGCAACCCATGTCACAGACAAAACTCTGGCGACAAGAGAAGAAACAATCCTAGCCATTGGATACCGGGACCGGATATCAAAAATCCTGGGACTCTCCCGGCTTAGAGACCTGAACATGACTTGGTTTCTATCATTTCGACCAATGTGGCAAAGATGTGTTTTACCTGTATTGAGGTGTCTGCTATGCGGAGAAGAATGCGTGTTAGACACCTGTCTGACGCTACAATCGGATGCGCCGATGGATGCAGAAACATTGTTGAGCCCGATCAAGGTTCATGCTTTGTGCTGCCCTCAAAGGCTACCAATCCTGATGACGGCATTCGTGGAAGCTTCACCACTACGATTGATGGGTAGTGAAGTTCAAGATGAAAGCAGCATCGAACAGGTACGACCTTCTGTCAGTAATGCAAATCAGAATGTCAATAGAGACAATCATGCGCAAGAATGCATGATTACACCTATTTCCGAGTTAGTGGAACTTTCCCAGGAAGCTGTTGACAGTTTTTTCGAAAACCTAAATGATATGATGTTCTCACCAGAGCAGAAATAGAGACTTTTGAGCAAGCTCGCACACGGCGTTCCCTGAATTCGGCCTTCAACTTTAAAAATAAAGTCACATGAACAATCTTTCCTCCAGTTCACGGACAGCAATTTTTCAGCAGCCCCAAATATTTTTGCATATTTTTCGGGACACTATCTTCTGCTTAAAGTAAGAACTATTCTTAGAGAACTAAGGTTTCTAAATCTTAGATAGCTTATAGACATTAGCTGCCCGCTTATACGTTTACAAATATTTTATTCTGTGATGGAATGGTCTCGAATTTTTTTCTGTATTAAGAAGCCATTTCATGTGTAATTCTCATATACCAATTAAGCAATAATGTATACAAATGCGATTACTTTGGCATTTTTCTACAGCTTAAGTGCATACAATACATATGTCTGCAATTTTTCCGTATATTTGAAAATTTCAAAATGCTTTTATGTATTTTGGGGTGGTAAGGTATACACTATACTCCATAGTATGTTGTACTATGTTATACTATGCATAGATTAGTAAATATGTACATAGTTAGCGTGGAGTGGGTGTGATGTATTCCTATAGGTTCTGAATCGATCCCCCTATTCCTGACCCTATTCTAGTTAAACAAACCAACAAGTTAACTAGCAGTCAGCCCATGAGGCAGAAAACCCCCATGATGCAGATACCGTTATCTGACGCAGTCACACTACGGCACAGGAACGTGTTATCTGATTAGGTCATAACGCTTGCGATCTAATTAGACAAGCGATATTCCTCCAGCCCCTGATAAGGCATACGGAGTTCTCATAACAAATCAAACCTATGACAACCTGGGCAAAACCCTGCGGCCATTGTTTTGATTTCACCGAGAACTTCAGTAAAAGAATGTGCTAACGAGCAAGTCGTATGACATCCTTATTGACGTATCTATGTCCATCCTTACGTCAATCTCGGCACCTTAAAGGTATAAATATTACCGATCTTGCCCTATGCAAAACACACGCGTGGTGACGAGACGGAGCAGCCATACTTGCCGAAGCCAAGAGCAGAGCAGACCCCGCTGGCAGCAGCCCCGCCTTCCTGACGCGCTGAGAGACGCGCTGCTTTCTCCTGCCGAGAATCCAGCACCGGCGTTTCTGGGCAGCCCTCGCAGGCAGCCTGGAATATCGAGACCAGAGAGAGAGATACCATTCCTCATTCATCCTAACTTCCAGGTACAGAACTGAATAACCCCTCACAGAGAATTCTTTAGTTATTCACTTGGCAAAAACAAACTTAACTTAAACTGTAACTATCTATTCCCGCCCACGTATTAGGCTTAGGTCAGGTACACGGGGTAGGCGTATTTAGAAACACCAGTTGAGTACGTTTAGTCAAATGTATATGTGTATGTAATATATTTTATTCATTTTAAAACATCTTATGGCTTAGAAACCATATCAATGTTTTTACAGTATTATTTTATACTATTGCTTTTAATGTATGCACTTTACTTAACTATAAGTATTGCAATAATATCGATCCATTTCTCTTGTATGAGAAAAGAGACTGATCAATAAATAACACCTTTTTATTGAACACGCCCGTCTCTTCCTTTTCTCTACAATCTGATGAGACTAAGAATGCACGTACTGACTGAGTAAAATAATTTGCCTTTTGTTCACACGACTCTCGAGATTTACTCTTGATTAGGGGAGAGCAAAGTTGTCATGTTCTATGGTTGTCAGAAACTAAATCCCTTCTTGTCTAATCAGGGAAGTTAATTCCTCCTTGAACATTCGAGAAAGTTTCTAGTGAACTCTGAGCTAAGCTGGCAAACCCAAAACTTTAAGTCTAGTATCGACAGTAGTAGACCTAGTTAACGTCTGGTCTAGGCCTTTACTGCTGTAGGTATTATTCCAATGCGCAGAGCCTATTGGGATGATAGGAACTACACTACACCTTGAAAACGTTTTGCCACCTTGTCTCCATCACTGTTTATAGCCAGAACCAGCTGCGTGTCATCTGCGTATGAGGTTAGGCTCATCCCATGGACTTTAATGAGTTTAGCCAGGTCCGACACATAGATGTTAAACAGTGTCGGACTTAGGGATGAGCCTTGAGGAACCCCACACGGCAGAGACAATTGAGCTGATTGAAAAGATCCCAGAGTAACCATCTGGGTCCTCCCGGCCAGAAATGAGGCCAACAGATCTTTAGCCATCAGTTGGATGCCCATTTTTCCGACACGGTCGATCAAGATCTTGTGATCGACCGTGTCGAAGGCTGCAGATAGATCGAGCAGCACCAGGACAGCTGTACCTCCCTGGTCTCGGATGACTCTAATGTCATCAGCTGCTTTGATTAGTGCAGTTTCCGTCCCGTGATATTTACGGAAACCAAATTGGGTACTATCCAGCTGATGATGTTCCTCAATAAAGTGTGAAAGCTGTTGGTTCATGGCTTTTTCAGCTACCTTTGCTAAAAAAGGGAGGCTGGCTATGGGTCGGTAGTTTTTTAGTTCGTCCCTATCCAGATTTGATTTTTATAACAATGGTTTCAAGAGGGTCTTTTTCAGTATGTCAGGGTAGATTCCTGATCTAAACATGGAATTACATACTTGTGTAACTACCGTAACGAGCGAATCCATTACTGGAGGCAGGACTTTGAAGGGGCACGGGTCAAGCGCTGAACCCGATTTAATGGATGAAATAATGTCCTTTGTCTGATCATCCGTCAGATCAGTGAATTGCAGTAGCGGAGAGTGAGGAACAGTGTTTCAAATGGTGTTCAGGGGGATATCCATTTTAGAGCGGAAAGCCAAATATATTTCGTTTACTTTCATAAAAAAGAAATGTGCAAGCGCATCACAAAGTGATTGCGAGGGCGTTGGAGCTAGATCGGGAGTATTTCCTGCAAGCTGCTTTGTAATCTCATAGAGTTGCCTGCTAGAGTTTCTTGCCTTATCTATTTGTTCAGTGAAGAACTTCTTTTTAGCCTCGGTAATCATAGATTTATAGAGAGAGAGCATTTCCTTATAACTGATTTTGCTCTCTAGGGAATAGGATTTTCGCCAAAGCTTTTCCCTATTCCTACAGAGTTGTTTTTGTGTCCTTAAATCACCAGTAAACCGCGGTGCTGAGGGGGTGGCTCTGTTTCTGGACAAGGTTTTTCTGGGTACTAGTGAATGGGTGGCATGCCCTAACCATTCATGGTATTGAAGAGTGGCAGTATTAGGATCTGTGGATAAAGTAGGGCGGGTACTGTCCAGTAGCTCTTTTAGGTCAGCTTTATTTAAATCTTTCCAGACCTTAAATGATGCAGGTTTAGTAATAGTGGCCCTTTGAATAATGCTCTCCGTAACAACTAGTCTACTTAGGATGGCGTGATGGTCCGACCATGGCAGAGGGAGGATATCTGTTATACAAAGGCCCTTCAGATTAGAAAAAACGCCATCCAATATATGGCCAGCCTCATGAGTGGGGGAGGTAACCAGCTGGTCGAGCCCTAACATTTCCATTTCAGTTAATAGGGATTGTGTGTCTTTATGCTCGATCTGCTCTAGGTGGAAGTTCCAATCACCCAAGACTATATAAGAGTCTTCAGCCACCAGAGACTCCAATATCGAACCTAGGTTAGAGAGGAAACCTGCCCGTGCTCCTGGAGGTCGATATAGTAACACTCCTTTAAGATTAAAAGAGGCAGTTAGCTTGATGTTAAAATATAAAGCTTCACAACACGAGGAAGGGATAGGAGATGTTCTTACTATATAGCTGTCCCTGGCAATTATCGCCAGCCCACCTCCTCGCTTGCCATTTCTATCTTGACGATAGGCCTTGTATCCAGGCGGAACCGCAATCGTAAGATCCGGGTCAGACGTGTCGTCCATCCAGGTTTCAGTGATTAAAAGGATGTCTAATTTCCTATCTGAGATAAGGTCCGCTATCTCCTGTCTGTGCTTTCCCACAGATCGAGCATTAATAAGTGCTATGCAAATCATAGTGGATTTAAAAATATTTTTAAGATTAGATTTCACCATACTGTTAATAAGGGGAACGACAAAGTGACAATGGGGGCAGCTGGGTACTGCAGAGGTTACATCGCACTCCAGGTCATGTTTGGTACAGTAAATGGAGGGTGGGCGCAACTCTAACAAATGTGATCTAGAATATACCCGTCTATCGTCCAATTCGATCGAGCCAGGGGGGGTGGCCCTGGGCCCTGTCCTGGTGCGGACGGGCGCAGACGGGCTTGCCTTTGGCGCGCCTTTGGCGCGCCTCCGGCGTGCCCGCTGCGCACGCCCGCTGCGCACTATATCTAAGTAAGGGTTGATTACACCACCTTACCCAGGCTGCAATTGCAAACCTGTGGTGTCAGTTTGGAAGGCTAACCAGGGGTGGCACAATACATGCTGCAGCCCCTGGTATGCCTAGGGTGCACCTATGTCCTGGGTACCTAAGGTACCAAATACAGGGGCTCACAAGGGTGACCCAGTAACCAATCTGGTATGTACCTAAAGTACATGGTATCAATTTAGAGAGAGAACAGCCATGCTATGGGCCTGATTAGCAGGGCCGCAGCCATACTAAATTCGAAAAAACAGTGAAACACAGCAAAAAGTGGGGGTAACCATAGGAAGCAGACCCTGATCTCCTACAGTGGAAACCCATGCGTACACAGCTCGTATCTATGTCTCACAGTACAGTTAGAGTACATGTATTAAGTTCTTTTATCAAAATGAAGAGTCCAAGATAGCTGACCGACTACTGAGTGTGTAGAAAAGTGATCACTCTATGTATTGTCCAAGGTACACATGATACGTTCACCACTCTGTATATAGTGCTTAAGGAGAGGAAAATAGTTACCAATGATCCTTAAAACCCAATTAGTTGATTTATAAAGACTCCATCACAAAGAGTCTGAAGAAATCATAGAAAAGAAAGTACCCATTTGGAGCAAAGAACTAGTACCTATTTCGTCTTCAGATTCCCTAAAATGAGTCCTATAATATGAACAGAAGCGTAATTTGCTACCGCAAACTAATATATATGAGAGATTAATACAAGAATAAATAAGCCAAACTGTGCCTACCATGAGTCTGGTAAATTACTTCAATCAAAAATTAATATGCGTTATCACTGTATCTCAAAGCAAGGTAAGACTGATTTGCGAAATGTGTTCTATATCTCGGTGAATTCTTTGCCATATTCCAGGACAATCCTTCCCACAAGGTAACACAAACCACCACAATTAGTATTCTAGCTAACTAACAACTATATATTTTCCAAACTGTTTCTCTGTACTCGAAAAATTAATGAGAGCTTACAGGGAACATAAAATGTCTTGTAATCAGTCAGCAGCCATGCTGCCACCTCAAAATCAGTTGAGTGTTCTTATAAGTAATGAGGGATAATATTCCCTGTGAAATAAAAGTAAATAACACACTGACTACCCTTCCAATCTTCGTATCGGTTTCAATAGCCAAACTTACTAAGCCAGTGAAAGGCTAGAATTAGCCAAATGACTCACCTAATAAAGTATCAATGCTCATGTCAGAGCGAGTAAGCCACAGACCGGCGTTTGAATCGATCGCCATGTTGGGCTAAAACAGAGTAATCGCGGGCAAAGGACTTGCAACCACAACGACCCATATCAAGTAGTATAATGCATATCTATGGACTGTGCTGCTAAACTTGATTACAGTTGATTGTAGAGTCGTTAAACGGGCAATGTGCATGGCAAGAAGTATAATGCTGAATTACATATTGCTGTCATGGATAATACAAAATGACAATAAAAAAAACGACCCCCCCCAAAAAAAATCAAGTAGTATAATGCATTTACATGGCGGCCATCTTGAGATGTGTAAATAAGTACATGTCTGAATATATAGACATGTACTCTGACCGGAAATGGGCCCAATACCCAAAGTATATAGGAGCTAAGAATGTCATTGCGGGTACTACTATATTTCTGGAGTGATTCTATCACATTCAGTAGTGTTTGTGAAGAGAGATATTAATCAGACAATTGTCCTAAGGCACAAAATTGCAGGTTTCAAGTGTAATAAAGCAGGTAATCATTACAGTAAATGCTCATTATAGTGCCACTGGATCCACAAGAGTGTGAGAAGGAGAAAAGGGGAGAGGAAGTGAAATAGGAGACTGGGATTGGTGACCCATACAAGCGCGCACCTATGCACAATATTTTGTTAGTTTTTTATATATAATAAGTCTCCCAAAAAATATTGTAGTTCTTGATCAATATTTCAGCCTCCTTCACATGCTCTCAAGTTCATGATCCATATTGCCTCTTTCCTTCACATTTTCGGTTCCCTGCTACCCCCATTGGGAATCCCTAGGGAAATGTTCAATACCATAGAATTCAAAGCTTTTGTTTTGCCCTTGTGCGCTACAGGTCGTGACTTGCACTGCTATTGAATATCTCTCATCTCCCTGCTTAAGTGCCCGCATATACTCACTCAGTCTTTCCTTCAAGGGTCCAATTGTATTCCCAACATATATTTTATGACATTTACATGCTATAACATATACAATACATTTCGTGGTACAGTTGATATTAGTACAGACCTCATACATATTCGTTTTGTCAATCGCAAATGTCTTTTTTTTGTCCGCTGCCCATTTGCACATACCACAGAGGCGGCGTTTGTAAAAATCTTGAGTATGTTGTGTAAGCCAGTGGCCCTGTGGTATGGATATGGGGTAACTCAGACTAAGAGTAGAGCCTATTGGCCTACCCTTGTGAAAGGTGATGCCAGGTCTACCCGAGACACAGTTTGCAAGTGTCTTGCCAGCACCCAGAATATGCCACTCTCTTTGCCTACTTTTACGTAGCAGGTTTGATAGGCCTGTATAGTCAGTAACCACTCTAACCTGTGTCTCTGTCTCTTTTTTGCATGTAGTTTGTCTAAGTGCTTGCTCTCATTTCATTTTCATTATCTTACTCCATGCCAGGCATATGTCACGTGACTGATAACCTCTTTGTGCAAAACGTGCTTCCATATCTTGTATGCAGGCCAGAAAGCCTGAGTCCTCACTACAATTGCACTTTGCGCATATCATTTCCCCATAGGGAATAGATTTCACCTGCTGTCTTGGGCGAGCACTGAATGCGCACAGAATGAAGTTACATGCTGTAGGTTTACAAAATAGTTTGCTGTGTATTGTGTCATTTTGTATATAAATTTCCACAACTAGGAAAACGATCTTAGTGGTACTGGATTGATATGTGAACCTTATATTGGTATTGTTAGTGTTCAAATAATCACAGAATTCTTTCAGTTTATGTGTAGTTCCTGTCCACAGCATAAAGCAGTCATCAATGTAACGACCCCAGTATAAGATGGAATCACTCCAGTGTCTTCCCGTGTGACCCCAGATCCACTCCTTCTCCAGCCACCCCATGAAAAGGTTTGCAAAAGAAGGAGAAAATCTGGAGCCCATGGCGACTCCCTGTATCTGTCGGTACCAGTCATCCTTAAACAGAAAAAAGTTATTGTTAAGAATTAGATCTGTCATTGCTATCAGCATTTCTGTATGTTCCCAGAGGCTAGCAGGTCTACCCCCATGATATGTCTCAAGGCTTCCATGGCCTTGTCATTCTTAATACTTGTATACAATGCTACTATACCTGGTTCCCAGCTTATGTCATTCAGAAGGTTCAATAAATGTGTGATTGATATATGAGTGTAAGTTTGACACAAAGGGTTTGAAGAAAATATCAACAAATTCTGATAACTTTTCAGTTGGTCCACCTATGCCTGAAACAATCGGCCTCCTTGGTGGAAAGGGGAGGTTTTTATTGTTCTTAGGGAGGGTATAGAGACAAGGAAATCTAGGGCGGTCTTCACTTAGGTAGATGTATTCATCTGTGTTCAATAAACATTTATCATGCCAAGTTTTGGGTGCCTTACTGCTTAGATTCGTCAATCAAACTTTGGATTAGTTGCCATTTTCTCATAACAGTTTGCATCTGTTGGACTGGGCCCTTTTGGCAGGTTCACCCCGAAACCTTTTGCATTCTCCTTGCCTGTTTCTGTAACCTAGTGTTGGTGATTTTAGGCCTCTGCGCACTTTTTCACTGTGGTCCAGTGTAAAGTGCGTGCGCTCTCTCTGTATGTGTGGGGAGAGTGGCCTGCCCTCCCGTAGGAATGCATGGGGATATGTGTGTCCATGGTAGTTCCTGGTGTGTGGGGAGTGCAGGGGCGAGTTTGGTATGTGCGAACTCGTGAGGTTAAATGCTGCGCGACGGTGTACGTAGATTTAATGTGTCTAGTGTAGAAGTGCCACTTTTAGAAGCTGGCTTTTCTGTGTGCAGTGAATGTGAATTGGACTGTCTGGCTTGTGATTGACAGGAGCTGGCTGGTGTGCTTGACTCCAGTATTCAGGATGGGTCTGCCCGGTGGTGAA
The DNA here is from genome assembly GCF_964261635.1 of Lissotriton helveticus. Taxonomy (NCBI): domain Eukaryota; kingdom Metazoa; phylum Chordata; class Amphibia; order Caudata; family Salamandridae; genus Lissotriton; species Lissotriton helveticus. The sequence goes on from NC_136065.1 coordinate 1,930,531,311, forward strand.
TGGGGAGATCTGCATGTTGATGGAAGGGAGGAGTTGCACCTGGGAGCTGAATAGGGCTGTGCCTTCCCTACACAATGCTGGCTCCACCCCCTGTGGTGCATCTGATGTCCTTAGCCTGGCCAGTGAAAGGGAGAGAGAGGCTGAGCAAAACAAAGTGTTCCCCTGAACAAGTTGTAGCTGGTTCCCCCATTGCCTGCACCCTTCTAGACATAGGATTTTCCTGTATAAAAGAGGGGCGGTGACCCCATGAAAATGTCCTTGTTCCTGACTTGAATCTACCAGGGGCGTGCTGCTGCTGCAGCCCAGAGGCAGGCTTGCCTCCCTGGGCTCTGCCCAGCCCCTGGATACCCTGGGTGCCTGGAAGACTTCATTCCATTGGGAACCTCCTGCTTTGCCCCTGGATCCCCTTTTTACCTTCTTGGACCTTTTTACTTGATGCTGATTTTGCCAAGGCTTGTTACAGCCTGCCCAGCGCCATGGGAGCGTTTTGCTTTCTTTAAATCAGCAAGGGAGAAACCGGGGGCTGAGCAGCGCGGTGCTGCAGCCCTTGTCGAGGGATTCCCCCATGATGCCTTCAGTGCGTAGGTGCCCACCCTGCGTCTTCGTTTTTATATTATAATGACTGCGGGTGCCCACCCCGCTTATTGAAGTCCTAGCGGGTGCCCACCCCGCATGCTAACCGTTAAGTTGGTCTCGAGGGAGCCTAACTCATTTTCGCCCCTGAAAGTTCACCGCCGCGGCCTGCGGCGAAAACAGGAAGTCAGGCGATGTTTTGCCTGATGGTGGGCGGGACTTCCGGTTTTGCGAGGGAAGACCCACGCCTGCTGCCGGCACCAGAGAAGTGGAGGGAGGCTCCAGGCGGGTGCCCACCCCACGCTGGACTGTGCCCGGGGAAGAAGAAGCAGCGCGAATGGTGCGGGTCTCCCCTGCGCTGAGGGGAGACCCGGAAGAAGAGTTGACCTGGAGCCGCAAAGGCTCCACATCCTAAGTCCCGGTCCCGAGAAGGGGGACCGGGTGAAGACTGGCGCGGAGAGAGGGCGGGGCTCTCATGAGGTGAAGGAGCCCCGCAATGGTCGCTGCCTTTGTCCTGAGGGGAGGGGGCTCGAGGCACGATGCCGGTACCTGCCCCCCCTGCGCATCGGGAGAAGAGTCCCGCAGCATGAGGAGGAGCACCCCTGAGCAGCCTGGTGAGTGAGCAAGGGCTGGGGGGCTCCGGGCGGCCAAGTGGTGGTGCCTGTTTGAGGCTCATTATGTTGGTGGCATTTAGAGCGGCTCCAGATGGCAGTGGGCCGCTCCAACGTTTCCAGATGTGCCAGATGTGCTTCAAGGGCCCCCGTGGGGGTCCCAAAGCCCCATGGGCCCATGCGCCCCTGAAGTACATTTTCTTAGCTGCCCCATGTTGGCAGGGGTCAGCTGTGATGAGGGGCATGATTGTTTAAGGAGCCAGTGTGCTCCTGGTGGCATAGTTGCTTACGGAGTCAGAGTGCTCCTAGGGCATGTGTTGATTTTAAGAGCCAGATGTCTCCAACGTTTGGGGTCATCTTTGATCATTTAAGGAGCCAGTGGGCTCCGGGGGCATAGTTGATGTCAGAGCCAGAGGGCTCCAACGCCCCACCTGTTTTTCTACAGAGCCTAGGTGGCTCCATCATGTTGCCAGTGACTTAAGAGAGCCCCAGAAGTGGCACATAGGTGCCAGGCCTTCCTCAGCTGCGCAGCACTTAGTGCCAGCTGCAGCGTTTAGGCCCTGTTATTGCTCTCATCTGCCAAGCAAGTAGTGGGCAGCTGCAACGTTTAGGTTTGCGCAGATGGCGCACCCATGACTGACGCTGCCTAGTCAGCGCACCCTGAGATTCTGGACACAGGGCATTTGAGCCCCTTCTTGGATGGCCAGTTGGCCTGGGGGACTGGTAGATGTATAGGGCACAAGGCCCTAATGTGATTTATGTGCTAAAGTGAAGTGGTGCTAGGAGATTTATTGTATATAGTATGTTTTGCGCACCCTGTATCTGATACCTCTAAAACTGTGGTTTATGATTATGAGGTTATTTTATATTTCATGTGGTTATACTAGTGAGATTATACATCACTCTGTGATTTACGCCCCTAAATGTGAGTTATACTTAAGAGGTAGGGTCTAATGTGTTTAGACTAGTGAGAAGAGTACATAATGTAATTTATGTTACAGGTTGAGGTGGAGTACAGTGATTACCAGTAATTACTGGTTGTAGGTTTATGATCTATTTTTACTTGTACCAATTTCTGCTAAGTGTTGATCCTGACAGTGGCCCACGTGGCCCTGTCCTGTGTAAATAATCCCTTGTGAATATTGCCCGTGCCAGTTGGCACAATGTATATTGTGTGATTACTATCTGATGTGTTTTGGAGAATGCAAAAGTTATTTTTATAAAACATTGTGTGGAGTTCCTTTTGTAGTGTGCCTGGGATGTTGTTGCTGTGTGCGTGCGCAAATGCTTTACACATTGCCTCCGGGTTAAGCCTGACTGCTCGTGCCAAGCTACCAAGGGGTTGAGCAGGGGTTATCTGTGGCATGTAACTCCCTTGCCCTGACTAGAGTGGTGGTTTCTGCCTGGCTTTGGCGCAAGCCTTAGCCAACCAGAAATCCCATTTCTAACAGCATCATTCATCTGTGAATAGATAGATCTCTTGTTCATAAACATGGTGGTTCATTGATTTTTTGAATGTTGAATTAGCACTTTGGCGCACCCCCGTGTTAGTAATGGGAGATTTCAACATCCATGGGGATATAAATACCTGGGATCCAACATTTCAAGACTATAGGGGTCGAAAACCGAAGGTATTCAGGGGGGTAAAACAACTACTGCTGCAACATGGTTTGGTAGACTGTTGGCCACTTTCAAATCCACTAGATCCTGGTTATACTTTTTTTTCTTTCCCACATAAAAAATTTGTCCGGCTTGATTATATTTTTTCAACACGAGACTTGATAGTAGGTGCTCGGATGTCCTTAATGCCACGTATCACATCTGACCACGCACCCGTAGTGTTGGATATGTTAATATCTAGCATACCTCGCATGCAAAGATTGTTCACATTTAATAAAAAACTTTTGGTAGATACGCTGTATATATCTCAAATGTTAGAATGGTCCCAACAGTTTTTCGATATTAATAGAGGATCCTCAACTAGTGCGATGGTATGGGACTGCTTTAAAGCGGGGCTGCGTGGTGAGACATGCAGCTATGGCTGGGCAATGCAACGTAAGGAAAAGGAAGTAATGAAACAGCTACTGCAAGACCTGGCCAACGCAGAATGTGATTTGATAGATGATATAAGGAGAGGACAGGACTGCAGTAATACTCAAGATAAGGTGGCGAAATGCAAAGCGAAAATCACGGGGGTCTGGAGTCAGAAAATTGCATCTCAATATAAATTGTATAAGGCCGAAAGGTATGAGTATGGTGAGATGGTGGGGAGGTGTCTCGCTCAAAGAATGCGACAACGACAGACGATGCAATATATATCCTGTATTGAAAATAGACATGGTTTGAGGATAGAGACACCTGAAGGCATCATGAGAGTTTTCCAAGAATTCTATACCGAGCTTTACACTCAAGACAATGCCTCCCCAGAGTTAATAGAGCAGTTTGTTAATAGTTGCTATACGGGACATTGTGTGGAGGATATTCAAAGAGAGGAATTGGAAGCTCCAATCACGATGCTAGAACTCGAGACCGCTATTAAAAGTTTAGCTTGGGGCAAAGCTTCGGGCCCTGATAAACTGCCACTAGAGTTATATCTTAAACTGTTTCCAATCATTAAAAATGATATGTTAGAGACATTTAAAGCTGCCCAGTCAGGACATCCACCGCCATCATGGGACGACGCTACTATAGCGGTCTTCAAGAAAAAAGATAAGCCCTCATATCTGCCTGGTTCATATCGGCCTATATCGCTTATTAATGTCGATGTCAAAATCTATTCGAAAATTCTTGTGAACCGGCTGATCTGTGTGGCACCTGGAGTGGTTTCTAATCAACAGCATGGATTCCTACCTGGGCGGGATACAACTAATCATATTCGCCGAGTCATTACAGCCCTGGACTACGCCGAGACGACGCATAAGAATATAGGTTTAGTATTTTTAGACGCAGAAAAGGCGTTTGATCGCGTCTCATGGCCGTATCTATGGGCTGTCATGACTAAAGTGGGGTTTGGACCTCGATATCTGCAGGCCATCCAGGTTATGTATAGGCATCCAAGGGCACAGATCTCTATGTCAGGGCAACTTTCAGGGTATGTAAATATTAGTCGGGGTACACGTCAGGGTTGTCCCTGTTCACCACTCTTATTCGCTATATACATCGATCCACTGCTACAGGCGTTAACTACATCACCGCATATACCATCTATGATGCTTCCGGGGGGCAGCGTGCATGTGCTAGCGTATGCAGACGACATTGCAGTTGTAACATCAGACCCGGAAGTTGCAGTTCCCGAGATTGAAGCTATAACTAAAGAGTTTGGTCGGGTCGCAGGGTATAAACTTAATATCTCAAAAACACAAATTGTATGCACGTCAGGAGGACTATGCCCTAATGATAGCCGAGCGACCCTAGAAGCCAAGTACCTCGGTATTAAAATCAGACTATCCCTTCATGATCTGGTTATGGTCAATTGGACCGATACTATACGATCAATAAAACAACAACTAGAGAAACTCGAATGTTTACATTTATCTATGGTGGGACGACGTAATGTGCTTAAAATGTCCATACTCCCTAAAGTATTGTATTTCTTCAGGTCTGTACCACTTGAGGTACCATCTCTAGAAGTGCGGAAACTTCAAACAACGGTTGAAAGATTCATATGGGGATGGAAATCCCCACGTCGGGCATCTAAATTTATGACACTTCCTATGTTATGGGGAGGTTGGGGCGTCCCAAACTTTGTATTATATTATTTGGCCTGTTTGCTACAGAATATTAAGTTTGCTGTAAATGGGAATGACCCACCTCAATTTGAGGACCCTGATATTTTTTATTTAGTACTTGGCCCACAAGCACGACAGATGCTTCTTCGTTTTTACGAACCCAGCTATTACAAGAGAACCTAATTTAAGTTGGTGCTCACTGCTTTTAAGGGCTGGCGTATGATTAGCAAAATTATGCATTTGCGTCGCATTAACTATCATACTCCTTGCGACTCCCCGGAACTGCTACCATCTGTATTTTGGGACTATAGAATGCATATTTGGGGTGAAAAAGGCTTAAAAATGGTTGGTTCGTTGTTTAAAGACGGTGTAATGTCATCCTTTCAAGAGCTTAAAGATACTTATGCAATCCAACAGAACGATTTTTTTAAGTATTTACAGTTACGAGACTTTATTTTCAAACATTTAAATTCAATACCTATCCTGCCTAATGGGCTATTGGCAATATTTAATAAACCGATACGGATCGGTATTATATATAATTATCTACTCGAATTACATCAGGATGACCTTGTGTTGCAGGAGTCCAAATGGTCGATAAGGCTAGCTACTAGCTCTGTACCCTTACAAGATTCTATTAATACCGCGGCTGACATTATTCTATCGGCGAATTTACGTTCTCAGCACTATAAAACTGTATTTAATCTTTACCATACTCCTGCAAAAATGGCAAAGTGGGGCAATAGCTATAATGGGAAATGTTTTAGATGTCAAACTAACATGGCTGACATTGTTCATATATTTGCTGACTGTAGTGCGCTAAATCCATTTTTTGCATCCATTGTACAATTTCTCTCAAATGTTTTAAAAGCTGATGTCATAATCTCCAGGGAAATGATTATCTTTGGTTTATCTAGTGACCTGGATGTGTTCTTATCGTACCGCAAGTACAGATACTTGCTATTTATGGTGATGGCAGTTGCTCGCCTATGCATTGCCTCAATGTGGTTGAAACCGGAAGCTCCAACTTATGAGATGTGGAGAGCAACATTTTACAATGTGTTCTACTTGGAATACAACCTATACTGTACTAAGTCAATTAAGAAAAAGCAAAGGGGGATCAAGGTTTGGCAGGCGATGATTGATTATATGGGGGTTGAGGAATGATGTTTGCAAGTATCAAGACCAATGAAGGCTTACACTGTAGCGTAATACCAATACTGTTTTATATTTGATAATGCTCACTTATTGTACTGCTTTTCTTTTGTATAACTGTATAACTGTATTATGAATATGAAATGATATCGGTTTTGAACTGAACCAATAAAAAAAAAAAAAAAACATGGTGGTTTATTATTGCAATTGCCCCTTTGTCTGCCTCTCTGATGATAACACTCCTATCTTCTTGCAGTTCTTTGAGGGTCATCCGCTCTTTATAGTTCAAATGATCTTTTCTTGTATCAAAATATGTTTTTTGTTTTTTAGCCTATTCTTCTACATCTCTGCAAAAAAGTTTGTGGAACACTTCTATGTTTATGTCTAAATCATCAAGCAATTTAGCAACATTAATTGGATCATCTTCCAAATTGGTAATAGATAGTAGTGTTACTGTATCATAAATATCTTGAATAGAAAATGAACTGGACCCAGTACTCATTTTTGATCTTGCATGTGTTTTATTTTCTTGTGGGTTTAACTTGAAATATCTTTTCAATTTAAGTCGTCTGATTAATTTAAACAAGTCAATCTTAAGTCTACATATATTCGGAGGGGTGTGGCCAAGCTACCAACGAAGATGGCAGCGTAGCTCAGGAGCACCGCCGAACTCCCTGAGATCCTAGCCGCCTGGGTGGCCTCTATGTTAGTGAAGATGGCAGCGAAGATGCGGAATTGAGCACTACCATGAGCGGCGCAGAAAAAGCCTCAGAATATTGATCTGTAAGTGCGAGAACCATCAGGAATGCCGATGACGACATTGGTCCTTCTGGCCTGGGAGGAGCTGGGAGGCAGCGCAGCCCCGTGATCAGCCACTGAGGCCCGCCACACGACTGGGCTGCATTCCCATGCCCCGGCGCTGACTGAAGTATCAGGGGCCTGTGGGAAGGAGCGCGCCGTTGAGAGCTCCCAGGAGCCGGGAGCCGGAGCGGACAACAGCAACCCCAGGAGAACACTCCGACGAAGGGGAGCACTAAATTCAGCCCAGCGTTAATTCCAGGTAAGGTCAGTCAGCAATCCCCTGGAGGTGACAGGGGCCATGGGTGAGCCTGGAGCCGGCCAACAGGCCAGGCTGGTGCGGCTCGGCGCTCCCACCTACCTGATCGCCTTCGCTCCAGCCCAGCATCGTATGAGCAAAACACATCATCCTCTCATCCCCGGTGCTCGCTACTGCACTGGGGAAAGAATGGAAGTGTAGTGAAACTCACACGTAATTAGTTATAAATATAGCTGTATTCAAGTACAAGTTCCAGACGAAGACGAAGTGACAAAGTGACCACCAGGTTCAAACGCCTTTCTGCTTGTGCCCGGTAAGCTCACTCAACCATCCCTGCTCCAACGTCTATATTCCAAATCTAAACAAGTTTTCTTTGCATGCCTAAGCGCATGCCACATACTGAATATAAACAAGTTTACATCGCACGCCTAAGCGCATGCCACGACATTCTTCCTGTCCTCGTGAAGACCAGGAAAGCTTCACGAGGAACGGAACGGGACAATTATGAAATATAAGCCAACACTACACATCCTCCCCTTTTTCACTAAAAAAAAAAAAACAACAACAAAACAATCAATAACAAACATAATCTTGCAAGGCACGTGGCCTCTTGATTACTCTCTTCCCAAAAGAGTTCTCTTTGTCTTCTTTTTCCTAGAAACTTCCTAATGCTTTAGAAAAACTTCATCAAAAAACTTTATTACCTTGTTAGTGTCTAAGTTCTTTAGGATTTTGATAACAGGCCATTTAAAGAACACATCCATCATGGAGATTACATATTTTCCTGAGCTACCAACAGGACCCATAATGTTCACTGCCACATTCTGCCAGGGATATTCTGGACACATAAAATCACTCATAGGTGGTTTTAAAGTTTTAAGAGATTTGTCAGCAGAGGTACATAACTCGCACGGTCTAACTGCTCTTTCAACTTCGATGTCTATACCTGGCCACCAAAATGTACTTTTAATAATGAATTTGGTTTTATAAATTCCTAGATGGCCTTCATGACATAAGGAAATTATCTTATCCCTAAGCATAAAAGGTGCAACCAATTTATCACCTCTAACAAGATTACCATCTAAACAAACCAATTTGTTCCTGACCTCCCAAAACGCTTTTTGTTCTTTTAATTCAACTTTATGTGGCCATTCAACATTTACAAACTCCATAATTCTCTTCAAATTGTTATCTTTTTCTAAAGCTTTGTCCCATTCAGACCTTTTAATCGAATCAATACCATGGGCCCATAACCTGAACATCTTTCATAAGATCATCCTGATTTTCAATCAACTGGGTCGAAAATCTTGAAAGAAAATCTGCAATGGCATCATCCTTACCAGGAATATAAACAACTTTATAGATGTAATCTAAAAGTCTCAGATATTCTTGATAATCTTGCAGAAACGTTGATCATACCCACATTGGATAGAACCTTAACCAAAGGCTTGTGATCACACTTGATGATTACATCCTTGCCCCAAACATAAGTTCTAAAATGTTCCAAAGACCAGGCACAAGCAAGAGCTTCACGTTCAATGACCGCATATTTACACCCAGCAGGAGATAATGGGCCGCATACGCTACAATAAATTCCTTACCATTCTCATCAAGTTGAGATAAAACAGCACCTATACCAGTGGCACTGGCATCAGTAGGGATGATATTCTTGCCACATGGATCAAAACCTTGAAGGGCAGGAGCTTGAGCAATAGCAGTTTTAATGTCTTCAAATTCCTTCTTACAAGAATTGCACCACACAAACTCTGTTTTAGCTTTTAGAAGTTGTCTAATGTGGAAAGTTCTACAAGAATTTTTTTATGAATTTTGAGAAAAACTCCACCATACCAAGAAATGATTTAACATTATCTTTACTTTTGGGGTCTGGTGCATCAGTTATAGAGGAGACTAGCTTAGCCTTGGGACATACACCCACTGCATTGATTTCATGCCCCAGATAGTTTACACTAGAAGCAGCAAACTTGCATTTAGAGTATTCCACAGTCAATCCAAATTTGTTTAGTAAGGAGAGAACTTCCATAAGTTTAGATTTGTGGTCATCATTGTTCTGCCCCATAACCAAAATATCATCTTGAAATACTAATACATAGTCCAGCTGGCCGAAAATGTTATGCATTAAGCGCTGAAAGACAGCGGCAGCAGATGCTAGGCCAAAAGCCATTCTAGTATATCTGAAACAACCAATATGAGACACAAAGGCAGTGAAATCCTTACAAGAATTGGATAAAGGAATTTGGTGATACGCCTGGGACAGGTCTATAGTTGAAAAAACTTGCATATCTCTGGTTTTAGAAATCATTCTGTTAATTTTGTGAAGGGGAAATTGATCAACTTGAATATTAGTGTTTAAATGGCGTAAATCAATGCAGAGCCTAATTTTACCATTGGCCTTCCTGGCTGCGACCAATGGAGAAATCCATTGAAAACTCTCAATTGGCTCTATAACACCATCCTTAGCCAATCAATTCAATACATTAGCTACTTCCTCCCTGACTGCAAATGGAATATTCCCCGAAAATAAATGTGGAAAGTCATTGCGTAGACACGTCCCAAAAGAATCACCTTCATCTAAAATTAGAACTTGTTCAATCCCATTGGGATCTAAAATGATGTTCAATTTCTTTTGATCTTTCCAACCTAGGACCGATGGTCCTTTTTTAGAAACATACATCTTGCAAAGCTCGCTTCTGTGTTTGAATCTGAAAAGGAGTTTCCTAAAACCTAAAAGTTCAATTGGATCTCCATTAAAACTCTCCGGGGATATATCCAGAATCAACAAACTTGAGCCAATTTTGTTAATAAATTTATCAACCCAATGGATTCATTAATAATTGTAAAGGGTGAACCCGAATCAGCAGCAATGTGAATACTTACGCCACCCATAAACATGGAACGCATGGGCTTGTTTGACTGTTTGTTGCTAAATATGTTTAAAACAACTCTGTTACCAGAATTAGAAGCATCGCAATTATCCTCATCACTGTCATCATCATTAGAATTGAGATCACTTTCCTCAACACACTTGAATCTATTAGATTTCCTCTCATGACATACTTTGCTAAAATGACCCACTTTTCCACAATTGGAGCAACGACTTCTCATTGCTGGACATCTTTTATCGTAGGCTGGGTGGTTTTTACTATCACACCTGAAGCAACAACATTCTTTTTTATTTGAAGTGTTTTCTTTTCTATTATTAGTTTAGTTTGTTGAATTGCTCTTTAATCTGTTGGATAAAAATCTGGCTACTGTTTCTTTAGATGTTGTCTCTTGTTGGGAAGCTTCAGAACCTTTGAGTGCTTTTGCACATCTACCTGACAATTCACCTTTGCGAGCTACTGCAAGGTCATCTTTAAGGGTATTTTCTCCATTAACCCAGAGTCTATCTTGGATATTAGAGTTATAAGAATGCATAATAATTTGATCTCTAATCAGTTCTTCTTCCCCTACAGTTGTAAGGCCACCACGAGAACACGCAAGACCAGCGGATATTCTCCCTTTCCCACACCCACTGGGCACACTAAACTTGTGTTGCGCAGGAGCTCAATAATTCCTCGTCTTGAGTGGACATGGTCTGTGGTGACCCCAAGCAGCGTAAATTGATCTTCGACAAGGCCGGTCGAGGGGTTGATCTGTGGGGCCCAAAAATGGCAGAGGGTGGAAATGTGCCCGTGCCCCCTGCTACTGCCACACAAGGAACTCAGGGCTGGTTTCAAAGCCCTGGACACGTGTTTTGACATGCTAGATAAGCGCCTGGACAAAATGGGTGCCAGGTTTGATCACTACGAGGGCAGACTGGATACAGCGGAGGGCAGGATCTCCGATTTGGAAGATTTCTCTGTTCAGACCACTAAGAGATTGGAGTGCATGGACAAACTTCTAAAACTGTAGCTAATAAGAACAAAGACTTGGATGCCAGGGGAAGATGTAACAAGATGGTTTCATAGAAAAACTCCTGATTGACTTATTCGGCCGTGAATCCGTTACTACTACCTTTGTGGTCAAGGGGGTGCAACGCACACTTGGGCCGCGTCCCAATCAAGGTTGCCCCCCACTGCAGATAAATGCCAGGCTTCTAAATTTCACAGATAGGGACACCACGTTGTGGCTGGCCCAGGAAAAAGGAACACTGGGATGGCCGGGGTCCTCCATATCGTTCTACCCAGACTTCTCCGCCATGGTACAGGATGTCGGAAATATGCGGGAGTCAAAGTCACCCTCCGTAAACTGGGTCAGAAATATGGGATGTTGTACCCAGCATGGTTGAAAGTGAACATAGATGGGCGGTCACATATTTTTTAAACACCAACAGCAACCCAGGAATTTTGCCGCACCTTCTCCAAATCAAGGGGATCCAGATGATTGCCTTCCCCAGACCGGTCTCCTCTTATCTCAGACTTTGGGGCCAGAATGGAACTGTTCTCGGCCAGCTAAGTATAGGCAAATCCACCCTGTGGCTCACACAGCAATGCAATGACTTGCTACTACCATACATTTTAATGTCCAGTTGCATAAGTATTGCAATCCTAGGCATGGCTATGGTCAGTGACACTGTTCATTACATATCATACAGAATCGGGGACTCGGTGTAGCGTTGCCACTCCCCAAGTGTGTTTGCACATTAGCATTTACAACATTGTATAGACTGTGTTTAGTTTTTCTAAATGTTTAGTATCCTTTTTGGGTTTTGGGTATATATAGTGGAACTGGGGATGGGTGGGGTTAATGGCTTTGTTAGGATGCTTTTACGATCTATATTTTCATGATTGATGTTCAAACCATACAAGTGCCATCATGCAGGTCCACCAGACATATCCACAAGCAGCAGTGATTACGGAGAATAGGGTTCATCCCTTTGCAAACATCATACTAATGTCCTCGAACATTCGGGGCTGAATTATACACGTAAATGCAAACAAGTAGTTCATTACCTACAGCGACACCAGGTTGATATTGCCTTTCTCCAAGAAACCAATGTAGCCCCCAATATGCCTTCTAGTTTTGCCGCAAGCAGGGGCCCTCATAGGTACTTTGCTGGCTATAGCACGTATGCCAGGTGAGTCAAGTGGGTCCCGTTTAGGGCAGAGGCAGTGCGTGTGGACACAGCAGGGCTATATGTATTGGTTAAGGAATGCTTATTGGGATACACTGTACTCCTAGTAAATGTTTATGCCCCAAATGTTGATGATCCAGATTTTTACCACGACCTCCTGACACAAATAGACTATATGGAAGTGGACCAGATATGCATGGGGGTTGACCTCAATATAATACTTGATCCCCAAAGGGATATTATAGCCACCACTCCTGACACAAAATCCAGGGCCAGGCGTACACTGACGGATCTTAGGGAAGCATACCGGCTGACTGACGCTTGGCGACATCACCATCCCACACAAATAGCATACACCCACTATTCTGCCCCTCACAACACATGGACTCAACTAGACTACTGGCTTCTGGCTTTTAATGTGACCCTATGGCTTCATTCGAGAAAGCATTTACTACACACACTAGCCGATCACACGCTGGCCCTTCTGTAAATTCGGATGTCACGGGGGTGGAAAGACATTGGAGATTTCCGGAGATGGCCCTTCCGGATGCACTGATCAAATCTGAGCTACGCTCGGCAATCACACATTTTTTTAAAATTAACGTGGACACGGTCAAAACTAAAGCCACGTTGTTGGAGGCCTTTAAGGCATACATAAGTGGGATATGTATCTCAAAGAGTGCCGGAATACTCAGAGACCTACATTGCACGTTGTCACAACTGGAAACACAGTTATCAGCGCTAGATCAAAACCATGCAACACTACAGCACCCATCCTTCTTAACAGCGTCGGGCTACCCTAATGTCTGAATTTCATGAGGCTGTAGAGCGCAAATCACAGTATCTGGGGAAATATGCTGTGCTAGGCGATATGGGGAGGGTGAAAGACCAGATCGCACACTTACGAGATTGATGCAGCAATCCAGGGGCCAGACATACATTTCAGGCCTTCAAGGCCCTGACAGCAAACAAATATATCAGACAATACTGGCATACAGAATGAGGTGCTATCTTTCTACATTGAATTGTCCAAAGTAGCAGCTGACACCATGGACAATATAAGCAACTTAGACGAAATATCTTTTGTATGGCTCAACTCGGCCCACCAAGATTTTTTGGCAGAGCCTTTTATGGAGGAAGAAGTCACCCAAGCAATAGATGTGATTGACGGCTCCAAGGCGCTAGGTCTCAACGGGATCTCAGGTAGTTTCAACAAAACATAAAGCAATTACTTGCTTCCTGGAAGTTTATCAGGAGGCTGTGGAGATTGGTGAGCTCCCCCCCACACTTCGAGAGGCAATCATAACACTTCTCCCCAAGGAAAGTAAAGACACACAACAATGTGGCTCCTATAGGCATCTCTCATTATTATATTTTGATAACAAAATATTGGCTAAATGTTAGCCACCAGGCTTTCGCTTATTGACCAGATAATATCTCCAGCCCAGTCAGGGTTCATCCCCCACAAATCCACTGCCATGAACTTGCGCACAATTTTTAGCAACCCTCCACATAATTGCACCCACTATCCCTGCTGCATCTTTCCTGTTGGATGTGGAAAAAGCCTTTGACTCCCTTGAATGGTCATTTTTGTACTCCACACTGACTAGATTGGGAATACCACAGAGGTTTATCTCTATCGTCAGGCTGCTATACACAAACCCTGTGGTGCGCATTCGGCTAAACGGTACCCGGACATCTCCTTTCGCACTCACTCGGGGGCCACGCCAGGGCTGCCTGCTCTCCCCTTTGCTGTTTGTAACAGCATTAGATCCCCTGGTACGTCACTTACAGGAGAGGCACCTTCACAGAGGCCTGCAGTTTGAAACAGGTTTGCTGCTCATCACCCTATACGCAAACAATATCATCCTCTACGTGAGACATCCCGATGATAATCTGGGAGCCATACTTCGAGAAATAACCTGCTACGGTGTCCTTTCAGGTTGACACGTAAACTGGGGCAAATCGGAAATTTTCTTATTGACCGCAGCCCAATGCGGTAGGAACACTGAATACCCAATAACATGGTGTGAGGACTCTGTCAATTATTTGGGTATCAACATATACAAAGAGCCGGAACAAATTCTACAGCTTAATTATGGTCTGGCGATGGAGAAACTTGGCAGGAAAATTGAACGCTGGTTGAAACTACCTCTCACCATGGCGGGTCGAATCGCCATAATCAAAAAGGCAGTACTGCCCAAATTTTTAAATTTATTTCAAAATATCCCAATTCCATTGCACAATGGTTTTTTCTCAACACTTTGCTCGCACTAAAACTTCTGTGGGACGGTAAACAACCTCGGATCAGCTTGGACACATTAACATTACCGTATGAACGTGGAGGGTTCGGGGTCCCAAATTTCCACATATATTATCTGGTTGCCCAGTGCAGTGTCGCGAGGCACTGGTATCACTCTGACGCTCGGGTCCCCTACCTTAGACCTGAAGCGGATCTCGTGCACCCTACACCCTTGGCAGCGCTACTATCGGCATGCCTGCCTCAGGTCTCACACGATATTCAATCTCCACAACTAACGGGACCTAGCAATGACTTATCCGGGCAACTGGGAACCATCCTCTCTATTCCTCTGCTATACAATTGACAGGGAGCCTCTGGTTACCTATCACGCAGGAGGCCCTGGTAAGGCGAACTTTGTCCTAACACAACCTGGTAATGTTCGGGGACTTGATTCCCAGCAGACACGTCTTCTCGCGTACTGAGGACATCCATTTTAGAGAGGACTCACTTATGGACCAGTTTGTATAGCAGAGGCTGCAGGGGGCACTTAGAGCTCACATTTCCAGTTATTCCCTCGAACCGCCTGAATTCCCCCCACTAACACTACTCATTAAAGATACCAGCGGGGAGCACCTGATGTCCAATCTGCCATTGCCCTGTTACCCAGTAGAGATGCAGAGGTACGTGCTGCGTGGAACAGCACCTGGGCCAGCCCCTCTCGGACTTTCAATGGTGTTACTATTGCGAGCAGACACGCAGGGTCTCCTTTAATCACAAATTGTTACACTTCAAGTTTATATGGCCTGCATACATCACCACTGTTAAGGTGCACCGGATGGTCTCGACATGCCCCCACATATGCCCCAAGTGCCACTCCCCACTGGTAGACTTTGCACACATAATGTGGACTTGTGATAGGAATGCCATGTATTGGAGGGCAATATTCGAGGAGTTGTCCCACATGGATATCACACCCGTTCCACTGCAGGCCCTTATGAGTTATGTTAACGATCTTCCAAAGTCAGCACTGCTCTTCGTTGCAATTACCCTAATGTTTGCAAAAAGTGAGGTTGTGGTGCACTGGGGCAGTAAACACCCACCAACACTAAAATCCTGGTTGTATAGTATAACATACTGTAATACGAACAGTGATCTCTATGGCCAACTGCAACCCTCAGCCTCCACGCCACTCGATATCTGGCAACCGCTTCGCTCATACTTGCTCGAATTAAAGGTCCCGGCTGGCTCACAAACTAGACATGATACCCCCTCACAGCACACTGAGACAGTTAATGAGACAACATTCATAGCATAGTAAACACTGACAAGAGTATAGGCATGCAGAACCACCTCCCTCGGTAAATAAGGAATGACACTGTTGCAGAGATTTTGGTAATTGTTATACACAGACATGGACCATAATTGCACATCCTGTATTATTCATGGCTAACTTGTACTGTACCTTGCTTGTTATGAAAATGAATAGATGAAGTTACAAAAAAAAGTCTTTATATATCTCTTGTACTCTGGACAAAAGCTCATCCCTTTCTTAAGTAAGGATAAGATATCATTAGTTAAAATTTTGTTGGATAAATTGATGACTTTAACCTCCCTCAATTTGGTGTGATCTAGATTATCCTGTCCCATGACCTGGTCTTCATACTGTTTTCTAGTGCTGCCTCCTCTTTTTCCCCGCCTGGTTTTCTTGTAGCACCTACTCCTCTGATCTGATCCCGACTGCCACCGTTGATCCTTTTCACTTTCCGTAAAAAAGAGTTTCCTGAAGTACTAAGGAGCGGTCGAGATGTTCCTCCACCTTCATCAGTTTCAGATCACTCTTGAGTGGTACGCTGAAAGAACTGGAACTGGAGCTAACTGAGATGGTTTCCCATATCTGGTAATCCCCATCTACCTGCATCAGATTATCGTATTTTTTAGAGAATGTGAAGATCCTACCACATGAGTAGTCTATCTGTCAGGGACTGCCCGGGACTATGTGGGGAACACAGTCAGGGACTTGGGCAAGGACTGGGCAGAAAACGTATACAGGAAGAAGTGTACAGCGCTACCCAGGATCATGCAGGGAGTTAGGGGAGAAAGTGGGATCCAAAGGGGAAACCTGCACAAGTGAACAAAATGGGTAAGACATAGAAAGGAAGGGCACTCACAAAGCAATTTAGCATTCAGAATAACTACACCCAGGACAAATGTGCAAGATATATATATGAAACAACATTAACAATAAAGGGGGTGTGGGGTAAAGCACTCAGGAGCTCCACACAGTAAGACTGAAGCTCAGTAAGTTTCTTACCCACAGTTGCTGTTACAGATACTGACTGCAAATACCCACATGTAGGATATGCATGCAAAAGCAGGGTCTGTGGAGCTTATACCTATGGTGATGTTGTAAATGTAACTCAAAGACAATACTCACAGTGAACAAGACACACCACCTAGGTAGTCAGCCGTGCCCACGGATCCTGGCGATCAAACAGGAACACACAAGGCAGTAACAGCAAGGGTGTAGAACTAAACACAAGCACAATGGACAAGGAGCTAGCAAGGAGGAGTGCTTAACAGGAAAGGAAGGAAATCACAGGGCACACTTGGCAGAAAGCAGGTAAACATACAAGGCAACAGAAGCAAAACAGCAGAATAGAAAGACAGCAAACTAGGAACTGGAATCAAGGAATTGGGAAGAAAGGCAGGGACTGGAGAGGGATATACCGAAGGGGAGGCTACAGGGGTATACTAGAATAGTGCAGGTTAAAGAATCAAGAAAACAAAGTAGCATAGAAGGCAGTGCTGGGGCAGGAACAAGAAGTGAGCTAAGGCTCAGGAGTCAAGGCAGCACTGCAGGCAGTGCAGGTTCAGGAACAGGGAAATTACTAAAGCTCAGGAGTCAAGGTAGCACTACAGGCAGTGCTAGTTCAGGAACAGGGAAATTACTAGAGCTCAGGAGTCAAGGTAGCACTGCAGGCAATACTGGTTCAAGGAAACAGGACATAGCTACAGCTCAGCAAACAAGGAGTCAAGAGAGCACTGCAAGCAGTGCAAATCAGGAACAAGAAATAGCTAAGCCCAGGAACAAAGAATAACTATAGCTCAGGAACTCAGGAAACAAGGTAGCACTGCAAGCTGTGCTAATTCAGGAGAAGGGAAACTGCTGCAGTTCAGGAACAAGGAATACTAAGGCTATGGCGTCAGGGTAGCACTGCAGGCAGTGCTAATTCAGGAACAGGGAAAACAGCAGCAGGTCATGAACAAGGCATAATTAAAGCTCAGGAAACTCTGGAAACAAGAATAGCAAAAGCTCAGGGAACTCTGGAAACAAGGATTGGTCTCACCGGTAAACAGCTACAATGACCAACCTTTCCCTGAAGGGAGCTGGGGCTTAAAAAAGCTCTCAGTAATCACATGCAGCTGGTGTGAGCAGGCTAGCAGCAGCCAGCCACAGGTGAGCTGAATTCCTCCACCCATCCTTGGCCTGCAGGGGTAGAGACAAAGCAGTGAGCAGGGAATTCTGGGTAATGGAGTTTCAGGCATGAGTAGGCTGGCTTTAAGTTTAAGCAGGCTGGTTTTCACAAATCCCGGCATGGATTGGGATTGGATGTCAATTCCTAAATGATGTCCAAATGCATGGAAGTCAGGATATGCATACAGGGGAGTGTCTGGAGGCATATTGGAACACTGGAACGCCCCACAATTCGGCCCCCTGGTGGTGGGCACGAGAGCACAGGGAGCGAATCGTGACACTATCTCATCCTATTTATTTTCTTGCTTTCTTTTCATTTATTTTACAGAGTTTTATATAGCGTGAACTTGACCCGAATCGGGTATCAGAGCGCTTTACATAGCACCAGTTGCATCCCCCACAAATCCACTGCCATGAACCTGCGCACAATTTTTAGCTACCCTCCACAGGAATTGCACCCACTATCCCTGCTGCATCTTTCCTGTTGGATGTGGAAAAAGCCTTTGACTCCCTTGAATGGTCATTTTTGTACTCCACACTGACTAGATTGGGAATACCACAGAGGTTTATCTCTATCGTCAGGCTGCTATACACAAACCCTGTGGTGCGCATTCGGCTAAACAGTACCCGGGCGTCTCCTTTCGCACTCACTCGGGGGCCACGCCAACTCTGGCCGCTCTCCCCTTTGCTGTTTGTAATAGCATTAGATCCCCTGGTACGTCACTTACAGGAGAGGCACCTTCACAGAGACCGGTTACACGAGGACACATTCATTTTTGTTAGGCACAGGGAGATTAAGTGATTTGCCCAGAATCACTGGATGTTCAGTGTCATTTCCGAGACTCGAACCCAGTTCCCCAGATTCGAGGTCGACCGCCCTAGCCGTTCAGCCAGCTCCTCTGTCCTTTCCTTTGTTTTATATCATTTTAATGCTTGGATAAGATACCATTCAACATATCAAAGTTTTTTGAGGTTGCTTCAGGTAGATTTAAAAAATGTATCTCACTTTCCAGTTAGGCAATCTTTGTCTGCGGTTTGGTTAACTTTCTATCTGCATTTTCCACTAGAATCCCCATAGGATTCATGGAACTAGATGTAAACTCTTTTTCCCATAGCATGAGTAAGTCATAATCTAAGTCATCATAGGTGGGGATAATGTGAGATATCAGACCTCTTGGAATCCTATTTAGTTTGATATATTGTTTTAAAGTAGCTCCGTCCCACCATTTTGACATCTCTTTCTTCCTTAATCTTTCTAATCTGATCAATTTATCTCGGAGACCCTCCTTATGTTGAGGGTTTCCAGTCCTCACTGACTCTCCTGCCGTAGTGCCCCTGCTTAAGTTTTGAACCAGTTCTTCTGTCAACTTATATCTATCCCTGATCTCACTCATCTTATTAGATCTCTGGTAAATGATTAAGGACCATATGTATCAAGGTCAAATGGGTTCGCAATGCGAACTCATTTTCGCAAAATGGTATGTATGAAAGAATTTGGGTGCAAAATAAGGAATTGCAAAATTTGCCATTCCTTATTTTGCGATTGCATTTAAGGAATTGCAAATTTTGCGATTCCTTAAATGCAATGTATTAAGCAAAAAAAAATTCAAAATGTCCTTAAGGAATCGCAAATTACCACCAACTTCTAGATGGTGGTAAGTTGCGATTTCCTTGAAAAATGCACATTTCAGCATTTTTCAAAGTGCCATGTGACATGTGTACCCATGCTTATTTCAGGGGTGTAACAGGGTGTCCTTTGGACGCCCCTGCACCCTTGAAATTATTCTCAATTTGCGATTAGCAAATTGCGAATCGCAAATTGAGAAACAATTCCCATTCCTTCCTATGGGCCTCCTGGCCCATAGAAATGAATGGGAAAGTATTCCTTAATTGCGAATTTGCAATTTGTGAATTATCAATTAAGGAATATCAAGAAATCGCTAACAAATTACGTTTTTCTTGATACATACCATTTGGCGATTCTGAAATAGCGATTTCTTAAAAATCGCTATTACAGAATTGCAAATTGGTTGCTTGATACATATGGCCCTAAGTTATCTTATGTTTGTGTGTCAAAGGCTGCGTCCTATATCAACATAAATATAAACTCATGGCCGTTTGGTAGGTGTGTGGCGCTCTATTAACTGTCACATATAAATCTCAATGAGAAGGGTCTTTACCACGGTGCTCCCAAGGAGGGGATGTACGCCCCACTCCCCTATATACAGTCCTAGGATTGATCAATACCATATAACATCATGAGGTACACGTAATTATATCTTGGTTCAATCCAACAAATAGTATGAAAAAACAAATAATGATGGCGGTCTCTGTTGTTTTAACCTTGAAAAAGTCGAGGGGCTACCCCCCAAAATACAACGAAACATGTGTTTGTTAAAAGGTCTACTGAAGAAGAATTGGAAGCACTGAACAATGACACCACATCAACAAGAAATATCTGCCCACCTTGTTTTTTTCTAATTCCGTAGTTTTTTCCTGTGGTATTGTATTGTATTGTGACCAGTAATCTGCTGTGCTCTGTCAGTCCAAAATCCTCAAATGCGCTGTAAAAATACCAAACTATGCGTAGAACTGTTGTTTTCCGCATTAAAAAGAATACAGATTTGAACAATTTCTTGCTCATAGGTGCCTGGAGTAGGTTAGTTACTGCTAGTCTATTCATAAGTACTACACAGGTGCAGATAAATTGTTCCTGCTAGGATCCCAGATAAGTGCTGTTCACCATACTTGCCACCATCCGCCGCTGCTGGCCACCCATAGACAGGTGTGTCGGGGGACTCACTGATTACCATTGATGGATATCAGATGATGGATGCTAATAGGTACGAAAATCAAGTGGTGCACACGGACATCTAATTCAAATGAAGCCCTGCTGGACATCAGGTTGATCAACTACGGCTGGTTGTAGGTAAATACACAGGTTAGTGGTTGCTGGCCACTCACACTTGCCAATGCAGATAAGTGCTGCTGGACAGCACATAGGTATCTGCTGCAGGTGAGGTGATACAGGACATAATATCACTGCTGCCCCCTCAAAAGTAACGGATACAAGTAAGTTACTGCTCGCCTCTCTTAAGGATGTGACACCAAGGGAGTAGAAAAAAAATGTAAATACTCCCCATTCTGAAACAAACATTTAATGACAACGAGTGAACAAAGTAAGCATTATTGACCCTTTCTATAGTAGTTCTCTTCACCCTTGCATTCACTCATGTGTTGATCCGTGCTGCCACTCTTCTACCCGTCCATCATCCTTTTTCCTTTCCCCTCTTCCATCCATCCTTTCAATATTCTAACCATTCTGTGAAATTCCATCCATTTATTTGTACATATATTCATCAACCTTTTACACACCCATTCACCATTTCACATTTCCATTTTATAATACGTTTCTATAGGTAAGCAGTTCACTATATATAACTCCACATATATGTACCTTGTCGATATATATACCTTCAAAGTACATAGTTGTTGAGTTAAGAATAGTAAATCTATACTTACCTGTTGGCACTTACCTTCTCAATTTTTTGGTCATCGATATTTTTGTGGTTTAAATTTCTTTATTGTAGTTTCATTTACAACAAACAGAGATGTGACTATGTGATGCCCCAGACGAGCACTTTGTGCATTTGGTCTGTATATGTCCCAAACTGAACAATGCGCGTCAAGCACTTTTAAAGCGCTTATTTAATGAGTGAGGGATTCGAACGTGTAGAACAGCCATTATAAGAAGTCTGGACTCTACAGACCCCAGCTAAATTGTAAACTTCTGAAGTTTTTACAATCTCATGACAAAGCAGTAAAACAGAAATGTAAGTAGTATTCGACAGCACAAGGATCCTGTCCAGAAGCAAGACTATAAGATATTGATATGATAATAAAACAATAGCAGGATGATGAAATCTAGAACTGCGGAATTTTCGTATTTTCTTACAGATGCATATCCTACACTAACAAACTGGTGAAGTGTACCTACAATTATGAATTGAATGTATTTTTATAACGTTCTATTTTAACAAACCCATGATATTACTTTGTGTTTCACCAATATGTATCAATGTTTTTACGAACATGGATTGTTTAAAAAAAAAGCGGATATTTTTCATATGTGTTTAACTTGTATTGTGACGGTTTTTGTTAACTAATAACAATAACCAATGAACTGAAACTGAACAAACAGAGATGACTGATGGCTTGGAACCACCGGCTGTTATAGTTACAACTGTATACTAATCTCACAACTTCCCCCACCCACTGGTTGCCCATGTAAAGAAGTAAGAAGAAAAAGCTGTTGTTCCCCAACTCCCAACCTGAGTTAGCAATTGTGAGTTGGTGCTGTGTTGGCCTCCAACAAGCAGAGTAAGCGTAAGTATATGTACATGTAAGTACATGAAATTCTGTCGTCAGAAGGGTTAAGAAGGGCTTCCAGAGCTTGGGGAATGTTGAACCTTGATTCATTAATGTCAGGGTGATTCGCTCAATCCCTATTATATACCACAGTCTGTGTAACCAACCCTGATGTGTGGGAATGTGTCAGGTACCCCAATGCATTAGTATATTCTGGAGGGCTGCCAGTAGAGCTAAACCAATCTGTCTGCTTCTGCGGGACTTTAGTGGGAAGGTAAGTGCGTTAGGGAGGCCAAGAAGAATATATGCCAGGAATCTAGGGATTTCCGTTTCTAGATGTATGTTTATGTCTTTAAGGACCTGTGCCTGATATGTGGCTAGCTTCGAGCATTCCCATAGTGTGTGTAGTAACGTGACTGGAGATCTGCATTGACGCCAACACTGATTGATGATATGGATGGTGTAGTCTAATGGGGGTGAGAAACCAGTATGTTATTATCCTAGTGGCTGTTTCGATTCCTGGGCTGTTACGGGCTGTGTATCGAGCGCGATAGTAGGTTTCTTCCCATTCTTTCAGAGACAGTTCCCGACCCATCTCCAACTCCCATCGCTTTTGGCCAGGGGATTTCATAGTTGTGCTTTCAGAGGCCAGGAGCCTATACAAGTGTGTATTTGTCGTGAAAGAAAGCAGCCAGCGTTCGTATGGAGTAAGGTGTCGTTGTGCCTCTGGGCGGATTGTGGGCTGCATCACCCAGTGAGGAATCTGGGTGTAGTGCCACCGCTCGCCTTCGGGGAATCTGTATTCTTGGCGGAGGGAATAAAACGTGGGGCCTTCTATATCAAACATGTGTCCCACCGATCTACCTCCCACTTGGTTCCAGCAGTGAAACCCTGGGTCCGTTAGGGCAGAGTAAATTCGAGGTTCCCTCCTATGGGTGTTATGGAGAGGGAAAGTAGGTGAGGTGCCTAGGGGTCGCCACCTCGTCCCACACTGCTAGTGCTGGCTTAGAGATAGAGGAGAGATATACGTTGGGGGGCCATGTGTTTTTTGGGAGAAAGGGTATTTTCAACAGGGGTTGCCCTGCGAGGCCCTTTCCATAAAAAGCAAATGTTTTTCTGACTCCATGAGTGACCACCTGTGTGAGGGCGGGTCGGATATACAGACGTGGAGGCTGGATATATTTTCCAAGTGTGGGTAGTTTTATTATCAGGAAAGGCACTCTTAGGGTTCACTACTGGGATTGTCTATTTTCCTTCTGGTGAGGGATCTTCTGCCTTTGGTAGGGTGCTTGAATGTGAAGACTCTTCTTCGTCCTCCTCTGAGCTGGTGCTCAATGGGGTCTGCCTGGACTCTTCCGCCGTGGTTGATTCCTCCCGAAGGCTCACAAAGGGAGAGAAAGGGTGGGCCATCAGTAATAAGTTCACTTATTTATTTATTTTATTTATAAAATTTCTATAGCGCACAAATACCTTCCGGTGTCTCGGCGCTGGAGTTCACAGATTGCAGGGGGTTCCTATTTGAAGTTTACTGATTAAAAAGCCAGGTTTTAAGGTACTTTCGGAATATTAGTAAAGATGGGCTAAATTTAATATGGGGAGGGAGCAGGTTCCACAATTTCGAAGCAGCAACCACAAAGCGTTTGTCTCCCCATGTTGCTTTCTTTGTATGTGGAATTTGGAGTTGTTGAGCTGCAGATGAACGTAAGGATCGACTAAGTTTGTAAACACTGATGGATTTTTAAAAAAAATCTGGTCCAGTGTTGTTCAATGCCTTATATATAATACACAAGGCCTTGAACTTTGTACGGCTTCTAACCGGCAACCAATGTAGTTGACGAATAATGGGAGAGATGGATACATATTTAGGTGTGCCTGTTAGGATCCTTGCGGCAGCATTTTGAACAAGCTGTAGTTTGTTCAGAACTTGCTCCTGCGCGTTCAACAATAGACCGTTGCAGTAGTCCACCTTAGATAATACCAAAGTGGACATTAGGGTTTTACCTGCATTTGAGGGAAGAAATGGGAGTAGTTTCTTTACCATTCTCAGGGTAAAGAAGGACGCTGAGACCACTGCGTTAGCATGGCTAACAAAAGCTAGCTTGTTGTCAAATAGAACTCCCAGATTTCTAACTTTAGATACTGGTAAAGGGGGGGTTCCTAGTTCCGAAGGCCACCAGACTGGGGACCAAGACGGGGTCAACTCACCAAATACCATAACCTCCGTCTTGTCAGAATTTAGTTTTAAACAATTCTGATCCATCCAGGTGCTGATGGCTCTCATGCCCTCCTGGAAGTTAGCGGCCACTGCTGCTCCATTTTTGTGGATCGCCAGGACCAGCTGGGTGTCATCGGCATATGAGGTTAATCCAATGCCAAATGACTTGATCACCCTCGCCAAGTCCGACACATAGATGTTAAAAAGTGTCGGACTTAGCGAGGAGCCCTGAGGAACTCCACAAGGCAGGGTGAAATCAGGAGAGTAATAACTCCCCATTTTCACAGACTGCTCTCTGTCAGCTAAAAAGGATGCCAGGAGTAACCTGGCTTTGCCTTGAATGCCAATTGCAGCGACACGGTCGATCAAGATGGTATGATCGACCGTGTCGAAAGCTGTAGACAAATCCAAGAGTATTAAGACCGCTGCACCACCTGGGTCCATAATAATCCTGATCTCCTCTGCTGCCTTTATCAGAGCAGTCTCAGTCCCGTGGCCCTTCCTGAACCCAAACTGGGTATCATCCAGCAGCTCATTCTGGTCAATATAGTTCGACAGTTGTAGGTTCATTGCCTTTTCGAAAATTTTTGATGGATAGGGGAGCGAGGCAATAGGGCGATAACTTTTGGGCTCTAACGGATTTAGTGTTGGTTTTTTCAAAAGAGGTTTTACAGTGGCCTTTTTCCAGATTGAAGGGTAGTCACCTGTCCGAAACATGGCATTACAGATGTTAGTGAGCACCGGGCTATCAGATTGGATACTGGTTTAAGAATGAGTGGAGGACATGGATCCAATGGTGATCCAGACTTAACAGTATTCATAAGCTCTTCCATGGATAGCTGGGATAGTGGGGAGAAGACCTCCAAGGATGGCTTTGGTGATATAAGAGGGATCTCCAAATGACCTGAGTCGGTAATAGTTCTTTTGGTAAAGTTGTTAAAAATGTCTTTGACCTTTGCTTTGAAAAATTCCGCAACCTCATTGCAGAAAATTTGAGATGGCTCTGTGGTGACAGGAGCCGGTGAATTAGCTAATTTTTTGACCACGTGATATAGCTGTTTGCTCGAATTTTGAGTTGATTCTATTTGTGTGCTATAAAAATTACATTTTTCTGTGATTATGAGTTTTTTATAGCTCGACATAGCTTTCTTATATGCATCTAACTTACTCTATGTAGGCGTTATTCTACCCGTCACCTCACCGGTGCAGTACTAGGGCAGGCTATCTCTCTTGCAGCAACCAAGGTGTTGTGACGTCATTCACACTGTGGCCCGGCTCAGGGCGCCACAGTGGAATGTTCGGAATGCGAACGTTCGATGGTGAGCGCCGCCGGCTGACAGGTCAGTAATCATCTGCTGGCTGAAGGCGGCGGGCGCGCTGATGTCGTGTTGATGTTGTAACTAATAAATGCCTTAACACAAGCTGTGTCTCTGCCTCATGTTGTGGTTACAACATGTTCTTGGCGACGAGGATGGGAATTCCACTACTGGAATAGTTCCCTTTGTTGCCATGCGGCGCAGAAAACCAGCTTCAAAACTGGTGCCTCCTTGGATCAGAGAGTTGGTTGAGGAAAAGAATGGTGGTGGTTGTGATGTGAGCATTCCTGTACATGCTTCCAGGAGAGTACACGACAAGGAAAAGAACTTGTCCAACATACTTGTAGGTGACTGGGTCAAAGTCCGTTCCGGACGATGGGTCAGAGGTCTATGCAAGTTTCGTGGACCCTTCAAGGTAAAGGAAGTATGTTGTGTTGGAAAATGGGGAGAAGTGGAACCTAAGTAGGGTAGCAAAGTACTGCTCATGCGACCATCCTCCTAAAACCCTGATTAGTAATGCTGTCACCAAGAATTCATGTTCAGGTTACTTGTTGGCCCATGATCGTCATTTGCTTGACAGTGTTCGAACAGGTACAGAAGTGAGGGCACCAGGCCCTGGTGGGGATAACTTGAACACAGGTCAAAGAGCAATTAACTCGAACGATGTGTCCCATGATCCTCATAGAACCCAATCTTATCAGAGACCCTAACGGGTCAGGAGACTTCCTCAACATTTGCATGATTTCATGGTGGGCTGATTCTTTGTTTATATTCTATGTTTCTGACTCCTATTCACCCCGCCCTCTTATTGTCTTTTCTTCCATTTAATTCCCTACCTGCGCGTAGAGGAAAGGAGGTTATGTTGTGACGTCATTCACACTGTGGCTCAGCTCAGCGCGCCACAGTGGAATGTTTGGAATGCGAACGTTCGATGGTGAGCGCCGCCGGCTGACAGGTCAGTAATCATCTGCTGGCTGAAGGCGGCGGGCACGCTGAGGTCGTGTTGATGTTGTAACTAATATATGCCTTAACACAAGCTGTGTCTCTGCCTCATGTTATGGTTACAACACAAGGGTTGTTCAACAATGGTGTCACGAGTATTATGGTTTTTATGAGACTAGCATGAGACCAATGTACCCCGCTTCTTAAAGGGGGTAAAGGAGAATCTGATAGGCGAATTGTGAGAAGGGAGGGGATTCCTACAGGGAACTTAGGCTGCGCAAAGATGTGCAAGGATAGGGGTCCATACGTGAAGGGACATGTAATGAGGACGGTGTCAGAATAAAAAAATTTATCCGTGCCCGTGAACACAACCCGTAACCTTCTTCCCTGCCGTCTCCTTCTAGCCTCCTCCCTCCTCCCTCCTCCCACATTCCCACCCACATTTCCCCTGAACTTCAACACTCACCTGCCTCGCCGCAACTCTCCTGAGTTGCGGCCGCTCCCCAGCCTCCTCCGGGGGACACCACCACTCCTCACTCCAGCAGTCTTCAGGGTCCTCCGGTTCGATTCCATCTCCGTTCTCGACTGTGTCCAGCGCGCCGTTGCTCCTTTCCTCGTTTCTCCTTCCCACTTGCTCCTTTCGAATCCCGACTCCTCCTCCGGTCATAGACACTCCTTCCTGGGCCAGCTCTCTTTTAAGTGGTGGTAGATTACTGTATCCGGGGTCAGCTCCGCCTTCGTCTGTCCTCTCGCCTCGCTGTAGGAAGACACAAGAGGTAGGTGTGGCCTGCTGGTGTGATGTATTCCTGTTGTTGTCAATTTGATTTTGGCCGGGAACGGAGCTATGGGCTGGCGCTCCCCTGATCCCAGGCAAGTACTATGCACTGAGCCGGGCCCCCGGATCCCTCCCCGTACACCACTCGACAAAGATTCTTAGTTGAGCAGCCGGATAGTATCGGACACAATCCAGTATCCCTAAGCCGCCCTCCAAGAGGGACCTGTAAGCTTGATCTCTGCGGAGTCGGGGACTTTCCCCACCCAGACAAAGTGATTGAAATCGTCTTGGAGAGAGCAAACTGAGCCGGGTGGGGGTTCTAGTGGTAGTACCGGGTCCACTCAGCCTTTCATCCATTTGAGGTCGATAAAATGAGTACCATTGAGTTGGGTAACAATACACATCTGTTATTTCAGCTCCAAGATGCCCCGTTAATGGGGTGAACGTGTGCTTTACAAATACACGTTATGTTATGTTATGTTAATAGATGCAAGATCCGGGGTAGGATTGCCATTTTAACTGCAGCTTTCCTCCCAAGCCAGAAGAGGGAGTGGTGCTGCAAGCGACTAAGTTCAGAGCGTACCTGATGGATCAGTGCTCAATAATTGAGGGCAACTGTCTTGGGTATCGTAGAGGCGATCTGGAGTCCCAGGTACATGATATGTGAAGTTGCCCACTGGAGAGGAAAGGTTTATCGAAGTATAGTTAGCAAGTGTTGTGGCAATGTTAGGTTAAGGGCTTGCGATTTGTGAATGTTCATTTTGAAACCTGCTACTTGGCCAAATGCTGCAAGCTCTTAAAGAAAGGCCGGTAAGGAAGAGGCTGGATTCTCTAAGGTCGACAGAACGTCATCAGTGTACAAGCTGATTGTATGGTAGTAAACCACCGAACTTGATTCCCATAATTGCAGGATGGGATCGAACTCTATGTGCCTTGGGCTCCAAGTATGGGGCAAAGAGTAATTGTGATAGAGAGCAGGATCTGGCAGAATGTTTTGTAAAAGATGGATGGGAAGCCGTCTGGCCCAGGGGATTTGGAAAGCTTTAGACGGGCTATACGAGAGCTCCTCAAATCTAATAAGGCAAACCCAATCCTCCCTCTGTTCCGAAGTGAGGGTAGATATATGTGCTTCTTGAAAGTATGTTGGTATCCCCTCTGGCTTTGTGCCGTATATAGCTCTTGATAGTAATTTCTAAATGTCTCTGCAATGCGGGGATCTGTGGTCTGTGCCTGACCCTCAGAGTCCAGAACCTCCTGGACCCGATGCTCCTACTGCTGAATCCTCAGCCTGTTGGCCAGGAGATGCCCAGTCCTAACGCCCCGACATAAAATCGATGCTATAAGCGGAGTGCAGCGTACTTTGCCCTATCTGTGTCAATACCAGCTAATTGGGTTCTAGCAGCCTCCTGCTGTCTCCATACCCTAGGAGCCCGGTCCGTTTATGAAGGTGCTCGAGTTCCGCAACTTTTTGAGAGAGGTTTCCCCTTTTATCCCTGTGCTCTTTGTTTTCGCCTGACAATATGGCGATCAGTTACCCCCTTATCACTGCCTTCAGTGCATCCCAAATACTGCAAATGGCAGAGTTCGGGTTATCATTGATGGCCAGATAGTCGTTCATAGCTCTAGTGATTTGATCTACATTTTCAGGCCGTTGCAGGGGGCTATTTCTCAGGCGACATGTCTTGGGATTAGGGCTATGCCTTGGGGTTTCTATGGTAACCACTACAGCCGCATGGTCTGACAGAGATTGGGGTTCAATACTGACTCTTTGTATCCTAGAGACAAGATCTTGTGTGCCCAGGAAATAGTCTACTCTGGCATATGTTTTATGCGCAAATGATTAGTATGTATAATCTCAGGTCTGTGTGTGTGTATTCCTCCAGATATCGGCTAGGCTCATATTGTTTAGCCAGGCCGTACCCTCTTTGGATAGAGCGCCCATCTGACCCTGTCTTTGTGCAGATCTGTCCTTGTTGGTGTCGAAGACGAGGTTTAAGTCGCCTCCCACTAAGACTACGCGGTTTGAGGTCCCATGATCTCTGTCACTGCCTGTCGTAGGAATGTCTCCTACCCTGCATTAGGTGAGTATATAGAGGCTATTGTCATAATTCCGGAGTCTGTATGTAGTGAGCAAGCTAACAGCCTCCCCCTTAGCTCGGCCTCTTTGGATAGTACTTTGCCCCTGAAGTGTCGGGAAACCAAGATGGCCAGACACCCTGTTTTGTTCGGGAGGCATGAAAAGTATTGGTGTGGGAAGTGTTTGGCACGGAGACTGTGCTCATCGTGAGGGGGATGGTGGGTCTCTTGTAGTAGGCATACATGTGCCTATGAGGGCTCGAGGTATGATAGGATAGAGCTTCTTTTTTCAGGGGTGATTTAGGGCTTTCACATTTAGTGTGAGGATTCTCAGTCAATCTGACATTGGGCACGAGTGTAAAATGCTCTATGCTGGCTACCTTTGAGCGAATAGGGAGTCATGCTGCGGTGCGGTCAATATATAGTGTGTAACAGAGTAGTGAGATCAAAAGCTCGTGTTGATAATTTCCAGGTTCGTCCAACAAAAGGAATTAAAAAATATATAAACCTGTAACAGACAATAACAACAAAAGATTTGACCTGGTATAAAGGGAGGTTAGATCCATTTCTGGTATGTCCATATGGTCACAAGTTGGGGTCGTGGGTGCAGCCACCCTCCCTGCCCGGGCCCTGCCATCCAATGCTGGAACATTGTGTCTAGGCATAGTTGGAAAAGAGAGAAGGAGAAGAGCGGAGGGATAGGAGTAGAAGACCCAAATGAGAGGCCCCACTTTAATCAGGGTGTTGCAGGTCTTGAAGATGATCGGGATAATGTGTCTATGACGGCCTGCTTCTCTCTAGCTATTGTATCGGGATCCGGTCAAAGTCCAGTTGGGGAGGTTCCAGTGTTCCTCCACCACTGACTGTTCATTCTGTCTGGTACCTCTCCACTGCTCTGCTTAGATTCTGGGGGTCCTCCTTCAAGTCCAATGTGCAGCATGCTTCCTCCAGTGATCGGATTTTGTGTAGTTTCCCTTTGTGATGGAAAATTAAGCGAATGGTATGCCCCTATGAGTAGTGTACTCTTGTCGCACAGAGGTGTGTGGTGATAGGGCGAAAGTCTTTAAGCTTCTGGAGGGTTGTTGATGCACGATCTTGGTATAGGACTGGGTGAAATCCTTGATACTGTAAGGGGTGTTTATCTCTGGCTCTCTGGAGGATGCGTTCTTTTAAGGGAAGTCATGTACGTACGTGAGGATATCCGGTGGTGGGGATTTAGGCGAGCGTTTAGGGCCCACTCTGTGCATTCTATTGTGCTTGATGTCTGTCTCAGGGTTGACCTTCAGGAGGAATCGGAATAAGTCCTGCATGAAGGAGGTGACGTCTGATCCTTCGGTTCCAGAAGGAACCCCATGTATGCGGATGTTATTCCGGCACAATCTGTTCTCCAAATCTTCTGTGTTGGCTTGGAGGTCTAGGTGCTGGTCCCTGAGATACAGTATTTCCTGTTGGAATTGTTCTATTTCCTCCTCCCTGCTTGTTTCATGGTCTTCCAGCATGGAGACTCTCTCACCCAGCCCATCTAGGTCACGCAGTGTTTCTTTCAAATCTTGTGTAACCTCCTTCCTGAAAAATTGAAGGTCCTCACTCAGGGAGGTGAACAGCGATCCAGGTAAGGGAAAGTGATCAGCTCGTCAGGGGCCCACGAATTAGAGACCCGTTGGGCGTCTTCGAAGGTGTATCACTCCTTGTTCCTCCTGTTGGCTTCAATAGCATATCCTTGGGATTGCGGTCTTTCTTTCCCCGTGCAGCACCTTTGTTTGGGGGCAGAGGAGGTGCCAAAAAATGGGCTAAAAGTATGATGGAGGGTCATGCCACAATCTCAAGCAGCAGCCCCGGTGTCCGGGTTGGTTTCTGGCGAGTTTCTGGCTTCTGGTTTCTGGCTGCGTCCCTGAGCTACTCCACCTGATATATGCAGCCCAGTCCCGCCGCCACTGCCACAAGTCCTGGCACACCCCCAGCAATGTAGGCTCCCTTGTCTTAGTCGATGCTCATCGAGTGCTCTTGGACCTCGCTGGGGATTTACAGGAAGGGGCTCATAGCTGCCCACATGTACCGTGCTCTGCGACTCTCGAGGGCTTGGGGTCGGCTGTGGAACAGTTTGTGCCCACTCTCTAGGCTGATGTGCAATCTTGCTTCAGTGCCACTCCCCAGCGGGCGGAGTTAGGTTATGAGGCCCAGAGTGTCGGGTACTGTAGATCTCTGTGTTGTATTGCTTCAGGCCACAGCATGGTCGCCCCTCCAGGGCCAGGCAATGGTCCAGCCGAGAGGCGAAGGTGTTCAGCCGTGGGGGAGGCTCACTCTAGGGTGAGCAGCGATGAGCTCAGTGTCAGCCCGGTGGGGTGGCCACATCGCCCTTTAGTGTTGGTCCTCGGGCCCTTTCCGTCACAGGCAGGCTGTGGCTCCAAGGAACCGGGGTGGCCTTTCCGCAGCCGTTGTTGCCAACATGCCTCCCGGAGGATCCCCCAACCCCCTGCCAAATTAGGTGAGTCCCCGTGTAGGAATCTCCTCCAGAGGGGCTGCAGTTCAGGGTCTCTCTCTGGATCGTGCCGGCCACGGTCCGTCCCCCTTGTCTCCTCACCTGGTTGTCCGGGGGGCAGACGATCCACTGCACCGCTGGCTCAGCCTACCACAGAGATGAAATCTGAGCCGAGCTCTGTCTCCAGGAACAGCGGGCTAGAGGATGGTGCTCTCCTGCAGCCATCCAGGTGCCCAGGAGCATGGGCCGCACGTCTGCTCCGTAGCCATGGTCAGAAAAAGCGTGCCCATGCGGTTTGTGCGGCCCCCAGGTTCCTCCAAAAGCTCATCAGGACTGCCTGCCTGCTGTATCTGGTGAATTCCGCCCTTGTGTGGTACTGTTCTAGGCGGTCGGGCCCAGAGAGGGCAAACGGAGGGACTCGAAAACACTTCTCAGCCGTCCGCCATCTTGGCCGCGCCCCCCTGGTCATCAATATTTTTGACACAATATTTTGTCCGCACAATATTTTTGTTTCCGATATTCTATCATTGATCCTCACACATAGATCATCCTTTTACTGTTCCAGTCGTTCGCCCTTTCAACCTTCTGTCTACCATTTCATCTGCCTATCCATCCCTCCATCATCCTTTCCCACTTTCTTCCATCCTTTTGCCACTGATCCTTTCACCCTTGTATCTATCCTTTCAAACATTCATCTTTCATTCTCATTTGTCTTTTCACCCACCATTCCTTTCACTTTGCCTTTCGTCTTTTGTTCCTTCCATAATTCCAATCTTTGCAGTTACTTTCTTTCACCCTTTCTCCTGTATAGTTTATAACCACCACAATTCTTTCATTTTACACATTACTTTTTCTTACTTGCCTTTCTCTCTCCAACACTATTTTCTGCTCCCTCTGTACTTTTTTCTTTGCTTGCATCATTTCTGTCTGTCTATCCTTTACTGAACTTGGCTCACATAGCAATGCTGACCCCCTGCCTCTTAGCCCTGCCTTTCTATTCCCTTAGAGGATTTTATGAGCTTGTTTGCAGCCCTACAGAGGCCAATGTAAAACTAATCAACTTTTTGTGGCTACCCCCACTTAAGCTACTAAAGCAGGAAGGTGGTGGGTTCACAACGGCAGGGTCTGATGCAAGTGAGACGTTGCTGGCTCCTCAAAGGTCCCTGATACAAATGAGCTATTCATGGGGGTAGCTTCAGGGAGTGTGTTTGGGGTGTTACACCCCTCTAATACATGTATTGTCTGCTAAAAATGTGGGTACAGGTGATTTCAGTCAGTATGGTGAGATGTCTGTCGAATTTCAATAGCAATCTTTACCTACACACAGACAAAAACGCACAATCAATCAATCAATCATAGCATTTATAAAGCACACTACATACCCGTGGATCACTGAAATATTATCGACGGCCAAAATATCGAGTTACCAAAATATCGTTGAACTAATTATCGACTACAAAAATATCGAGTTTATATACTTATTTAACTAACTACAAAAATATCGAATACATAATATCGAGTCTATAAAATATCGACTTCAATAATATAGACAAACAATATATCGACTACAAATATATCGTTTGTAAGCTAAATAACCCTAACACTACAAAAATATCGACTACCAATATATAGACTACTAAAATATCGTTTTTTGTGATTTATCGACTTCGGATTATACACATTATGGGGCCGATTAGGATGGAGGATTTTCCGCCTCCTCCGGGCTGGCGGAAGCCACCGCCGGCCCGGAGGAGGCGGAATATCCTCTGCGGAGTCACCAAAGACCCACCGCCGCATTACGATGGCTGGTGGGTCTTGGTTTCTGTCCGCTGCTTTTCCGCCGCGGTCGGATTACAACCGCGGCGGAAAAGCTCTCATTTGGCTGGCAGTGTCTATCAGACACCGCCAGCCAAATTAGGATGCATTAGTAAACATGCTTTTCCGCTGCGGTTTTTCGGCCGTGGAAAAGCATGTGTACTTTTGATTTTGGGGGCCCGTTGCGGGCCCCCAGGGTGTAGGCGGGTGGGGGGTGCACATTGGGGGGTACCTATGGTACCCCCCAGTATTTACATGCACAAAGCGGCAGGCACAGCGCGGTGCCTGCCGCTTTGTGCATGTAAATGTAATACATGCATTTTTAACATTGCGGCGGGTGCTGCTTGAAGCAGCACCCGCCGCAATGTTAAATATCCAGGATGTGACCGCCAGGGTGGCGGTCACATCCTAATTTGCACGGAGGGACCGCCGCAGCCCATGCGGACGGTCCCTCCACCTCTGGGATGGCGGACGGACGCAAGTCCGTCCGCCATCCTAATCGGCCCCTAAATTTGTGATTTACACTATATATAATATATTTGATGATTTCGTATTTTTTATATAAAAACGTATATTTTTAGTAATAATTTATTTAAAAAATATTACTTGTAATTAATATTTTTATTCTAAATGTTTTACATTTATGTACAAATTTGTATCTTGTATGACCTATTTTTGTAATTATTTTTCACATATTTAATTATTTTATTTGTGTTATAAAATAATATTTGTTATTTTCTGATAATTTTTATTTGTATTTTTATCCTTTTGATTTTTTTATAATCTGTTTTTTAATGTATCTGTATATTCTAAAATTAAATAGATTTAACTATTTCTTACATATTTTATGATTGTAATTCTTATATATTTTTTCTTCTTCTTTTATTAGCATAATTTCTTTTTTATTTATATTTGATGAAATTATTAATAATCATTTTTAAATATTATTTTATTTTATTAATATTTGATTAAATTAATAATAAATATTTATAATTATTAAATTATTTGAAAGTATTTGATTAAATTATTATTATTTATTTATAAATATTAAAATACAAAATAAAAAAAAAATTTTATTAAATATTTATTTTTCTTTTTAAATAGGTTTTTTACATATATTATCCCATATTTATCTATTTTTTTCCTATTTTTTTGAAGATTTTTATATAATTTTTTTTATTTTTAATAAATATTTTATATAAAATAATTATATTTATAAACATTTGTATTTTTTTAATTTTATACTACATTTATAGATTTTTACACTTTTTATTACATAATTTTAAATTACTCCCCACCCTTATCCCCTATTAACCCAACATCCCGCTCCTAAACATTAACATTAATTTCTATACTTATATAAATATATATCTAATTTTCTAACATACATTTTATTATTTTTTAAAGTTTTTTTCCAATTTTTGAGTAGATTTTTATATTTTATATAAAAAACATTTTTTCTGTACATTTTTAATTTTTTATATATTTTTTTTAAATATACAAATATTTTATAGATTTTTACACTTTTTATTACATATTTTTAAATTACTCCCCACCCTTATCCCCTATTAACCCAACATCCCGCTCCTAAACATTAACATACATTTCTATATTTATATAAATATATATATTATTTTTTATATTTATTAATAATATTTTATTAACATTTTATCTATACTTTTTCGATATTTTTTACTATTACTACATATCGATATTAATACTACTCGATATTTTTGACTCGATATTTTTGTACTCGATATTTTTTTCACATTAAATAATACGATATTTTCTACTTCGATATTCTTTTTTTCGATATTTTCCTATACTCGATATTTTTGACTCGATATTTTGTCCTTTCGATATTTTGGAGTCGATATTATGACTAGTTACCCATACCCGTGAGGGTCTCAAGGCGCTAGGGGGGGAAGCTGCTACTGTTCGAAGAGCCATGTCTTGAATATCTCCTGAATGTTAGGAGGTCTTCGGTCTGCCACAGGCGGATGGGGAGGGTGTTTCATGTCTTGGCGGCGAGGTGGGAGAATGATCTGCCACCGGCAGTCACTCTTTGGATGCGGGGGACGGTGGTGAGGGCGCGGTCTGCGGAGCAGAGCTGGCGGGTGGGGGTGTAGAGGCTGAGTCGGCTGTTTAGGTACGCTGGTCCAGTGTTGTGGAGTGCCTTGTGTGCGTGGGTGAGGAGTTTGTAGGTTATCTTCTTGTTGATGGGGAGCTAGTGCAGGTCTCTCAAGTGGGGTGTGATGTGGCTGCGGCGAGGGATGTCGAGGATCAGACGTGCGGAGGCGTTCTGGATTTCGTTGGAGCTGTTTCAGGAGTTTGGCTGGGGCTCCTGCATAGAGTGCGTTTCCGTAGTCCAGTCTACTGCTGACGATGGCATGGGTGCCCATCCTTCTTATTTCGGTGGGGATCCAATTGAAGATCCTGTGAAGCATGCAGAGGGTTTTGAAGCAGGCGGAGTAGACAGTGTTGGCCTGCTTCGTCATGGAAAGGGTGGAGTCGAGGATGACCCCTAGTTTGCTTGGCGGTCGGTCGGTGTGGGGGTGCTGCTATTGCATTCGGCCACCAGGAGTCGTCCCAGGCTGAGGGGGTGGATCCAAGGATGAGGACCTCCGTCTTGTCCAAGTTCAGCTTCAGACGGCTGTTTCTCATCCAGTCGGCAACGGCCTTCATTCCTTCGTGGAGGTTGGTTTTGGCGGTGTGGGGGTCTTTGGTGAGGGAGATGATCAGCTGGGTGTCGTTGGCGTAGGAGATGATGTTGAGGTTGTGCCGTCGTGCAAAGTGGGTAAGCGGTGCCATGTAGACGTTGAACAACGTTGGGCTGATGAGCCCTGGGGTACGTGCAGATGATCTCGGTGACTACGGAGCGGAAGGAGGGAAGGCGAGCACTCTGTGTTCTGCCGGAAAGGAAGGAGGTGGTCCAGTCCAGGGCCTTCTCTTTGATTCCCGCGTCGTAGAGGCGTGTTCGTAGTGTGCGGTGGCAGACCGTGTCGAAGGCGGCTGACAGGTCCAGGAGGATGAGGGCAGCGGTTTCTCCATTGTCAATAAGGGTACTGACGTCGTCGGTGGCGGCGATGAGGGCCGTTTCGGTGCTATGGTTGCTGCAGAACCCGGACTGGGATGGGTCCAGGATGCTGTTCTCCTCGAGGAAGCTGGTCAGTTGCTTGTTGACGGCCTTTTCGATGACCTTCGCCGGGAATAGGAGCAGGGAGATGGGTCGTACGTTTTTGAGGTCCTTGGGATCCGCCTTGAGTTTCTTAAGTAGGGCGTTGAACTCTGTGTTCTGCCAAAGAGGAAGGAGGTGGTCCAATCCAGAGCCTCCTCTTTGATTCCGGCATTGTAGAGGCGTGTTCGTAGTGTGCAGTGGCAGACCGTGTCGAAGGCGGCTGACAGGTTCAGTTGGATGAGGGCCGTGGTTTCTCCATTGTCAATCAGGGTCCTGACGTCGTCGGTGGCGGCGATGAGGGCAGTTTCGGTGCTGTGGTTGCTGCAGAACCCGGACTGGGATGGGTCCAGGATGCTGTTCTCCTCGAGGAAGCTGGTCAGTTGCTTGTTGATGGCCTTTTCAATGACCTTCGCCGGGAATGGGAGCAGGGAGATGGGCCGGACGTTTTTGAGGTCCTTGGGGTCTGCCTTCGGTTTCTTAAGTAGGGCGTTGATCTCTGCGTGCTTCCAGCTCTTCGGGATGGTCGCTGTCTCGAAGGAGATGTTGATGGTTTTCTGGAGATGGGGTGTGATGGTGCTGCTGGCTTTGTGGAAGATGTGGTGTGGGCAGGGGTCTTCCGGGTATCCGGAGTGGATGGTGTTTATGATCTTGATGGTGTCGTCGTCGTTGATGTTGGTCCAGGCGAGCAGGCGGTTGGTGCGGGTGGTGGTCGTGCGAGCTGGGGGCTCAGCGGTTGCTGATGTGGTGACAGCGTCGAAGCTGTCGTAGATGTCTGCGATCTTGCGATGGAAGGAGGTGGCCAGCGAGTCGCACAGGTCTTGTGACGGTGGGATGTCGTTGGTGTTGGAGCTGGGGTTGGAGAGTTCCTTCACGATTGCTGTTGTGTGCGTTGTTGTGTAAGCGGTCTTTGAAGGAGGTCTTTGTGGCGGATCTCATGAGGTGATGATGTCGCCGGGTAGCGTTCTTGTGGGCTGTGTAGCTTTCCGGTGTTAGTTCACGGATCCAGTTTTTTTTTGTTTTCGACAGGTTCGCTTGGCGGCCTGGAGGTCCTCGGTGAACCAGCTGGCTCCCTTGCTGTGTTTGAGGGTTTCTTGAGTCGGGTGAAGGTGTTGGCGCAGTCGTCGATCCACTGTCTGAGGCTATGGGCTGCGGTGGCGGGGATTGGTCGGGCATGCTAGTGAGCTCTGGGCGAGGGCGGTGGTTAGCTGGTCCTCAGTGATCTTGCTCCAGCAGCGGCGGGGTATCTGCTAGGTGCGGTGGTGTGTGGTGGGTTTCCGGAAGGAGAAGTGGATGCAGCAGTGGTCGGTCCAGTGGAGTTTGGTGGTGCGGTTGAAGAAGACGTAGGAGCTTGCTGAGAAGATGGGGTCAAGCGTGTGGCCGGCGGAGTGGGTGGGTGTTGTGAAGAGTTGTCTGAGTCCGAGGTTGTCAATCAGGGTGGAAAAGTTGGAGTCGCTATTGTTCTTGAGGTGGAAGTTCAGGTCCCGAGGAGGATGTAGTTTCTGGAGGCGAAGGCGTGTGTGGTGACGAAGTCGGCGATGGAGTCACTGAACTGCGGTCGGGGTCCGGGGGGTCTGTAGATGAGGGTACCTCTGAGGGTGGTGTTGGGGTCGATGTAGATCTGGAAGTGCAGGTATTCAGCGGCGCTGAGGGTGTCGTCGGTGTTTATCGAGATTTTGAGAGTGTTTCTGTGGACGATGGCGATTCCTCCTCCTACTCCGTTGGTGCAGTCCTTGCGGGTTATCTTGTAGCCTTCCGGGTTGGCTATGGTGATGTTGGGTGCCGAGGAGGGGTTCACACACACTTTTCCCACTCTTTTTTGAAAGTCTTCAACAATGCTGGTTATTTTACAAATTAATGTTTTCTCTCACTTAGTAACCCTACCAACCCACATTTCTCTCCCTTTTCCATTGCCACTTTAGCCCCTCTCATGCGCCCTGCTTGTCGTATAATGTATTTTACATTATATGCCAGCGCCATTGTCGGAAAATCTGAAGCTCACCTCCCCACCCCCATCTTTCTGTCCAAGTCAACCCTAGAGCCATTACTGGCAGTTCATAGGTACCCGATACAAGTGGGCTGCTGCTGGCTACTCAGTTATACAAGTGTGCTTTTGCTGGCCATCCATAAGTACCTGATAAAAGTGAAACTCTGCTGACTGCTCCTCAATATCTGATACAAGTGAGCTGCTGCTGGCTGCTCAAAGTTGACTGATACAAGTGAGCTGCTGCTGGCTGCTCATAGGTACATGATACATGTGAGCAACAGCTGACTCCTGCTAGGTATCTGACATGTGAGTCACTTCTGGCTGCCCATATGTACCTAATACAAGTGAGGCGCTGCTGGCCGCTTATAGGCACATGATACATGTGAGCAACTGCTGGCTGCTCAAAGAAATCTGACACATGAGCCATTTATGGCTGCTCATAGGTACCTGATAGAAGTGAGAAACTGCTGGCTGCTCATATGTGCCTGATACAAGTGAGGCGGTAATGGCTGCTCATAGGTATTCGACACAAGTGAGGAGCTGCTGGGTTCTTCTCAGTATCTGATACAAGTGAGACGCTGCTGGCTGCTCAGAGGTACCTGATAACAGTGAATTGCTACTGGCTGCTCATAGGTATCTAATAGAAGTGAGTCACATCTGGCTGCTCATAGGTATCTGACACAAATGAGGATCTGATAGCTGCTCCTCTGTATCTGATACAAGTGTGCCGCTGCCGCCTGCTCAGAGGTACCTGATACAAATGAACTGCTACTGGCTGCTCATAGGTATCTAATAGAAGTGAGCCACTGCTGACTGCTCATAGGTATCTAATAGAAGTGAGTCACTTCTGGCTACTGATAGAAGGGAGGCACTGCTTGCTATTCATATCTACCTGATACAAGTGAGGAGGTACTGACTGCTCATAGGTATCCGACACAAGTGAGGAGCTGCTGGGTTCTTCTCAGTATCTGATACAAGTGAGACGCTGCTGGCTGCTCAGAGGTACCTGATAACAGTGAATTGCTACTGGCTGCTCATAGGTATCTAATAGAAGTGAGTCACATCTGACTGCTCATAGGTATCTGACACAAATGAGGATCTGATAGCTGCTCCTCTGTATCTGATACAAGTGTGCCGTTGCTGGCTGCTCAGAGGTACCTGATACAAATGAGCTGCTACTGGCTGCTCATAGGTATCTAATAGAAGTGTGCCACTGCTGACTGCTCATATGTATCTAATAGAAGTGAGTCACTTCTGGCTACTGATGGAAGGGAGGCACTGTTTGCCACTCATATCTACCTGATACAAGTGAGGAGGTACTGACTGCTTATAAGTACCTGACACAAGTGAGGTGGTGCTGACTGCTTCTCAGTATCTGATACAAGTGACCTGCTGCTGACTGCTCAGAAGTACCTGACACAAGTGAGCCGCTGCTGGCTGCTCATAGGTATCGAATAGAACTGAGTCACTTCTGGCCGCTCATAGGTACCTCACATAAGTGAGCTGCTGCTGGATGCTCAAAGGTAATTGATATAAGTGAGCTGCTGCTGACTGCTTATATGTACCTGATACAAGTGAGGCGTTGCTGGCTGATCTTAGGTACATGATACATGTGAGCAACTGCTGGCTGCTCCTAGCTATTTGACACGTGAGCAACTGCTGGCTGCTCATTTGTATCTGATACAAGTGAGGCGCTGCTGGCTGCTCATAGGTACCTGATACAAGTGAGGAGGTACTGACTGCTCATAGGTAACTGATACAAGTGAGCAATGCTGCTCATAGGTACCTGATACAAGTGAGGCGGTACTGGATGCTCACAGGAATCTGGTAGAAGTGAGCCGCTACTGGCTACTCATATATACCAGATACGAGTGACTTCCTGTTAGACACTCACAAGCATCTTAAACAAGTGAGTCGATGCTGGATGCTCATTGATACCTAATACAAATGACTTGCTGTTGGATGAGGAGAGACAACGTGATACCAGTAAGTTGCTGCTGATCGCTCACAGGCATCTTAAACAAGTTGCTACTGACCGCTCATAGGTATCTGATACAAGTGAGTCACTGCTGGATGGTCATAGGGACCTAAAACAAATGACCTGCAGGGCCTCACAGGCACCTTAAACAATAAAGTCACTGCTGGATGCTCATAGGTTCCTACCTGATACAAGCATGTTGCTTTTAGCCACTCACAGGTGCCTTAAATAAGTGGCTTTCTGCTGAGTGCTTATGGATACCTGAAAAAAATAAGTTGCTGCTGAATGCTCACAAGCATCTTAAACAAGGCGAGTCGTAGCTTGACACTCACAGGTACTTACTAATATTAAGCCCATGCTGCACACTCATGGGTACATGATACAAGTTAGTTGCTGCTGGCTGCTCATAATTATCTGATACATGTGAGTCGCTGATGGACGCTCATGGGTACTTGATACAAGCAGGTTGCTGCTGGTCGCTAACAAGTACCAATACAAGTACATCGCTGCTGAACATTCACAGGTACCTGATACAAGTGAGTTGTTGCTTGCCAGACATGGGTGCTTGATAGTGCTGGCTACTTATAGCTTCAGACGGAAGTTAGTCACTGCTAGGGGGGAAAGGCACCCAGAGATGCTGAATGGGTGTTTAGGCTGTCACTCACAGACGTGTATATAGAAATTTGTTGCTAGCCACTCACGTGTATGAGATACAAGTAATTCAATGAAGAATGCTTATAGATCGACACCTGATACAGGTGAGTCGCTGTGGGCCACTTGTATTTACCTATTAAAAATGAGTTGCGAATGGCCATAAGGTAGGCATGCAAGGTAGTGATTGCTGTTGGCCCATAGATGCCCAAGCAGGAACCGCTACTGTTATGTTATGTTATGTTAATAGCGCTTCTATAGCGCACAGATGCCCCAGCCAAGGGGCGTCCCGGCGCTTCTGGAAGGGTACCCGAACACAACACAGCAGCATAAAGGAGGAAATACACAGATCAAGAACCTAAAAAGGATGAGGGAACAAATGCGTTTTAATGGCTCTCCTGAATTTCAACAGCTCATCAATTTCGCGAATGTGGGGCGGTAGAGAGTTCCACAGCTTTGCAGCCAAGACTCGGAAGGAACGTCCTCCCGCCCTACACAGTCTGAATCGTGGGACCACAGCCAGGTTTTGGCCCAGGGATCTCAAAGGGCGCGAAGGCACATTCGGGGGAGAGGTCATCCTAAGGATCTTGAAGGACAGGCACAGGGTATTAAAATGGATCCTCTGTGCCACCGGCAGCCAATGCAGAGAGCGGATGGTACTCTCTGCAGAGCAGAACCTCGGAAGCCCCACCAGGGCTCTGGCTGCAGCATTCTGGACACGTTGCATCCGCGTGATTTCAGCCTGGTTGGCCCCCAACAGTAGTGAGCTTGCGTAATCAAGCCTCGATAATATGGAAGCTTGAATAACCAGCTGCCTAGTCGAGGCATCAAAGAACCTCAGGATGGGTCTCAGCCCTCGCAGGATGCCGAAACAAGTGGCTGCCACTTTTTTCGTATGGCCGCAGAAACTGAGGGCAGGGTCTAGCCAGACCCCCAAGTTCTTTACCTCTGTAACTGGAGTAGGGGTAACACCCAACTCAGGGGGCCACCAATTGTCACCCCAGAGATCCGCTCGCTTACCTACTATCATGACCTCCGTTTTTTGGCATTAAGCTGGAGACAGTTGGTATTCATCCAGCTAGCTACTGCCAGGAGTCCTTCCCGAAATCTGGGGGCATCACGGTCAGAGTCCCCACTCAAGGTGACCGCCAGCTGCGTGTCGTCAGCATAGGAGGCCATGGTCAGACCACAATGCTTGACGACAGCAGCCAGCGGCCTCACATAGAGATTGAATAATGTGGGGCTCAATGAAGAACCCTGAGGCACACCCAGATCCAGGGGATAGAATTGGGACTCAAGCGGAGGAGTGACGACCTTGAAGGTCCGATCAGCTAGGAAGGAGCGGAACCAATCGAGTGGAGTGCCCTCAACACCTGCCTCTCGAAGACGTTGAAGTAAAATTCTGTGCGAAACCGTGTCAAATGCGGCACTGAGGTCGAGAAGTATCAGTGCCGCAGTCTGACCGGAGTCAAGCACAGAACGAAGGTGTTCCGTCATAGAGAGTAGGGCTGTTTCCATGCTGTGGCCCGCCCGGAACCCATTCTGGGAAGGATCCAGAATACCTTCCCTTGCAAGATGTTCAGTCAGCACCTCGTTCACATGGGCTTCCGCAATTTTCGCGGCCCAGGGAAGGAGGAAGATAGGGCGATAGCTCTAAAGTTTGAGGGGGTCCAGGGTAGCCTTTTTAAGTATGGGAGTAACAACGGCCTGTTTCTACTTTGTCGGGACGATGCCTGAAGCGAGGGAAAGGTTAATGAGATGGCATACTGGAGGGAGGCAAACCACAGCAGTTTCTCTGAACTGGGCAGGCTTCAAGGGATCCTCTGGCGAGCCTGATTTGATTTTAGAGGCCAGTTTGTGAAATGCCTCCATTGACAGACTAGGTAGTGAGGATAAGGCCTCACCAGTGATAGGTGTAGGACTGAAAGGCTCATCACCTTGATTGATAGTAGGGAAGGCGCGATAAATAGCTTGAACCTTTCCAATAAAGAAAGTAGCCAGATTTTCACAATGGTCCACAGAGCAGACTTCTGCTGCAGTGGCTCTTTTGGCCATCAAGTCCTTAAGGACTTTGAAAATAAGCTTGGACGGATTGGGGCTATTTCTAAA
The DNA here is from genome assembly GCF_964261635.1 of Lissotriton helveticus. Lineage (NCBI taxonomy): Eukaryota > Metazoa > Chordata > Amphibia > Caudata > Salamandridae > Lissotriton > Lissotriton helveticus. Next base: position 1,930,575,112 of record NC_136065.1, read on the forward strand.
TTCCTGGGCATAGTAGGCTGCACGAGCTCTACATACTGCTCTATGATATAGTTTGATTTTGGAGAGATAGGCAGTTTTCTTCCCAGCCTCATATGATTTCCACCATTCCCTTTCTGCCTGTTTACAGGCTTTTTTTAACAGAACTAGGGAACTGTCGTACCATGGGCTGGGTTCTCTGGAACGACATTTAGTCCAGGCAGCGGGGATCAGAGCATCTAAAGCGCAGGAAACCCAATCACAAAATGCATCATACCCGGCTTCAACACTAAGGTAAGAGCCTATTGGGTTGGCCTCCAGAAGATGATGAAAGTCCTCCAGTTTAAGTTTCTTCAAGTGGCGTTTCATCACGACTCTATCCTGGGGCTTAAACGGATACTCTTTAACCCCTTCCATGCTCATGACAAGGTCAGCTCGTCATGCAGTACACTGGAGCTGTGCTAATGACGAGCTGACCTTGTCATGAATAATGGGAAAATAAAATATCCAGCACAGGAGAAAAATCTCCATAGCATTGAAGGTGTTAATCACAAGAGAAATTTTCACCAGAAAATGATCAGTCCAAGCAACAGGACTAGGCCTGGCTACCTTGGTCCCAGTTAAATTAGTAAAAAAAGGATCAAGAATATGGCCCCCCAGGTGAGTGGGGGAAGTGACCAGTTGATTAAGCTGAAGGGCCTCCAAATCAGCCAAGGTGCTGCTAATAGTAGGCATATGGGCGCAGTCAAAATGAAGATTAAGGTCCCCAAGAATGCAAAAGTTGGCGCAGCCCAATGCCAAAGAGCTGACACATTCTGGGAGAGCTTTTCGGAAAGCAGTGTCGCAGCCAGGAGGGCGATAAATTAGAAGAACGGACAGAGTGAACTGATGGCTAATAGAAATTCCAAAAAATGCACTTTCACACCCTGCTAGGTCCACTACCCTCCAATCACATGGATAGCAAGATTTTACGACAACAGCAATGCCACCACCCCTGGATGACCGATTATGAGTGAAGATGGAATAATCTGAGGGGAGTGCAAGATTCACGGCAGCCACATCAGCTTCTTGGAGCCATGTTTCCGTCAAGAAAAATACATCTGGTCATTCCTCACTACTGAGGTCATAGAGTTCTGCGTGGTGCTTCGGAAAGGATCTGATATTCAGATTCCAGACAGTAATAACTCGAGGGACCGGGGATCCGCTCCGGAGGGGCTTAGCCGGGGAAAACTCCCTCAAAGCGCGAATGGGCGCAGGGGCAGTAAGGGACCATATCCCACAGGGACAGGCGTGCGGGCCACAAAGGGGACTGATCGGCCCATGGTGGCAACGTGGAATAGAATGCATAAAGCCTAACAAGTCAGACCGGGAATAAACATACCTCGGCAGCATTTCCAGATAAGACCCTCACAAGCAGAGTACTGCCACGCCTGACGCCGCCTTAGCGCGGACGGGCGCAGACGGGCAGACTCAGGCTTGACTCAGGCGCGATGAGGGCGCTCCCGCTGCGCGATACTGCTGCGCTTGAGGGACTGGTTTAAGAAGGGAGAGCGCGTGTCTGCTAAGACACTAGACCGCTCCGAATGGCGGCCATAAACGTCCCAACCACTCTAAGATGGCGGCCGATTCCCCATGGACTAGGAAAACCCCAGACCCGGACCCGCTAAAGCAGCGGTGATTCCACAATTAAAATGAGGGTAAGAGGAGATGATGTACGATTTTAAAACCAGGGGATAATCAAAGTAAAAACAGCTGAGATAAGAAAACGGGTACATAAAACGCAGGGCACCTGCAGCACAGCGCAAACATATGCGTGTCCTCAATACGCTCTGTAGAGCAAAGGTAGCGTGTCCAGACTGACCCCCTCGAAGGACCGCCTTAAGAAGGGAGAGCGCGTGTCTGCTAAGACACTAGACCGCTCCGAATGGCGGCCATAAGTGTCCCAACCACTCTAAGATGGCAGCCGATTCCCCATGGACTAGGAAAACCCCAGACCCGGACCCGCTAAAGCAGCGGTGATTCCACAATTAAAATGAGGGTAAGAGGAGATGATATACGATTTTAAAACCAGGGGATAATCAAAGTAAAAACATCAGAGATAAGAAAACGGGTACATAAAACGCAGCGCACCTGCAGCACAGCGCAAACATATGCGTGTCCTCAATACGCTCTGTAGAGCAAATGTAGCGTGGAACCCATGTAAGTATCCATTGCAAGTGAGGCAGTACCTGCTGACCACAAGATAGGGTGTCCACCACACTCTAGGTCACTATAGACACCGGCTCCAGTCCTGTACTTCTCACCTACAAATGAATAACTTCAAGTCTAATTAGTTCAAGAGACGGGACTTCCCTGCTTGTGCTGTCTCAAGAGACAGCACAAGCAGGGAAGTCCCGTAGAGCTGGCAACGGAGAAACTCTCTCTTGACCCCTGAAGGAAGCACAGACAAAGACTTTTGAGGTACTATTGGCCTCATAAAGAAAGCAAGTGGAGAATTGTTCCACCATTATACTACACAAATCGTGCAAGTATTATTTTTAATTTTCTTTCCGGTCCTGATGAAAGCCCCATAGACCCGGCTGGGCACAGTGGGGCTGAAACATGTTGATCAATCTCTTTGTATAGTGGGTCCCATTAACACGACCCATTTCTACACAACAATTTAGTTTTTTTATACATCCTTGGCTCACAACTTTAAAAAAAAATGTATCTTTGATGATCCAAGGATTTTTACCTCACTACCATTTCTTGAGAGCACTATTTCTGGAACACTGCTACAAAGCCAGTGGTTACCTCCGGGTGGAGGTCGCATACAACTAGAAAAACCCTATGATGATGCACCCACGCTACGTTAACTGGTGGAGAACCAAGATATACCACCACATCGCTTACGTGCGTGTATGAGGGTTTTTAAGGAGGTCATCCCAAATAAAAACACTGGTGCTGTAGTTTCAAGTGATCCATTCTCCTATTGATTTTTGATATATAGCGTGGAAGCTGAATGGATCTATACTTCTACCTCCCTCACCCTGATTGAAGAAGTGCTTGTGGTGTGATCAGGTGTAGAACAGTAGGCACTGAAGTTGGTTTGTAGTGGTGGTGGAGGGCCAGGGCTCTGGAGCCGAGAGTTCTGTGTTGCAGTGGAAGGGGCAATGCTAGCAGGAGAATGGTGCTCCTGTTGCTAGCGGGGAGGTGAGGTTGCAGTTGTTGTTGCGTTGTCTGGGTTTGAGGGCTAGAAGTTCAGTGCTTGTGTACCTATTGATGGGTCGGGGGCCAGGGGTCCAAGCAATGGGCGCGGACCAGGCGCGGACGGGAGCAGACGGACTTGCCTTTGGTATGTCTGCTGTGTGGCTGCACTGCGTGACCTCCATTAAGTAGGTTGCCCGGTAGGATGATGGCGTGCCGGGCGGGGTCAGTGGGATGCTTGAAGCGGGAGAGAACAGCTGGGAGGGAAAAGGTGGGAAAAAGTGGTTTTGCTCGGGGGGAAAGTGCACGTATTAGACGAAAAAACATTTCAGGAGAAAAATGTCGTTAGAAGTAGAAAAACCAACTCTTAAGGAAAACCGAGTTAGAAGGAGGAAGAGAAGTTAGAGGGGAAACATTAGGTTGCAATGGAGTTGAGGGAATCTGTGGAAGGAAAGAACCAGTTTAAAGGAGTGCGAGGGAATCTGAGGAAGCAAAAACGAGTTTAGAGGAGACCTGTGGAGAGAGAAAATTAAAGAGAATCTGAGGAAGCAAAAATTAGTTAGAGAAACCCTCTGGAGAGAGAGGGAGTTAAAGGGAATCTGAGGAAGCAGAAACGAATTAAAGGATACCTGTGGAGAGAGAGTTAAAGGGAATCTGAGGAAGCAAAGTGGATTAAAAAGGAGACCTGTGGAGCAAAAATTAGTTAGAGGAGAGCAGGGAGTCTGAGGAAGCAAAGTGGATTAAAAAGGAGACCTGTGGAAGCAAAAATTAGTTAGAGGAGAGAAGGGAGTCTGAGGAAGCAAAGTGGATTAAAAAGGAGACCTGTGGAGATAGAGACAGTTAGAGGAAGTCTGAGAAGGAAAAATGAGTTGGAGGAGACCTACGGGAAAAACAAGGGTTATGGGGCGAATGAGCAGCGAGGAGGTGGGATGATCATAGCCCGCAAGAGAATTTGAGGACCTGCTTGGTGGATTGAGCAGCAGCAGAGAGCTGGCCCTAGGACCTGCTCAATGGCGTTGTGCGGTGGCCTCCATTAAGTAGGTTACCCGGGAAGGGTGCAGAGTCTGTGGGAGGTGGATAGCAGATGAGAGAACAGCTGGGAGAGCAAAAGTGGGAAAAAATGGTTTAGCTCTGCAGAAAAAGAGTGGTAATTAGAGGAAAAAAACGTTTCAGGAGAAAAATTTGATTAGAAGGAGAAAAACAAATGCTGAGGAAAAAATGAGTTAGAGGGAAGAAGAGAAGGTAGAGGGGAAAAACAATGTTGGAATGGAGTCAAGGAAATCTATGGAGGGAAAGAAAGTTTAAAGGAGAGCAAGGGAATCTGAGGAATCAAAAACTAGTTAGAGGAGACCGCTGGAGAAAGAAAATTAAAGGGAATCTGAGGAAGCAAAATCAAACTAGAGGAGAGAAGGGAGACTGAGGAAGCAAAGCAGGTTAAAAAGGAGACCTGTGGAGAGAAAGAGTTAGAGGAAGTTTGAGAAGGGAAAACAAGTTGAAGGAGACCTTCAGGAAAAACAAGGGTTGTGGATAAAACGAGCGGCGAGGAGCTTGAAGGAGGAGGTGGAATGATCGGAGCCCTCGAGAGGATCCGAGGACCTGCTTGGTGGAGCGAGCAGCAGGGAAGAGCTGGCCCTGGGAACAATATTTACTCTATTTTGTTTCCTCTATGTACATTAATGAAGGTGCTGCGTGCACTGCAACTAAGGCTGCGTGTGCTGAAGACCAACAATAACTTAATACGTAAGCACGTGTCTGTGCAAGCTACCAAAATCAGTGGCCTAGTAAGGGTGCTATAGCCCTAATGCAAACCAGAAAAGAATGCCCCCTCACTTCTTCGGTGGAATTAAGATATTCACTTACATTAGCTTGCAGTAAGAACACAAATTGTCCTAATAATAATGACAAGTACCTGTGTAGAGATTCTGATCCAGATTTACTAACACTTTGCGTAGAGTCTGCATCAGAAAAGTGACACAAACCCAGCACACAGTGTTGTGGTAGGATTTACTGTCCAAAGCAAATCCTGATTTATGTGTGAAAGTTGCCCTCAGAAACGCAAAGTAGCATGTTGCCCTAACTTGCGCTACTTTGCATCAAAGGGGCTTACCATGTGTGGTACATGTGCAACCACCCAGGGGTTTTGAAACAAATCCCTATCTATTAACATTTATAGACAGGGATTTGAGCCAAAATAAGTACATCTCCTTGAGGCAGGTGTAACAGTGAAGCAACTTTTAAAAGTCGCCATATTTTTCAAACTTTGCATATGTGTTGCACTGTACAGCACACATACAGTGGGAAAAGTCTTAAAGGATATTGTTTGTAATTGAAGGCTCTACTACACGAGAAAAAGTCCACCCGTACAAATTAAACACTGGCTCAAAAAGAGTCCACTCATTTTACATTACAACATGGAGCTCACCAAAGGGCGACATAGAGGTCACAAAATAACATAGATTAACGATATCAATATAGGAAAAATCTTTATTTTCTTTTTTACATTATTCAATTTGTATACTTTTTGTTCAAAACTTTAGATACCATAAAACATCAATAAATAGTTACACCGACATTACATGAATAGATACACATCATACAAATCCCCCACCTCAACCTCTCAACACCACACTCTAGCTCATTCAGTCACACACAGACATCCACAAATATACCATACTATATACATATTCCTCAACGTAATCCCCAAAGTGACACAAGGAAGGATCCAGCAGGGCCTTCGTGGCACACCGCCAAGAAGCCCAGATCGATAAAGCAGGATCCAGAGTTCAAATAACGCCATCGCGCGTTTCGGTGCGAGGCCCAGATCTACGGGCGCACCTTCGTCAGGGCTTTCACGCCGAGGGAGGAGGGAAAACACGACACATGAAAATTACACCAGTGACCAATCTCAGCCACGGTTTGTGGATCCGAGAGGTCGCAGTTAGGAGAGTCACAGGTCCGACCTAATAGACAGAGATACGCTCGAAATCCGCTAATGAAAGTAGTTCCTCTAACAATCTTGGACAATTCACACATAGATGTAGACTTCCTGCTTCAAACTGTCCTCAATGCGTACATCATGAGGTACATAGCGAAGGGGGTCGTGAATCCCCGCCCACCGCCGAGAGGAAAATCTTCTAACGCTTCCACCCACAGGTAAGACGCTTTGTATTCTCAAATAGAGAGCCGTAAGCGTGACTTCCCTCTCGTCAACGGTTCTTCAGGCGATCAGCGGATACCGAGCGACCTTCCAGTGCAATGCCTATGCTTGACAGAATGCTCACACCCTTGAACTAAGGTCAGGGCCACTGGAATTATGCAACTCTGAGGCCGTGGCCTTTTCCTAATAACTATGAATTTGCCAAGTGTCAAACAATCCATAATCTGCTGTATAATATGCAAATGTTAACCCCCAAAAATAGTTTCTAGCGCAGATGGATCAAAAGTTACCTAAACCGTGGCTACTCATACTGCTGCAAAGTGAAAGACCCTTCACAAAGGTTGACTGGTCACCTTTCTGTTGCTAATTGGTGTATTTGGGTGTTACATTGGTACTAATGAGGTTAGACATTTGCCCAAACTGTCAGTATGTGTGAAAATGACAAAATAATAAATTAATACTTTCAAAAAAGGCACCTTTCCTTGCTGCATAATTCAACCACAAGGGTAATTTGGTTCTCTGATGCCTCACAATTCCAGTGGCCCTGACAATGGTGCAAGGTGGGGGTGGGTGAGCCAACAAATTAACTGGGACAACTGAGTTTGGCTCTGGTTCTTAACTTCTTCGCCGCGGCGCACATTCCACCATGGTGCGGGCGAATTTGATGCGTGCGCAGATCGGACGGCCCCTGGCCGACCGACGCACACGCCCATCGTGACGTCAGACGGCCGAGGGACGTCGAAAGCATGGAAGTGGTTAAGAGTCCATGCAAAAGCCAAGTCTTGAAAATATGTGGCATGTCAATCATGCAGCACAGATCATGTTAGAATAAGGTACGGTGTCATCATAATTCAAAAAATTAAAACGTGGAAGCGTTTCACCTTAGTCTGGGGTACTGGAATTATGTGATTCTGCATCTGCAGCTTTCTTCACATAATTATGAATTTGCTGCATTTGCCACATAATCCATCATCTGCTGGATATCTGCAGATTTTAACAAAAAATGTTGTTTTAAGCTTAAACTGTTCAAACGTTACTAAAAATGTGGCACCATATGTTCGCACGCAATGGAAGGCCCTTTGCAAAGGTTAACTGGTCATCTTTCAGTTCCTTATTTCTGCATTTGGTTGTTACATTGGTAGCCATGAGCTGAGACCTTTGCACAGACAGTATTACCATGTGTAAAAATGACAAAACTATAAAGTAATACTTTGAAAAAAGGCACCACATTATACCACATATTTAGCCTTTTGTCGCCGCATAATTTAGGCAACTTGCAGCATAATTTGGTGCTCTCCTGCAACACAATTACAAAGGCCCTAGCCTTAATATATCAGATTATGCGCAAAGTATTTATTACACATGAGTTTTTTTAAATATGAACTAAGAAATATTCCTGCCCCTCCCACCCCCCCAACTCCCACTTTCTTAGAAAGACAATGCAATTAGTGAACCGAAAGGCATGTCAGGGATCATGTGTACCCTATATGTGGCCTAGATTCGAGTTATTGATGGAGCAACTTTATAGGCTACTAAGTCAACCACAAAAGATGTTTTGTTCGGTGCAATGCCTGTTTTCACATACTTGAAGGTGCCATCATTTGCGAGGATGAACAAAAAGGAGGATCAGTTCAAGTATTTGCTCATCATTTAAGCTGAAAGTTTCATTTGTTTGCAGTTCTGTATACCAAACAACCGGAAAATATTAGAGCGCTTTACCTGATCATCGAGACTGGACGCTATTTCCCCAGTTCCAGGGTGAGCAGAGCTGGCAGTAACGCCATATACTCACCCTCATATTAGGTGTGAAACACAATCATACAGATGTCTATTTCACAAGGCCTCCCGCAGCCTCTTGAACCAACCACTCCGATCTGAAATCGAAGAAACAGCCCATTTCTGTGTGATGGATTTGCTGGGCCTCCGGGTGTATAGCCTGCAAGACATAAAAGGTAGGCTTATGTCTTTAGGCGCTTCCAGCAAGAGTCTAGGCACTGGAAGAAGGAAGGCTGTGCGCAGCTTACAGACGCTGCAGCCTCCATTAAGTAGCTCTAGTACTCACTTTTTGAGTCAGCCTTTTCTTTATTCACCTTTATTTTGGGAGGTTGTATTGAACCTTGCTCTGCGGCCCACTGTCTCGTGAAATTGAGGTTACCACTGACCCCGATGTACCCACCTCCTGGGCGAGTTTTTGTGGTTTAAGACAGCGTGCCTACAGTGCCCAGGCAGGCATTCCATTGCTATCAACCAGAGGGCACCTACGACAATGCTGTCCACCTGTTGGTACCCAGGTGAACTTCATTGAAGGACGGTCATTGCAACAACAACAACAATCAGCTCATAAGCACACAGGCACCGTGCACGGTGCACCAGCCATGACACTGCTGCCCGCTCACAGGTAGCCGAGCAGACTTCACTACTGCCCGGTGGGTGGTGCCCAGGCACGCATGGCACTGCTGTCCGCTCACAGGTGCCCAGGCACGCATGGCACTACTGTCCGCTCACAGGTGCCCAGGCACGCATGGCACTACTGTCCGCTCACAGGTGCCCAGGCACGCATGACACTGCTGCCCGCTCACAGGTGCCCAGGCAGACATGTCACTGCAGGCCGGTTACAGGTGCCCAGGCAGACATGTCACTGCTGTTTCACCGCTCACAGGTGCCAAGGCAGACATGGCACTGCTGTCTCTCCGCTCACAGGTGCCCAGGCACGCATTGCACTGCTGTCACTCCGCTCACAGGTGCCCAGGCAGACATGACACTGCTGCCCGCTCACAGATGCCCAGGCAGACATGTCACTGCAGGCCGGTCACAGGTGCCCAGGCAGACATGTCACTGTTGTTTCACCGCTCACAGGTGCCAAGGCAGACATGGCACTGCTGTCACTGCGCTCACAGGTGCCCAGGCAGACATGGCACTTCTGTCACTCAGGTCACAGGTGCCCAGGCAGACATGGCACTGCTGCCCGCTCACAGATAGCCGAGCAGTCGTCACGGCTGCCCGGTGGGCTGTGCCCAGGCACGCATAGCACTGCTGCCCGCTCACAGGTGCCCAGGCAGACATGTCACTGCAAGCCTGCTCATATATGAGCGGTTGCCATGGCCTTGCAATGCGTTGTAAATCTGTTGTGCGGCCATAACTCATTTCCATCACAATGTCCCTGCTGGGAGCGCGCGCCTGCGGCATGTGCCAGGCAGGAGGGGCGGCCGGGACACACATGATGCCTGCCCCGGGGGGCTGAAGGGGGGCGGGCAGGGCGGGGAGCGGCTGAGACCGCCGCAGCATCTGCCGCGGGAGCCGTGGTACACGCAGCATCTGCTCCATTCAGCCCGGGCGATTGTGCGTGGAGGGGGCGGGGCCCCAGGGGGAGTCACGTGTATGCATCTGAGGTAATAAAAGAGAATACAGCCCCATCTCTCCCCGCCCTTCACTCCGCAGTGCCTGCTTCCTCTAGAGCTGCGGGGTGGAGGCTGTTGAAGGACATTGCTTTCAGCCTGCAGGAGGCGATTATTCAGACGTGGCACAGAGGACGCCTTCTGTAACCCGTTTTATCGTAAGAACGAATGGCTAAGATATGAGAGCGGCACAGAGGTGACATTAAAATATTGGTATAAAAGGGAGAGGATGTGGCCTAATGGCCAGAGCTGTCGAATATGAAACCCGGGTTGAGTCTCCAGTCGGCTCAACATCCTGTGCTCTGGGCAAATCACTTAGGGCCATATTTATCATGGGTTGCATCGCTTTTGTACAGTGCAATGGGGTACAAAAACGACACAACCCTTCAGATGCGATTGATCAAGCCACTGAGTGGTGTAATAAATGCAGAGCAAGGCAACGAAGTGCAAAACGCTGCGTTGCATTACTCTGCCCCAGGGAGGCTTACCATGGGTGATGCGTTGATGTGCCAACGCAAAACCCATGGATTTTTGACGCATTCCCAGATTTATCATAAGTGGTAGACCTGGGAATGAGCCAAAACTGCTTAACCTCTCCAGGTGAGGCGTAACAAGGAGAAATATGTTTATTTCTCCTCTGTTTTTTCTCTTCTTGTGTGTGCTGCATAGAAAGAGGAAAATGCCTCAGTGGATTGTTTTTGTACAGGAAAGTGCCCCTTCCTGCACAAGAACAATCCTAACATCGCAGGCACCCTTGCATCATGGTGCAAGAGTGCCCGCATTGATGCTAGCCAGCACATTGTGCGCCAGCACTGAGAAAAGGCAGGAATGCGCTGTACAATGTTAAGTACGGCTCATTCCTGCCCTTTCCCCATCACGCAGCACAGCACAGCAAGTTGACTTGCTACGCTGTGTGATAAAATGATGAATATGCCCCTTAATCTCCCCGTGCCTAAACAAACAAAAAAATGGTGTCCTCATTTAATACAACTGGTGCTCACGTAAAGCGCTCCAATACCTTCGGGTCCAGTTTGCGCTTTATAAAACTGCGATACCATAGGGGATGATGGGCGGAGCTTTTGAACAAATCAAACACTCACCCCCAGTCAACAGATCTGGGTTTAATCCATCATCATTCTTTAGCTCACTCCACCACCCGAGTTCAGACATGGCCATATACAAATCAGTCTGACCCTGTGCCTCATGGGTACTGTCCAGTGCCGAACTGCCAAGCCATGTCTTCCCTGGACCAGAAACAAACATCCTGGGACTGGTTTCGGATTCATAACCCTCATCAGCCAGGCTATCTTGAATCCAGTGGCAAAGTGAGCAAGGGACCCACGTCTGGGCATACCCTGCCAACTTAGGGCGAACAAAGCGATACCAAAGGGGATGATGGATGGAGCATTTGAGCAAATCAAACACTCACCCCCAGTCAACTTATCTGGGTTTAATCCATCATCATTCTTTAGCTCAGTCCACCACCCCAGTTCCGACATGGCCATATGCAAATCAGTCTGACCCTGTGCCTCATGGGAACAGCCCATCGCCGAACTGCCAAAACTTGTCTTCCCTGGACCGGAAACAAGCATCCTGGGACTGGTTTTGGGGTCAAGGCTAATTTGCATATGGCCATGTCTGAACTGGGGTGGCTTGGTGAGCAAAATAACGATGTATTAAACCCAGATCTGTGACTAAGGGTGAATTTTTTGCCATTGTGCAACATTCCGTCCATCATCTTGTTTGTTTTGCTGTTCACCCTATGTGGGAAGGGTATGCCCAGACGTGGGTCCCGTGCTCACTACGCCACTGGAGTCAAGCTATCCTGGCTGAAGACGACTGAAAGCCAGAAACCGGTCCAAGGATGCTTGATTCCGGTCCAGGGAAGACATGGCTTGGCAGTTCGGTCTGGACTGTTCCCATGAGGCACAGGGTCAAGGCTGATTTGCATATGGCCATGTCTGAACTGGGGTGGCTTGGTGAGCAAAATAACAATGGATTAAACCCAGATCTGTGACTGGGGGTGAATGTTTTGCCATTGTGCAACATTCCGTCCATCATCTTGTGTGTTTTGCTTTTGCAAACACGTTGTCATGACAGAGGTATGCAGGTAAGTTAGGAATTTTTGGGAATCGGGCCTGAAACAGACAAAATAATTCTGAGCCTGGAAGTCACAGACTTCAATAGATTACAGTGTGTTTAACAAAAGGTCTTCCTGATTTTAGCGGAATGCTATTAGGTGTTTATCAAAGTGTCTGGACTAGACCCTACGACCAACCCTGAGGTGCGGCCTCCAACAAATCCACCAGACTGCTCGATGTTCTGCTTGTGCGCAGAGGACTGAGACATCTGAATTCGGAGGGGACCGCTGACTCCCCACAAATTTGATACTGTCTCGAAAGTCATTAAGTTCCAAAATATAGGAATAAAAGTGTTCAAACTTTCCAAACAGTAGAACTTGCAACATTTTAGGCATGGGATTTTGTTATTTTAAAAAAACTGGAGCTCTGTAGGTCTGGGGTATGGTCTGTGGCGTTGCGACTCGTGCTAGAGACGGGGGCATGGGTAGAGTGTAAGTATACAGTAACAGCAAACCCCACTGACTGGGTCTTCCATGTCAGACATTGGTGGGGGCATGGACCTGGGTGGGCGCAGGCTCTTGGTACACAGCTTTCTATACACAACGACAGCTGGAGGCTTTAGCTAGGCGTTGATATTTGGAGGGAATCTATGACAAAATAACGAATATAAAAATATCTACATACAAAAATATCACAACAAAACTATCGATTACAACAATATCGAAATCCTATCTCTAACAAGGTAAGTACAAAAATATCGAAAAAAATATATAGATGTCAAAAATATAGTTTTTTGAAAAATATCGTTTTTTTATTTACAAAAATGTAATATTAATAAAATAATACTTATAAATGTAATAAACATAGTTAAAAATATATTATATTTAAAATTAATAAATTATGTAATAAAAACAAATAATAATAAAGATATAATACATAGTATATACTTCATTAATAATAACTCTAAAAAAATATTTTAATAACGTATAAATAAATGAAAATATAATAAATTACAAATAAATGTATATACATAAAATATTAATATAAATAACTATTAATAAAAATGTACAACAAATTAAAAATGTAAGTAAATGTTGGATAGCGTAGGGGTAAAAATTACTATTCCCACTCCAAAGAGTGCAACAGTAGGGAAAGTGTTGGATAGCGTAGGGGTAACAATTACTATTCCAACTCCAGAGAGTGCAACAGCGGGGAAAGTGTTGGATAGCGTAGGGGTAACAATTACTATTCCCACTCCAGAGAGTGCAACAGTAGGGAAAGTGTAGGGGTAACAATTACTATTCCAACTCCAGAGAGTGCAACAGTAGGGAAAGTGTTGGATAGTGTAGGGATAACAATTACTATTCCAACTCCAGAGAGTGCAACAGTAGGGAAAGTGTTGGATAGCGTAGGGGTAACAATTACTATTCCAACTCCAGAGAGTGCAACAGTAGGGAAAGTGTTGGATAGCGTAGGGGTAACAATTACTATTCCCACTCCAGAGAGTGCAACAGTAGGGAAAGTGTTGGATAGCGTAGGGGTAACAATTACTATTCCCACTCCAGAGAGTGCAGCAGTAGGGAAAGTGTTGGATAGCGTAGGGGTAACAATTACTATTCCAACTCCAGAGAGTGAAACAGTAGGGAAAGTGTTGGATAGCGTAGGGATAACAATTACTATTCCAACTCCAGAGAGTGCAACAGTAGGGAAAGTGTTGGATAGCGTAGGGGTAACAATTACTATTCCAACTCCAGAGAGTGCAACAGTAGGGAAAGTGTTGGATAGCGTAGGGGTAACAATTACTATTCCCACTCCAGAGAGTGCAACAGTAGGGAAAGTGTTGGATAGCGTAGGGGTAAAAATTACTATTCCCACTCCAGAGAGTGCAACAGTAGGGAAAGTGTTGGATAGCGTAGGGGTAACTATTACTATTCCCACTCCAGAGAGTGCAACAGTAGGGAAAGTTTTGGATAGCGTAGGGGTAAAAATTACTATTCCAACTCCAGAGAGTGCAACAGTAGGGAAAGTGTTGGATAGCGTAGGGGTAAAAATTACTATTCCCACTCCAGAGAGTGCAACAGTAGGGAAAGTGTTGGATAGTGTAGGGGTAAAAATTACTATTCCCACCCCAAAGAGTGCAACAGTAGGGAAAGTGTTGGATAGCGTAGAGGTAAAAATAACAGACTTATAAATAAAAAACAATTTTTAAATAATAAAAAACTTAACTATTAAATAAATATAAACCATTTACAAATACCAATACATACTTATTAAAAACATGATTATCAATAAATATTTAACTAAAAATATTAATAAAAAATACCATTTAATATTATTTAATTACCAATTAATAATTATTAAACAATTATATAATTAACAAAATAATTAATTGAAAAACATTACTTAATTGCATTTAAATTACTTCCCACCCTATTCTCCTATAAACCCCAACCCGCTACAGAACATATTTATCAATGAATCAATGAATAAAAATTAATTACCAATTAATTAAAATTAATTACCAGTTAATTAATATTAATTTATATTTCCTAATAATTAATAATTAATTTAGTATAATTAAATTACTTCCCACCCTATTCCCCTATAAACCCACAACCGGCTACAGAACAATTATCAATTAATCAATTAATACAATTTATTTACCAATTAATTAAAATTAATTACCAATTAATTAAAATCAATTTATAATTCCTACTAATTAATAATTAATTTAGTATAATTAAATTACTTCCCACCCTATTCCCCTATAAACCCACAACCCGCTACAGTACTAAAATACAAAAATTAATTAAATTACATAAAAATAAATTAAAAACATAATAAACACATAATAATATACAAAAAATAATATAAAAATCGATATTAGTAACATCGAAATTATTAACATCGATATTACTAACATCGATATTTAAAACATCGATATTAATAATTTCGATATTAATATCTATCGATATTAACTTACCTTCTATATTATGTCCCTTCGATATTTAAACATCGATATTATTGTATATCGATATTTAAATTTCGATATTTTGTCTGCATACCATTTGGAGGATGGGGCATTGTGTTGGGGAGCGGCTCCGAGCCTGGCAGCAGGTACTTCGGGTTGGCACCAATGAAAAAGAAGGCCCCTGAAACATCAATGCATGAGCAGGACCAGGGGAGAGAAACACTACATAGGAACAAAACCTGCCTGGTGAAAAAACTCAAATTCTAATGAGAAGCTACATATATTCCAAAGCGCTAAGAGTCGCAAAATTGCCCACCCCAACAGGAAAAGAAAAAGTATACTAACAGAAGTTTTCTAAACCACAAAACAGGACGTTTTTTAAAAAGAAATTATTAGTTTTTGTTTCTTTATATAAATAACATGTCAAATCTTAAGAAAAAGCACATTACAAAATAATCAAGTATAGCACATGCAGCAACAAGAATGGAAAAATATTTGTATAATGCAAATTACGAACGTCACAATTCATAGAAAGCCAGGAAAAGCCAGGAAGCGCCCCTCAAATCAAGATATCTCACACAAACACAGGTATACACTAATCAAGCATACACACTCAAACCACAGGCTCCACTCAAAAACAACAATCTCAAAAAGGTTCCACAGCTAAAAGGTTGTGAGTAGACCAGAAGGGCAAGGCGGCTTTTTCTAGATGAGCCCCATGGTGTACAGATATTTCCAATCATTTATGGTTTATGGCTGTAGAATGGTCCGTATTTCCTATATCCAAACAGGCTTGATTGCATTGGTAGCTCTGGTCTGACTGTTCTTGACTGGGGCTCCTAGTCCGACAGCAGGTACTTCGGGTTGGCACCCCAGTAATGGAAGCTGGTGCAGGTCAGGCGCGCAAACCCCCATTGGGCTGAGAGGGCTTTAGCCCCCCACGTCAGCCTACGTGACCTGGGCTGAGCTGGGAGCCAGGATGCCAAGCACCGTCACGTGTATGGAGCTGCTCCGACCTCTCGTGCAAAGGCCGTTTACAGCTCATCAGGCCTTCTTTGTCTCTTTAAGCGTCTCCCCGGTCCCTCTGCAGCCCCGACCTGTCTCCCTCATCTTGACATCTGCATTATAAAAGACACCAGAGGAACGTAAATGTTACATGTGAAATCAGCCGCTATGCAAGTGCTGTTATCACATCTTGGCCCTATTTACCAACAAAACGCAGGAATGTCGCATAGCAATGAAACACAAGGCATACACATTTCCGGCAAAAAATGCTTGCTGTTCCTTCTCAATAAAATGTAACAACAAATGTGTAACATTAGTCGTTTGTTCTACTATTTCAGTGCTGTGAGGCCATTCATATGATGCGGCACTATATAAATCTAAACAAAACAAAGGAAATGTTGCATTTGGATTTAGGGTTATATAAGACAGAACGTCTTAGATAACCCTAACCCTAAATCCAAACGTAAGCCTTTCTATTAATGCACATGAGTGTTTATGTAGGAGAACCGGGCCTTATGGGCCTAGCGGCGCAGGGCACGCCTGAGATCTCCGGGTTCACCTGCCTTATCAGACAGAGACACGATACACTCCGTTAGGCGTAGAAAATCAGGTTTATTAGCTGCAGCTAAGCACAGTTGTCCAAGAAGTTACAGAAAGTAGATTCTTAGGAGACTGCCACTTCATTCCGTGGCGAACAGTCTTTTATACCATACATATTTACAATACCCACTTCCAAAACATACAAAACTGACAAATGAGAAAAGTTTGAAAACAAGCTATCGAGTATCTTGTATACGCCCTTCTTTCAGACCCCGTGTTCTCCCCTCCCTTCAAGTTAATCAATGCTAGTGCATGTAATTCAATTTGCAGGTGGCAGGACGTATTTGCGAGCCTCAAAGGATAGTTGTGTAACAGGAGAGTACACGGAGAGAATAGTGAAGGCCAGTTAAACAAGATAAAATAAAGAAAGAATGGTGAGACCCAAACAGAAAACTAAGACAAGGATCAATCGGTCTAGACATGGATTAACTAACTCGGCCAGTCCCTGACACCAGTTGTATAAACAAGGACAAAGGGTTACTTTTTAACAGGAGAGACGAGCAGCTGAAAAGGCAAAAACACTATGTTCGCCGTGTCGCCTGAGTGAGGGCAACACAAAATGGCGGCTGACTACGAAGCGAAGTCGAAAATCATGGAACCTCAGACCCTCCTTTTGCCATTACTCAGGCAAAACACAAAGGACTCACGCTAGTCTAACTCAATGTCAATGGTCATTAGGTCTTTGAGCTATTGCTGTAACATCATCTTAATGTTCTTTGTTTTCTGTGACACAGGCTGTGGAACACACAAAGTGGCACAAAGACCACAGATGGCGGGACCACATTGCAAACAGAGACAACAAGAGAAAATGATGGCTAAAATCATTCCAAGGAAAGTTAACACTTTCCATCCCCACGTGGACAGTAGTCCCCAAAACCATCCCATCACAGACCAATCTCCTGAGTCCTGATGAATCGACTCGGAAATCACATGTAACTTAGAAATGGCTTGGTATACTGTAGTGGCATTATCAGGAATGTAAATGCAGCAACTAGACCCAATCAGTTTACAAACTCCTCCTCTATCAGCAAGAACAATGTCCAAAACCATTCGGTTTTGTAAAGTCATGAGGCGATCCGCCTGAAGTGCAGCCCTCAAGCTACTCAAGGCTCCGGAAGTTACATTTATCGTAGCCTCGACAACGCAAACCAACTGTCTAATGTTTCTGCTATTGACCATTGGGCCCCAAAAGGGAAGAAACCCTTTAATAAAGTCTCCTCCCTCTTGTCCAGCTGTGTCTCCAGAATCAATAACCCCTCTACCATATCTTTTCCTGTGATGTCCTGAAGGAGCAGTGTATGTAGGGGGAAGAAGAAAAGCTATATAACATGTTCCTGAAAAATAGGCAGGAAGCCATGTATAGGCCCTATCGTGACAAACAAAATATGTACCTTGAGATGGTACTAACGGAGAAGAAATCAAGGGGGAATAGACATAGGTATGTGAACAAACACTCTTTTCCTGTTTCTTATTATTCTGACCAGTTACTTGCAAACATAGAATACCTTTATGAGGTACAGTCCAAATTGGTACGGATCTTCTTTCTTTAGCCCTGTTAGTAAGGCTAGTAATGTAACGAGTCACATTCCAACCATCATATGCACGTTTCTCGTCCACGGGAATCTTACTAATGTCGGAAATTTTAGCCATAGTCACTACTCCCTTTATCAAAGGACTATGACTATAGACTATAGTCTATAGACAGTATATATATCACCAGGAGGATATCGAAGTTGGTTCTGATATGCATTGGAAAACATAGCCAAATAAGCCCAAGCAGAACCTTCATATGAAAACGGGAGAACTAAATATGGCATCCCTTTCTCAGCGTTATGGGGCATAAGCCCGCAGACCCAACAGTCAGTAGTGTTAACTACCAGTTGATGCTGATGTAACAACTGGATAAATGAATTGTTGAAATATTCTGGTCTCCTAACTTGTTCATGCTCTGGGAGTGTGTAGAACTTATGCGGAGAGTTAGTAGAAGAAGAGGGCAAAGGAACAGAAGTTGGAACAGGTGCTTGCTGCATATTGTGGATAACCCATCCCACACAAGCTAATAAACTACATAAACACACTAGAATACATAATGCTACGCCACATCGACTAAACAACAGTTTCTTGTACTTATTTCTTTTTACAATCTTAACATCATTCCCTTCCATTTCAGTATCCATTTCTCTAAAGGCGTTGCTCACGGTAATCTTCCTAGATCACTTAGGTGTGATTATTAGCCGTCCTATGACACTGCAAGTCCTGTTGACCTAGTCACTATTCAGGTCACAGCCTAAGACTCCTACCGTGACCCTGCAACTTGATGGATAGTGGAAAGGAAATGTCTTTTCAAAAAAAGTAATCAAAGGAAAAGAAAACACAGTTCAATTATCTTTTGACAACCTAGGTCTTAGGTTGTACCGTGTCTTGCCAGGTATTGTTTGGTCCCGGAACAGAGTCTCTGGGTTAGTCGTGTCCAGTTATAGATATGGTGGTACAGCTTCTTGTAGCACATCAACATCTTCTTTCTCAGAGTTTGTCCAGTCCAGGCGTGCACTACTAAAAGGTACAAATCGGGGTACTTTCTCACAATCACTATCGCCAATGCCTTCTTGAACCCACTGATCATAAGGTAAAGGCAGGGGTACCCTTTTACAGTGCACGCCGTGAACCCAGTTTTTCTTCCCAGCGACTTTCACAGCTGTACATGTGGTCAAAAGTACTTGTCGCAGTGGCCCCCAACGAGGTTCCACATTCTTCTTCCTCTGGAAGTTCTTGAGACACACAAAATCCCCAGGTCGAATGGAGTGACCTGGATCTGTGGAGGCCTCCGGCAAAGGGTTTTGGACCTGTTGATGAATAACACGTAATTTAGTGGTGAGGTCATGCAAGTAGTCAACCAACAATGGATATGGAATGTCAGAATGTTTCTTTGGTCGAGGGACTCCCCAAACATTGGCTGGGCGTCCGAAAACGACCTCATAAGGACTAAGTCCTAAACGAGAATGCACAGTTGTTCTCGTAGAGAGAAGTGCCAAAGGTAAAGCGTCAGGCCAAGCGAGGTCCGTGCTGGCCTGAATCTTCGCTAATTTGAGCTTGAGAGTGCCATTATAGCACTCTACCAAACCCGCTGACTGAGGATCGTTTGCCGCATGGAATTTCTGTCTAATCCCAAGACCCGCACACACCTTCTGCATAATTTGACCCACAAATTCACTTCCATTGTCACTCCAGACAATGCGCGGCAAACCAAATCTTTGAAAAAACTCTTTCAAAAGAACCTTAGCAGTGGACAAAGCAGTATTATCCTTTAGGGGGTAAGCCTCTATCCATCTGGAAAAGGCACAAACCACCACCAGGACATACTTGAGGTTATTGGAACGTTCCATATGGATATAATCTATTTGTAATACCTAAAAAGGATACGTAGAGGGAGAAAAATGACCTGCCGGAGTTGGGGTTCCCTTTCCTGGATTATGCATTAAACAAACAGTACAATGCTTCACCACATTTTCCGCACATTTAGGAATACCTTCGTTCTGCCATACTGGAGCCAGAAGCTTACAGATTCCTTTCGCACTGATATGAGCTGGACCATGCGCCATAGTAACTACAGGTAGTACGTAGGCGTCTGGTAACAACCATCGTTGGTGTTCCGACAATTCCGTCCAACATCCTGTCTCATCCAACATTCCCGTACTTTCTCTCCACTTACTCAATTCCTTCTCAGTTGCTTCTGCTTGAATCATTTTCTCACTTTCCACTGTGTCCTCACACATACCTCCTTCTCTGACCCAGTTTGCAGGGCCCGCAACATACGTATGGCTCTTAACATTTCTTGCTGTTTCTTTTGCTACTTTTGTCTGCAAATGCATTCCCACGACCCACATCATCAGTGATCCTTTTATATGCACTGCACTTTACAATCGCTATTTGGGTAAGCAAGGCAAGTGATTCAAGAAGGTCAGTAACCAACTGACCATGCTGTATCTTAGTCCCATGGGAAGTAAAGAATCCTCTTTCCTTCCACAAGCGACCGAAACTATGAGCCACGCCAAAAGCGTATTCGCTATCAGTGTAAACAGTCACTCTTTTTCCTTTTGCCAACACACACGTTCTCGTTAGTGCAATCAACTCAGCTGCTTGTGCTGAATTATGTGTAATACGTGCAGTTTCTACTACTGTATGCAAAGTGGTAACAGCATAGGCTGCAGTCGTATCACCATTAGGAAGCTTAAAACACGACCCATCTACCCATAGGATCCCATCCGGATCCACAAGCAGATCTATTCTGCCTTTAGTTTCCTCCTCTGTACGAAGAAAACAATCATGCTGGTCTTGTATATTCTCTTCTTCTATATTAGGTAACAAAGTTGCTGGATTTAAAACATGACATCGCTTGATGTGTATGTGGCTAGCTAAAAGCATCAACTCATACCCAGACAAGCGAGCACTCGTGAGATGTTGCATTTTTGTTCTGTTCAAAAGAGTATCTACTGCATGTGGTACCATTACAAAAAGAGTGTGATCTAATACCAATCCAGCAGATTGACGAATAGAGATCGCCGCTGCTGCTGTTGCTCTGAGACAACTAGGCTATGCCTTGGCTACTGGATCCAAAGTAGCCGAAAAATAGGCACATGGCCTTTGTTTGTCTCCAAATTGTTGTGTTAAAACTGACAATGCACAACCTTCCCGTTCATGCATGTAGAGTGTAAAAGGCTTACTATAATCTGGAGTACCCAACACAGGAGCAGAACACAAAGCAGTACGTAGATCAGAAAAACTCTTCTGACATTCGTCAGTCCAAGGAAGAGGTTGGGGTGTGTCTTTCAGAGTAAGTGCCAACAGAGGTTTAGCCAATAAAGAAAAATTCGGGATCCACTGTCTGCAATAAGAGGTAATGCCCAAAAAGGAATGCACTTCCTTTTGAGTGGATGGTACAGACATTCGTGAAACTGCATGAATACATTCTGGGGTCAATCGCCTTCCCTCCTTCCACCAGAGATGACCTAAATAGGTAACTTCTTGGCAGCAATATTGTAACTTAGAAGGTGACACCTTATGCTGTAAATCAGACAAATGTCTTAAAAGCAAAACAGTCGCATTTTTACAGACATCTTCTGAATCAGCAGCCACTAACAATTCATCCACATACTGAATAAGAGTAGCACCTGGAGGCAAAGATAAAGCATCCAGCTGGGACTTCAAAGCTTGGCTATAAATGGAGGGACTCTCACAGTAGCCTTGAGGTGCACGTTTAAATCTAAAGCTTCGGCCTCCAAGAGAGAAACCAAAGAGATCTCTACTTTCCTCAGCAATAGGAATGCTAAAGAAAGCATTCTTGAGATCGATAACTGAGAACCAAGCAGCCGAAGCAGGTATCATTGTGAGCAAAGCAGTAATATCTGGGACAACAGGAAACTGAGGTACAACAATTTTGTTGACCTCTCGAAGATCAATCACAAAACGATACACAGGTGGTTTAGAGGGATCTGTACATTTAAGAACAGGCAAAACAGGACTATTGCAAACATTTCCTCTCGTTTCTTCGACAACACCTTTCTGAACCAAATCATACACAATAGCCAACAGAGCTCTTTCACCATCACTAGAAATCTTGTATTGAGGAATACGTGGCAACTGAACATCTGGCTTGACAGTGATCATGTAAGGTGGAATTTTGAGCAAACCAACATCATTCGGACCCGTGGCCCAAAGCGTAGCAGGAAGTGAACGCAATTCAAGTGGTAGTTGATCTTTAGACAGATACATAGGAGAAATCAATTTATCTCCCAACGTAAGATGTACACCAGAGGGGGAACAATACAACATTGGATGTAGACGTTTCAATAAATCCAAACCCAACAAATTCTCACCGCAACCAGTCGTTAAAATTAGCGGGGCTTCCAAATCATAAGGACCTATAGAAATGGGCAAAGGACATGAAACTGGGTTGCTAACTGGGGCTACAGAATCCTACAGAAACATTCGTTAAGCCAGACAAAGGTGCCCCAGGGAGTTTGGAGTGAATAATAGAACTTCTCATTGCACCAGTATCCAACGAAACGGCTCTGAAACACCCAATGTAACAACAATAACATAAGGCCCATTCTGATCCACTGGAACTGATACCACTACCTTGCTTTGTCTTCGGATGTCCTAGCTAGTAGAAAAATCAGAATTTTCGTTCTCAACACAATAGTCGTCATTGTAATATTGTGCAGACTGAGGATTCTGCTGATCAAAATAATTCATAGTATTTTGAGGGGGTAAGGAACGCTGTCCTTGAGATGGCGCACCTCGCCCTCTACCCCTAGGTGCTGACTGAAAACCACCACGGCCTCGTGGCCCTGATAGTCCACCATTACGCTGCAATAAAACCGGACAACTTTTCTTGAAATTACCTTCCTCTCTACAATAGGCACATTGATTAGGACCCAATGGAGGTCGCGGAACAAAAGATGTAGGTCTCCTTAACAATCTCTGAAACTGTGGAGGCTGTTGCAATTGACGTGAGCAGAACGAGGGGGATAGGCTTGTTGCAAAAGAACCTTTGTTTTCAACTCTTTAGTCTTTTTCTCTACTTTATCCTTTTCTTCCTTATCCCTATTCTCGTAGTACTGAGCAGTGGCTAATATCTGGGCAGACGAAGAAACAGCCCACGAACTCTCGGAATCTTTCAATTTATGCGATAATTCGGGAAGTAAATTAAATACAAATTTATCCACAAATAATCGCTGTCCACCCTCAGTACTCATATCTTGACCACTGTGGTCGATGAACGTCTTCTTGAAACGAGTAAAGAAGTCAGAGACACTCTCATCTTTCTTCTGTTTACACGCGGCTAACTTATCCCAGTTAACACGTAGAGCTGGCATCATTGTTTTCATTAAAGCTGTTATTCTACCAGGCAATTCAGTGATCAAATCATCGGGTGTAGCACCACCTACTTGTCGCGCATCTGCAGCAGTTAAAGCAGCCCAATTACCACCTAAAGCTTGATCGTGGTCCTCCTTACGAATCCGAGCCCACAGTGCTTGAGGGACTACATTTCCCATCAACAAATCAATATCGGCTAAATTCATGACACACGCATCAACAGTCTGGGACAGCTCTTTATAATACCCAGCAGGATTCTTACGAGGGTCGGGTAGAGACTGTTTAAGCGCTAAAACCTCAGATCGTTTCCAGGGAACATGTACCCATATTCGCTGAAAATGAGCAGGGACACCCGGAACATTGCCTGCCTGTGGAACCGCCTCTCTCCATATTGGAGGAACTTCTCGCATAGGATAGTGTTTCATTTTACGCCAAACCGCAGGATCAGGCTCTAGAGAGGCTTGAGAAAAGAAGGACGACCTAAAAGTGACAAGTTTTTGGACGGCCTCCTCAACATCGGGACCCACAATAAGTCCTTTATCAAATTTAGCCTGTATATCAAACAAACCTTGAGGAGGTAAATCCAAATCCAAATCTTCTCATCCTTTAATAAGAGTATTGCACATACCATCAAAAACATATCTCTGTGTAGGCGCATTCCACTGAAGAAAAGTATCCAAAATATCGCGCACGCTATACTGTGGACCACTCATGATCCAATTGTGAGCAAGAGAGTCTAACCTAATTCGTTCGTCAGTATCTGGAATTTGACTACGAGATTGTCTTCGGGACGAAGCAGGAGTCAAATTAAGAGACCCGAAGAAAGGCAACAAAAGACCAGAAACAGTATCAACTAAACGTTGACGAGCTGTGGGAGAATCAGACAGTAAGACTGGAGACATCGTGTTAAGCACAGCAGGAGAAGAACTGTCAGTAGTAAAAGAAACTGACAATGAAGGAGACTGAGGTACAGAAGTCAGTGGCAAAGGAGGTGGGGGTAGAATTACTGGAAGAGGCAATTGCAGAGGAACCGGAACAACTGGTTGGACCACGGGTTGCTGAACAACAGGTTGTAATGGGGGTGCATTAGCACCTAATATATAAGTTGGAGGTAATCTCAACAAATGAGACATTAAAGGATCTTCATCAAGATCTTTACTCTTTGTGGGAGGAGGCAACACCGGATAACATCTATCTATTGCCATGCGATGCTGTCGTTCTGAAATGTCAGTCATTTGATCAATTTCATTATTTTTAGACTGTTGAGCAGCCTGTAGGATCGTCATATCCTGTGCTTTCCTATCTTTATTTGCCTGTTTAATTTCTTTCTGTTTGGCTTCCTTACGCCATAGGCGGAAAGAGTCAAACATTGCCGGAGGGCTTTTCTTTTAAATAAAATTGTTTCTAAATTATCTAATATGTCAGGCTCAAAGCTACCATTTTGTGGCCATTGCAGAACACCATCTTTCTTTGTATATCGAATCCATGTTTCATTAAAAATAATTGGACCAAGACTATGTTTTGAGTAGAGCTCATAAGTGGGAGTTCCAACCGGAGGAATTGGACAAGAGTCCTCTAGCTGGGAATCCCTAGTACAATTAAAACAGCAAAATTTCTTAAACTTACTAAGTCCAGGCATTTCGTAACGAACTGGACTAATCTCAAACTTCAAGGGGTTTTAAGGCAATAAATACAGCACAAACGTACTTACCCCTCGGCTTCGACTAATGCATTTGTCGAATAAAAGAAACCAAAACAAAAGAGTGGGAGCTACCCACGTATACTTAACAAAATATTTTCTTATGCCAACAGGTGTCCGTCTAACGTCTCGCGATACCAATCATCACCAAAGGGCCAAGGCAGGGCGACAGTCAGGGCAGCAGTCGTCTGCAGCCGTCGGAAAGGAGTAGCCGCACTGAAAAAGACCTTAGGTCCACTTTCGACATACAGGGGTCGCTTGATGTGGTTCGGGAATCCTCCAGAATTTTCTTGCGAGGCTCCTCACGATCTTCGGGCTGAACTGCTACCACTGAAGTCGCCCCACGTTGGGACGCCAATTGGAGAACCGGGCCTTATGGGCCTAGCGGCGCAGGGCACGCCTGAGATCTCCGGGTTCACCTGCCTCATCAGACAGAGACACGAGACACTCCGTTAGGCGTAGAAAATCAGGTTTATTCGCTGCAGCTAAGCACAGTTGTCCAAGAAGTTACAGAAAGTAGATTCTTAGGAGACTGCCACTTCATTCCGTGGCGAACAGTCTTTTATACCATACATATTTACAATACCCACTCCCAAAACATACAAAACTGACAAATGAGAAAAGTTCGAAAACAAGCTATCAAGTATCTTGTATGCGCCCTTCTTTCAGACCCCGTGTTCTCCCCTCCCCTCAAGTTACTCAATGCTAGTGCATGTAATTCAATTTGCAGGTGGCAGGACGTATTTGCGAGCCTCAAAGGATAGTTGTGTAACAGGAGAGTACACGGAGAGAATAGTGAAGGCCAGTTAAACAAGATAAAATAAAGAAAGAATGGTGAGACCCAAACAGAAAACTAAGACAAGGATCAATCGGTCTAGACATGGATTAACTAACTCGGCCAGTCCCTGACACCAGTTGTATAAACAAGGACAAAGGGTTACGTTTTAACAGGAGAGACGAGCAGCTGAAAAGGCAAAAACACTATGTTCGCCGTGTCGCCTGAGTGAGGGCAACACAAAATGGCGGCTGTCACAAAATGGCGGCTGACTACGAAGCGAAGTCGAAAATCACGGAACCTCAATGTGCATACATACATATTTGAGTATATGAGTTTATTGGCCATTATGGAGCCTTCCGAATCCTTAGCAGGGTACCCCAGTATTTCTTCCATGCGATATATTTCATACTTGCGTCATCGAGCTACTTGGTTATTAGAGGGCTGTAATATGGCAACATCTACTGTAGCAAGCACTAGTATCTCTGCTAACGGACTCCATCCCATTCCATTGCTCTCAACCCTCCTCTCCCTGAAACCCGATACTACCTAGTCCCTTCCAGCCGCTCTATTCTATTCAATAACTTGCATGATACCACAACGCCCCGACACATCTCATTTACTTCCATTTCATTTAGGACAAAGAAACAGAAGTAACTACATAGAATTGGTTCTTTGAATTCAGAAGCATAAACCTAATAACCAATATTCCACTTAACTAAACATTAGCCTTTGTTTTTACTGTAAAGCATTACAACACCTCGTATGGGATGGTAAGCAGTAAAAAAAGCAACTACAATACTATATATATATATATTATTTTCACAATCATAAGGTGTCACAAAGTGTTGCAGCGGGATACACTGAGTACAGGCTAAAATACAAAAAAAGGAAAAGTTTAAAAAGTACTGAAACAAATTACTTCAATAGTGTTTTATTTATGCATTAATTACCACCATCGAAATTATAACTTTTCCTAAATAATGCCTGAAGTCATGTCATGTTCTGTCAGTGTTGGTGATTGTTCAGAAATATTTAAGAGTATTCTGTGGACCTATAACAAGTTTATTCAAAGGCATCTTAAGTGATGTGCTGTGGCCTTTTTGCACCAGAGGGAACAGGCATCAAATAGGGCCAAATCACAGCAGGGAGCTACAAATAAGGTTATTTTCCGGAGCCCAGAGCCAACATAAAAGGTTTACCCGTGATACTAATAACCCTTGAACCATTCCTTTCTCTTAACAGAAACTTTCTATTAAGTTAAGAAAAGTGACATCCTCCCTGATCTATAGTTTGGTGGGTGGCCCACCATCCATCAGGGCAGTAGGGTACTAACATTTGCTTGCCTACCGATTACCGGCCACCTTACTTAGAGATTACTGCTGGGCTGGAAGAGGCCTCTGCCACGGTAGCTCCTCTGAAGGCACTGAAAATTGGCTAAGCCGCCACTACATTTCATGCAGGAACTCTGCAAATGTTTTTTGTTTTTCAGAAAAACTCCCAACCGGGAGTTTAAAAATAAAAATAAATAAATAATGGGAGATTTCTCCCAGGGTAAGGGGGTAATTTTTTGATTCTGTTTCAAACCACCAGGCTTTCCACTGTGGTCTCAAACAGAAAAAGAGTAAATCAGACGTCCGCTGTAAATATGACGGATGGTCTGACGTACTTACACTGAAGGCCCCCTGTCAGTCGGGCTGTCAGTGCAAGGTTTCCACCGGCAGACTATGTGCAAGATATGGCCCCACCAACAGAAAGATTCTGCCTACCTGATTCTAAATAGAGCTAATAGACCACCGGTTTGGCAGATAGGCATACATGCTATTTTATGGTTTTTTTAATGAACACAGATACTTTTTGTAGTCGGGTCAGTTAGGAAGTGTTTAGTTGACTCCTGGTAATGCGTTGCGTGAAGATATTTTATTGTACATTTGTGTCTGTGAATGCTATGATTACGTTTGGTAATCCCCATTACTCTTAGTCCTACTCGTCCTCGACCCAGTCATCACTCATGAGGTATTCCACAGACAGGAAACAAAACAGGAAACGCTTTTAGTCTCCGCCCCCCCTCCTGCCAGGTGCTATATCAGACCCAACCACCAGAAGCACATCCTGACACACCAAGCAACAAAGGCCTGGACAGGGAGGGAGGGTGGGAAGTATGACTGGGTCGAGGACGAGTAGGACTAAGAGTAATGGGGATTACCAAACGTAATCATAGCATTACCTCTACGTCCCTCGTCCTCGACCCAGTCATCACTCATGAGGCATACCAAAGCAACGCCCAAACAGGCCTTTGGCAACGCAAACACAGCAAAACACAGACCAGACACAAAGGAGTGCAGCAAGTGAAAAAAGTTTTAATAAACAAAACAGAACTCAGAGTGGAGGGGGAACACCCACAGCCTGCAACACCCCACGACCAAAATTGGTCCGGTCAGACAGGGCACAATTCAACCTGTAGTGCCTCACAAAGGTGGACTCTGAGGCCCAGGTCCCAGCCCGACAAATCTCATCAAGAGACACACCATGGTAAGCAGCCCAGGAGGCAGATACGCCCCGAGTGGAACGCGCCTGAACACCCACAGGACAAGGCAAACCAGCACCAAGATAGGCAAGAGCGATGACAGCCTTAATCCAGCGACCCAAGGTGAGCCTGGGAGCAGCCTTACCCTTACCAGCCAAACCAAAGGTGACAAAGAGAGATTCAGAAGAGCAAAACTCCCCAGAACGAGCCACATAAATGGACAAGGCATGCCTCAGGTCCAAAGAATGAAGCAACAGCTCAGAAGGAGAAGAAGGAGAAGGACACAAAGAAGGAAGAACCAGCTCCTGAGAGGAATGGAAACGGGAGCGGACCTTGGGGACAAACCCAGGATCCAAAGAGAGCACCACAGGGTCATCCAGAAAACGCAAAAACGGGGGGGAACAACGCAAGGCCGTAAGCTCCCCCAACCGCCTCGCAGAAGTAATTGCAACCAGAAAAGCCACCTTGTAGGACAGAAACTTAAGGTCCACAGTCTCCAAAGGTTCAAAGGGAGAAGACTATAAAACACCCAACACCAAGGAGAAATCCCAAGGGGGCACCAGAGAACGAACAAAAGGGGAAGAAAGAGAAAAACTACGAAACAGACGAGAAACCAACAGGTCATCTGAAGGAAGAAAAGAATCCGGGACCCGGAAGGCCCGGATAGCAGCCCACTGGCCCCTCAAGGTAGACACAGCAAAGCGCTTCTGAAAGCCATCCAGAAAAAAATTAGAAGGACAGAAGACACAGGGCAAGAGGTAGGAGACAAACCAGACGAGGAACACCACCCCGAGAAAGAAGACCAGTGCTTCGAGTAGGAAGACAAAGTAGACGGCCTACGAGAGGCCTGCATCAAAGAAATGATGTGGTCGGGCAGACCACGGACCCCAAGAGACAACCTCCAGACCGCCAAGGAGAGGGGAACCAGAAGAGGGGACGGGGACCTCAGAGGAGAGGGGTAGCGGGGCAGAAGCCAAGGAGGGCCCACCGCTCGGCCCAGCAGCAGAGGAAACCAGGACCTCCTCGGCCAGTGCGGAAGAACAGCCACCACCTGAGCCCCCTCCCGCTGAACCTTCAGCAAGAAGGCAGGAATCGGAGGAAAGGGAGGAAAGGCATAAAGAAGCCAAGGAGGCCACCGGAGAGACAAGGCATCCACTCCCCAGGCGCCCACCAGCGGAGACCTGGAGCAGAACAGGGGAACCAGGGCATTGGACCGGTAACCGAACAGGTCCAGACCCGGATTCCCGAACCTCAGGCAAATCAAGCGAAAAGTCCGGGGAGGCAGACACAGGGACATAGACGAAGGAGACCTCCGGCTCAACGAATCCGCCACCACATTGTCCACACCTCGAATGTGCTGAGCAGACAGGGCCAGAAGATTCTTCTCCGCCCAGTCCGAAATGGAGCAGGCCACCAGATTCAGGGAAGAACTGCGGGCCCCACCCCCTGGTGATTGATATAGGCCACAGACACGGTGTTGTCCGATCTCACCAGGACAGGGCAACCCCTCAGATGAAGATGGAAAAAGCGGAGCGCCCTCTCCACCGCAGACAACTCTCTCCAGTTGGATGACCTGCGAGACTCCAACGGGAGCGAACAAGCCTGCACAGCCCAATGGTCCAGAGTCGTCCCCCAGACGGAAGCGCTGGCATCCGTGGTCACAATCAGAGGAGGAGGCAGACGGAACAACATCCCCAAGGAAAGGTGGAAAGGATCCAGCCACCACTAAAGAGCAGACACAATGTCCAGAGACACGGGCACAAGAACTGCATAATCCAGGACAGGAAAGGGGACCCACGGCTGCACATGCCACAGCAGAGGGCGCAGATGAACCCTGGCCCAGGGCACGGTGAAGACAGAAGCAGCCATGTGGCCCTGAACCTCCAGCCACTGAAGGAGGGGAGCCGAGGCTTGCGACAACAACTTCCTCAGCAAAGACTGAAGGCGACGAATCCGGGCCTCCGGCAGGAACACTTTGCCCAACACAGAATCGAACACAGCCCCAATAAAGGTGCTCCAGGTGGCAGGCTCCAGGTGGCACTTCGGCAAGTTGATCAAGAACCCGTGTTCCCTGAGCGTAGTCAAGGTCAAGAGAAGGTGATGAGCCATGACCTCCAGGGACGGAGCCTGAACCATCCAGTCGTCTAGATATGGGAACACAGACACCCCCAGGAGATGGAGATGGGCCACCAAGGTAGCCGCCACCTTGGTGAACACCCTGGGGGCGGACTGAAGACCAAATGGAAGGACGCAGAACTGCCAGTGCTGACCCTCCAAGCAAAAGCGCAGGAAACGCTGATCCCTCACAGCCACCGGGACGTGCAGATACGCATCTTGGAGGTCCAGAGTGGAGAACACCCAACCTGACTGGATCAGCGGAATAATCTTCTGGAGAGTCTCCATCTTGAACGGGATCTTCTTCAAAAACAAGTTCAGACCCCGAAGGTTGATGACCACCCGGAAGCCCCCCGTGATCTTTGGCACCACAAAGATGATGGAGTAGACGCCCAACCCCCGCTCCGCCATCGGAACAGGGACAACTGCAAACTTGCTGACCAAAGAACGAACCCCGTCCAACAAGGCCAGACGGCGGGAGGCATCCCGAGGAGAAGGGGTCACCACCACCCCGGGGGGGGGACAAGAACTCGATCCGGTAGCCCCTCAACAAGACATCCAGCACCCATATGTCCGAGGTCGTCAGGCGCCAAGCAGGAAGGAACCTGTGAAGTCTCCCACCAACCAGAGGTGGACCACCAGCGAGTCCCCCAGGGTGGCATAATCCGGAACGTTGCGGACCAGACCCGGCACCCCT